>NC_080038.1:31234665-31842165 GCF_030020395.1 Manis pentadactyla
CCATATCTTGGTAGGGTCATCCATTTGCTGCTTCAGTGGCAGCAAAAACTGGAGAACAATTATTACCACGTCTACCCAAACACTGGCTGGGTCCCAAGACCCAATCAAGACTGCAACATATCTCTTCTCTGCCCTGGGGTTCCTGCCTGGGCAGTGATGGCCATGAGGTCAACAGCCCAGGGGGGAAGGGGAATACAAAAAACATTTAGCTTACTTGCTCACACTGACTTCAGACCCAGGAGATGAACAGGTCTGTAGAACTTCTGTGTGAACTTTCACAGGTCAAGGAAGATGGGAGCATCTTCTGTACGCTCTCCCACATTTCCTAAACACGTACGGTCTTGCTCCGGTGTTATGTCTCTGGTGTCCACTGAAGCTGGAGTTGCCACCAAAGTGTTTCCCTCATTCACATTACCCATAGGCCTTGCTGTGCTGTGAACTTCCTTGTGTTTAGTAAGGTTGCTCTTAGTGATGTAGGTGTTCCCACATTCATTACACTCATAAGGCCTTATTCCACTGTGAATTCTCTTGTGCACTTTCATGGAGCAACTGCGGTTAAAGGTTTTCCCGCATTCACTACACTCATAAGGCCTTATTCCACGGTGAATTCTCTTATGTATTTTCATGGAGAAACTGCGGCTAAAGGTTTTCCCGCATTCACTACACTCATAAGGCCTTACTCCCCTGTGAGTTCTCTTATGTACTTTCAGGGAGGAACTCTGGCTAAAGGTTTTCCCGCAATCACTACACTCATAAGGCCTTGTTCCACTGTGAGTTCTCTTGTGTACTTTCAGGGAGGAACTGCAGATAAAGGCTTTCCCGCATTCACTACACTCATAAGGCCTTACTCCACTGTGAGTTCTCTTATGTACTTTCATGGAGGAACTGCAGCTAAAGGCTTTCCCGCATTCACTACACTCATAAGGCCTTACTCCACTGTGAATTCTCTTATGTACTCTCATGGAGGAACTGCAGCTAAAGGTTTTCCCGCAATCACTACACTCATAAGGCCTTGTTCCACTGTGAGTTCTCCTGTGTTCTTTCATGGAGGAACTGCGGTTAAAGGTTTTCCCGCATTCACTACACTCATAAGGCCTTATTCCACTGTGAGTTCTCCTGTGTTCCTTCATGGAGGAACTGTGGCGAAAGGTTTTCCCGCATTCACTACACTCATAAGGCCTTATTCCACTGTGAGTTCTCTTGTGTTCTTTCACAGAGGAACTGTGGCTAAAGGTTTTCCCGCATTCATCACACCGATAAGGCTTTTCTCCAGTGTGGGTTTTCTTGTGCTGAGTAAGAGCACTATTACGGAGAAAGGCCCTCCCACAGCTGCTGCACACGAAAGGCCTTTCTCCACTGTGAATTTCCTGGTGCCGAGTCAGTGTACTCCTGCGGCCAAAAGCTTTCCCACATTCACTGCACTCATAAGGTTTGGCTCCGGTATGACTTGTCTGGTGCTGAACAAGGCTGTATTTTGTGCTAAAAGATCTCCCATATTCAGCACACTCATTAGGCCTTAATCCCATGTGAGAGGCCTGCTGTATTCTGGGGCTGGAGTCAAAGCTAAAACATTCCCCATGGTTATTGGACTCAGAAGGTGTTGGTTTGCTGTGGGTTTTCTCATGTAACAAAAAGTCGGAGCTGTGGCTAAATAATTCCCCACATTCACTGCACTTACAAGACTTTTCTTCTGTGTGTACTTTCTGGTGCTGAACACATTCGTCCTTGTCGCTGAAAGCTTCCCCACACTGACTGCACTTGTAATCCCCTTGTGCAGTGTGAAAGGCCTCATCACACTCAGTGCTCCTGCGTGGCTTCTTACCATTGTGAGCGGCGCGGTGCGGGACAAGTCCAGAGCTGGCCAAGTCCTCCGCATCCTCCTGGCGAGTGCAGGCCTTCTTTGACATGTGGCTTTGGCCGCTCTTCACGGAGGAGGCCTGGCCCTTTTCCGTTCGATATAATGTCTCTCCGTTCTGCTGCCTCCGGCTCTGGACAAGGTTTTCAGTGACCCAGAAGGTTCTCCCACGTGACTTACGTGGGTATGGTTGCTGCTCAGGGCATGTTCCCTGCTGCCCGGTCAGATGGAAGATGTCCTTCGAGAGTGGGTCACATGGGTGGCTCTTTTGGAAGGAAGAACCCGCCTTGAGAGTTCTCACCTGTGACACTCTCACAGAAACACCTTGCTCAGAAGATGCATCTTTATCCTCCACTTTACGACAACCACCAGGGCGAGGGCTCTCCTGGATTATCTCTGCCACGGTTGGAGCTATGTCTACCATGCCAGGAGCTTGGTGGACTCTCGGTGGCTCAGCCCTGGGAATTAGGTGGTATCTGGAAACTGCAAGTCCCTGTGAGGCCACCAGTTCAAAGGTCTCCCGCATCACAGCATAGTACAGGCGTTTCTGAGCAACATCAAGTAGCTCCCATTCCTCTGGGGAGAAGTATACGCACACATCTTCAAAAGTCACAACGTGCTGGTTGGCGTCATTCTGAGGTCCTGCCTCTGCCATTATCACGCCGCAGTTAGCAAGGCCTTGTGGGATGCCGCCTGGAGAGAGGGTGGAAAACACCAGGCACGCGACCTCTGCAGCCCAGTCAGAAACCGCAAGTCTCCCTTACATGAAGTTGCAGAAGGACATCAAGGCTCCCACAAGACAGAAAGGCAGGTCTCAAGCTCGAAAAACTCCTCCACTCCGTTTGGAAGAACCGGCAGCGAAACAGCCTCTAACGGAGCTCCCGTCACGGGCTAGAACCCCCAGCGAAACAGCCTCTGTCGGAACTCCCGTCTTCACGGGCTCGGGCGTGAACCGGAACCAAAATGACAGAAACCGGAAGTCACCCCTGGAGGCCGTCCTAAAGATGTTTTTCTTAAAGAGGAATAGCAGGTTTCCCTTGATTGGACAGAGGACGGGAGACTTTGCTTGGCGAAGATGACTTGAGGAAACCTCAAAGTTCGTAGTTTTCAGCTTCTTTTAACTCCAACCAAATGTCTCCGTTCCTAATTTCATAGTCCTGTGTTCAGTCTCACGTGCAGTTGATACTAAGTGCTGATAGCATGAATTTCTTTTATCCATCTCATTCTTGCTAGACAGGGTAGTTATAATCTTTTTCTTTTTTTATTGGGTTTATCTTGTTTTAGGCACTGTTGAATTCTCTCTTTAGTTTTAATTGTCACTTGATTTTCTTGGATTGGCTATATAGGTAATCATATCCTCTATAAATAATATTTTATTTTGTACTTTCCAAGTTTTACTGTCCATTTTCCCCTTAATATTGTTATTTTTTTCTCTCATCTTACTGCAGTGGCTAGAACCTTTAGAATAATGTTGATTAGCAGTGGTGATAAAAGATGACATTAAAAAAATTCTGAGCTTAATGTAAATTATTCTAGACTTTTCATCTTATACTGTACATATATTTTTCTATCTGGTAGGAACATTTGCGGAAATTGTTTGCCAAGATTTGAAAAAATCATGATGATAGCTGGGTATCATTCAATGATACATTGACACATACTCACTTGACCATATATCTTTTCTCATTTAGATAATTTTAGCAAATTAACTTTGTTGGTAGATTTTCTTTAATTGCGCTATCCTTGCAGTTTTGAAATTAAACTGTTCACCATGATGTCATTATTATAATGAACTGTTGATTGTGATTTGCTGATATTCTATTTAGAATTTTTGCTTCTATGTTTATAAATATGATTAATATGCATTTTTACTTTCTTGTGCTTTTCTGTCTTGGGGGCCACAGTCATTGCTAAACTCAGAAAATAATTAATGATCTATTTTCTCTTCTATATATTGGAACAGTTTTTATACAATTGAAATTAGCTTTAAAAAGTTCAGTAGATCTCATATCTTTGTGGTTGAAGAAATTTAACTACTCTTTCCTTGACTTGATTTTCTTCTTGATGGGCCACTTTGCTGATTTATATTTTCCTAGAATTTTTTTCATGTTATCTAGATGTTCATATGTATTCCTAGAATATTGCTCACTGCATTATATTATTTTTACCTTTATTTACTCTTTTTTCAGCTTTATTGAGGTATAATTGACAAATAAAATAAAATTGTGTATGCTTAAAGTACACAATGTGATGATTTATGTATATATTGTTGAATGATTATCACCATCATTTAATTAGCACATCCTTCACCTTATATACTTACTTTGTTTATGTGCGTGGTCACAACGCTTAACTTCTGGTCTTTTAGCAAATTTTAAGTTTACAATATGGTATTATTAACAGTCACAAGGCTGTACATTAGATCCCAAGAACTTATTCATTTTATAACTGAAAGCTGGACTCTTTGACCAATATCTTCCTACTTCTCCCACCGTCTATCCCCTGGCAACCACCATTTTACTGTCTCTGTGAGCTTAACTTTTTTTTTAAAGAGTCTACATATCAGTGAGTACATACAGTATTTGTCTTTCTATGTCTGGCTTGTTTCATTTAACATACGGTCCTCCAGCTTTATGTAGATTTGTCACAAATGGCAGGAATTTTTTTTAATGGCTGATGATATTTTATATATATATATATATATATATCTCCACATTTTTTTTATCCATTGACATTTAGGTTGCTTCTTTATCTTGGCTATTATGAATAGTGTTACAATGAACATGGGAGTGCAGAAATCTCTTCAAGATACTGATTTCATTTCTTTCAGATACATATCCAGAAAAAGGGATTGCTGGATCATGTGGTATTTAATGCTAAGTAATAGATTACTTAATAACTAGTTACCCATTTTTCATTACTGGTATGGTTTATTCACACCTACCTTGTGTTTAAAAATAAAATCACACTAGACAAAGTATTGTCTTTTTTTATTTTTCTAGTAAAAAAAACTTATGTATCTGTGGATTGAATCTATACTTTGGTTTGGTTTGGTTTCATTATTTTGTTTAATAATTATTTTCTTCAATTTAAAGTGTTTTATTTTCTTGTTCTTTTTCTACCTTCTTGCAGTGAAATTTTAATTCATTTATTTTCAGGCCTTTTAGTGTTCTAGTAAATGCCATTGGGACCCCATATCTTCCTTTTATTATTGCTTTAGCTGAAACACTCAGGTTTAAGATGTAAAGTGGTTTGTTATTTATTTTTACAAATATCTGTTATTACTGTTTTGAGTTCCACTTTTATCTATAAATCATTCAAAATTGTGCATTTATTTTTTTAAACATCTCGATTAGTCTGTTGTGTATGTTACCTTTTGGTCATTGATTTTTCTAATATTATTTTACCATATTTTGTTTGTGATGTTTGCATGGTATTTGGGGGGAAACTTGAAACTGTTTCTGTTTTTATTCATGTTTGTGTAAATTTCTGCAAGTGCTTGAAAATAATTTTTGTTCCCTCATCTGGGTGCATATATAATAGATGTATTGGCTTAAAGCTGATGTTGGGTTATTTAAATCCTTTATCCAATTCTTTGAATTGATGGTTTTTGAGATATATGTTACCTGTTTGTCACTTTCAATTCCTCCTTATAGTTCTACATTTTCCCTGATTAAGGTTAGAATGGACATTTTCACCAAAATGGGCATAAAGGGCAAATACCTCAACATAATAAAGTCCGTATATGATAAACCCACAGCCAACTTCATACTGAACAGTGAGATGCTGAAAGCTTTTCCTCTGAGATTGGGAACAAGACAGGGATGCCCACTCTCCCCACTGTTATTTAACATAGTACTGGAGGTCCTAGCCACGGCAATTAGACAAAACAAAGAAATACAAGGAATCCAGATTGGTAAAGAAGAAGTTAAACTGTCACTCTTTGCAGATGACATAATATTGTACATAAAAAACCCTAAAGACTCCACTCCAAAACTTCTAGAACTAATATTGGAATTCAGCAAAGTTGTAGGATACAAAATTAATACACAGAAATCTGTTGCTTTCCTGTACACTAATGATGAGCTAGCAGAAAGAGAAACCAGGAAAGTAATTCCATTCACAATTGCATCAATAAAATACCTAGGAATAAACCTAACCAAGGAAGTGAAAGACCTATACCCTGAAAACTATAAGACACTCTTAAGAGAAATTAAAGAGGACACTAACAAATGGAAACTCATCCCATGCTCTTGGCTAGTAAGAATTAATATTGTCAAAATGGCCATCCTGCCTAAAGCACTCTACAGATTCGATGCAATGCCTATCAAAACACCAACAGCATTCTTCAATGAACTGGAACAAATAGTTCAAAAATTCATATGGAACCACAAAAGACCCTGAATAGCCAAAGCAATCCTGAGAAGGAAGAATAAAGCAGGGGGGATCTCGCTTCCCAACTTCAAGCTCTACTACAAACCCACAGTAATCAAGACAATTTGGTACTGGCACAAGAACAGACCCACAGTCCAGATATTAACCCAAACATATATGGTCAATTAATATATGATAAAGGAGCCAAGGATATACAATGGGGAAATGACAGCCTCTTTAACAGTTGGTGTTGGCAAAACTGAACAGCTACATGTAAGAGAATGAAAGTGGATCATTGTCTAACCCCATACACAAAAGTAAACTGAAAATGAATCTAAGACCTGAATGTAAGTTGTGAAACAATAAAACTCTTAGAAAAAAACATAGGCAAAAATCTCTTGGACATAAACATGAGCAACTTCTTCATGAATGTATCTCCCCGGGCAAGGGAAACAAAAGAAAAAATGAACAAGTGGGACTATATCAAGCTGAAAAGCTTCTGTACAGCAAAGGACTCCATCAATAGAACAAAAAGACATCCTACAGTATGGAAGAATATATTCATAAATGACATACCCAATAAAGGGTTGATATCCAAAATGTATAAAGAGCTCACACACCTCAACAAACAAAAATCAAATAATCCAATTAAAATATGGGCAGAGGATCTGAACAGACACTTCTCCAAAGAAGAAATTCAGATGGCCCACAGACACATGAAAAGATGCTCTGCATTGCTAATCATCAGAGAAATGCAAACTAAAGCCACAATGAGATATCACTTCACACCAGTACGGATGGCCACCATTCAAAAGACAAACAAAAACAAATGTTGGCAAGAATGTGGAGAATGGGGAACCCTCCTACACTGCTGCTGGGAATGTAAATTAGTTCAGCCATTGTGGAAAGCAGTACGGAGGTTCCTCAAAAAACTCAAAATAGAAATACCATTTGACCCAGGAATTCCACTCCTAGGAATTTACCCTAAGAATGCAGGAGCCCAGTTTGAAAAAGACATATGCACCCCTATGTTTATGGCAGCACTATTGACAATAGCCAAGAAATGGAAGCAACCTAAGTGTCCATCAGTAGATGAATGGATAGAGGTGGTACATATACACAATGGAACATTATTAAGCCATAAAAAGAAAACAAATCCTCCCACTTGCAACAACATGGATGGAGCTAGAGGGTATTATGCTCAGTGAAATAAGCCAGGCAGAGAATGGCAAGTACCAAATGATTTCACTCATTTGTGGAGTATAAGAACAAAGCAAAAACTGAAGGAACAAAACAGCAGCAGACTCACAGAACCCAAGAATGGACTAACAGTTACCAAAGGGAAAGGGACTGGGGAGGGTGTGTGGGAAGGGAGGGATAAGGGGGAAAAGGAGGCATTACAATTAGCAGAGATAATGTAGGGGGGAGCACAGTGAGGGCTGTACAACACAGAAGACAAGTAGTGATTCTATAGCATCTTACTGTGCTGATGGACAGTGACTGTAATGGGGTATGTGGGAGGGACTTGGTGATGGGAGGAGTCTAGTAGCCACAATGTTGTTCATGTAATTGAAGATTAATGATACCAAAAAGAAAAAATTTGAAGGGTTGCCAGTCATTCAGAGTACAGTCCTTGAGCAAATAGCCCACATCAGGTATTGAGTATGAGGCCCTGAAGGGAGCAATCATGAATAAGAAGGGGGTGCGCTTTTCAAAAAATACTCCAAATAATCATAATTCCTGTTATAATTGTGTAAATCGAAGCAAAAACAGCCCTGTAAAGTGATAGGAGATCATGTGAGGAAGGAAATATTGAAACATATTCTAGGTTGCTTCAGATTTCGTAACGAGGGACAATGGGTTAAAGGAACAAGACTTTATTTTCAAAAGCGGTATAATAAATATCTTTCTGATGATTTTATCAGTCAGTTTTACAGAGATTTTACACTGAGGTAAGCCTTGTATTAACTAAAAATTATCACAACAATCCTCCTTGTTAATACTATTATTATTGCTTTCATACATGAGAAAACCGAGGCATAGAAAGTTTAAGTGACTTGCTCAAAGGGCAGGCAGCTAACAAGTAGTAGAATCACAGTTTGAATTCAGTCTAACTCCAGAAAACATGCTTTAACCACTAAGCTACTCTACCTCTCCAGATATAGTCCCCATGACAAAAAATATTCTTACACAATCTCCATGGGGATCCGTTAAAAGTGATACTGCCTAGGTTGAGAGGATGTTCTAAGTGACCTTTGAGACCTTTCTATCTTATTATTATGAGTCTGTGATACTGCTGAGGTAAGTTTATGATCAGTCAGTAGTAATTAGTTCACAAGCTAAGAGTAATATACTGGACCTTTATTTTAAGCCAAGTCAAGAAATTCCATCTTCTGATTTGTGGTTAGGATACATATCTGTATATTCCTACTGCTTGCCTATTAGTGTCTTTATCTTTTAGACAGCACAGCCTTTTCTTTGCTCAATGAAAATACTGCATGTCTTAATATTCTGCTCCCTGAGAATATATTCTTCATACAGCACATTTCTGTGCTCCTCATAATTTGCCACTGTGCTTTCCTACTGTTTTTCTTTGTCCTCCAAACAGATCTCCTAAAGCAGTTATTTAGCTAGATTCTTGGCATTGATCTCCTAAAGGAATATGTTTGAAATTTATTGAACCTGGTTGCAACAAACTTTTTCATATCTATATATGAAATATACTTATGTATTGGTGGACTAGCACTCTTTCAAGGACAAATCACTGAAAGATTTTAGCCTTCAAAGAGTAGTTTGTTTAAGTGTATAAAAATGCTCGGTAAAGTTTATAAAAATATTCCAGCTGGCAGGTAGCAGTGGTGGACGCATGTCTCATTTACGGAAAGGATGCCCCACCATTGCACAGGAAATCCACTGGTTTGTCTTGGAGCTTGATGTGATTTTGGTGCCATGCTCAGCTCCTCCTCCACAATGGCTCTCAGCTCAAGACTTTGCTTCCCATTTTAGTTAACGTGAAAGAAGATCATTTCCACAAACTCCCACCACCACTCCCTGCATGTACACCCTGCTTTCTTTACGGACACTATGAAGTGACCGTTCTCCTAGCAAAGATGAACACTTCCACTTGTGCAGTAAATTTGATTTCTTTCTGCCTATTTAAGTACTTTGATACCATAATCTCTCCCCTTTCCTGCAAAATAAATTCATGTATTAAGACTGGGAAGTGTTAGGGACAAGCAGATCTAGTAGAGAGTGAAATCAAGAGTTCTCTTTTGGAAAGTTCTGTGACGTGCATTCCCAAGCCAGTTTCCAAGTGGATATAACAAATTGGCAGATGCATACATGAGTCTGTTATACCAGGGAGGTCTTAGGCACAGGCAGGTAATTTTGGAAGCTGAAAGTACATAATGGTATTAAAAGCTCCAAGATGTGACTGGGTAGATACAGAAAACCAGAGGGTTGCTGACTGAGTCTTGGAGACCGTGTGGAGAAACCAAGATAACAGAGTGTGTTAGAATGGCCCATAGGGCAGGAAGAAGTGTAATTTAATGAAGGAAAGGGAAGGAAAGTGTTTCAAGAAGGAGCGGTTGGTCAATTAATATTGACTACTGCTGAGAAATACATTTAAAAAAATAGAGATGTGAATGTTGGATTTAGCAACAGTGAAGTCATCTTCCTTTGGCAGTTGAGTTCCTGAGGAGTAGTAGGGAAACAGTCCAAAATTTTTCCAAGAAGATTTTCTGTGATGAGGAAGAGAAATTGAGTGGGGGTTATCTATTATCAAGGGAATGCTGAAGAATGAGTATGTTTGGGAGATACTTAGAGAGCTGACAAAGCAGTGAGTCATACATGATATTCAGGTGGCAAACCTTGATGGCATTGTTAAAAATAATCCTGAAAGGGCTGAAAAACAGTGATGAAAGAGAAATATCACACCTACATTAAGATAGCTTAATACATCAATCTCTACAAAACTGACAAAATTTTTCAGTTATGGACAGAGAAGAGCTCTGAATAATACTCTCTAGGATAGGTGTGAACAGACTGGTTTTCTACAAGGACAGTCAATATTGTTGATGCCTCTAAAATCTATCATTAGCATACCTGTTACTAAGAAATATTATGTCCTTTAATCTAACTTCAGGAAAGGAAGTTTACATCTTCTTATATCAGACATTTATTTCTAAGATTTAAAAAAATGTACTGGGAGTTTAACATGAAAAATTCACAGAATGGATTCTTCCACTACTATTTTCTTTAATGCAATTCTAAATACTGATAATGAAATAAAACTCCCACTGGCACATGTGTTGGACTACAAAATTTGCACTGATCCCCCTATTGCAAAAAACGTTTTCCTTTTCACTATAACCTGTAATTATTTGCTGATAAAAAGTAAATTTTCCCTGCTTCATAGTTACAAATTAAAGCCATATCAAATATCATGGGAAAAATTAAGATTCAGCAGATTCTAAGGTTAGATGATAAAACTTAATTTTATCTTCATTTAGCTAGTTATAAACTTTGATATAATAATCAGGAATTTATAGATTCTACTGTTAATTAACTTTATTGAAAACCAACAACAGTGAAGGATGGGTCTTCGTACATAATAGATGAGCAATAAAGATCTGTTCGTTTATTTCAAAAGAAGTACTTAGAGCTCATGGCAAGGCATTTTATGTTCACTTGCTAGGAAATACTATCATTTGTTGCAAGTTAGGCCTCTCTAAGTAAACAGTGAGTGATCTGGACTAATCAAAATATTAGGAAGTGCTTGTCTGGAATGTATGTACAGGAGGTAGGGTGAACACTATATTCTACTCAAACTTGGAGCAAAACCTGGGTTAAATTGAACAGTGAAGGGTGAAAGTTGATTAGCGAAGTAGTTACAGAAATGTAACCAAAAGACTCTGCACTGTATTAATCCTGATCTTCCTCTTATTATCCTCTATTTCTATTATCCGTATATCACCCTACCTGGAAAATGTGGCCATTGTGAGAACCTCACTGTCCCCTCCAGTCTCCCATCCTCACCTTTAGAGTATTTATCAGGGTAAGTCACCTCTTTAGCATACACAGATTACACCAGAATCTCCAGGAATATTAATCTTAGAGCACCTGCTGGGCATCTATGGACTTAGAAGATGAATATCTGGGAGGTGGGTAGAATTTCTTCCAAACACATTAATTTGGGGAGACAGCTGTCCATCATTTAAGGTAGTGTCAACTGTCACAGTGAGTTCCATCAGTTTATACTTCTTTGTAAACAGTGATGTGAAACCAAGTAAGTATACTTGTAAATAATTTCTAATATATAGACAGGAAGATATATGATCACAAAATCAAGTTCTTAAATTCTGTTCCAATTTCATCTGGGAAAGGAGAAGACAGGGTAATACAATGTTCACACACTAGTATAGGTAACTCCATTCAAGTTCTGTAGCCTGACATTGATCATTGGATCAAATATCAAAGACTAGTTTTTTTAAATTTCCATTCTCCTGTTTAATGTATATACTTTTGGGTTCTGATCATTTTCTGAATTTCAATTGCCCCATCTATAAAATGGAGACAACACATCTATTTTAGTGGTGTCTCAGTGTTATTGTCAGGCTCAAACAAGTCAATTTATGAAAAGGTGTTTAAAATATAAGGTCCTATTTTTATTAACACTAGATGAGTCTACCTTTTTCTCTAGTCTGCATGTTGCTTTAAGATGTGAATCTTATAAAAGACAAACTGGATGATCTAAACCTTAGTTGGCCCAGCTTTTATACCCATTTATTTATTGCAAGGCAGGTGACATGCCATAGAAGAGATCTAGGGTCATTGCATTTTATAAAGGTGAGAATTCACTGCAGAAGCAGCATAAATATTAAACAACCATAGAAGATATCTAGAAGGATCTATTTAATACTGGGCTGTGTCTCTGAAACATCCCAAGCATACTCTGAATAATGAATAGATGGTTTTGTAAAAAACATACTGACCCTGATAAAGCTCATTCATGGTTTTCAGAGCCTTTGGAGTTCCTGGGGATAAACGCAAACAATTCTAAGGAAGTATCCCTTTTTCACACAGAAAAAAGAAAATAATTCATGCAGTTTTCAATAAGTAATTCATCACTTTGTAAGTCAGAATATTTCTTTTTGTCCTGAGGGAAGGTTAATTGGGAGATGGTGTGAAGAAAAAGAAAAAGCAACAGTGACCAGTTGCCCTTATGCAGGGTACCACACATGAGTGTGAGTTCCTTGGGATGAGTTACCTTCTCAGGAAAGGTTTTTCACTGCTGGGAATGAGGATGACATTGAAGCTTAACAGAAAAGATCCATTTTCTTTTCTCTGATTAAAAATTCTTCCTCCTCACCCTCTACAAATAGGTATCAATTATATATTAATGCAAATGCCATTATTTGGTTATTGCTAAATTACAAGTAATAAGAAGTTTAACCAATGCAACATAGAAAGAAGGGATTCCAAGAGGATTTCCAAAAGGATTTCCTAAAAGCGACCAGAGTAACTGCAGAAAAGCTTTAACTTCAAGCAAGTGACAATTTAATTGTACGCTGTAGATGCGAGGAGATGAAGCTCTGTAAGAACTGTCAATAGCCATCCATTTTAAATCCCTGCGTTTTGACCATGAGGTATCATGGCATTATGCCAGTATTAAAGATAAGGCAAATTATCTAAACTAAGATGCAGTTCGAGTCCCACGGCTGCAAATTAAGTAGTGGAGTGTAAAGTGATGAAGTAATCATCCCTTTGAAGTTTAGAGAGAATGTGAATTCAGTGGAGGACTGTAGCTGGAGAAATGCAGTATAGTTGTCACCTAAGGGGCATTTAAGGATTCCCTTCCCTGGGCAAACACTGCCTCCCCACTCGGAGATCCTAATGTTCTACTGGACACATACCAGGAGTTCTGTACATGTATGTTCTCAGTCCCCTTTCAAATACTCTTTTGAAGTTTGCTTACTTATGACCTACACAATTCCAACCTCCCTTTTCCTGCTGTGTATTCAGAATCTCTGCTCCCAGTCTGAGTCTCAGAAGAGATCCCCCTCCACTGTTGATCACAAGGGAAGTGTTAGACTGGATCTCTGGCTATCCTTCTGTATGAAATGAAAACTTGATTTTGGTGTGTTAAAGATTGGTATGTGGTGGGTCCAAGCCTCTGGTTGGAATTATCGATCTCTCCTTCCTCACTATAATGCAGTTTCTTTATTTCTTCGAAGATTATAATATAGTTTATTACTGTAAAGGCTTTATTGAGGTATAATTGATGTGCAAAAAGTCACACATATTTAATATATACAATTTGATGAGTTTGGGCATATGCCTACACCACAGTCAGGGTAATAGACATACCCATCACCTCCAGAAAATGTCATGCATCCCCCCACCTCCCCTTTTTGGTGGTAAGAACACTTAACACGGTATCTGGTCTCTTTGTGTGCAATTAATTTTTTTAATAAACCTTTTTTCTTTGGGAATAAGTTCAGATTTATAGAAAAGTTGCAAAGATAGTTCAGACAGTGCCCACATCTTTCACTGTTTCTCTAATGTTAACATCTTACATGACCATCCATATTGCATTTATAAACACTAAGAAATTAACATAGGTGCATTTCTATTAATTAACTGTCATTTTCAGACTTTATTCAGATTTCACCAGTTTTTTCACTAACGTCTTCTTCTGTTCCACAATCAGAGGGATACCTTAGGTTGCATGATGCGTTTCCTCTGCTCAAAACTCAACAATGCCGCAGCATTACACTCAAAAGCCAACGTCCCACAGTGGACTACAGTGGACTACTCCATCATCTTCTCCTCCACTACCAATACCTTTTTGACCATTTCTCCAAACTCCTCTACTTCCCAACCCCTTGCTCCCTGTGCTGCATTTACAGCTGACCTTGTTGCTCTTTAAATATACTAAGTACACTCCTGCCTCAGGCCTTTGCATTGGTGCTTCCCTCTGCCTGTGGCACACTCTTCCTCAGAAACTTGTAGGACTAACTCTCTCATCCCTCAAATTAAACTATCTGGAATGCTTCTGCGTGGGAGATGTTTGTTCTCTCCCATTTATTTATCTATTTGATCACTTATTTATACCAGTGGGGACTTACACAAATGTATTCTATACCTAAGGTTATAATCCAGTACTACTGGATTTCTTTTGTTGCTCAAGTTTTTCCATTTTGGCCATTGGGAGCACTTTCAGTTAGCTCCTGTGTCCCTTAACATGTCCAATACCTTTGTTTTATAAGTGCTCTCTTACTTAGTTAATTTTATACCTAAGTACTTCATTTTTTTGTGTTATTATAAATGGTGTGTGTGTGTATATGTGTGTGTGTATTTCAAATTCCACTTGTTCCTTGCTGGTATATGGAGAAGGTATTGACTTTGCATATTAATGTTGATGTTGTATCCTGTGCCCTTCCTAAGCTTGCATATTAGTTCAGAAGTTTGTTGTAGGTTCTTTGGGCTTTTCTCAGTAGACACTCACCTCATCTGTAAATAAAGGCAGTTTTATTTCTTCCTTTCCAATCTGTATGACTTTTAGTTATTTCTCTTGCCTACAACTTCATGTCGTTTCTAAAATACAATTGATTCCCTTGGTTTAATGGTTACTTTCTTCTGTAAATTGAATTTTTTTTCTTTTTTCCCAATGAGAAATAATAGTTTACTTTAAATCATTTTAATATGGAGATGAATCTTTTTAAAAATATTTTTAAGCACAAATAAGATTGACTTCAAAATGAGTAACAAAATACACGTTGGGTCACAACTTTGGATCTGTATTGTGTATTTTCTGAAAAATACCTATGTATTTTTTTAAGGAAAAAATCAATGTATTTTATTTATTTAGGTATCATTAATATACAATTACATGAGCAACATTGTGGTTACTAGGTTTTCCCCCATTATCAATACCCCACCACATACCCCATTACAGTCACTGTCTATCAGCGTATTAAGATGCTAGAGTCACTATCTTCCCTGTGCTATATATAGGGTCTTCCCCATGCCTCCCCCATATTGTGTGCTAATCGTAATGCCCCCTTTTCCCCTTCTCCCTCCCTTCCCACCCATCCTCCCCAGTCCCTTTCCCTTTGGCAACTGTTAGTCCATTCTTGGGTTCTGTGCCTGCTGCTGTTTTGTTCCCTCAGTTTTTGCTTTCTTATGCTCCACAGATGAGTGAAATCATTTGGTACACGTCTTTCTCCGCCTGGCTTATTTCACTGAACATAATACCCTCTAGCTCCAACCATGTTGTTGCACATGGTAGGATTTGTTTTCTTCTTATGGCTGAATAATATTCCATTGTGTATATGTACCACATCTTCTTTATCCATTCATCTACTGATGGACACTTAGGTTGCTTCCTCTTCTTGGCTATTGTCAATAGTGCTGCGATAAACATAGGGGTGCATATGTCTTTTTGAATCTGAGAACTTGTATTCTTTGGGTATATTCCAAGGAGTGGGATTTGGGGTCAAATGGTATTTTTATTTTGAGATTTTTGGGGAACCTCCACACTGCTTTCCATAATGGTTAAACTAACTTACATTCCCACCAGCAGTGTAAGAGGGTTCCCCGTTCTCCACACCCTCGCCAGCATTTGTTGTTCCTAGTCTTTTCTATGTTGGCCATCCTAACTAGTGTGAGGTGATATCTCATCGTGATTTTAATTTGCATTTCCCTGATTATTAGCGATGGGGAGCATCTTTTCATGTGCCTGTTGGCCATCTGAATTTCTTCTTTGTACAAGTGTCTGTTCATATCCTCTGCCCATTTTTTAATACAGTTAGTTGCTTTTGGGGTGTTGAGACATGTGAGTGCTTTGTATATTTTGGATGTTAACCCCTTGCAGGTATGTCATTTGCAGATAAATTCTCCCATACCATAGGATGCCTTTTTGTTCTGCTGATGGTGCCCTTGGCTGTACAGAAGCTTTTTAGCATTATGTAGTCCCATTTATTCATTTTTTATTTTGTTTCCCTTGCCTGGGGAGATGCTTTCAGGAAAAAGTTGCTCATGTTTATATTCAAGAGATTTTTGCCTACGTTCTCTTCTATGAGATTTATGGTTTCATGACTTGCATTCAGGTCTTTGATCCATTTTGAGTTTACTTTTGTGTATGGGGTTAGACAATAATCCAGTTTCATTCTCTTGCTTGTAGCTGTCCAGTTTTGCCAACACCAACTGTTGAAGAGGCTGTCATTTCCCCATTGTATATCGATGGCTCCTTTATCGTATATTAATTGACCATATATCCCTGGGGTTACCTGGGCTCTCTAGTCTGTTTCACTGGTCTGTGGGTCTGTTCTTGTGCCAGTACCAACTTGTCTTGATTACTGTGGCTTTGTAGTAGAGCTTGAAGTCAGGGAGCATAATCGCACCTGCTTTATTCTCTTATGTATTTTCATGGAGGAACTGCGGCTAAAGTTTTCCCGCATGCATCACACTGATAAGGCTTTTCTCCAGTGTGGGTTTTCTTGTGCTGAGTAAGAGCACTTTTATGGAGAAAGGCCCTCCCACAGCTGCTGCACACGAAAGGCCTTTTTTCCACAGTGAATTTCCTGGTGCCGAGTCAGTGTACTCCTGCGGCCAAAAGCTTTCCCACATTCACTGCACTCATAAGGTTTGGCTCCGGTATGACTTGTCTGGTGCTGAACAAGGTTGTATTTTGTGCTAAATGATCTCCCATATTCAGCACACTCATTAGGCCTTAATCCCATGTGAGAGGCCTGCTGTATTCTGGGGCTGGAGTCAAAGCTAAAACATTCCCCATGGTTATTGGACTCAGAAGGTGTTGGTTTGCTGTGGGTTTTCTCATGTAACAAAAAGTCGGAGCTGTGGCTAAATAATTCCCCACATTCACTGCACTTACAAGACTTTTCTTCTGTGTGTACTTTCTGGTGCTGAACACATTCGTCCTTGTCGCTGAAAGCTTCCCCACACTGACTGCACTTGTAATCCCCTTGTGCAGTGTGAAAGGCCTCATCACACTCAGTGCTCCTGCGTGGCTTCTTACCATTGTGAGCGGCGCGGTGCGGGACAAGTCCAGAGCTGGCCAAGTCCTCCGCATCCTCCTGGCGAGTGCAGGCCTTCTTTGACATGTGGCTTTGGCCGCTCTTCACGGAGGAGGCCTGGCCCTTTTCCGTTCGAGATAATGTCTCTCCATTCTGCTGCCTCCGGCTCTGGACAAGGTTTTCAGTGACCCAGAAGGTTCTCCCACGTGACTTACGTGGGTATGGTTGCTGCTCAGGGCATGTTCCCTGCTGCCCGGTCAGATGGAAGATGTCCTTCGAGAGTGGGTCACATGGGTGGCTCTTTTGGAAGGAAGAACCCGCCTTGAGAGTTCTCACCTGTGACACTCTCACAGAAACACCTTGCTCAGAAGATGCATCTTTATCCTCCACTTTACGACAACCACCAGGGCGAGGGCTCTCCTGGATTATCTCTGCCACGGTTGGAGCTATGTCTACCATGCCAGGAGCTTGGTGGACTCTCGGTGGCTCAGCCCTGGGAATTAGGTGGTATCTGGAAACTGCAAGTCCCTGTGAGGCCACCAGTTCAAAGGTCTCCCGCATCACAGCATAGCATAGGTGTTGCTGAACAACATCAAGTAGCTCCCATTCCTCTGGGCAGAAGTATATATATATACATCTTCAAAAGTCACAATGTGCTGGTTGGGATCATTCTGAGCTCCTGCCTCTGCCATTATCATGCCACAGTTAACAAGGTCTTGTGAGATGCCGCCTGGAGAGAGGCCGGAAAACACCAGGCACGAGACCTCTGCAGCCCAGTCAGAAACCGCAAGTCTCCCTTACATGAAGTTGCAGAAGGACATCAAGGCTCCCACAAGACAGAAAGGCAGGTCTCAAGTTCGAAAAAGTTCTCTACTCCGAGTGGATGAGCCGGCAGAGAAACAGCTTCTATTGGCGCTCCCGTCACGGGCTTGGGCATGAACCAGAACCAAAATGACAGAGACAGGAAGTCACCCCTGGAGACCATTTACTCCCTTTCTTTACTGCCGGAGTCCAGCTCCCGCGGGGGGGTGTTGCCCAAAACAATGAGAAGGAGTCGGTGCACGGAGAGATAGGACACGGAGTCAGATGGAGGTGGTCTCTCGACAAAGTGCCAATGACAGCTTTATTTATACCATTTGCACCAAGATATGATTACTTCTTATTGTTCTGTTGATTAATTCTATTTCTTTCTAATCTATACATGCTTAGTCAAGTGTTAGGTGATCTTTTCTCTGTTTCTTGACCTAACATTTTCCTAGCACCATGTACTCTATCGTGTTTTACGTTTCTATGCACCGCAGTTTCTAAGTAGCGCATGTGACTGCAGGAGCGTGCAGTATGTAGCAGTGACTATGGAGTCTATCAGCTCAGGGTGAAATACAGGTCACCTACTGCCACAGTTAGCTAGGATTCTTTTCCACAAAAATATTCTAAAAGCTTTAATAAATTTATAATCAATCTAAAATCATAAACTCATATCTTCATTACGCACCCCTTCATAGGGCACAGAAGGCAGCAAAATAAATTTCCCTTTCTTATCTATACTTCTCTTTCTTCTGGGTGAATACTAAAATTTCTTTGATACATAATATGCAGGTTTCCATGGCTCTACTACTGTAGGGACTAAACAAGGTTTACTTGAACAATGCAAGGGCCTTCATATCATAGAAACTATTTCTGTTTTGATCACAAATCATGAACTATAAACACTCAGGTCAGATATGATTATTCATTTATAGGTAGATGCAAGATAAAGATAGAAAGCATAATTTAGTACTGTAAGAAGGCAGGTGTAGATGCTCAGGTCTGTGCCTACAGACCAGGTATTGATCCAAGCTAGACGAGGGCAACGAAACATCCACGGGTGTAGACAATTTCTCTCAAAACTGGGGTGGGGGGGGTGAGGTTCTGAGCCTCACCTCTGTTGGCCCCCATTTTCTCACCTGATGGCCCCCCCTGCGACTGTGCCTGTCTTAGGTTGTTCCTCCCGTGAGGAATCTTACCCGTCTCTGGCTAAACAGCCATCCTCCGGGGCCATACAGGGAGACGTAAAGCTGGGAAGTGAGAGAGAAGCAATATTCTTTGAAAAGGTTAGCTTTTTACTTCTTTGCAGATTTATGCCCTGTGGCTTCCAGGCCCAGCACTCGTCTTGAGGTATCTTTACTACTTGGAAGAATTATGGTATTTGGTAATTTAAAGTATGAGGCACGAATTCTAGTAAAGGGCTGTAATTGAGAAGGAAGAAGAGAAGCTATAGAAGTAGCAAATAGAAGAAAACATGAGAAGATGGATTAAGTATCAGACAGGGTTATTCTATTCAATATTCCCACATAACTCTGTTTCTCTAATCTTTCTATAAGACTCTCCATCACTAGTTTCACTGGCATTGTAATAAAAAAGGGGGGCATTCCCACTTAGTGGAGATGGGGCAGTCAATGCTTGACTAGCTAACAGTAGGTTTCGGTATTTCATGCCAAGATCGCCATCTGGCCCCTGCGTGTTCCATTCTTTAGGAGCACTGGCCTGAAAAGCTTCTGGGAAACGTATGTTCTCAATTTTTCCATACTGCTTAGCAAAGGTTAGCTTCACCCTTGGCAAAAATGCAAGCAAAAGAAAGCCAACAGTATAATGGAGAATAACAAAATCAAGGTGGGTGATAGGGGGAGGCAGCTGCAAAGGTCCTTGCTTTGTGGGGGTCTTCCTCCAGCCTGAACTTCGCTACACAGCTTGAATATCATGGCTCCGCTCCCGCCGCTTTACAGTGTTCCTCCAAAATTCAGCTTTCTCCTCAGAGGTAACTACAATAAAAACAAATACGGTGTGTATTATTTTAAAGATCATTTTAAGCTTTTTAATACATAGATGTGCTATAAAAGTATACTGATTTTTTAAACATGATGAGTAGTGATGCATATACTGTTCTTCCACTTGCCTTTGTCACATAATAAAATGAATGCAACACCATTCCAAGACAACACATATAAATCCACCTCATTATTTTAACTACTCTGTAGGATTTTAAAGTAAGTATTTTCTATAATTAACTTAGCTATTCTCTTCCTGATGGACACATAAGTAGTTCCCTTCAGTTTCTCTGGTTAAGAACTGAAGTCAACATATTTGAACATCATTTTGGTCAAATGTGCACAGAAAAGACATAGCAAACAGAAATTGGGATAAAGTGGCGAGGGTTTAAAAATGTAAATTTTTATAAATATCATCCCACATCATCAACACAAAACATCATCCCACAAATCTACCAATTCGTATTCTTACAAATTAATGTATGTAAAAACCCTATACTCTCACATTTTGTTTTTTCAATCCTTTAACTTTTGGCCAAACTTACATATTAAAAAATCAAGTATCACAGTTATATTAATTTGTACTTCCCTGTTATCTATATAGGTTGAGCAGAAAATTAACTTAATCTCTTGCCCATATAAAGTTGGATTTCTGCAGTGATGCTCTGAGTCACAGGGCTCCTCTGAACAAGCTTTAAAATTCTCATGTCCACATCACATTTTCATCTTACACTGAGAAACAAAGATTTGGTTAGAATTGAGTGATCTAAAGGTGCAGGTCTCCTGGATGAAAAAAGGCAAACCATCTCGGACATTACACACCCTACCTTAGAATCTCCTCTATGTATTGTCAGGCAGAGTATGGCTGGCTCCTCTGCATTACCTGGTGATGGTATATGTTATTAATGGATTCTGGTAGAGCAACATCTCTTGAGGACCCTGGGGGCCCAGTGTACCCTTGCCAAAATACCTGGGCTGGGAGCTCTCATTATGTCTCTTGGAGAGGGCTATTTCTTACCTTGTATCCTTGTATACAGTGGACCCCCTCCACTGAGGTTGGGGCTATGTGAACGGGTGGGGTTAGTGAATGATGACAGATAGTCGAGACAGGCCAGGAGTAACAAGAGTAGTGGAAGGGGCTATGTAGTGCAAGGAGAGGGAAATTGGAAGGGGGATGCCTTATGGGCTCATTAACTCAGTGACATGCTTTGAAAAGCAATCCACATGGTGCCCCTAACTCAGAATGCTTTCTCATGCTTCCAGAATTTTTGACACACCAGAGGTTTGCAGGACTACGTCTGCTGGCCCGTGTTGCCAGCAGGTATTGCCTGAGGTAAGGGATTGGGCCAAGGAGCAGACACTTGCAGAGCGTATGGTGAGCTGACGGAGATGGCCCACTTCCTTGTAAAACTGACAGGGGATGATGGAGATGTGTGGGATTCTGTGAGGGAAGCATGATGCCCTGTCCTGCTACCAGCATTTCCACCTCCAAGATGAGGGTGTTGGGGCCTGGGAAGGACACAGTTATGATCACATTCTCAGCGACAGTTTCCCATGGGGATTCTCAAGTTGGGTAAGCATTGTAATAATTGAGGTTTCTTCCACGGAGGCAGAAGACTCTACCAGGGATTATTTTGAAACAGTGAATGTTACCTCTCGTACTTTGATGTATTCATTCATTTATCCAGCAAGCATGCACTGAATAAATGCTGAGGGCAAACACTAAACAGAACAAAAGGAAAGGGTGAGGTTTGACTTGACTCAGGCTATGGAAGTGAGGATGGCGAGGAGGGGACAGGTTGGATTCTTAGGAAGTTAGGGATTATGTGAAAGGGTGGGGGACAGCCTATGGTGATTCTGAGCTCTGAAGATGGGCTGACTACACAGAAGCTGCTCCTCTTAGCTGAGATTGAGGACAAAGGAAGAAGAGTTGGCGATTTTAAATTAGAGGCAGAGATTAGGAAGGGTGTGGTGGATAAGGTCAGTATGGACCATGTAGATGATCAGGTTCTACTGGCTGTCCAAGTGGAGGTGTCCAGTAAGGAGTAGAATACACAGGTCAGACTATCAGGAGAGGGAACCAGGCTGCAGATTTAGGTTTGGCTGCATCGGGAGAGGTCATGTGAGGCCGTAGGTGTAGGTAAAATCAAGCGTGTGCACATAGCAGCCTCCATAGTGTGTCTCCTCTGCAAACACTATTGGAAACCAAGATTACACAAACCTTAATAAGTCCAGGGAAGAGTTCAGAGGGAGAAAGCACTCAACCAGAAATTCACCAATCAGAGGAAGTTTTCCTGTGTTGCCTTAATCTCTCTGTTTTAATCATATATCTGTACCTTTGCCTAGGCATTGCCTATGCCTGTAAATTTGCGGCTTATAGCATATGTTAAGTTATACATCATCATTTTTCAGCCTCAAATATGCTATCTCAGGTCCCCTTTAGGACTCTACTCTTGGTAGCCTTTGTTCAAGGCTGAGCTCACAACCATAGTTCATAGACACTCGTCCACTCTAACTAACTTGTCTGTTCTAGGCAGCTGACAGCCCTGCAGTAATTCAAGTTTCTCATGACATACAGAGCAAGGGGCTGGAAGCAATCCTGAGCCCAGGTCCCTGGAGACTGGAACTTCATGACACATCCTTTATCTAACTAGGGGACAGTGATTGTCAAAATTTTAGGCATAAGACTACTTATTCCAACTGAAAATTTCCCCAGTCCAGGAACATAAGGAAGGCCCAGCAGTCTGGGTAAAGTGGGGACTGCAGGCCCAGAGTCCTGTCCACTCAGCCCCTTCCTCCCCCTTGGTCCATGGGCTCTTGGCAGGCACAGAACTCTAGGGTGCCCTCTGAGCACTGCTGAGAACGCTGGGTGCTACAGGACCCTGCCTCAGGCATGGACTTCATCTAGCAGTGCCAGCCATCCTGAACACACAGGACATGTCTCCCATGTGATTTTGTCCTGCATTCTATATTGACTTTGTCAGCACAACCTAAATGTCCTGTATTCAGCTTTGTTCAGTAAGTTACAAACATTCAGCAGTTGGAGCTAGTTTTCAATCACAGCAATTAGCGATTAAATCACTTACAGCAACACTAGCTGAAAACCATATCTCCACAAATAAAGATCTGGTGTCTCCAGAGGTCTGGCTGAGGGAAGATCAAAAGGGGGAGAATTAGAATTAAATTAAGGAAATATTAAAGAGAGGAAATGCCTGTTTTTTGGACACAGTCCCAAGTCTTGAACAAGTAACCACCATCAATCACATGTAACTTCCAATCAGCATGAGACTGTCAATGACTGCCTCTCTCCAGTAATTAAACTTCTGAAAATCAGCAAGTCAACGATAGCTCCAGGCTTCTGAAAATCAGCCGATCAGTGATACCTTCCTCCCTCCCTCCACACACACCTGTGCTGAAAGTCAGCCAATCAGCGACAGCTCACATTTCTAGAAAGCATCCAATCAACAAGTTCTGTCCCGGGGCCATACTTGTGAAAGGCAGCGGGTCCATAGCAACCTTACTCTAGTGACCACAGGAACGCAGCTAAAGGCCGGCAGTCCCCAAACACTCCCACTTCTGACTGTCCAATCCCCAAGCTGACCAAAACCGTATAGCCAGCTCTGGCTTTGTTCAGGAAGACTGTACCTTGCAAGGACAGTTCTCCCTTTCAGCAAACGGGAAGTTCACCTTTTGGCATCAAATATTCTTAATTCTCAAGTTCACAACTTTCAACCATTCAGTCTCTGTTTCCAGACTTGCTTGGATTTGCGAATGACAGGCACGCTAACTGATGTGGCCATGAGAGTTTCAAATTCAGTCTTTTCAATTCTCGCAGTGGTCGCTTTCATCTATTTTCATTTGCATATATTTGAACTTCCGGAATGCCCAACATAAGCATAAATGTTGGGATGAATCTTATGAACAGTGGACTTTTATTAAATGAGGATCAATCCCTTTAAAAGCTTTTTGTGCAGTACGCAGTTGTTCATTCCACATAGAAAAGGGTGGAAAGTCAGATATCAACCACTATACGTTAACAGGAGGACATGAGAGACGATTTCCTTAACTAATACCAATGACAAAAAAATACATTTTTCTTGAGAGATTCAGATTAAGAAGACAAAATAATCACAGCAGAAGTTATATCATCACAAGTTGGAAGCAAATTTTCAAGTTCTGGGACCAAATCTACTGCACTAATAAAAATACAATAGCTCCATTTACCACTACAGAGATTATCAAAGATCTAAATGCCTCCGTTTTTTATGTCATGACCACAGACGCATGTAATGACAAAACAGAATACGTTTTTACTTTAAAGCCTTGTGAAATAGTTTTCTCCTGAAAAAAGGGCTTTTTAATAGGGCTACTATGAGCAAAGTCCTTTTCAGATGAAACTTCAGACACAACAGCAAATGTTTCCAGAGACTTCCTTTTTTGTTTTTATTTAGGAGTTCATGAATTAAAGAAGTTAAAGGTGACAGAAAGTACACGATTCTGTGGTAGACTGATGCACTGCCCATATTCTGAGTAACGCAACTCAAACAGTATCTGATGTCCTTCCTGTTGAAATAGAAGTAAAAGTCGTAAAACGATTCTTGTGCCGCATTTATAGTCTTTGAACTCTGTTATTAAGGGATTTGGGTGATTTTGTTAGCATTTAGAATTCTTCAATTCTCATTCAAAAATTCATTGGCTCTTCTTAACAAATACAGTTGAAAGACTCTTCAGTTTGTTTGAGGCACTGATAAAATATTTCACTTCTGAAGGACAGGCCCCCAAAATTCTTGTTGACTTTTTAAATAAGCTACTGAGCAAAGTCTGCTTCTTATTCATAGTTTTCACTATTTCTCTAGCAATAGGCTCATGTGCATTGAAAGAAGAGCAAACAGTATTATTAAAGAACTCCATTGATTAAAGGAATTTGTTGAACTTGTTAGAGAAAGAATTGATGGAAAATGTTCCCCTTTATGTGTCAAGGTTGTTTTTTAAATGAACAGCATTGCTTATGAACAAGAAGAAAATTTCTGACTTGAAGTGGATAATTAGTATGGGATTCATCAAGACTATCATTTGGAAGGGATTTCATCACTTGAAGGGTTTGATTTAGTCATATGGATATTACTGAATATTCTTTCAGCATGGCAAGAGAAGGAGAGGATAACAATTGATGAGGCTGCTCCTTTCTTGTCAATGGACATTTAAAAAAAATGTTTAGAGATGCAACACAATCCTGAACCATGAAAATGTGAACTATGCCATGAAAGATGGCATTCCATGAGTCAACAAAGCACATTTGAAGAGTGGTTCCCAGAATTGTGAACTATGCTGGTACATATTCAGTATATCAGCCCATATAGCTAATGTTGAATATATGTTCTCATTAATGAATTTTCAAAGGACAAAATAATGAAATAGGTTGAAAGTGCCCACTGTAAAAGCTATGCTGCTACAGTGTAAATGGAAGACTGAAACTGCAAGGAATTGTATAAGCAAATTCTGCAAAACAGGAAATTGTTACGGAGAGGTAAACCAGCAGGGGAATACAACTAAAGAAAGAGGTATACAATTTAGATATTTATAATTTAATTCAGATAAATAACAAGTAATGCTTTATTATAAGTATATCCCATGAAATATTTTTTTTTCTTTTTATTTCAATGTGGATATGCATAGAAAATGTTATGGGCTGAATTGTGTTTCCTCAAAACTCCTATGTTGACATCCTAAGCCCCAGTACCTCAGAATGTGACTGTATCTGGAGATAAGTAAGGTCTTTAAAGCGACAAGTTAAAATGAGATCATCGGAGTGGGCCTTCATTTAGTATAACTGGGTCCTTATAAGAAGAAGAGATTAGGACACCCATTCACAGAGGGAAGACCATGTGAAGACACAGGGAGAAGAGGGTGGCCAACTACAGGCCGAAGAGAGAGGCCTCAGAAGAAACCAGCCCTTGCCAATACCTAGATCTTGGACTTCTAGCCTCTAAAATGGTAAGAAAATAAGTTTGTGTTTAAGCCATCCAGTCGGTGGCGCTTCGTTATGGTAGCACTAGCAGACTAGCAAAATTAAAATAATTCAAATTTAGCTAGGTGCCTTATAGTTTTATTTGCTAAATCTGTCAGTCCTAAGGAAGAACCAGAGGTAAGGCTGCCTGTACTGTACCTACCCTCAGGAACCACAAGGGGGCACTGCTCCGGATGATGAGCTAAAGTGGCTTCGAGTGCTCTCAGATGATCAAGAACAAAAGCTTCTACTCTTTCCCAGAGGACAGGGCAAAGGAGCACTTCCCATCTCAGTTTCATGTTAGCAGACCCTGGCACAGAAACTGAGGAGAAAAGGACGAGAAAGCTAACTTATGGGTCAATCTCCATCACGAACACAGATGCAAAAATCCCAGACATGATAATAGTTCACTTCATCCGCAGTATGTAAAAAGAATGATACACTTTCAGCAAAGTAAGTTATCATTAGAAAATCAGTTAATGTAAATTTTTCCTTTATTGTATGAAAGAAAATTCATATAATCAAATGAAAAACAGCATTTGATAAATCTGAACATGCATGCAGGTTTTTTTAAAGGGGAAAAATCCTCTATGCAGCCTAGTAAAAGAAAGACCATCTTTAACCTGCTAAAGATTATCAGTCATTGGTGAGATACTGGAAGATTTTCATTTGAGACAATGATGTTCTACATGGCTATTCAACATTGTATTGCAGATCCTCACCTCCACACAAAGGCAGACAGTACAAACAAAATACGTTGGAACTGTACAGGATGGAACAAAATTGTCATTATTTATAAATGATATGATTGTGAATAATGTTTGTGAAATAATAAGGTTTTCTGGATAGTGCTTCCTTATAATGAAATCAATTGTATTTCTGTCTATCAGGAAAAAAAGCTGAAATAAAATTAAGACTATCTGCAAAAGGATTAAGGGTGTCAAGTACCTTGGAATGCACCTAAAACAACATGCATGTGACCTTTACAAAGATATTTTGTAGCCTTAATGAAGGAAATTTTAAAAGACCTAAACAAATGGGAAGATATGCTTTGTCATGAATTGAAAAGCACAGTAACAATATTGTTATGTGGTCTCCATCTTGGATTTATTATGTATTTTAACCCTCACAATATCGTATCAGATAGGTTAGGTGTTACTGCCTCAAGTTTAAAGATAAAGAAACTGTGGGTCTGTAAATCCAAGTAATTTGTTCAAGGTCATGCAGTAAGTGGCAAGGGCAGAACTTGAATATATACTTCTCTGTCTCTAAAGTCCCTGGTTTTTCAACAATACCACTGCAGTAGACACTGTTAGTGCCTGGCCTAGATACCCTCAGATACCTTCCCGCCAGCTTTGTGCGTCCCTTTCCAAGCTTCTGCATGCTTTATGCTGAGGAGTCACGCATTTAACCCCCAGAGGATTACCTTTGGCATTAGAGTCTGTTTGCTCACACTCACTCAGAAAAACCTCTAGTAATTTTCTATCCCTCCCATCCCTTCCAAATCTGCAGACAATCCATGGCCTCCTTTCCAGTACAGAGAACTGGAAGTGCACAGGAATTTTACATCTAATGCCAGAGTGGTCAGCCAATGACAGAACAGTTTCTTTGCCTCAAGGCCAAAACACTTTTGAGGTGTACTTTATGTTCCAGAGCTCCCTGTAGGATTAGGCTGAGTCTGACACTTCACCTGAAATTACACACTTCCTCGGCTTTTTCCCCTTTTCTTGCCTCCTTCACCCCCTTAATAGTCTCTCCTGGGAACAAATCCTTAATAAAACACATGCATCTCGAAACCTTGTTTCATCTGGGAGAACATCACATCTTACACCTGCATTGTGAGAAGTGTTTACTTCAATTCTCAATCTAGGTAGTAACCCCCAAATCGAGTAAATATATGCTTATTACGTGAGCTTTGTAAAATATCTTATGGATGTGGAATCGAAAGTAGTAATGGTAAATGATTATTCAATTAGAATAATGTTCAGGTAATTCTTTTAGTGATCTTCGCCAAGTAATTTTACCTCCCTGGCTTTCTTGTCCTTTGACAAACGGGTGTATTGGATCAGATATTCTCTAAGCAGAGGATCTTACAAGGAGGCGATTTCGGGAGAAATCTGGAGATGTTCTGGGTTGTGACACGTGAGGAGGAGTGCGGCTGGTGGTTCTAGTGGGAGAAGCCAGGGATGCTGCCAACCCACCTACCAACGCCCTGGACAGCCCCCTACGAAAAACTATCTGGCCCCAAATATCAAGAGTGCTGAGATGGAGAAACTTTGACCTAAGGTCTTATCTATCTCTAAAATTCAGTGAACTAATAATCCTATGTTAGTCTACAGTCCATCAGTCTATCATTTTGATGTAATGAATGTATTTTAATTCCAGGAGAAACCAGTCTCAACTCAGTCAGATAGTTTGGTACTAACCAATTATTTACTGGTCATTTTATCAGCAATTGATGGTCAGTTAAGGTAAACAACTTCCGAATGGACGCACAGCCTTTGTAAACTAACATTCAGTGACCTGTTTGCTGCTCTAGAAGATGCTATTTTAAAATGCTGGACAGAGGATAGAGTTTGCCTAGTGAAAGCAAATACGATGGTAACTTCTTTTACGTACAGTGGCATGGGGAAATGGAACTAAGCATGTAACGTGCCATTTTATGACACACAATAATTGTAGACATCTTAGTTAAAAAGCTATGTGAGCAGTACGCGCTTTTGACTTTATCTTAATCTCAGTAACCACGAAAAACTAATTTAATACTCTTAATTTACTGTTCTTAATAGAGGTTTCCAATGACAGTTCCCATGTTATAATTTTATAGAACAGTAAACACATTAACAGTAGCTGTGATTATAAGTTCACTTGTTTTATTTACCAAAAACATTCCTATTTCACTTTTTTTACTTAACATATATCATGGCCATTGTGAATTGCATGTGCTTAATGGGCCATTAAAACACCTTAAATTAAATGAAGTAATGCTACACTATCTACTTCTGTATTTTATCCATTTTAAAGCTTGATTGCTTTATAATGAAGCATAATGCAGAGCCAAATATGGGAGCAAATGAAGAAGAAAGTATTAAAATCCCATGGTGGAATTAATTCCACATATTGCATAAGGAATCTTTTTGTATGAAACCCATATCTTATAAGAAAGAGAGACACATATGGAAAGACAAACTATTTTGGATTAATAACAAAACGCATGTGGGTGAACAAAGAAAAATGACATAAAAGCTGGATTCCAAAGGTAGAGACTTGGTTCTGCAGGCTGGCTGTACTCTTGTTTCCAGGTTCAGAAAAAGAATGTAAATAAGATAAAATAAGCCTAGAGGGCTGTAAAACAATTCCATAGTAAGTTGGATTAGGTTAAGGAACTGCTTCATCCAAATACAGCATAGCGATGATATAACAAGCTCTCAAGAGACAAATGGAAAATCCCTCACTAGTCCTGAGTTCAATATTGGAGCATTTAAGCCTTTGGAGGTCAAGACTAGGATATCATGTATTGTGTGTCTTTCTCAATCTGCTACTTGATATTTTATCATCATAGTTCTTTATAATCAGCAGGATTTTGTGAGCTGCACCTTGAAGATCAGGAATTGGAAATGCAGAGACAAGTTCTTTCAAGACAGACAGATAAAATACAGCTGTTCTATGGTCTGAATGTCTGTGTTCCCTCTAATTCACATGTTGAGATCCTAATGCCTGATGGGCTGGTATTAGGAGTTGGGCTTTGGAGAGGTAATTAGGCCATGAGGGTGGAGCCCTTAGAAATGGGATTAGTGCATTACAGAAGAGACCCCACAGAGGTCCCTGGTCCCTTGCACCATGTAAGGACACAATCAGAAGTCTGCAGTTGGGAAGAAGGTCCTACCCAGCTGTGCTGGCCCCTTTACCTTGGACTTCCCAGCCTTCAGAACTGTGAAAAATAAATTTCTGCTATTTATAAGCTACCCAGTTTGTGGTATTTTGTTGTAGCAGCCCAAACAGACTGAAACAAGCAGTATTCAAACTATTTTTTTCTTGTATTTCCCATGACCCATGGGACAAATAGTCTACAAATTACTACGAGCAAAACCTAGCACACTGATTATGTATCTCAATACCTTTACTACTAAAGATAATTTTTTAATGAAAATACTTGCAAGTGTTTTAATTAAGTGGTTAGTTAGCTATTTAAATTTTTTAATATAAGATAAAAATGCAGGTCTATTTATAGAGTGTACATAAAGTCTGGAGGTATAGAAAATATATAGGGTATGATCAAGGACATCTTCACTCTGTATAATAATAAAATAACGCTATCCAGACTTTATGCACACTGATATGGAACAGTCTCTAAGATGTGTTAGTAATTGGGGGTGGGGGAAGTAAACTGCAAAACAATGTGTGCTACTATGTTACGTAACAGATGCACATTTATATCCACAAAGAATGAACTCATATATGGTGGTAGGGTAGGTAAGAGGGGACTGAAGAGAAGTCAAGAGATAATTTTATTTCAACGGTATGTTTGAAATTTTTACAATGTGGAAACAGTGATAGAGCACCACGTCCGTATTTTAACTCTGAGCAGTAACAAGTCACCTGCAAACACTCCACATCTGACCCTCGTGCTCTAGTCACTGTGCGTACAAGGGTGGACTGCTCTCACGTGAAGGGTCCTGGGCTAACTGTCTGAGATCTAGGTTCTAATCCTGCCTCTGACACAAACCGCCTGAGTGATCCTGAGCTAATCACCATTTTCCTAAACTCTGGGCTCCCCAACCACAAAATGACACTTTCTAAGGTCTTGTCCTGCTTAACCGACCAAAAGTCACGTAAAAACATGCACCAACCCAGTGGACCTGTGCTGGCTCTTAAAATTCTCCACTTCATGGTTGTGTCATAATATTCTTTTGAGAAAGTGAAAATCAGGTCCTGGTAAAAGAGTGTTTCCAATGCGGCATGGACAAGGTCATATAAACACTGTTTATACACGAGGCCACACACCACAGCTGGAAATAGGACTAATTATGCCTCTTTCTGAGTGATTTTTTGCTTTCCTATCAGTGCTGTCCCCAGGCCAGCGTTATCTCTCGGGAAAGAAGATTACTGAGAATCTAATTGCTAAACTGCTCCTTCTTGACAAGATGCAATCCAAGACAGGATTCCATAATCTCCCTTGGGAAAATCAAGCACAAACCCATACTTATAAACACTTCCTCTTAAATCTGCATTCCTGGATGCTCCAAGGTTCCATGTGGGGTCTGCTCTCCTTTGCTGCAGTCTAGTAAATAAGCCCAGTTTTGGCAGCAGGCGGGTTTCCTGGCCCTTTGACTACTGAGCTCTGACTCTTCCTTTTGACCATCAAAAATATCATTCATGCAGCATCAACTGCATCTTCTGTCAAAAGATACTCCCGTTAGTCACGAGAGCACCCTTACTTTGAAATGCTATTGAAATAAAACACACAAGCAAAAGCGAGAGGGGTTAACCTACATCCTTGAATATAGTCTCGCTTATGTTCTCAAATTATCATCCCATTCCTCATGCCTACATCCCTTTATCGAGTATCTAGGCCTTTCTTTCTTTCACTGATAACTTTACCATTTACATGAACTGTAGTAAATTACATTCAGAAATGTCCCTCACGTCCTTTAAGACATTCATATTAGTTATACATTGCTGTATAAAAAAACTACCTCAAAATAGAGTGACTTAAAGTAACAAGCGTTTGTTCTCTCACAGTGTCTGTGGGTCAGGAATTTGAGAGGGGCTTAGCTGGGGAGTCCTGGCTGGCTGCAGGTCTCTCACAGGATCCTGACTCTTACCTGTAATCTCATAGAGACCTAAATAAATGAGACAATGTAAATTAGTTCCTTGGAAATCTTTTTCCCTACTAACAGGTGTACCACTGAATAACTGTAATGCAATCAGAGACATTTTAGTATGCATTTTTCCCTAAATATATAGTGTCATGTGAGAGCCTCATAACAACCCATTTTTCAGATGAGTTAGATGAGGCTGAGAGAATTTAAGTGTCTCCCACTGTATTGTATAGTTATGAGGAGGCAGAATCAGGGTATGGAGACAATTGTATGGAATATCCCAAAAAGTGCTTTCTGTGTGAGACCAGAGCTTCTAGAGAAAATAATCTTTAAAAATAAAGAAGGAGAGAAAGAAATAGGAATATTTGTTCATTGGGTCTCTACTGGATTGTTACATACATTATCACACTGAATCAAGGCCATTCTTTTGTTTAATCAAGCCTGTTTAGAACTGCTAGTCCAGAAATCTCTCCACATCAGTTAAAATTACACCCACGAGAATTTCCAAATAAGCAGTAATCTCATGTCACCGGAAATGTCCAAATCCCATCCAGCCATGTGTGAGCATTGGGGTCCAAAAGGGAAGTCATTATATTTTCTCTTGACATTGTTTGCATCACCTTTCTATCTTCTTTTTCTCCTGACTACTTTTCCATTTCTCCTCCTTCTGTGCAACAAAGATCAAATGATGTTATTTATACTTGTTTATAAAATGACTACAGTGAGAAGTTTCAGTCCAATACTTTATTCTCAACATTAGCATGTTAAGGCATTTATTTCTAACTGTGCCTATTCAGAAGAGAGCAAGAAGTAAAGGACTTAGACAAAGGACGTCAAGTAGGACCTAAGACTTTCAATATTTATTGTCAAAAATAAGATAAAATGTTCAGGACTGGAATGCATAGATATCAGAGAAAGAAGCAGCACTGGAAATACAGTTCATGCAAAACCATACGAAGCAGGGTTACTTGTGTGACTCATACGCAGGTTTAAATACGTGTCGACATAGCACATTTTCTTTGACCACAGCATTGTCACTGTGGTAGAAATAATTCAAGATTTGGAGTCAGAAATAAATGATATCAGGTTCTAGTTTTACCATTACTGATTATGTAACTTTGGACAACATGTGACTCGGATTGTTTATCTATAAAATGGGAGTAATAATGGCGTCTATTTTTCCTGCTTGTGGCAAAGGTTACAACTAATGTAGACAATGTGCCTAATACACGGTAAAAACTCAGGAAGCGGGCTTTCATCAGTCTCACTTTACATTTATTTTTTTGCTTATGGAAAAATATGTGCCATTTCAGGAGGGACAGAAAGGGAAATGTCCCCTCACCCCTTCTCAGCTGCTCAGTTCTCAGATCTACAGTACTGGAACCTCCATTCTGAAGGTCAGTTGACCCATTCTGAGGTCAATTTACCTACACCCAGGAAGTTCCGAAGCCCAAAGCTGGGTTGAGGATCACGTCTCCTTTCTTCAGTACCAAGGAATAACTAGTTCCTCAAGTTTCCAGACGTCAAATTGGCTTACTTACCTCACTTAACATTTCTGGTTAACAGAACCCTGACTTTAGATTTTTATTTCCTCAAATGTAAGCAAGACTTTCAAAATGAGTCCCCATTTAAAAATACTATCGTATTGACTTTAGCAAGCTTGAGAAAATGGATATATGTGGGTTTGTGCTTCCAACCCTTGCTGAATATAAAGTTGGTAGACAAGAAAATCCTTTTAAACTTTACAGATATAAGCTTCTATTTGCTCAAAGCTAGAAAATACCCCATAAGAATATATAACTATGTGGATACCACATTTCTCTCTTAAATCAAGTATAAAAATCAAATGAGTATTCATATTTGAACTGACTGTTTATAGTTCATAATGTATGAGCAAAACCGAAAGTTTCTGTGATGACTGCCCTTGTACTGTTCACCATGTAACTTATTCACTATGTAAGAATTTGTTCTCCATGTAAGAACTTGTTTGTTATGCTCCAGAAGATTGGAGACTGACGAATATTAGGCTTGGGGTGGATTAATGATTGTGCATTGAGCATTGACTCCCCTATACAGAATTTTATTGTTGATAACAACCATTTGATCAATAAATATGAGAGATGCCCTCACAACAACAACAACAACAACAACAACAACAACAAAAGTACACACTTCCAATTGTAAAATAAATAAGTAACCGGGATGTAATGTATGGCATAAGGAATATAGTCAAAATATTCTAACAACTTGGTATGGTGATAGCTGGTACCTAGAATTATCATGTATATAAATGTTGAATCACTGTGTTGTACACCTGAAACTAATGTAATGTAATACTGTGTGTCAACTACCCTTCAATAAAAAATAATTATCTACAAAAAAAAAAGAATATATAATCAGTTTTTGAAATTTTTTTGTATAAACAGCTGCCAAAAATATATGATATGTTGATAGATCTTTATAGACTAATATTTATATTACTTGGATGTGTTCAATCACAAACTGAAGGAAATGGAAAGATAAACATCCCACTGCCTTCAAAACTCATAAAAGACTGATTATTGCAAGTCAATAGAGACTAGTTTATTTTAGCAGTAGGAAACTGTAAAATCTGGCCTGTTTGAAGATACAAAATTTGAGAAACTTTAAAGGAATTTGCCCTCTCCCAATTGTCAGTAGGAATTTACCAACCTGTAGGGACTCAGCTCAGTTCCACACAAGCTTATATTTTAAATTCTTTCTTTATACAGTACAGAAAGACCCTTTTTACAAAGGGGTGCTTTTTGGCTTTTCCCCAAATCCCACCTCTGTGGACTTCCCCTGCAGTTCTGGAGCTTGAGAGGTACATTACAGTCAGTCTGACACCTCTCTTTCTTCCTACAAGCCAGTGTTCATAATATGTTTCACCAGGGAGGAGTTCACCCTGAAACATTCACACCTCCGAACCCTTCATTACCCAAGCTTCAAACTGGTCTGAACACTATCACACTCCTGACAGTTCTGCACAGCGTTGCTGTGGATACTCTCCTCATATCTTCCTGTACTCTCTGGTTATAAAGCACCCCTCTGTTTATTTCTGTGGTAAAAGCAAAATTCAGGCTAATCACTTTGAATCAGAAATGAGGATCTGAGTCTGACTCTCGCACCCAAGAGTAGGGGATACACTGGAATTACCTACAGCAAATAAATTGTGAAGAATGAAATGAAGAAATGGAAATACACATGAGGTCTAAATACAAACATAAGAAATTGGTAAGGTAGATTTCATTGAAATTAAAAACTTCTGCTCTGTGAAAGGCAAAATCAAGAGACTCAGGAAGCCACAGGCTGGGAGAAAGTATTTGCAAAAAATATATCTGATTAAATTACAAAGAACTCTTGAAGCACAACAGGAAGAAAACAAACAACCTTTAAAAAAAACGCGCCAAAGACCTTAATAGATATCTCACCAAAGAAGATACACAGATAGCAAAGAAAATATGAAAACATGCTCCGTATCATATGTCATCAGGGAAATGCAAACTAGAGCAATGAGATACCACTACACACCTATTAGAAAGCCAAAATCCAGAACACTGACAACAGCAGATGCTGGCAAGGATATTCTGTACAGGGTACCTTCCTTTCAATTTTACTATAAACCTAAAACTGTTAGGTAGAAAGACATGAGCAGCTAGGGAAGGGGAAGGTAAGGTTCAAGGGAGAAAAACCGCCCAGGTCCGGGTCCCATATGAAGACAACAAAGGCTTTGCAGGGAGGTAACTTCTTTGCCCATCAGGACCAGGCCGAACAGGTCCCAACCCGATCACAACACAGACATAATCCAACAAAACTAAGAACCGTCCAAACCACCCCTCACCATAACCTTATTATAATAAAATGGTTTTGTTCCCCCCTCCACCCCTTGGGCTTTTCTCTGCGCATTTTGGGAAAAACACGTGCACTGGGAGGAACGGGTGTAAAACGAACTGTCGATCAAATGACCTCACCCTGTCGATCAAAGAGGCACCTCCCAGCTAGGACAGGACAAATAGACCCTCCCTTAAAAGACTGGGGTCTTTGTCTCTTGACTCTGGCCCACTTCTCCCTTGGAGTGAGTTCAAATAAAGCTTTCACTCTGCTTCCTTATTGTGTCTCTGCCTTTCAATTCTTTGTTTCATCAGGGACAAGAAACGAGAACAAACTTGACCCTTAACAAAACTGCTCTAAAAAAAAAAGTCTTAAAAGAGCAATATACATATAAGAATTTCTTGTTAGTCCTTAATGTTTGTTAGATTTGTTAGAATGGAAATTTCTGAAGGTCTTACTCATAAATGTATCATCCACATTCTAACATGGTGGCTGGCATGTAAGAGGGACTGAAGCGAACTGAAATTCCTCTTTATCCAAAACGAACTCCTTTTCTAGTAAGGAAAAACTGCCCAGAGTTTATGGAAATCTAAGTGCAAATCTGACTTCTATTTTGGTATCAGAGCTGGCCAGGTGTTGGCCAAGACTGAGGCTCTTGCCAAAAACAACCAAAACTGCCAGATGAAATATAAAAAGTCACTTTCTGAAAAATATTGCTGAGCTGATAAAACAGGAATGAATAATCAAGCAGAATTTAAGCGAAGACTGCAACCAGATAATTAATCTGAGCCTGGAAGCAAATTTTGCCCTGAAGGCATTTATTGAATTTGACTTTAAGTTTTCAAAATCTTGATTTAGCAAACAAAGGGCAAAACGCAGGCCTACCAGGAACTTGAGGCTGAAAGGAATCTTCCCCTCATAAATCTGGCATATGATAAGGGCCAGCCATCCCGGAAGGGTAAGAGAAAACTAGGGTTAAACATGACTCTGCTGTATGTACCCTCAGAACTGCAAGGAACCTGAAGATGAGCAAAAAATGGCTTCATGTTCAAAACCAATTATTCTAATCTCACACACACTTTTCCGGAGAACAGGGAAAAGGAGCACTTCCCAGCTCAGTTTCATGCTACCAGAAACCTCAGGAGAAGAGCACAAGAAGGCCAACGTATAGGTCAATCTCACTCATGAACATAGATGCAAAAATCCTAGACATGATAGTAATACATGGAATCTTCAATATATAAAAAGAATGATTCACTTGGAACAAGTTAATTTACCACTGGAAGTAAGCTAATGTAATTTATTGCATTATTTAACATAGGAAATTCTAATCATTATTTTAATGAAAGAGCATTTGATAAAAATTAACTTATGTGCAGAATTTTTTAAAAAATGAAAAAATATCATACACTTAAAATGTTGTTAAGGGGTGGAGCTCATGTTAAGTATTCTTTCCACAGTGAAATTTTTAAGAAAGGAAAAGAATTCTTGTTAACCTAGTTGTAGAAAGGAAACTTTTTATTCTGTTAAAAAGTGCCATTTTGAAACGCTTCCATTGGAGGTGAGGGTGCTGTATACATGGCTATCCAACACTGTATTACTGGTCCTTGCCTCTAGAATAAAGCCTTAAGGTAAGAAATTTAAAACCAACAAATGGAGAGATATACATTTTCATGAATGAAAAACTCAATATTGTCAATATATCAATTCTGCCCAAATTGTTTTATAGAGTCCACGGAATCCCAGTTGAAATTCAAAAAGTGTTTTTGTGAAATACGAAAAGCTGGTTCTGAAATTTGTGTGGAGGAGAGAAGTGGTAAGGAGAGTCAAGACTCTCCCAGAGAAAAACAAGGTACAGAAGTTGCCAGACTAGATACTGACGTTTATTATAAAGCTACGATAATCCTTAATGTGTGGAGTTGGTGCTCGAATAGAAAATACACCAAATAAGATAGACTAGAGAATATAGAAACAGACCAACTCATATGTAAGCACTTGATATGTGAAAAAAAGGGACAAGGACTATTTGCTAATCAGGAGGAAGGGACTTTTCAAGAATGTGGTTGGTTTAATTTGGAGTTTATGGATTAAAAAATAAAACTACTTCTATTCAACACTGTTCTGTAAATCCTAACTCATTCAATATGGCAAGAAAAAGAAATAAAAACATACATAGTTTGGAAAGAAAGAAATAAAAATATTTCTATTTGTAGATGCCATGATATGGAAAACACGAAAAACAAAACAAAACAATTCCTGGGACTATAAGCAAATATAGCAAAGTTTCAGAAACAAGGTCAATGTACAATAGTTAATTGCTTCCCTATATCCCAGCAATGAACAATTTTAATTTTCAATTAAGAAATCTGTACTTTTCATAACAGCACCAAAAAATAAAATGCTTGGGTATAAATCTAACAAAACATGTGCATGATCTCTACGTGAAAACTGGAAAACACTGATAAGAGAAACCAAAGAAGACACAAGTAATTAGAGATACAAATAATTCCAATCTGGCTCATGGACTGGAAGACTCAATATGGTGAAAATGTCAATTCTTCATAATGTGATCTAAAGATCTTAATGCAATCCCAATAAAAACCTCAGTATGTTTCTTTTGTGAAAAAAGAATCTACAAACTGATTCTGAAACTTACATGAGAAGACAAAATTACTGGAATAGCCAAAAAACTTCTGAAAAGAAATAACAAAGTTGAAGGACTCACATTAGCCATTTTTATGATGACCATATAAAGCTGTAGTAACCAAGGCAATGCGTTACTGGCAAAAGCATGACACAAAGGACATTTCCAGGTACCAAAACATGTATCAGTTTCCGATTTCTGCATAACAAGTCATCACAGACTTAGCAGCTTAAAATCACATCCATTTGTTAGCTTACAGTCTATAGGTATTAAGTCCATGCAAAGCATGGCTGGGTTCTCTGCTCAGGGTCACACAAAGCTAAAATCAAGACGTCAGTCAGGCTGTGTTCTTACCCAGAGTTCAGGGTCATCGTCTAAGCTTACGAGGTTGTGGTGAAATTCAGTTCCTTGCAGTTTAGGATTGGGACCCTGTTTCCTTGCTGGCTGTCAGCTGGAGGCCACGTCAGCTCATAGGAGCTGCCTACATTCCTTGCTTGTATGTCCCCTCCATCTTCAGAGCCACCAATGAACAACCTCCCTTACGTCAAATTCCTCTCACTCTTTAAACCTCTTACCAGGAAAAGCCCTATCCCTTGCAAGGGTTCAGCTGATTAAATTATACCCACTGTTATGAACTTCATTATGCCCACCAAACTCCTGCGTTGAGGCCCTAACCCCCAATGTGACTATATTTGAAGACAGGACCTTTAAGGAGGTAATTAAGGTTAAATGATTCATAAGGGTGGAGTGTTAATCCAAAAGGATTGATGGATGTCCTTATAAAGAGAGGAAGGAATGCCAGAAGAGTGTGTGCTCTGAGGAAAAGACCCTGTGAGCACACAGTGAGAAGGCCATCATCTGCCAGTAAGAGACACCTCAATAGAAACCAGCCCTGTGGCACACTGATCTTAGATTTCCACCTTCCAGAACCGTGAAAAAAGAAATTTCTGTTAAGTCACCCAATCAGTGATATTCTGTTAAGGCAGCCTGAGTAGACTGATATATGCACCAGGAATAATCTCCTTTTCTTAGAGTAAACCATGCCACGTAAGATAACCCAATCACAGATTGGGTATCTGGTCATATTCCCAAGTTGCTCCCATGCTAAAGGCCTGGGCATTTATACAAGGCTGAGAATCATTAGGAGTCACTGTGTTAGTCCGTCTACCGCAGCAGCTTCATTTGTTATAGCAACAAAACCTGTAAACAACTCAAATGTCTACCAGCAGGAGAATGAATAGACGGAAGTGCAGTACATACAACAAGTTTACTACTCAGCAATAAGTGGGAGAACTACCGAGGTGTATAACAACTTGGGTAAGGGCGGAGTGGAAGAAGCCAGTCCCGAGAGGGTTATATATTATATGGTTTTTGTGTGCATATATATCATCGGGCAATATATACCACATGTAATCATACACTGTGCACGCTTTTATATAATAAATACACAATTCAAAGTCATAAAATATATACCTATGTTTCCATATAACATACGCAAGTCAGTAAAAGGCAAAGCTATAGGAATGGAGAGCAGATCAGTGGTTGCCAGGGGTTTGGGTGGAGCACCGTTTGACTCCAAATGGCTGCCTGGAGTTTTCTGCGGTAATAGGACTGTTTCTGGTCCTGACTGTGATGATAATTACACAAATCTACACGTGTGCGAAAATTCGTAGAACTGTACAACAAAAAGTCAATTTTATGGCATGATAATCTAAAAATAAAATGATTAACACAATTTACTTTTAAGGATATCTTTTAAATCCCATGTGGCTCCAAAATAAGAATTTTGTAACTTTTAAATTTATGGATAATAAAAAACAAAGCTTTATAGCCACGGTCTTGATACCTGGACTGTTACATTCAGAAAATATTTAGCAATATAAAGCCACTAGATTAGTAATTTAAAGGTCTCTCTCACTTTTTTTTTTTTACAACAAAATGCTAAATATTCTGATGAACTCCTCAGGAGATTGCAGCCATTCCCAGCCACATTAAAATATGGCCAAATTTACCACTCAGGAAAAGCATCTTGTAGCAAATTTTAATGAGTCACACCTAGAATTCCTTGTGGCAATGTCTTTTTCAAATTGCTAACTGGAAGTGACATATTGCTGTATAATCAGGAGTCATCACAATCAGTTACCCCGGCTGATGTGTTAATGGGTAAATTAACATTGCCAGCCCCATGAACTAAGAAGCACAATGCGCTTTGAGCATTTTGAGAGGTACCTGATCTCCATTTGATTTGTATTTGCTCTTATTGCACGGGACCTCTGGCTGAGGACCAGCCTGACACTAATATTGTTATTGTAAGGCCCCCAGTCTATGTCTGTAACGAGGGCAGAGGTCCCCAGCAGCCGGCAGGGCCTTCAAGGCAAATCTTTCTTCCTGTACACCACGTGGAGCGAGAACAGGGCTTTTCTGTGAGGAGAAAACCTGCCATTCTCTTTAGGAACGAGCTATGTACTGTCAACACGTGCCTTGGGAAGAAGGAAGCCTAAAAATAACGACCAGTTTGTCACTTGGAAGGTTTCCCAAAATATTTAAAACACCATCCTCACTTTAAAGGCTGCCATTGCCTCCAATTTCCCCCAAACATCTGCCGGATCAGGCAGTGCTGGCGCCCGGAAGAGCCAGTCAGAGACTAAGAATGTGGCAGGAGAGTTAGGAAATGGCAACAGGACCTCAAAGTATTCTGAGCAAAGGGCTGGCCCAGGCCTTAGAGTTACAATGGCTCTTTCTCATTCAGAAATGATCTACTCTATTTCCATTGATTGAATAATGGCCCCCTTGCCAAAATTCATTTCACCCGTTGCTCTGTGATCACAGAAGAGCAGATGTATCATAACATGGATCTTCATTCACCTCTGAAGTGGAGCACACCAACATTTTCACAGAGTGAATGTAGAGAATATATTGAGGAGATTCTCTTCTAAATGATTGTGCCACCTTCTGGAACATTACCTAAATCTAGATGGAGCATAAATTGCCTTCAATGGCGTATGTAAATAATTCATTAGGCAGGAAATGAGAAACAGACATTTTACTATTAGAAACACAGTGAGATTGTTTTTGTCCTTATAAGAAAGCTTTTTGTGACAGATGGGAGTCACTCACCTGATAAATGCCTTTTCTGCCCTTTGAAACAGCACAGTGCTAATGCATTTTCCCTTCTTTCCCTTTACAAATGTGAATTCTTATTACAAACACTTTATTGTTGGTAAAGAGAAACTATCACTCTGGCTTCAGAGTGAGCAAGACACCCTCCAGAAGTTCATTGGAAGTATAGCATATTTGGTATATATACTAATGATATATTAGATAGTGTATTATGTATGATGTATACATAGTATAGCATATACAGTATATTCTCTGACTTTATCTGCAACAACTTAACCCCTTCTACCAATATGTTTTTTAAGTATTTTAAAGTCCAACACTGGGATGGTAGGATTTTAATTCATTGCAATAGAGGATGATTTTTTTCAAAGTATCTGAACTGGGAAATTTGTACTAGAGCAGCATCAATCTTCTCGATTCTTTCTACAGTCTTTCCAAGCATAAAACAGTAGTTTCCCTAAAATTCCCTGAGATGAGTTTACACACACACACACACACACACACACACACACACCAGTATATGCTATGTTGCATTAACATTATTCAAATTTAAATAATGCCCAGGAGGGAAGGCTCACTTACTTAGTAATTGGTTCTTATGCCTTTAGCCTTGATTGGGAGAAAAGGGAAGAAAGTAAAAAAGAGAAAGAGGAAGAGGAATTAGGAAAAGTTGACTGGAAAAAGAGAAGTGTGAGAGAGGGGCCGCATGAAGGCATTCCCTCTTTGGCCTGAAGAGCCCACCACGCGCATTGCTCGCAAAGTCTTGCATGACATGATGCAGGGAGTGGGGCTGGGACAGTCCCGAAGTGGCAGCACTGCCTCCGTCGTGTCACCACCACCCTTAACCCAGCACACGTTGCTCACAGCGCCTCCTGCGACTGTATGCCAACAGGCCGTCATGGTGTCTGTCTATGGGTTTCTCTTCGTGCGGTTCCACACATTCCACAATGGGGAAATTATTCAAATATTAAATACTTTAAAAGTGATCATTCAGACTCTTTTAGGTGTTATCACAGACCCAACTCTGTTTGGGTCCAAGAGGGGCTCTCCTTTTCACGAGTTACTCCTCACAATTGTCAGTATCTTAGAAAAATAACTCTTACTGAATTTGTATGATTATATAGACAATATTATTAGGGAATTTAGATAAGCTAGAAGAGCAAAAACAGATTTGAAGGATGTACCTATAGCCTCATCACTCCACTATCCATAATCACTTAATATTTTATGTATTTTAATTTTGTAATTATAGAATGGTGATAATAATAATAATAATAATAATAATAATGCAAAGGGAATAGAAAAAAATGAAGATGGGTTTTAACCAGTCAAAAACTATTGAAAGTGGTGAGAGTGGTCTTCCTTGTCTTGTTCCTAATCTTAGAAGAAAAGCTTTCAGATTTTCACCATCGAGTATGTTAGCTGTGGGCTTGTCATATATGGCCTTTGCACTCTGTACCCATCCTGAAGCACCTGTGGCGTGCTCTGCCACCCCAAATCCTGTACATTATCCTGGTCTTTCTTCTGTACTTTGATTTTCAGTACTTATTCCTTAAATATGAGCTTAGGCATCTCCATGTCTCTATGCCGTCCCCTTCCCAAGTGGAACAGCTGCTCCCCTCACATGCTGGTGTTCATCTGGGGCATAAGCCTTCTTTAGCACCCAGTACCCTGCAATGCAGTCATCGATTCACACAGCTGTAATACATGCTACAGGGTAAGCTACTTGATATGCATTTTGTACCCATAGTACTTGGCAAAGTCTGATAAATAGTGGGTCCTGGATGAATCTTTACCGAATGAATAAACAAATGGGTGAATGAGTGAGTGAGTGGTTCAAGCCAGAATATATTTCCCACTGATCTATGGAGCCACAGACTTGAGAAGTGATCCCAATTATTTAATACCACTGGAAACCTATTGAGAATTATTCAAAAGAAATTTCTTTCCACAGAAAATAGGACTCTCTCACTAAAGGACTGTAATATGCGCAGATGATTCTGTTCAATAAAATATTGTCTCTAGATACACAGACCCTAGATACAAGGACATAACATACAGTTTGTAGAAAGTCTACATTGATCTAGGTCATTAGATAGTAGGCAATGGAGACACACTCACATTAAGGGAGTGGCATGATCAGAACTGGGCCAGAGGCAGTTAACGAGGTAAGTAAATTAGATAATTGTCCAATGAAGAAGTAATAAGAGCCTGAAATAGAGAAATAGTAATGGGAATAGAAAAAAGAATGATGATGGGTTCTAACCAGTTAACAGGTACTTACTGAAATCTGAAAGCACTAGTGTGAATAGGATGAGGGAAGTCAAGACTGATTAAAAAAAAATGCATGGTCTCTACTTCTTCTACCTTTTGATGCTGCTCTGTGCCCTCAGAGGCTGACCTCCATGGACCGTGTCTTGGAAGCTCCCTTGTCCAGTATTGATTTTGACCAGTGGGAGGAACCAGCAGGAGATCAAAGGAAGGGAAGGGAGTCCTTTTTTCTTTCCCATTCCAGATCCTTCTCTACCTCACCAGAGTTTGGTAGCAGCTGCATCCCTCTAAGACCACAGCTCATTTCCAGCAGCCTCTAGTCCGCATGCCAGGTCTTTCCAGACTCTTCTAATACCATTTCTTCTCTGTGCCACCTCAGGCATGAGTGGTAATGTCTCCCAATTCAAGTTAGTCTTTGGGGACTTTATCATTGTTATGGTTCATTAAGCCTGCCCAGGGCTACCTGTGAAAGAAGCTGCCTTTGAGGATACAAATAAGAGGAGGAAGTAGTCAGGGCTTGCTGCATGCCAACTGAGGTGTCACTACTAGAAGTTTTCATTCCACAAGTCCTGTACTAGAAGAAATGATCCAAAATTGGGAAATCAAGACTGGTGTAGGAGTCTGGGGGTAAAATTCAAGAATTCATCCTTAAAGAGTTAAGCAGAGACAGGAACAAAGAAGTGGCAAGAAGGGAAATGAGGTATAGTGTGTGCAATGGGGAAAATCTGCAATCCCATGTACTGCCCCGGTACACTTCGTCGACAGGGAAGGGGGTTTTGAAGGGGCGGTCCTTTCATTTGGCTGTTTTGTGAGGCGCTTCTGCATTAGTGTTTCTTCAGATAGCCCACTGAAAGTCTGCTGGAGGGGGTGTGTAGGCTGTCACCCCATGGGGCATTGCAGAAGACCTCCGGAGTCAGAATGGCCTGGGCATCCCTTCCTGGGCCTCAGTGTTGCTTCCTGGTGACTGAGATCAGCAGGCTGTGAAGAGGCGGGGGTCAAAGAGCTCTCTGGGAAGGATTAGAGTTAAGGCCATTGGGGCCTAACTCAGAAAAGGCAAGCAAATTAGCATGCAACATAGGAAACCAGAGCAGAAGCCTCCTCTTTTCTATGAAACTCAAAATAAGGGAACTTGTACCTTGGCGAACCCTTGGCATTTCAGATGCAAGGCTTAGAGACGTAAGATGTTTGACAGATGTGGGTATGAGGCTAATATGCTACCAACCTTGGTCAAGATCTAGTGAAGATCACAAACTAGATGTGACTGAGCCTACAATTTGGGCAATCTCAGTGCGGGCAGCTGAGTGAAGCTCTGGTACGATAGGGATGGACCTTCCTATTAAACTGAGGAGCACACAGTGAATAGATCAATGATTGGTCAGTATTCCTGGTAGCCCAAATGGATACTAGCAATTTAATCACAATGCAAGCTCCCAATAATTTTTGGTGACTTAAAACAAATGTACCCCTTATTATGCTCAGTGAAATAAGCCAAGCGGAGAAGGACAAATACCAAATGATTTCACTCATATGTGGAGTATAAGAACAAAGGAAAACTGAAGGAACAAAACAGCAGCAGAATCACAGAACCCAAGAATGGACTAATAGTTACCAAAGGGAAAGGGACTGGGGAGGATGGGAGGGAAGGGAGGGATAAGGGCGGGGAAAAAGAAAGAGGGCATTACGATTAGCATGTGTAGTGCGTGGGGGGCACGGGGAGGGCTGCGCAACACAGAGAAGACAAGTAGTGATTTTACAGCATCTTACTACACAGATGGACAGTGACTGTGAAGGGGTATGTGGGGGGGACTTGGTGAAGGGGGGAACCTAATAAACATAATGTTCTTTCTGTAATTGTAGATTAATGATATCAAAATTAAAAAAAATAAAACAATAAAAATGTACCCTTAAAGGAACTTTCATTTTTCCTATTTTTCCACTTGCATTTCACATTCTTTCTTTTGGCATATGAAGCTTGGGAATCCCTAAGTGCTTCTCTTTGGAAGGAATTTGAGTGGCTCTGGACAGATGGGAAAACAGACCATCTGGTGTTATCACCATATGCAGTATAAGTCTAGATAACATAAGGGTGACTGGCCAATTGCCCAGATAACACCACTAATTCTCTGGATTTCCTGAACTTTTCCAAGATCTACTCTTCAACATGGGAATTTATTTTCAAACAGAGCACTGCTCTGATTCACCCTAAAGAAGAAAAGAAATGAAAAGAATGCAAAAAAGAGACTTTAAAATGCAGTATGCTTTTTAGTGTATGTCTCTGAATAGCATTCTTGCTTCCTAGAATTATCAAAGTCAGCAACAGTGGGACCATGAAAGGATCGTAGAATGTATATGGTATATCTTTTTTCTTATTTGGTATAATACTTCTCCAACTCAAGAAATTCCTTTTGCAAGGCTGTCTGAGGATGCTATCTAGTGGATGCTGTACTGAACTAGAGGAAAATGTTTCCCTCTATTTTCTTAGCTGATGAGTCCTCAAGGGGTGTAAAAATGAAATTGCTACAAGTTCAACAGAAAAGAAGTCTAATGACTCCAGAAAAGATGTAATTAATGGGATTACTGTTGTCAAGTCACCTTTAGAGAAATGCTTGCCCAGGGACATACAGGTACCTTGTGTTTTGAAAGGAACAGGTCTTGTGACCCTAATCCACTGCCAGACTTGGCATTGCAGAGATGACCTACAGAGAGGAATCAAAGATTCACCCAACATTTTGTGGACAGAGACCATGACTTTCTTGGCCATCAACTTTGCTGAACAGCGAACAGAAACCTTGACACAGAGCAGTAGTTCAAAGAACAAATGAAAAAACTATTTTTTTTATCTGATCCTACCTCTCTCCTAACTCTGCTTTTTTCCTAAAGCAAACTCATTTTTTCATTTTGTCATCATTTTTGTTGATTTTTCACCATGTACACTTCATCTGTCCATTTAGTTTGACACATTCATAACAGCCCTTTGCAACATCTCCCTAGGCACAGTGAGGTCCCAGATATACTCCTTTCTTCATATATTCCCTGCAGCTTACCCCCTTCTAACACTCAAAAATTAATGGGTTAGGAACCACCTTATCTGGATGGATGGTTCCTGAAGATTTAATTCTGGTGATAACTGAGTGAAGAAGATAAATTAAGCCTTATTTTCTGAAAACTATCTTTTTATGACATAACTTCTCAACTGAGACAAGATAAATATGATTGAAGTCAACTCTGAGATCCAATGCCATTTATTGGAACTGACTCCTAGAGTAGGACACGAGATGAAAAACCAGCAATTCTTAATGACCAACAATCTACGTCAGGGCATCCTCTATAGACTAAATTTTGTGTCCACCCAGAATTCATATATTAAATCCTAAAGCCCAAAGTGATGGTATTTAGAGGTATGGCATTTAGGAGGTGATTAGGACATAAGGGCGGAACCCTCGTGAATGAGATTAGTACCCTTATAAAAGACAGCCCAGAAAATTCCTTGGCCCCTTCCAACATGTGAGGGTACAGTGAGAAGACAGCCATCTATGAACCACGAAGCAGGCCCTCCCCTGACACTGAATATGCTGGCACCTTGATCTTGGACTAGGCTTTAGAACTGTGAGAAATAAATTTCTGTTGTTTACAAGCCATTCAGTCTATACAACTTTTTGTTATACTAGTCCAAAAGGAGTAAGATGGCATCCTTAATAACTTTTACTAATAGTTTGGCCTAAATTCTGTATGCGTTGGGGGCGTGTGGTTTATGTTGATGTGATGAGTTGTAGCAATTCACAAATGAGATGGATTTCCTTTTGGCAATTTTCATAATCTCAACAGAGGTAAACTCGAACACTTTAAAAAATGGTTGTATATGGCTATGAATTGTAAATAACATAGAAAGCAGGGGTTGTAGCAACAGATGTTTGGATACAGAACCACCTGTTCCCTGAGTCATTCTGAGAAGGGGCAATCTCAGCAAGGCTCTCTTTTCCTTAAGTTTGAATTGCCAATTCGGACTTCTTGGTCACGTATATATGAATGACCCAGTATGTGCCTTACTCTTTTCTAATTTTTTTCATTATTTACTAATCCCAGAAGATCAGTAATAGTCTAACATCCATTTCTTTTTCCAAACAGAAGGTTTTAGTATGTATTGCGTGTAATATAGCTAAGAAAATGACAACTGCCTTCTTTTAAGTGAATGGGCTTTCCCCATAATTTGTCCATTTTTGGAAAGATTATTCATATCTTTGGCTTTGATCAGGTTGACTCCATATAGTATTTTCTCCACTTTTCACATTCTACACACATACAATTCTAAGCAAGTCACTTTGTGATGTAATCAAATGAAGGTGAGTCACGAATATCTTCAACTTGTCAGCATGCTCACTAGCTGACTCCAATCAATGGATATAGCACTTATGTTAGGCAGGAAGATAGATAGGAGCAGGGTAGAAAGAGAATAAGGCCAGTAAAGTCCATTAGAAGGGACTGAAATAGTTAACCAGTTAAAAAGAGAAAGCTCAGAAGGCCAGGAGCAACCTGACCTACAAGTTTGAATACTCCCCAGATAAAGAAAAGTATCTCAGCATAGCCTATGCTTTCATTGTGTCAATTAGCACACACCATTGTAAGATTTACTTTAGCACCTGCTAAAAGGCCCCGCTTATTCAAGAAGAATTCTATCTTAAAGCTAAGATTGCATTTAATACAACAGAAGGTGGCTCAGCCCACCTCGGAGGCAGGGCACACAGTCTTCACTGATACACTTCCAGACAGAAGCTGATATCCTGAAAGGAATCAAAGCAGTATATTTCTCGTGTTAAGTAAAAAAAAAAAAAGGAAACTGAATGCCTTAACAAAGATGAACATTCTGGGATAATTTGGCAGATCCGCACCTGGCCCTTTGTCGCTTTCCTGAAAATCCTCAACAGCCTATAAAACCCTAGACTCTAAACCTTTCAGTGCGCTCCTCTCTCTGAGGTCGCCCGCACTTTGTAAGTGTGTAGCCTTAAACTTTCTCTCTTAAACCTTTCAGGGAGCCTCTGCTCCCTGAGGTTGTCCGCACTTTTTCTCTCTTTAAGTAACTTTAAATAAAACTTTTGCTCTGCTTCACTACTGTGTCTCTGCCCTTCAATTCTTTGTTGCAGCGGGGACAAGGACCGAGGAAAATACACAACGCTCCCCCTAACACTTGTAGGACTGTGAACAAACCTGAAGTCATAATTACTCTAACAGAATACTCTGATTTTCATACTTGCAACAAGTATTTCTTGAATGTCTGTTCTACACAGGACCTTATGCTAAGTGATAACCCCATTATTGTGCCTGTGTGTATGATGACAGATTAATTGTTGGCTTTTCATTTCCTACAAAAGAGCAGCAAGAGAGATTTGTCATCATTAGCTATAAAAGCATAGGTAGTGAGGTAATTGTGGAACCTATTGCTCCTGTTAAAATTGCAAGTCATCTTTAACCTTTTGTACTTACAATCATTGGGTAGATAATACTTGTTTTGAATAGTACTAGGCAGCTGTACTTCATTATCCTCTGTCTTTCTCTGCCTGAACGCCACACCTTTAAGTAGACATCGGTAGGAATAAGTGGCCTATGCTGATAATGGAGTGTGGTGGGGCGAACTGAGGTTCCTTTGCTTCTCTTAGATGCATTGGAGTTAGGGATCAAAGTGAAGCAATCTGGGCATGATGCCCTTCACTAATAGTCAATTCAAGAAAGTTTATAATATCGTCACGTCAGGGAAAGGGTAAAAACTCTCTTCATATAAGAAGATACTATTTAGTTAGAAATGAAGTCAAAGTCAAAAAGTAGATAAGGAAAAAGAACTTCTTCTGCGGCCCAGTTGGGAATATTTGGAAGGAAATTGTCTCCTGCAAGTTGCGATATGATAATTTCACACATATTTTAAAGAAAAATAAACAGAATGGAAGTCTTTTACTGTTCCATTCCCCACTCTTGGGACCAAAGGAAATCCCTTACCACTATCCTTCAGGTGAGAACCAGATAAAATTACATTTACATTCATTAAAATCTAAGTGCCACATTTGCAAGTTTTAAGGAACAAGTTGATTTCTTTAGGCAGAGGTGACAGCCTGGAAGATTGGGACAAGAGGAAGCGCAGAAACCCAAGTGCTGCATGAGAAGACTGGGAAAGGAGCTGGAATGCGCAGGTGAGCAGCATCAAGAAGGATCCTGTATGTGCTGGAGGGAGCCTCCGGGGTATCCAGGGAGGACCCAATCCCTCCACGCCCATCGTTCACCCGTGGCTCACAGTGACCCAGGCAGTGTGGCCTGCCTCTGCGTGCAGGACCGGGAGTGTTGCTAGACTGCTGCATTCCTTCCCCACCCACGCTCCACCCCAATCTGTTTGGTTTTGGCACAGTCATCTGATCCAGTTGTGACCCTCTTACAACTTCACCTGGGCTAACATGTACCTTGATCCTGGGAAAAGCAGGCCAGACAGGACTGAAATAGGTAGGAAGCGTCTCTCCACCCTTCTAGGCCTTCTCCCTCTGTGGTCTGCAGAGCACCCAGACTGTGAATTCCAAGAAGTAGACAAATCCCTTCATGCTAGCCCAAACCATTTATTTTAAATAGTCAAATTCCTTGTTCAACCTGACAATCAATTTTGGTTTTATGACAATACATAGTCTAAAAAGATGACCATCTATTATCAATATTTTCTGAAAAATTCTTGGTTCATTTTAGGTTTCTAGAAAAATATCAGCAAGTTAAGTATGAACAAAGCAAAATGCTCCAAATTCTGGTAATGCACACCTCTCATCACACACACACACACACACACACACACACACACACACACACACACACACACACACAATCACTGCTGGAAGCAGGGTGAGCATATCAAGCATGTGACCTTGAGTGTAAGCCAGGACAGAAACAAAGATGATCATACTCAGTGACCACCTCAGTGGAAGAAATGCCTTCTCCAAAACCTGAACTACAGCCCTTGTTCTTTACACAGGTAGCATTCAACCTGGACTGCCCATTAGAATCACTCAGAAAGCAGTTAAGAATTTGGATGCTAAAGCTACAGGCCACACCATTAAATCGGAATTCCAGGGCATTGGGCCCAGTCAGCCACAGTTTTATAAACTCCCCAGGTGATTCCAGTGTGCAGCCAGGTTAAAGAACAGGGGCTTTACACAATCCTTTGCAACTTTCTTGAGGATTATCTCTTTATTGTCTTTTATTGCAGTAGTTTATGCCTCTCTAGTGGACAGACATCTGACATACTGTAGACCTCCAAAGATGCAAATTCACTTTGCTAAGATAAAAATTTGTGGCAGGCTCGATACTTTCCCAAGTCAGGTATTTTAATATGGGCCGTGGTTCTAAAAGCAAATGTTCTTTATCCACAACTGTTCTCACGGGGTTAGGGGTTCTGATATGATGCGTTCTTCCCATGGTGCATATTAGCATATACAGTAAAAGTCCACAGAGGCAGGCTTCATTAGCAGGATGGCAGTAGAGTCAGGGGGAAGAAATCAATGTGACCCGCTTCCTGACAGCATTGGGAAGCATTTGATATTTAATATTCACTAGAGTGCAATGCCGAAATGCCATTTTCTATTGATTTGCATTCCATGGAAAGGCAGCAGGGGGGCACAGCTGTCCTTTAAGAGCTCTCATAAACCTGTCAATGTGGTTTTCTTGCCATTGTGGCATTTAGTGTTCTAACTGGTCTTAGTCATTTTGTATGTCCAGATTCTGATGGGGCGACACATGCCCCTCATTACTACAATGGAAAATAAGAGTTTAGTTCTAGTCTTCAAGAATCTGGGTACTTCTCCTGTAAAATCTTTATTTTCCAGATCCATTCACTTCTGAAATGTGGATAACTCTGGTTGAGACACTAAAATGATCCCCGATGCTCACTTTGCCACAGTAATTTCCCACTGCTCTTTCCTCTTCGTCTACCTTTTTTCTTGATCTCCTACTTCTTTATGTTACTGTTAGGAAGTAAAGAAAGGAAAAGGGAAGATAAAATACTATTTTATCATTCTTACTGACAGCTCTGTTGAAGAATTAGCATGTAAAACTTGATGTGCACAAAGAACACTGACATGTTAGAATTTAAACAGTGTTCCAAGCCTCCAGAATTTAAATAAAACTCTCAAATTCTTACACTAGTGAGTTAGTTAGGTTTTATTTTAAACCTGCTTCTCATGACATGACTCAGACTCTGAACTGATTACTGCATCAATTCAGTTTGGGGAATCATGTGTCCATAAAAATGGACACAACTGAGTCCATTCTCCAAGGGAAAATAATGACAAAGTTATATTTGTGGAAACATTTACTCTTTGATTTGTAAGACGCTAAAGCTGTTACAACTGGGTTAGAACTCCAAAGTGTAAAAGCTCTTTAATTACTGCAGGAGAAATTGAGGTCAAAGCACAAGATGCTTCCCAAGTCTATGCTCCAGGGTCCACAGAAGTTCTCAGAAGTTATGCAAGGTGGATTGATTCAATTTCTTAGAGGTACTCAGTGAATGCCTGGTATTTTCCAAAAATTGACTGGGTGTGAGGCCAGAAGATGCATATACTAGATTTCCAGTTGGGACTGCAATGGCTGTGTGTGTGAGGATGCTATGGGAAAGGCCAGGCCAATGTTTTTCTGAGAGACTCAGCAACATCTCCGGTAATTTTTTAGTTGGGTTGATTTTTGAAATGTACATGAGTTCACAGGAGAAAACGGAATGGGGGAGTTATAGGGAGAGGGCAAAGCACATGCAGCTACAAACTATGGAAGGAGTTTGAGAAGGATTTAACTCTCAGGGTGAAAGGTAGGGAGTTGTAGGTGATAAGGCACAGGGGGCAGCAGGGCCTGGAATTAGGCTCAGGGATCTGACCTTCATTCATGTGAGAAACCACTGCAGGTTAAAGCATGGTCAGTTCCTCCACTTTGAAATATAAATCTTAAATCAGTAGAAAGCTGCAATGACGCAAGAGGAACAGACAGTTTAGGAAGCCAAGGCAAAAGTCCAAACGAGGATCCCAACAAAGCGGTGTGCCCTTTGGTACAGCAAGGATGTGGCAGGCCTAACAAATTTAGCTGACCACACACCAGCCTTGGAACCAAGTTCTGATTGTGATGCCGCTGCTCACGGGACAGTTTTGAGTAAGTAATCCTCCCTCTCTGGGCCTCAGATCTGGCTTCTGTAATATAAGGGACCTTTTTCAAACTAGGTGATCTCCACGGTCCAATCAAGCTCACAAGCACCATGTTTTTTAGCCAAGGTTGCAGAAGCCCCATCATGATTTGGGGGTGCATACTCACTCAGAGTGGGAGAACCAAGAGGGTTGGAGCTTCTCGGGGAATTGTAGAGCCTCTCCTCAGCCTTTCTTCAGTCGACTGACCCCACGGGCTGCCACTGGGCCAATGCCTTCCTCTCACACAGCCTTCCTCTGGCTACTCCACCTTTATATGTCTCTATACACTGGACTCCAATAAACTTTAAAATGCTCACATTTGCAATTTTTTGACTTCCCAGCACCCAATTCTCCTCTTTAATTTGGAGGAATCCTTCCTACCGGGAATCTTTGTAGATGACAGGACCCACACTCCCACCGAAAAGACCAAAAAAGAAGAATCTCTCTTTCTCTGTTGCTGGCAACCAACCCAACACGATTTAACTCTGCGATTAGGGAATCTGAATCTTGAGAGAGTGTCACAAAGACAAAGAAAGGAAAAATCTGATGCACAGCTATGGCAGCATCTGGCACAAAGGGCTGGGTTCAGCAGCAGTGAAAAAACCTTGTATCATTTTGTTCTTATACAAGCATCCCTGTGTTTCCATTTTCTGAGCCTGCTTCTCCAGACATGCTGTCAGTTCTGTGAGCTGACAGACACCCTTGCCATACATTTATTTTCTGCTTAAATAAGCCAATGTCAGTGTCCGTTTGCAATACAGAACCCTGACAGATACATATCAGTTTTTAATCATACCCTTTTCAGATTCTTTAGTTCTTGAATAACTAGGTAATATGCAAAATAAGGGGAGAGACTATATGTTATATTTAAGGTGAATTGCATCACAATGCTCAGGACAGTGTAGAACATGTAGGAGCTCATCAATAATCTTGTCAGTATATAGATTAATTAATTTTGTCTATTCTTGATATAGGAAGTGAGGAGTTTCCGTTTCTGTAAATCTACAAGAACTACAGTTGCCAATTACATTTTATTTCTTTTAAATATTGGTCTTATTTTTTCTTCAGAGTCCTAGAAAAAAAACTTTTTTAATTATTTTATTTTTATAATTTGGTGGACTAAATGATTAATGGTAGTCATAACATGTCTTTCTCTAAAAACAAAGCCATATTTTAAAACTGAATGTTGATTACAAAGCCTTGTTTTCATCTGGAAATGGGTATTTTATAAGATGCAAGTTAAAATGCAATTGCTATACAGGATGGTTTGCAATTTTCTTATGACCTCAAAATAGAAAAGCATTGTCAGGGAGACAATGAGGCCTAAAAATAGTTTTAAGTATCTGAATGCACTCAGGGTAGCCTGTAAGTGCTATCCATGGCTAAGTTTCCCATCCTGGTATGGTATAAAATTCCCAGGTGGAAAATCTTCCTTTCTGTAAAAGGTTATTTCCTTTTTTTTGCGAACTTTGTGTTATTCAGAACACTTCAGAATAGTTCTAACCATGCCAGTAAGTTGAATCTACATGTTAACATAATCCTTATTCTATCAAAGCATCAAATGGATTTTCTATACTCAGTGAATCTCTTTCGAAATAAATGAGAGAGATTGTGTACAAAAACACCAAACTTGGCCCACTTCGGGACATTTTTGAAGGGTTTTTTCCCAGTGCCCAAGCTCCCTGTAGGGACGGTCAGGGTCTCCTCTGAGACTGTACTGAAGCTTGACTTTTCTCTCTGTTCATGGGGTGCTGATCCCCAGGGGACTCCTTACTAAACATTCCACCTGCCAACCTGTCGAATCCAACTCACAACCCTCGTCCAAAATCACTGAAAGAGTAAGTGTCAGAGCTTGAATTTAAAATTCCTATCTGTTGACTACAAAGTATATTTGAAAAATCTTTATACCAAACTATGACTAATTCAAGATAACACTTCAACCAAAATTATTCCATGGTCTGACAACTACCCAAAAGGCCTGTTTTCTAAGAAACAGTCAAATAAATGTCTATAGTTGATGCTTATTGATCAGATGGGATGATGAAAAGACTGCCATTGAATTATGTTAGACCCAGTTACAAGACTGTATACTAATGTATATAATACATTATATATATATTATATATATAATTATTATAGCCCTAGTTACAGGACTAACTAGGCTTTCTCAGATCTCTGAGCAAGTGGCTTGAATTATCCAGGGAACAGCATAATTGATAGTTCTGCATTTGGCAGACTCTTCTAAAACAGTGAGTTTCCTTTTCGGCCCGCAGGCTCCCTTACCACAGCAGTGGCTTCTCCACTGAGTCCCGTACCCGTTTCCCTTGCTTCACCCTTTTAGCAGTCCCTGATCCTAAATGATGCTTTATTTTTCTTAGGATTTATCACCATGTAGCATGACTTCATTTATTCAGTTTGCTAATTTTCTTTCTTCTCCCCCACAGGACTGTAGCTCCATAAGGACTAATGGATTTTTGTCTGCGTTCTTCCCTGCTGTACATCCCTCGCACCTAGAGTAATGCCTGCTGCATACTAGACACTAACCAGCATTTATTGAATACATGGTCACATCTTTTTTCAGATAGTTCCACAGGCAGAAATATTTTCACCTATAAATTCCAAAGCATTTAGTGCAGAATTTGATTATAAGATCTGCCTCGGTGTAACACAATTACGTTTACTTAAATATCTCCCTATTAATTCTTCTCCAGTCTTTTCAATGGAACTTTAAACCTTCAAACAAGTATTCAAATCCATCCTATCAGTTTCACCAATTTCTTGAATTTGCCTCTCCTTAAACTTTACCTCCTTCTCCAGTCTGGACTGGTAATGCTTTCAGCTTGCTGACAGCTGTACTCTTGGAACTTCCCTTTGGCATCAGCCTCAGAATTTCAGTAACCACACACCTGTGTCTTCCCTCTAGTTCCTACATGCCATGTCTTCTTTTTTTGATCAACTACTTTCTAACTTTTGGTGGAACACGCCCTCCAGTAACTTTCCTTATCCACTAGAGAGTGACCATCCACATTCTAAAATACCTTTTCCCTCATATTTCATAATTCAGTTGGGCACACTATTTCAGATTGGAAGAAATTCATCTTTTAAAAGGTTACTGATGACATAGTCTACAGGCACACACCTAATCATCTACATTTGCTCTCTTACAACACTAAACTATGTTTTCTACCTTTATCTTGTATCTACCTACCACTTCAGCATTTTATTAAAAATAATAATAATAAAGAGAGAAATGTGGTATCCACATATAAATCAAGTATAAAAATCAAATGAGTATTCATATTTGAACTGACTGTTTATGGTTCATAATGCATGAGCAAAACCGAAAGTTTCTGTGATGACTGCCCTTGTACTGTTCACTATGTAATTTATTCACTATGTAAGAATTTGTTCTCCATGTAAGAACTTGTTCGTTATGCTTCAGAAGATTGGAGACTGATGAAAATTAGGCTTTGGGTGGATTAATGATTGTGCATTGAGCGTTGACTCCCCTATACAGAATTTTATTGTTGTTAACAACCATTTGATCAATAAATATGAGAGATGCCCTCACAAAAAAAAAAAAAAAAGTACACACTTCCAATTGTAAAATAAATAAGTAACCAGGATGTAATGTATAGCATAAGGAATATAGTCAAAATTTTGTAACAACTTGGTATGGTGATAGCTGGTACCTAGAATTATCATGTATATAAATGTTGAATCACTGTGTTGTACACCTGAAACTAATGTAATACTGTGTGTCAACTACCCTTCAATTATCTACAAAAAAAAAAAAGGTTACTGATGAAGTGGATTTGGAAGATGGTGGCATGAGTAGAACAGCAGAAATCTACTCCCAAACCATATACATTTTTGAAAATATAACAAATACAACTATTCCTAAAAGAGAGACCAGAAGACACAGGACAACAGCCAGATTACATCTACATCTACATCTACGAGAACCCCGCACCTCACGAAGGGGGTAAGATACAAGCTGCGGCCTGGTGGGACCCAAGCGCCCCTCACCCCAGCTCCTGGTCGGAGGTGAGGAGTTGGAGTGGGGAAGGAAAGGAAGCCCAGGACTGCTAAATACCCAGCCCTAGCCATCCACACCAGAGCACAGACACACAGTGTGTGGGGTGCTGGATACTAGGGAAATGGAAAAGTAAAACCTGTGACCTGTGCCCCTGGAACAAAAGAAAAGCGAGTGCTTTTTTGAAAGACTTAAAGGGACAGGAGCCTCACAGCTGGATGGAAGCGTCCAGGCACACTCATCCCAGCAGCTGGGAATACCGGGGAACTCTGAGCGCCCTAACCCCCTGGGCAGCAGCGCGGCTTGGAGGCCCCTCACAGTGATAAACAGCCTCCCGCCTGTTCACCCTCCAGCACGGCCCCACCATGGCAGAGCAGCGGCCTGAAAGTGGACGTGGCCACAGCAACCGTGAGCTTATTCCACAGCGGCCGAGCAAGAATCAGAGACCCCGTCTGCATGCAACTGCCCAGCACAAGCCGCTAGGGGTCGCCGTTCTCCCAGGAAAGAAAGGCCAGGAGCAAGTGGAAAGAGACTTGGTTCCCCCAGCTGACAAACCCACCAACTACTTATGACTACCTCCATTGCCATGAAAAGGAAGAAGAATTTGATACAGACCAGACTAACTCAGACATCCTCCCTGAGAAGGAATCTGGGGAGACAGATTTAACCAATCTTCCTGAAAAAGAATTCAAAATAAACGTCATAACCATGCTGATGGACTTGCAGAGAATTACACAAGAGCTAAGGAGGGAGAATACAGGAAAAAAAAAATCTGGAAGAACTTAAAAGCAAAATGGACGAGATGCAAGAGGCCATTAATGGAATAGAAACCAGAGAACAGGAATGCTGAGAAGCTGACACAGAGGGAGATAAAAGGATATCCAGGAATGAAAGAATATTAAGAGAACTGTGTGACCAATCAAATTGGAACAATATCTGCATTATAGGGGTACCAGAAGAAGAAGAGAGAGAAAAAGGGATAAAAAGTGTATTTGAAGAAATAATCGCTGAAAACTTCCCCAAACTGGGGGAGGAAATGGCCTCTCAGACCACGGAAGCACAAAGAACTCCCAACAAAAGGGACCCTAGGAGGACAACAACAAGACACATCATAATTAAAACAGCAAAGATCAAAGACAAGGACACAGTATTAAAGGCAGCCAGAGAGACTAATAAGGTCACCTACAAAGGAAAACCCATCAGGTTACAATCAGACTTCTCAACAGAAACCTTACAGGCCAGAAAAGAATGGCATGATATATTTAATGCAATGAAACAGAAGGGCCTTCAAGCAAAGATACTGTATCCAGCACAATTATCATTTAAATATGAAGGAGGGATTAAACAATTCCCGGACAAGCAAAAGTTGAGGGAATTTGCCTCCCACAAACCACCTCTATAGGGTATTTTAGAGGGACTGCTGTAGATGGGAGCACTCCTAAGACTAAATAGATGTCACCAGAGAAAATAAAATCACAGCAAAGAAAGCAGACCAAACAAATACTAACTAAAGGCAAAAAATAAAATCAACTACCCACAAAAGCAGTTCAAGGAAACACAAAATGCTCCAAACAGAAATACCATTTGACCCAGGAATTTCACTTCTAGGAATTTATCCTAAGAATGCAGCACTCCATTTGAAAAAGACAGATGCACCCCTATGTTTATCACTGCACTGTTTACAATAGCCAAGATATGGAAGCAACCTAAATGTCCATCAGTAGATGAATGGATAAAGAAGATGTGGTACATATACACAATGGAATATTACTCAGCCATAAGAAAAAAATAGATCCCACCTTTTGCAACAACATGGATGGAGCTAGAGGGTATTATGCTCAGTGAAATAAGCCAGGCGGAGAAAGACAAGTACCAAATGATTTCACTCCTATGTGGAGAATAAGAACAAAGGAAAACTGAAGGAACAAAACAGCAGCAGAATCACAGAACCCAAGGATGAACTAACAGTTACCAAAGGGAAAGCGACTGGGGAGGATGGGGGAGAAGGGAGGGATAAGGGTGGGGAAAAAGAAACGGGGTATTACGATAAGCATGTATAGTGTGGGGGGGCACGGGGAGGGCTGTGCAGCACAGAGAAGACAAGTAGTGATTTTACAGCATCTTACTATGCTGATGGACAGTGACTGTGAAGGGGTATGTGGGGAGGACTTGGTGAACGGGGGAGCCTAGTAAACATAATGTCCTTCATGTAATTATAGATTAATGATACCAAAATAAAAAATAAAAAATAAAAATAAATTTTAAAAAAACCTAAAAGTACTATGAGGGACCAAATGACCTTCTTTGGCCACATTTTTGTATGTGAATCCTCTATAACTAAGTAGTAAAGTGACAGGGTCTTAAACATAGTAATTGCACCTTAGGCAGAGAACAAACAGTTAAGAATTTTAACCCTTGAACCAGGAATCGGATAATAGGTTGGAGACTTGTTTCTAAAGGACTGTTTAGAAACCAGGTGAGACTTGTTTATTGTCTTAAGAATGGTAGACCTATTTCCAACTCTGCATTTTCCTCCAATTCTGAATTTGCTGTAGTCTCACCAAGGCAGATCTGGCTGTTGGACAATGAGGGGTCCCTCCCCTCCCAGCTACTTGGGGGAGGCTCTCTGCTCAGCATGCTGCTGCCTCTATGACCTCCTGGCAGAGGAGGAAGCAGCAAAAAGCTCTAGCTGTGTAAAGCCCATGGTCCAGGCCAGTAGAAAGAGACAAGGTGGTGGAGAGACCGGAAGAGAAGGAGAACAAGATGGTGGAGAGAGAGAGAGAGAGAGGAGGAGGGGTGAGGACATGAACACTGAGGAAGGAAGCTGGCCCCCGCGGTGGGTCTGGAGGAGCCGGAAGAGGGGTAGCTGAGATCCTCGGCCGAGTCCATCAGAGAAGAGCCTCCCAGTAATAGGAGTGGTAGAGATTGGCGGTCCTTGGCGGAGGCCTGGGCTAACAAAACTTGGGAAGGAGTACACTTAACACATAGATCTGGGTGGGCACGCAAAGTCCAAAAAGCCTGCACATATGTGATTTCACTCCACTTTCCGCTCCGGTGGCAATAATTAGCCAAGTTGGTGAGGAGGCCAAAATCAAAAGTTCCCTCAGGGGGCCGGCGAGATTGGTTGTCCAACGGATACTGAGTCCAGGCCTGAGAGCAAAGGAAGACTAGCTTCCATTTGCGAACTTCCCGGGACAAATATAGAGTAGCCAAATTAGAAGTGAGACACCGCAACGGGTTCTGAGCCTCTACTTTTGAGGGCTGGTTCCCCATGTCTGTGTCACCCCCCCCCAACTAATCCCGCTGAGAGGAGCGCTCAGCGTCCCAAGGGTGCCAAGTCAGGGGAGACGTCCTGGGAGCCTGGGTGAGGGATGTCTCCCGCACCGCAGGGCCAGGGGCTGGCCGGGTGCCCGTAGATGTCCTGGGGCCTGGGGTAGGGACATCTCCCATACCACAGGGCCAGGGGCGGGCCAGATGCCCGCAGACGTCCTGGGGCCTGGGTTAGGGATGTCTCCCGCACCGCAGGGCCAGGGGCGGGCCGGATGCCTGCAGAGGGTGGGCCAGATGTCTAGGGGCAGGATGCCCCAACCTGGATGTAGCTACGACTTTGAACCAACCAGGTGAAACGGAGTTAGGAAGGGAAATAGACCGGGGGAAACTGAGGGACTCACTGGAAAATAGGCCACGCAGCGGAGAGCAGGCTGAGGTCCTACGTCGGGGAAGGAGGGGGCAGGGACACTGGTGGCCGGTCGGGGTCACGCGTTCACACTCCTTCCCGGGTTTCGGCACCAAATGTAAGATGAATTCTAACTGAAACAAGCAGGCGACGAGAGGCGACAAAGGGCCAGGCAGTTTATTTGAGCGCAATCCTGGGCGAGGTTCACCACTCTGCAGGAACGCAGGCTGGAGAAGTCACTCCCAGCAGGGGAGGTGGGGAGTTTGTAAGAGAACAGGGGAGGGAGGGGGAAGTAGGCCACGCCAGGGGTGTGTGGGGATATTTTTATTGGCTCAGGGTCGGGTGATGGACAGCCAGAGGTCTCCTCCTTCCGGATGGAAGGGGTCTGCATCCGGGGTTTGTCGGCACGTCATGGGACTGGAGTCCAGGAAGAGCTGTTTATTCCTTCCCCATACAGCACAGAGCTACTTGGTGCTGTCTCTGCTCCGCCTGCACTATCCTCGCTTTTCCTCCCTCCGGTACCTCCAGCCTTACACTAGACAACTAATTTAGCATGCAGGCCCAGCCGTAAACAACACAGTAAGAGGCAGGAAAGATTGCATCTTAAAGATTTTATTTTAATACCCAGGAAGTTAAAAATGGAAGATTCTTAACTTACTCTTTAGCAAACAGACAATAGCTCAGCCCACCTTGGTTCGATCTGCTCCCAGACCAAGACCCCGGTATCCCAGGGAGAAATCAGAGCAGGAACTTCCTGGTGTTAATTCTAAGTATTCAAAGACCGCTTAACAAGTCTGCACCCCCAGCCCATAGTCACATTCTTAAAGAATCCTTAAAAGGGGCACCCCCAAAACCCCCAACCTTTTGGGGCGCTCCTCTATCTGAGATCGCCCGCACTAAGTGTGTAACCTTTAACTTTAAACTCTCTCTTTTCGCCCTTTCAGGGGGCTCTCCTCTCTCTGAGGTTGCCCGCACTTTCTAAGTGCATAACCTTTTAATCTTAAACTTTCTCTCTCCACCCTTTGGACGCGCCTCTCCTTGTTGAGGTTGCCTGCTCCACTTCTTCTCTCTTTAAGTAACTTTAAAGAAAGCTTACTCTGCTTCACTACTGTGTCTCAGCCCTTTAATTCTTTGTTGCGGCGGGGACAAGGATCGAGGAAAATACACAATGCTCCCCCAACAGTTTCAGCACACGGAAGTCATTCAATGTAATACACCAATGTAAATTACCTAAATGTAAGAGCTAATACTAAAAGTTCTTAGCAGAAAGCAGAGGGGAAAAGCTACATGACACTGTATTTGGCAATGATTTCTTGAATATACCATAAATACAGGCAACCAAAGAAAAGATATAGATAACCAGCGTTCCTCAAAATTTTAAAGTTTTATATAAAAGCCTCTGAAGAGAGTGAGAAGGCACACCACAGCATGGGAGAAAACATTTTAAAATCATGTATCTGATAAAGGATTAATATTCAGAATATGTGAAGAACTCCTGCAACTCGACAACAAAAAACAACTCAATTCAAAAATGGGCAAAGGACTTGAACAGACATTTTCCCAAAGACATACATACAAATGGCCAATAAGGATATGAAATGATGTTCATCAGTAAACATTATGGAAATGGAAATCAAAACCACAATGAGATACCCTTTATATACCTATTAGCACGCTATTAGTAAAAGAGAAATAAAACAGAAAATAACAAGTATTAGTGAAGATGTAGAGAAACGGAAATCCTTGTGCATTGCTGGTAGGAATGTATAATGATGCAGATGCTATGAAAAACACGACAGCAGTTCCTCAAAAACGTAAATATAGAATTACCACATGATCCAGCAATTTTACTTCTGGGTAGAAATCCAAAAGAATCAAAAGCCAAACCTCAAACTGATATTTGTACACCGTTATTCCTAGCAGCATTATTCACAATAACCAAAAGGTAACATCAATCCAAATGAGGAAGGACTCCAGTGTCTATCTATCCCTAGTCTAGGGATGAAAAATTTGAGACCAATTATAGATAGCCAGAATTTTTGACCATTCACTAGAAAACAATCATTAACACGTACTGATCAATATCAGAAGGGCTGAAATAGCTACTTATATCATTAGAATTGGTATATTAAATTACTTCCAATTCTATCAGGTAATAACAGGATTCTTAGTCCTCCAAGAATACAATGGCAGACAAACTAAAAAAGAAATCAAGCCTCTGCACAGACCAAAGACATGTTAGAATATTTAGAAGAGCCTCTGATATTAAAATAATTAATGACAAGTTCATTCATCATTACCTTCAGTTGAAGTTCTTGGTGTTTGTGGAGTCTGCTCTCAACTTTACCAGAAATGGGCACTTATTTTACATTATATTGTTCCATAAATATATTTTAGTCAGACACTTTTCTTACTGGTTGGAGACATTAAAGTATGGCTATTTTTACTAAGCAGAATAACTGTTTGTTAACACGAGTTGTAATATTAATTAACTGTTACAAAGATATTGCCAAGGACACTTTATTGATTTCTAAAACTCTCTAGTACAAAGGTAATTATCTTAGAAAGGTAATTGAGAAAGCAACTGCAATAGTGCAATTCCAGGCTTACATCTATGCCTTACTGACAGGCACCATAATATGGTAGAAAGGAAAACAGACAGAAATAAACCTACAAATGAATTGTGTGCTTATTGAAGAATAGCCTTGAGACAGGTATGGCTTCACTTACAAGTGGTCTTATCTCTATCCCCTTTTTGTGGTCTAACAAATCAGCATGAGAACACCTGTCTGCTCCCTGGGTTGGAGCTTTCGTATTTTCTAAAAGTGAATTTTCTTCAACTAATTCTATGTCTGGAAATGAGTCCTCAGAACACTACAAACAACTTTCTAAAATTGCAAGATTCGATGTCTTCCTTACTCCAAAATATAACTCCTCTAGAAGGTGCATGTTCATTTTGGCACCTGATATATTCAGAATGCAAAGAGAAACTAAATAATCAGAGAAGGAAGCAAAGAAAATCACTATGCTAAGGATATCTACCTTCACTTATTTTTATCTTCCTTACTTTTTAAAAGAAGAATGAAAAAGTTCTGTGTCCAAAGTGAGGAGGAAAGGGGCTGAAAACACAATATAATGTTAATAGTATCCCCCCAAAATACATTTGGACTGCTTTTGAGGAAAATGAATCCACTTACAATTTAGCACTAAAAACACAAACAATAACAAAAGTACTTAATCATCAAAAGTCATTTTTAAATGTCTAGTGTGGCCACTTTTTCACAACGTACTGGATAGACATGATAGCTGCCTACGATCCTGCTATTTTCCTACCAAAGCACTTGGTACAACAGCTAGTACATGGTAGTTAGTGAGTAAATGTTAGTTCCTCCTCCACCTACTAGTGCACCTATACAAATTTCCAGTGGTTGACCACATGTCTCTATTTGCCAGGTTTTGACCAAGAGAATACAAGGTGGTTATGTTCAGCGTAGAGACAATGAAAAGCATGCTGTGTTAGCTAATTATGGTAGTATATAAGGGGGAGGATCTGGGCAAGAAGGCTGCTAGACTTGTGCAGGGCTAGTTGGCCAAGAGAAAATGTTTGGAAAATGGAAGACAAAGGAATAGTAGGAGAAGAAGAAATCGTGACATCATTTCAAGTGTGAGTAACTTAAAGGGAGGGCAGATTCTTCTGATTCGTATTTCCTCATCTCCCAGTGTGCTAAATAAGCCACGACACCCTGATATTCTAACATATCTACTACATGTAGTCATCTTCTGAATGAAACATCTAGAAGAAGTTTCCCATTAGCAAACCTCCATGCTTTGTACTATGTGACACTGCAACCTTGGACGCACTGATGGAACAGGCTAGGCACCTGACCCAAAAGCAGCTGGACGTGAGGGGAGAACACCTGCTCATTGGAAGTGGAAAAAGGGCTTGGCCCGTCAGGGTAGTTCTGTGTCAGAAGATGGTGCCATCCCAAGTATCAAGACAAGTTCAGACCGGAGATAAGGACATTAACTTACCTAGGGATTTAAAACTCCAAACACCACAGAAAGGGCCAAGAGACAGACAGTAGAGTGGTGACAGAAGCTGAAAGGCACATAACAAAAAGGCAGTCAGCAGAACCCACAAGGCAGTGGAAAGCCATGGCTGACAGCTGAGAGTATTTGACAGCCACAGAAATAGGCAGAATCACGGTAGGGAAGAAGTAGAAACAGAAGACAGAACCTGAATCATGAGAATGGTTTACTACTGAAGTTACTTTTGGTACACTAGGGTTGTAAAGAATTCTCAGTATCATCTTTTAGTCAACTGTGAGGATGGACTGTCTGAGCCCTGATGTGGTTTATTTTGTTTCCTTATTTTCTCACTTACCTTCACAATGCCACAGTGACTTAGGGGAAAATTGAGATGGCTGCTGTTCCTTGCAGCCTGAAGTTTCCAAAAACACACCTACGCATAGGACAGTAACTAACCACCAGTCATGGTTTACAGCCTCTTCATCACTGTGATAATGCCATCTGTTGGAGAAGGAGGGACACCCCCAACGTGAGTCAAGAGACAGAGGAGCTAATCAGTTAGATTGCCTTTGGTTGCAAGTAATCAGAGAGTCCTGCACCAAACAGACTTTAACAGGATGATGTTTTAAATCTCACATATTAACAAGTCCACCGGTAGTACAGATGCTAGTATGTATGTTATGTCAGCTCTGTCTCTCCTCTGTGGTTCCCTGTTCTCTACCCTTCTCTGTCTGTGGACTTCCCCCTCAGGCATGTAGCGTGATTGCTAGCAGCAGTTCCGAGAGGCAGAATAAAGTAACGTTTTCCAGAAGCCTTTCCAGAACTACGCCATGTATTTGTGCCTAGACCAATCAGTCTTTGGCAAGGATAATAGGACTGCCAAGACTATCTTAGATCAATTAGGACACACCTCCTGTGGCCTGAAATGGGGTCCGCCTCATCGAGAAGGATGGACAAAACCTTGGCTTTGTTACAAAAAGGAAGAGAAGCAAGGAGCAGACGCTTACGGAACCATCCAAAACACTGTCTGTTTCAAGAGTCATATCACACCATACTTGAAGACAAGAAAGAAGGAGATCACTGGATATCTTTTCTGAGATTATGAAGCGTATAACTTTACCTTTTTCATTTCTACCAGTAGCAAGGTTCCTAACAACAAAGTCTATAATGAAGAACACTTATTATTATTATGTTGGCAGTCCTCAGATCAAAGAATATCAATTTCCAATTATCCTTCAACTATCCCCATATTATTAACTTATGGCACTTAAAACTAACAGGCCACTAACCAATTTATCAAATATTGATTGAGTGCCTACTATATGCCAGTCGCTGTGCTAGAAGCTACAGAGAGAGAAGCAAGCAATGTACATCTCCCTTCCTCATAACCCAGCAGTACTCAGTCGACTTCCAGAGGGGCCCACTCCTCCTCTCTCCATACTAGACAATATAGGAGAGGCTTATTCACCATGGCATCCCCAGAACCTAACATACGGTTGATACATATTGACTTTTGAAAGGAAAAGCAATACAAGGGAATAATAATAAGATGAGGAGAGAGGATGAGGGACCAAAAGACGAATCCCGTTAAAATAAAGTAATGAGACTGGTCTTACTGCATTTCTGTGTTGCCAGTAAATTATCTCTGAAAGCACTTTAATAAAGGTCTTAAAATGTTTGAACTATAGCAATAGCATTTTAAATGTTTATCTTGGCCCAATGTGATTATTTTTAAGAGAAATACTCATTTGAATAAAGAAGTTATGGCACACTTGTCACCAAAAATGTGTCATTACATTATTGTATTCAAACCTTAAAATTGTTTCTCAAAAGGAAAAACAGTACTCTAGTGACAGTTGTAATCTACCACTCAATGACAACATGAAGAACTTGGGCCTGAGATGGAAGTTTGTTCTATGCATTGGGGATCAAACTCAGCCCTGGGTGCATTTAGGTTTGGCGAAACCAAGGCTTTGAGGCTTGCTTTTTGACGGTGAGAAGAGATCAAAGGATGAAAATTTCAGTGCAAATCAAGGTTTGTTCTTAAGGTCTGCTCTTACGTAGCGTCAGGATATGAATGAAACATCTGGTACTGAGGAGATGGCAGCTCGGCTTAGCCTTTCTGTTTGAAGGCAGCAGAAGGGGTGAGAAATTGTTTGCTACACGGCAACTTGCATTAGCAAAAAAAGCAGATACCTCCACGATCATTTCATAAGGTGTCATCAAGTGGCCCTAGGGACCCCACAAAACACTCCTTAAAAATGCCTGGGAAAATCGCCCCAGGACAGAAATCAGAATGAGCCTATTCTAATGAAGGTATTATTTCCAGTTCTAATTTGTTTTGTTGTGAAAATGAAATGGGAATTATGAAAGTAAGCTAAGAACTATAATTGTATTACTAAAGCACAATTTTCTCTATTATCCTGACTAACCAATTTACATACTGAAGAGGAGCAGAATCTGTTACCCCAAAACATGCCTCTTTGGCATAGGTTTACTTTTAGTGTGTTTTTAAGAAGCTGCAGATTCAGAAGAAGCTCTTTACGTCCCCATCAACTAAGGATTGGAAAGGGGGCCTGTATGGGGAGAAGAGCTGTTACTAGAGATACTTTTTTACCTAAGAAACTTACCTGCACAACAGGGCAATCTTTATTTTCCAAATATCTCCTTCACCTCCCTGCCAATGGCCTTCCTTCTTTTTCTATCACCAGACCCCCCCTACCCTTTTCCTTAGCTCAGGATGTTATATAAGCCTCAATTACCTGGTTGCCCTTTGGGTCACGTATTTTTATGAGACTATGTTTGTAAAAAATGCATTTTTTCTGTTAATCTGTCTTATATCAATTTAATTATTTGACCAGCCAAAGAATCCAGAAGAAAGGAAACTTTTTCTGGCCCTTCAATATACTTTGAAAATCTTTGTAACATGTAGATGTAGGAGAGAAAAAAAAAAATCTTCCCTTTACTGCTCTACTTCTGAGCTGAGGCCCTTGTAACAAAAGACAAATTACAAGTGAAAAACAAACACAAGTTTATTAACTTGTGTATCTCAGATGTACATTGGACAAAAACAGGGACAGTGAGTAACTCAAAGAAGTGGTTCAGAATTTTAATTTATATACCGTGTCCTGCTAAAACAGAGGAGAAAGGATGAGTGGGGGAGGCAAGTTATGGGAAGGGGACAAGGAAAAGTAAGGTAAGCAAACACGAGTAAAGTTTGTTATGCAGATTTAAGGGGATGTCTTCTCAATAGACAGAGTTTCTAGAGATTTCTAGAGATTTGTGGTCATCCTTTTCCTGGTACAGAAAAAGAGACACCTTTACAAATACAAATTTCCTTTACAAATGTAAAGTTCCCTTACAGAAGGGTAATTTATTCTGTTTTCAGAATTCTCCTAAGTCTGCTGTTCCTCAAAATAATCACCTCAAAATCATTCTTATGCCAAAAAGGCATATTTGGGGTGGCATATGCTGCTCTCCTATATGGATCTATCATCTTAGTTAATTAAGTGTGGTATTTGCGGTCATTTCCAAAAAAGTAAAATAAATAAAATAAAAACAGATCCTTGGCAAGGAACGACTTATCGTTTGATTGGTAAAATCCAATTTAACTTAATTTTCACTTACAGCACCTTTGCCAGTAATAAAATTCATTGCAAGCACAGGAGTTCCTGAACTGTTTTGAGGTTTGAAGTAAGTCTTTTAACATCTACCAGTAACAGAACGAATGGTTAAAAATATGAAAATCAATTTACTTGAGAAACCTTGTTTTTATGACCAAACTGATTTACTGTGTACTTTATACCTCTTTCCCTTCCATCTTCCTCCCCTCCCTCATTGCCGTGCTAACCCTTTTTCCTGCCTCCACTTCTAACTCAGTGACTGGGATATTACATAATACCCCCAACCAACATGCTCTTTGGCATCCCTAATGATTTATTATATCCTTTCTCCTTCTTTGCTAACCCAACTGACCGAAGCCCCCTCCATCTAAAGGTAGACAGCTCTCTTTGATTGTGGGTGGTCCTTTCCATTCAAGAGGAGGTATGATATTCCTTAAACCACCTCTATCCTAATGAAACGTAATGATTGAAACATTTGGTTCAAATTTTGAAAGCAGAAATAACCTCTGGACCCTGGCATCAGTGCCTTCCTAGTGCCTTCTTCCTGTTTTGCCCATTTATCCATTCAACAACTTTTTCATTGTTAATGTGCCATTCAAGGTACCAGGACTACAACAGTGAGTGAACAGGACAGACCAACGTCCCTACTCTCTCACACAACTTACATTCTAGTTGGGGATACAGCTAATACACAAACAAACAAACAAACAAACAAACAAAATACCTTATATTCTACACAGTGGTACATACTAATAAGGAAAAATACTGAAATGTCCTAAAGCAAGTGACATAATTGCCAGAGAATGAGGGAGAGAGACAAGAGAAGGTCATCAGTCAACAGCCGTGTACCGTAGCTAACCAGGAACTCCACATTCCTGGATGAAGTCGTTTTAACAATCATCTAGAAGGTCCACAGAACCACCACATCTCCCTCGTGAGTGAACAGTGTCTAACCAGAATCAACAACCAATCTATGAGCCTTCTCTGTGGACTAAACACCTGTCCCTGGACTTTCCCTACTTCACATTAGCCCACCTTCCTCATTTGTAGCCAATGTAAATTTAGAAAACTTTCTTTCTTTGAGATTCCTTATAATTGTGCCCTGTTTCTTCAGCCTGGTGGACAGATTGTTTCTGTGAACTGGCCTTGCTGCTGATGAAGTAGAAACTTCCTGTCCCAGTACTCAGTCCTTACCTGACTAGCATCTGTAAAAGCACAGTAAGCTCGTTTGATTTCAGAGATCTCTCATTCTCTAGAGTTTTAGATTTGTCAGTGCTAAGAAGACAAAAATAAAGCAGGGAAAGGAATATGAAGAGTGTGTGTGTATCAGGGTGGGACAAGTTAAAAACTGAAACAGCATGCTCTCCAGAGACTCAGTGTAAGAGTGACATGCGAGGAAACATCTGGAAGTGAGGAAAAAGCCAGGCAATTCTTTTGAGAAGATCCAGGAAGAGGAATCAAGTTAAGACACATTTCTAAGGATAACTCCTTGCTCGTCCAAAATTTAAGGACCTTAACTGAGATAAACAGAGGTATTTAATTAGCATGTAGTCCGATGCTCCCCTACACGGACCGTGATCCAGACCTGCCCAAACTCCTCCCAGAGCAATCATCGTCCCTTAAAGTCTGTATCAAAAGGAATCATCCTCCTACCGCACCCCCCAACAGCCATACAGACAAGACAAGCACTATGACTCTATCTGCTAAAGGGGAGCAGAATATGCCATCCCAAAATGTGTCTTTTTGGCATACGGATTATACTGAGCAGATTATTTTTAAGCAGCAGCAGACACGGGAGAAGCTCTGAAAACTAAGTAGAAGTTACCCTTTTGTGAGGGGCATTTACGTTTACAAGGAAAATCTCCACTTGTAAAGGTGTTTCCCTCCCAGTTGCAGGAAGAGGAAGATGGACCAATCTTTAGAAACTCTTATCAGTGGAGGAGGCACTGGCTTAAATCTGTGTAACAACCCTACACTTCTTTATTGTGCTTTTCCTGGTAACCTTCCACACCCGGCTCCCCATTCCCAGCATCTTTTGTCTTTAGCTGGAGATGGTATCTAAGGTGGTAACTTGAGGCATCTGGGGCACTTACTCAGTTTTCCTGGGCATCTCCCATATATATGGGAGGCATACATGTTATTAAACTTCGTTCACTCTTTCCAGGTTAATCTGTCCTATAATAATAGGGGCTCTGAGCCAAGAACGTAGCAGGGTAGAAGAAATAGTTATTGTTTTCCCTACACTATCACTCCGTATTAGCTATTAGTTTTCAGGTAGCATTTTTCAGTCTTCAATTTACTCTGTCACCTACAGGCTATGTGCTGTAGGCAGCCGACAGTCAGACAAAGACTAACGTACCACTCGTCCAAAGACGGAGTAAGTATCCAGGCCAACAGACTTGTCTTCTCTGACAAGTACTAATTAACATCAGGCCAGAAAGCACCCGCCCCCACCCCCGTCTAATGCAAGAGAACTCAGCGGGCCCCTCAAACACAACTTGACAAAATAATGGTATGGTGATAGCTTAGTCGTTAACACAAACTAATAACTGTACATAGGCTCCTATGTATTCTTTGCTAAAACCAGTTGTCAACATGCTGAAAAGTGTACACACAAGAAAAATGTCAAATGTTTATCACAGACGGGCACTGGAACCAATGATATGTGCATAGAGGAGCAAAGAGTAAGTATTCCTTACTCCTCCATGGTTCTCAAAAAAAGCTTCAGGATCAAAGATTTAGCCAATCGTGGGGTTTTTCGTGAAAATAAAAATTACCACTTCCATTTTGTATTATTTTTCTCCAATAAATACATGGGTGTAATAATCTGGAACAAAACTTTTAAACTGTTGATTGTGCTCACCGCCAACCAGAGAAATTCCATTTCTAATTATGTCATGGTAATCAAATGTGAAATCACTAGATTAAATGAAAAGGAGAACACATATTTAACTCCCAGGTAAATTTAACAATGTACAATCAAATCCCACATAATTAATCTAAGAGTAGAAAATTAAATCACATAGCTTGTCCAAGAGCACAGAAGAGCCCCTGACAACTAGAACACAACTAGAGGAAACACCAAAGTCCTGGTTAACTGGGCCAAGCATACATGGCAAGCCTTTGTCCCTACCACATGATACTATGTTTTGTTTTCAGGTAGTGAAACTAAAATCCTAACCTTGAACTGCTTCTCTCATGAACAGCACTGCACAGGTAGGTATAGATTGTAATCGCTTCAAACCTACGTCATGTCTCAAAAGGTGCCATGTTGTCTGCTCAAAGGCACTGAAATAAGATGGAAACACAAATATATTCCAAGTCACGTAGTTGCAAAGGGATGAAATCAAACCACTACTGCACTAGTCTGTGGATTAATGTTGCCCTTTTGCTGTCAATTCCAGCAAACACTACATCAAATTTGTAGCTAGGGCCGATTCATGCTGTAAAGTTCACTCTCCCATTTTTGTCTCCAGGAAGCCTATTCCACAGTTTAGGAAGCTGGATAGACAACAGTTATGCATAACCTCAGGAAAGCTAACGGGCATCACATTCACTGGTATGGGTCAGTGGTCAAATTATTTTCCTCACAGTGAAGAAAAATTTTTCCATTTGAAGATTTTTACTCTATATATAGTAGGTTTGGGGAATGTGCAGTTCTGTGGATCAGTCGGTCGGAAAAAAAAAGGAACTGTTACGATCAACCTCTTCAAAGCAGGCATTCCAAAGGCTTATTACATTATTTTTAATATTTCTAAAATTCCATAAAAGAACAGATACAGTTCAGTTAAGAACAAATGCAAAGTCCTAGGAGTATGAATCATTAAACATGCATACAGAACACCCAGACAGCCACTCAAAACATTGGGATTAAAGAAAAGAGGCTATGATTTCTACAGAGAAATGTAAAAATCAAAAATACTGTCTTTCATCTGAAGTATAGACTACCAGAAGCATAAGCTTAAAGGGTTTTTAAGCAGCATCTGTCAGTCAGGCAGACTGCAACAAACTGACCTCTACCTGTCAGGACCAAAGCAGAAGGTACTGCCGAGGCCTAAGGGGGAAAGGCGGGAGACGTGCAGGGCCAGAGGCATACCGCAGCAGCTTCCTTGTTCCCCAGCTGGGCTGCAATGCAGGATGGAGCTCAGGGACATGGGGAAAGATGTTTGTTGCTCATCCCACTTAAGTTCTAAGAGGTAGCCAAATAGCTCTCTTCTTACCACTATGCCTGGCTCCCAGCCTGTAAGGAATGCCATGGTCTATAACAATATTCTCAGATTAAATCTCCCCCTGCAAATAGTCCAAGTTGCTTCTCACAGACGCTGAATAGACCTTCTAGAACCTTAAGGCCCAGGTATAAATCTAAAAATACTTTTTTAAAGATTAAAAATATCTGATTCCTACAAAGGGTTTGTGTTTCCTTTGGTGGTTTCTGTTGTTTCTGGCAGTGATGGTACAAGTAATCCTGTAGCCAAGAGATTTTGCAACCTTCCCACTAGGGGGAGCTACAGGAACAAGATTGAAAAAGCCAGATGTGGGTCACTGCTAAGTCTGTCTTTCCTTTCCAATTTCCTTCGAGTAGGCAATGGTCAGCATTGTGTTGGAGCCCCACAAATATGTTCCAAGTAATTCTAACCAATATCCTTTGAGCACCTACTATGAGTACAGCCCATGGCTAGATACAGTGAGGGACAAAGAGAAAAATTACACATAAACCTGCTCTCAAGTGGCTTATAAATTAGTGGCTGATGGGGATGGTGGGGGAGGGAAAGGAGGATAATATGCTTAGAACCACCTGTATTAGAGCATACAGTGTGATAAACGACACAACAAATGTGAAAACAAAATGATATTCTATGGATAGGCAGGATAAATCATACTTGGGTAGGGAGAAAAACAGGAGTTAGGAAAAAGTATGAGTACCTCAGCACTGTGACTGCTGGGAAGCATGCCAGTGCTTACTACAGTGACCTCAGGGACAAGAAAGCATTCAGGAGTTTGGGACCTACTTTTGCTGGGTGGTTTCTGAATGTCCAGAACCAGGAGCAGAAGGTCTCTGCCAACTGTAGAAACCGTTTATATGCCAGGGACCTGACTCCAATGGATGCTTTGGGAGGCCCACTGCCCCACCCACCTCTAAGACCAAGACTTACATGGCTGTGATGGCTAATTTTATGCCAATGTGGAGGGTGCTTTTGGATGACATTAACATTTAAATCAGTGAATTCTGAGTAAAGTGTCCTCCATAACCAGAGAGGGCCTCATCCAATCAGTTGAAGACCTGAACAGAACAAAAGACCAGCCTCCCTGAGCAAGAAGGAATTCTCCAGAAGATCGCCTTTGGACTTTTTCTGCATCATCAGCTCTCCTGGATCAACAGCCTGCCAGCCCACACTGTAGAATTTAGACCTGCCAGCCTCCATAAGCACGTGAGCCAGTACCTTATAGTAAATCTTCACACACACACACACACACACACACACACACACACACACACACTCTCACCCTTTTGGTTCTCTGGAGAACCCTGGCTAATTATAATGAGTCCTTGGCATGCAGCATGCAGCTCAGATTTGTGTATAAGAGTAATATATGATAATAAGAGTCCAGGAACTACGATGTTTCTTATCATATGTGCCTCTCACTATAACACCAGTCAAACAAATGATCAGCTTTTCCTTATCATTCTCCAACTGTGAGAAGTTCAGGTCCTAGGGGTATAAAAGCGCAACAGGAGCAAGCACTTTCACCTATGGTGAACTTGGGGAGGCAGACAAACTTGAGTTCCCATCATAGTTCAACTATGTTCTAGCTATCTGGATTTAGGAAGGTTTCTCTGAGGTTTAATTTCCACATCTGTAACATGAGACCATTAATACCTATAACACATAAATAAGATAATGTACATGAAGTATTTACTGTTTAGAAGGCATGCTCCAACTTTTTTTAATTGCCGATATAGCCACCTACATTCTACAATTTACATCTTCTTACATTGTTTTAACATATGCATACCCATATATCCATCTTACTTTTAGTAGTTATAATCCAGGGCAAATAACTATAAAACTCCCGCTATCCCCAAATGTTAGGGAAACTTTCCCAAGAGCCCAGTTGACTCAGTTTTCCAAGAATGGGAGAGTATCTTGGGCCACAAGTCAGGCACATTGCCCATCGGCTGTCTCACTGCAGAGAGTAAGGTCACAGCCTTCATCTACCCTTCCTGAAACCTTCCAAGGAAGGCATATACCATATAACAGCATACAGGTCCTCGTTACTATAATAAAAACACTTTTTAATGAGAAAAACTTACATTTCCCATTGTTTTTCCTAGATATGCAAAAAATAAAAATAAATGCAGTAAGTAAATTCACTAAATTGAGACGTTTTGTGGCTTACATTCACTTCTGTGGCTATCTAAGGGAATCTGTATATTGAGTTCAGAGGAGATCAAGACATGAAGGGGACATATGTGGTGATGGTGATTGTGGATGTGACTCTGGAGCCAGAGAGCTGTAATCACCACCACCTTATTTAGGACTTCATTTGGGCTTCTTCTTACTTTCTCATTTCCCTGGACAGCGAGGTCCTACTCCTTCCCTCAAGTGCCTACTCTGTGTTCTACTTTTCTGGACAAAGTTTCTCAAAGTACGGCATAGAGTATATACATTAGACTCTCCTGGGCTACAAGGTTCCAGGGCTCCAACTCAGATCTACTCAAAGTGAATCGTGAAGTTATACTTAGAAGGAACCACTCACATGCTTCTACTGTACCCTGAAGTTTCATAATCACTACTCTAGAGCAGAGGTGGATGTTCCATGAGGGTAATGAAGCTTCAGGGCTCCCAACGTGCCTGAATCCCTTCCAAGACCCTTTACCTAATTTGTATTGGTAAATGTTTATTCTTTTTCTTAAAGAGCCCTCCTCTAAACTGTGTAAGTTAAGGTCCCACAATACCTGGATGCATCCCTGCTCTGGACCCTACTTGCAAAGAGAGTCAAGCCCAAATAATTTAAATTATTAGATGATAAGAAACCTTATCACATACCCCCTGCATGGTGTATTTCCATTTCAGTAAAGATCTTTTGAGAGACTGAAATTTTCAAGAGCCAAAGGAATAAACTCCACAACAGAAGAAGTGCTGGTACTGTGCTGAGCACTGGAAGGAATAGGTACAGTGCCTTATCAGCAACACCTCAAATCAAACTGGGTTTGCAGCAGATCTTCGACCTTCTTGTGAGGCTGGCCACAGACCCCCAGATAATGGACCTGTTCAAAGAAAGTCCATTAATACTGAGCTATCTGTACTTGCTAGCTCTTCTTCCATTCTGCAAGAAACTAAGAAAACAATGTGGATGAATAAAAAAAACAAGACCCATCTATATGCTGCCTAAAAGAGACTCACTTTAAACCCAAAGACATACACAGACTAAAAGTGAAGGGATGGAAAAAGATATTTCATGCAAACAATAGGGAGAAAAAAGCAGGAGTTGCAGTGCTTACATCAGACAAAATAGACTTCAAAACGAAGAAAGTCACAAGACACAAAGAAGGACATTACATAATAATAAAAGGATCAATCCAACAAGAAGATATAACCATTATAAGTATCTATGCTCCCAACACAGGAGCACCTACACATGTGAATCAAATACTAACAGAATTAAAAGGGGAAATAGAATGCAATGTTTTCATTCTAGACTTCAACACTCCACTCTCTCTGAAGGACAGATCCACCAGACAGAAAATAACTAAGGACACAGAGGCACAGAACAACACATTAGAACAGCTGGACCTAACAGACATCTACAGAACTCTACACCCAGAAGCAGGAGAATACATTCTTCTCAAGTGCACATGGAGCATTTTCAAGAATAGATCATACAGTAGGCCATAAAAAGAGCCTCAGTAAATTCAAAAACATTGAAATTGTACCAACCAGTTTCTCAGACCACAAAGGTATAAAACTAAAAATAAATTACCCGAAGAAAATGAAAAAGCCCACAAACACATGGAGGCTTCACAACATGCTCCTAAATAACCAATGGATCAATGACCAAATAAAAACAGACAACAAGCAATAATATACGGAGACAAATGACAAAAATAATTCAACACCGCAAAAATCTGTGGGACACAGAGAAGGCCGTGCTAAGAGGAAAGTATATTGCAATGCAGGCCTACCTCAGGAAAGAAGTACAATCCTATATGAGCAGTCTGAACTCACAATTAACGAAAGTAGAAAAAGAAGAACAAATGAGGCCCAAAGTCAGTAGAAAGAGCGATGTAATAAAGAATAGAGCAGAAATAAATAAAATTGAGAAGAATAAAACAACAGAAAGAATCAGTGAAAGCAAGAGCTGGTTCTTTGAGAAAATAAACAAAATAGATAAACCCCTAGCCAGACTTAGCACAAAAAAAAGAGTCTTCTCACACAAACAGAATCAGAAATGAGAAAGGAAAAATCACTATGGACACCACAGAAATACAAAGAATTATTAGAGAATACTATGAAAAACTATATGCTAACAAACTGGATAACCTAGAAGAAATGGACAACTTTCTAGAAAAATACAACCTTCCAAGGCTGACCCAGGAAAAAACAGAAAATCTGAACATACCAATGACCAGTGATGAAATTGAACTGGTAATCAAAAAACTACCTAAGAACAAAACCCCTGTCGAGATGGCCTCAGTGCTGAGTTTTATCAAACATTTAGGTAAGACCTAATACCCATCCTCCTTGAAGTTTTCCAAAGAGTAGAAGAAGAGGGAACACTTCCAAACTCATTCTATGAGGCCACCATCACTCAAATATGAAAACCAGGTAAAGACACCATAAAAAATGAAAGTTACAGACCAATATCCCTGATGGACATAGGTGCAAAAATACTCAACAAAATATTAGCAAACCAAATTCAAAAATACATCAAAAAGACCATCCATCATGATCAAATAGGATTTGTTCCAGGGATGCAAGGATGATACAACATTTGAAAATCCATCAACATCATCCACCACATAAACAAAAAGAAGGACCAAAACCACATGATCATCTCCATCGATGCTGAAAAAGCATTTGACAAAATTCAACATCCATTCATGATAAAAACTCTCAACAAAATGGGCAGAGAGGGCAAGTACCTCAACATAATAAAGGCCATATGTGACAAACCCACAGCCAACATCATACTGAACAGCGGGAAACTGAAAGCTTTTCCTTTATGATCGGGAACAAGACAAGGATGCCCACTCTCCCCACTTCTATTCAAAATAGTAGTGGTGGTCCTGGCCACAGCAATCAGACAATACAAAGAAATAAAAGCCATCCAGATTGGCAAGAAAGACATTTCGCTGTCCCTGTTTGCAGATGACATGATATTGTACATAAAAAACCCTAAGGAATCCACTCCAAAACTACTAGATCTAATATCTGAATTCAGCAAACTTGCAGGATACAAAATTAATATGCAGAAATCTGTGCTATTTCTATACACTAACAATGAGCTAGCAGAAAGAGAAATCAGGAAAACAATTCCATTCACAGTTGCATCAAAAAGAACAAAATACCTAGGAATAAACCTAACCAAGGAAGTGAAAGACCTATACTCTGAAAACTCCAAGACACTCATGAGAGAAGTTAAAGAAGATACCAATAAATGGAAACATCCTGTGCTCATGGATAGGAAGAATTAATATTGTCAAAATGGCCATCCTGCTTAAAGCAATCTACAGATTCAATGCAATTCCTGTCAAAATACCAACAGCATTCTTCAACAAACTAGAGAAAATCGTTCTAAAATTCATATGGAACCACAAAAGACCCTGAATAGCCAAAGCAATCCTGAGAAGGAAGAATAAAGCTGGAGGGATTATGCTCCCCAACTTCAAGCTCTACTATAAAGCCACAGTAATCAAGACAATTTGGTACTGGCACAAGAACAGACTCATTGACCAGGGGAACAGACTAGAGAGCCCTGATATAAACCCAAGCATATGTGGTCAATTAATATATGATAAAGGAGCCATGGACATACAATGGGGAAATGACAGCCTCTTCAAAAGCTGGTGTTGGCAAAACTGGACAGCTATGTGCAAGAGAATGAAACTGGATTATTGTTTAACCCCATACACAAAAGAAAACTCGATATGGATCAAAGACCTGAATGTAAGTCATGAAACCATAAAACTCTTAGAAGACAACATAGGCAAAAATCTCCCAAATATAAGCATAAGCAACTTCTTCCTGAACGCATCTCCATAAGCAAGGGAAACAAAAGCAAAAATGAACTCATGGACTACATCAAACTAAAAATAAGAAGTTCCTGTACCACCAAGGATGCCATCAACAGAACAAAAAGGCATCCTACAGTATGGGAGAATATATTTGTAAATGACATATCCAACAAAGGGTTAACATCCAAAATACATAAAGAACTCACACACCGCAACACCCAAAAAGCAAATAACCCGATCAAAAAATGGCAGAGGATATGAAGAGACAGTGCTCCAAAGAACAAATTCAGATGGCCAACACACACAGGAAAAGATGCTCCACATCACTAATCATCAGGGAAATGCAAATTAAAACCACAATGGGATATCACCTCACACCACTAAGGATGGCCAGCATCAAAAAGACTAAGAACAACAAATGCTGGCCAGGATGCGGAGAAAGGGGAATCCTCCTACACTGCTGGTAGGAATGTAAGCTAGTTCAACCACTGTGGAAAGCAATATGGAGGATCCTCAAAAAACTAAAAATGGAAATACCATCTGACTAGAGGTAATCCGACTCCTTGGAATTTACCCAAAGAATACAACTTCTCAGATTCAAAAAGACATATGCACCCCTATGTTTATCGCAGCACTATTTACAATAGCCAAGATACGGAAGCAACCTAAGTGTCCATCAGTAGATGAATGGATAACGAAGGTGTGGTACATATACACAATGGAATACTGTTCAGCCATAAGAAAGAAACAAATCTTACCATTTGCAGTAACATGGATGGAGCTGGAGGATATTATGCTCAGTGAAATAAGCCAGGCGAAGAAAGACAAGTGCCGAATGATTTCCCTCATTTGTGGAGTATAACAATGAAACAAAACTGAAGAACAAAACAGCAGCAGACTCAAGAGACTCCAAGAAGGGACTAGTGGTTACCAAAGGAGAGGGGTGTGGGAGGGCAGGTTGGGAGGGAGGGACATGGGGATTGAGGGATATTATGTTTAGTACACATGGTGTGGGGGGTCACGGGGAAAACAGTGTAGCACAGAGAAGGCAAACAGTGAATCTGTGGCACCTTACTACACTGATGGACAGAGACTGTATCGGGGTATGGGTGGGGACTTGATAATATGGATGAATGTAGTAACCACATGGTTCTTTCATGTGAAACCTTCGTAAGAGGGTATATCAATAATACTTTAATAAAAATTTTTTAAAAAAAAGAAAACAGTGTGGAAATATGCAGAATGGTACTCTCCACTGGTAAGGTTGCCTGCAGCTAACTATGATTTCCTTAGAAAGAGAAAGTAGAAGCCATACCTAGCAGTGTAAATTCACTGGACAGGAGGGTGACCTGTGTTCTGAACAGATGTATCAGCACACTAACGCATACTGACATTAATTCGGACAACGAAACATTCCACTTCACAAGTTAAAATCTTAATTAAGAGGAATTTTGTCCTTGAAAGATGACTAGAGAGAAGTAAAGAAGACTGTGACATTTGTAAGTTCTCATAGGGAAAAGTGCCTCCAGACCTACTGGTGTGAGTGATGTAAATAGGACTTTCAAGCAGTATGTTTCAATGTAAACAGATTTGTCTTTGTCCTAGAAAAACACAATCACTGAGAGATATTTGAGTACAAAAAAGAACACCTTGGGAATTTAAAATAATGTTTTGTTGTACTTCGAGGAAAGGAACTAATTTGAATCTGAGAAGTGAATTTTATTGGACTCTCACCACTATTACTAAGGCTTTGCTTGAAATTAAATTTGAGTTTCTATTTACACTAATAGGGACCAAGTCATGATGTCCAGGGGGGCCAAAGTGTGTCTCCGTTTCAACTGTGGCCACCATCCCAGTTCCCTATTATCTGAAATTTACTGAAACGGTGCAAAATCCAACCATCTCAGTTTTAGTATGTTATATTGATGTGCCATATCACCTCACAGACATTAACAAATTAAATTATATAATTTTTGCTCTGCTCATTTCAAAGCAAAGCTACTTCTCCACATTCAAAAATAACATGACTGCCCTGCTAGTGGAACTTATGTTTTAAATTTTATTTGTGTTATGGCAGCATTCTCCATATCATCTTCTGTGGAACTGTGCCCCGTGTTAATGATCAAATAAGTCTGGAAAAGAGGGCATAACCTATCCCCATCCAGAAGAGTCACACTTGACGTTATCATAGGAATGCAGTATAGAAATCCATTTAACATCACTCAACGGAGGCCTTCTTGCTCTAACATCCCACTTACACTCACCTCTCTAGGTTTGCCCTTTGACATTCAGATGGTTTGATATTCATCTATTGGCACAATACATCACAGTTGTGGGAGAGAAATGGTTCTCATTGCTGATCCAGCCCTGTGAACTCATCTGAACCAGTCTCAGCTTCCACACCAGAAAAGAAGGATCAGAGTAGTGATCGCAAATTTACAAAGAATCCCCTGAAGTCCAACATCACATATCCGCATGACCACTAGATGCAGATGTTTGAACAGCCTGTAGCTAGAAAACAGATTGTTTTCCTGTGGGAGAGAAAACCCATAGGAGAGGGTTTAAGAAAAGATAAACTATTTAATTTGTATTAGAAAAACTGTGTAAAGTGTAGGTTTGAGAATTGGGGATCAGGAGATGGATTTTCCACTCCAAACGCCTGTTATCCTGCGTCCTCTGATATAATCAAACCAATGTTATGGCTTTCACTTATAAAAAGGAAAACAAACTAACCTAGTTTCTAATCAGAGTTGAGAAGTATACTTTGGGAAAGCAAATGGAAAACATTTCACAGTAAGCCAATCATTAAAAACAAACAACCAAATCCGGATGGATTCAAAAAGCAGATGAATAAAAAGCAGTATCATACTTGCTCCTGCTTCTACCCCAATCCTTTGCAAACTCAACTCTTGAACATTTGTCCCAGCCATCCTGCCATTGACTCGACCTTGGGATCTGTTTGCGCTTTTCTCAATGTTTAAACTCCAACTGACCATCCACATCATTTTACTTGGCTCTCCAACCCTGCTCTTTTCAACTCCTTTTCTCTTGGGGAAGAAATGCCCTGCTTCAGCTCAAAACACACAGTACCTGACCTTCATCATTTCCCATTGATTGGTGACCGTCTGGGCCAGCCTTCCCATACCTACCTCCCACAACAAACATCAAAAATAGGAGGGTGCCCAATAATATTGTTCCATACTACTGCCATTTTAGTTAACCGACCACCTAAAATTACATAGTCAGATTTGCAGGCAGAGTCCAGTAAGCTACTTTGGAAATTAAATCAGCAAAAGCAAGGAGGTGAAAATTTAGCCTTGTCAAGCTCTAAACCAGCAGTTCCCAATCTGAGTACCATAGATACTAATCAGTTCTTACAAAGTTTGTCAACCCACAAGTACACTACTCTGCTAAGTGGTGAACAATATGTGCTAATATTTTTCAATATATGCAGAAGTTTTTACAGTTATTAACAAAAGACAAACTCCTTAAAATAATACTGAATTAAAAGAAGCTGTATGACACTGTAACAGAAAAAGAGAATATGGTAGCTATTTTCTTGGAGGCAAAGGTGAAGGGGGGAGAACTATTTTGACATGTGCATGAAATCTTCATCCTTAAAAACTGAGGAGCCACTGCTCTAATCCGTTGAGATGGCAAAGTTCAACTATTTAACAAATGCATCATCTGATAGACTTGTACATTATGCACAATGTGACAAAATGTACTTTAGTCTTAGTATAATGAAAAAGATGAGAAATGAAATGTAATTTTGTTCTGAAGAAACTGAGGACAGAAGCGCCTATGTAATGTATGGTAACAAGTGTATAAAAGCCTTCTATGACTGCTTAACCAAAAATCACTTCAAACAACGAATGTATTCAAGTTGCTAGGACATCCCAAATGCTGAGTTGCAATGTAGGCTGAATAAAGAGAGAGAGTTTCTTCTAACTGATGCCTTCCAAATATTATCTATCCCTGTGAACATCATTCAGAGGTAACTACTTACTTTCTACTGTCAGTTTTTGAGAACTTAATCTTTTCTGATTATTTCCAAAGGCTTTCGCATTAATTTAGTCTCTTATGATTTATTATACATTACTTTCTTGGCATGAAGCCAACCACAACTGCAATGATGGGTTCTTGTATACAAACCTATAAATCTCCCATTCCAGATTTCTATTTCGAGCCCTGTCCTTTCTTTTATGAGCCTGGCTTTCTTTAATGAAAAACTAAAAGGGAAAGGGGGGGAAAAAAAGTCCTGATAAATAAACAAGGAAATTAAAATAAAAACAGAAGTGAGAAAATGCAGAAGAATAGAGAAACTGTTGTTTTCTGACAACCTGTCCAGTGTTGTAATCCCACCTTCCCACTGGGAGCCTCTCCTCTCTCAAGAGACCCAGCCGTGGAACCACAGCTGATGATGCCCAGAAGGGTCTAAGGACATTCCTCTAGATTAGAGCTACCAGAAGCAAGGCAATTCTATGATTGGGTGTCTCAATGAATTCTACCTAGAGGGAGGGCAAGCCAGATAAGGTTAAAGCTAAAATTGGTTAATTGAGTAGCAATCTTTCATTTTAGCTGAGAGAGGGAGGCCTTTGGTGTTGTGTGAGTTGCACAGTAAGCTTGTTTTCTTCTCCTCTCATTCCAGTCTCAGAGTGACCTTGTCTGGTGTTGGCATTCTAGAACAAGACCTAGTTGTTAGTGATAGTCCAGCTTAAAGAAGCATGTGTGAGACCATGTTGGGAGACCTGTTCCTGGATACCAGAAGTGCCTTTTTTTCTTTCCCGCTATAGATTCAGTGCATGGGGCAGAACAGATCTATGATTCCTATGTGCCAATCTTGCCTAGCCCTCAAATGGGATGCCTGAGTCATTATAAAGAAAACTTGCAAATCCTCTTTTACAAAATCAAACAATCAGATCAAAGCAGTACAAAGCAGCATTTACTATCTACTAGTGCAATAGTAACTGAAAATTAGAAAGCAAGATGAATTTGACAGCTGAAAGAATTAAGTTTGAGGGATCACGGGGACATGGCGGCATGAGTAGTTCAGAGGAAATCTCCTCCCCAAAACATATATATTTATGAAAATACAACTATTCCTAAAAGAGACACCAGTGGATGCAGTACAACAGCCATGATACATCTACATCTGCGAGAACTCAGCATCACATGAAGGGGGTAAGATACAAGCCACGGCCAGGCGGGACCCGAACATTCCCCCACCCCAAAAACCGGCGGGAAGAAAGGAGTCAGAATGGGGAGGGAGTGAAAGCCCAGGACTGCTAAACAACCAGCTCTAGAAATTCGCACCCGCAACGCAGACACAAGGTGTACAGGGTGCTGGATATTAGAGAAATGGAAAAGCAAAACCTGTGGGCAGGTCCCTGCAACCGGCGCACCTGAGACAAAAGAAAAGCGAGTGCTTTCTGCAAGTCTTAAGGAGACAGGGACCCCATAGCTGGACGAAGTTGTCCCGGCAGCTGGGAATACTGGGGAAACTAAGGTGCCCTAAATGGAGGCAGTGCACCTCTGAAGCCCCTCACAGGACTAGGCAGCCTGCCAGTCGTTCCTGCAACTGGCGCAGACCCCGACAAACGGGCCCACTAGCAGGAGAGTGGGAGAGCGCGCCGGGGACGGAAGCGCTAGAAGAAACCGAGAGCAGATCCGTGCACCGCAGGGCTAGCCCGCAGCGGCGCGACCAAACAGCCCAGGCGCGGCTTGCGCACAGCGGCGGCAGTGAAGCCAGAGCCCGGTAGAAGGCTGCACGGAAAAGCCCCGCGCGCACCAGCAGCGGAGACAGAGGGAGCAGGCGCGCACCCAGGAGCCAACCGGAATCCCAGCCCAACGCACAGCCGCCCGGGCCAGACCCAAAGGCCGCTGCTGCTACACAGCTGCCCAGCAGGGTCGCCACTAGCACGGAGGAGCGCACCTGGCGTTACTGCCACTCCCCGCAGGGCTCCGCGCTGCTCTGACGGACACCCTGCCCGTAGCAGCTTAGGAGATTAACTCGGTGGATGCTCCAGGAGTGCAGGTAGCCGTCAAAGGCAGCGGAGAAGGGCAAGGCATCCAGAAAGCAGGAAAGGACTTTCTTCTCCCAGCTGACACACCCGCAACCTGCCTACAGCCACTGCAATCAACATGAAAAGGCAAAAAAATCTGGTCCAGACCAAGATAGTTACACCTGAGAAAGGATCTGCAGAGGCACACCTAACCAGTCTCCTTGAAAAAGAATGCAAAATAGAAATCATAAACATGCTAACAGAGCTGCAGAGAAATATGCAAGACCTAAGGGATGAAGTCCGGAGGAAGACTACAGATGTCCGGAGGGAGATCACAGATGTCCTGAGGGAGATTACAGAAGTGAAACAAACTCTGGAAGGATTTATAAGCAGAACGGATGAGATGCAAGAGGCCATTGATGGAACAGAAACCAGAGAACAGGAACGCATAGAAGCTGATGCAGAGAGAGATAAAAGGATCTCCAGGAATGAAACAATATTAAGAGAACTGTGTGACCAATCCAAAAGGAACAATATCCACATTATAGGGGTACCAGAGGAAGAAGAGAGAGAAAAAGGGATAGAAAGTGTCTTTGAAGAAATAATTGCTGAGAACTTCCCCAAACTGGGGGAACAAATAGTTCCTAAGACTACAGAGGAACACAGAACTCCTGAGAGACGGGATCCAAAGAGGTCAACACCAAGACACATAATAATTAAAATGGCAAAGATCAAGGACAGGGACAGAGTATGAAAGGCAGCCAGAGAGATAAAAAAGGTCACCTACAAAGGAAAACCCATCAGGCTATCATCAGACTTCTCAACAGAAACCTTACAGGCCAGAAGAGAATGGCATGATATATTTAATGCAATGAAACAGAAGGGCCTTGAAACAAGGATACTGTATCCAGCACGAATATCATTTAAATATGAAGGAGGGATTAAACAATCCCAGACAAGCAAAAGTTGAGGGAATTTGCCTCCCAGCAACCACCTCTACAGGGTATCTTAGAGGGACTGCTCTAGATGGGAGCACTCCAAAAAAGAGCACAGAACAAAACACCCAACATATGAAGAATGGAGGAGGAGGAAAAAGAAGGGAAAGAAATCATCATCAGACTGTGTTTATAACAGCTCAATAAGCGAGTGAGGTCAGACAGTAAGGTAGTAAACAAGCTAACCTTGAACCTTTGGTAACCACAAATCTAAAGCCTGCGATGGCAATAAGTACATATCTTTCAATAATCACCCTAAATGTAAATGGACTGAATGCACCAATCAAAAGACACAGAGTAATAGAATGGATAAAAAAGCAAGACCCATCTATATGCTGCTTAAAACAGATTCACCTCAAACCCAAAGATATGCGCAGATTAAAAGTCAAGGGTTGGAGAAAGATATCTCATGCAAACAACACAGAGAAAAAAGCAGGTGTTGCAATACTAGTATCAGACAAAATAGACCTCAAAATAAAGAAAGTAACAAGAGATAAAGAAGGACATTACATAATGATAAAGGACTCAGTCCAACAAGAGGATATAGCCATTATAAACATATGTGCACCCAACACAGGAGCACCAATATATCTGAAACAAATACTAACAGAATTAAAGAAGAAAATAGAACGCAATGCATTCATTTTGGGAGACTTTAACACACCACTCACCCCAAAGCACAGATCCACCAGACAGAAAATAAGTAAGGACACAGAGGCACATCTACAGATGGACCTAATAGACATCTGTAGAACTCTACATCCAAAAGCAACAGGATACACATTCTTCTCAACTACACATGGAACATTCTCCAGAATAGACCACATACCAGGCCACAAAAAGAACCTCAGTAAATTCCAAAAGATTGAAATCCTACCAACCAACTTTTCAGACCACAAAGGTATAAAACTAGAAATAAATTGTAAAGAAAGCAAAAAGGCTCACAAACACATGGAGGCTTAACAACATGCTCCTAAATAATCAATGGATCAATGACCAAATTAAAATGGAGACCCAGCAATATATGGAAACAAATGACAACAATAACACAAAGCCCCAACTTCTGTGGGACACAGCAAAAGTATATAAGCAATCCAGGCATATTTAAAGAAGGAAGAACAATCCCAAATGAATAGTCTAACGTCACAATTATCGAAATTGGAAAAAGAAGAACAAATAAGGCCTAAGGTCCGCAGACAGAGGGACATAACAAAGATCAGAGAAGAAATAAATAAAATGGAGAAGAATAAAACAAAGCAAAAATCAATGAAACCAAGAGCTGGATCGTCGAGACAATAAACAAAATAGATAAGCCTCTAGCCAGACTTATTAAGAGAAAAAGAGAGTCAACACACATCAACAGAATTAGAAACGAGAAAGGAAAAATCATGACGGACCCCACAGAAATACAAAGAATTATTAGAGAATACTATGAAAACCTATATGCTGACAAGCTGGAAAACCAAGGAGAAATGGACAACTTCTTACAAAAATGCAACCTTCCAAGACTGACCCAGAAAGAAACAGAAAATCTAAACAGACCAATTACCAGCAACGAAATTGAAGCGGTAATCAAAAAACTACCCAAGAACAAAACCCATGCTCCTGGCTAGGAAGAATTAATATCGTCAAAATGGCCATCCTGCCCAAAGCAATATACAACAGATTCGATGCAATCCCTATCAAATTCCCAACAGCATTCTTCAAAGAACTGGAACAAATAGTTCAAAAATTCATATGGAACATCAAAGACCCCGAATAGCCAACACAATTCTGAGAAGGAAGAATAAAGTGGGGGGGATCACTGTCTAACCCCATACACAAAAGTAAACTTGAAATGGATCAAAGACCTGAATGTAAGTCATGAAACCATAAAACTCTTAGAAAAAAACATAGGCAAAAATCTCATGGACATAAACATGAGTGACTTCTTCATGAACATATCTCCCTGGGCAAGGGAAACAAAGGCAAAAATGAACAAGTGGGACTATATCAAGCTAAAAAGCTTCTGTACAGCAAAGGACACCATCAATAGAACAAAAAGGTATCCTACAGTATGGGAGAACATACTCATAAATGACAGATCTGGTAAAGGATTGACATCCAAAATATATAAAGAGCTCACACGCCTCAACAAACAAAAAGCAAATAATCCAATTAAAAAATGGGCAGAGGAGCTGAATAGACAGTTCTCTAAAGAAGAAATCCAGATGGCCAACAGGCACATGAAAAGATGCTCCACATCACTAATCATCAGAGAAATGCAAATTAAAACCACAATGAGATATCACCTCATACCACTAAGGATCGCCATCATCGAAAAGACAAACAACAACAAATGTTGGCGAGGTTGTGGAGAAAGGGGAACCCTCCTACACTGCTGGTGGGAATATAAACTAGTTCAACCATTGTGGAAAGCAGTATGGAGGTTCCTCAGAATGCTCAAAATAGAAATACCATTTGACCCAGGAATTCCACTTCTAGGAATTTACCCTAAGAATGCAGCACTCCAGTTTGAAAAAGACAGATGCACCCCTATGTTTATCACTGCACTGTTTACAATAGCCAAGATATGGAAGCAACCTAAATGTCCATCAGTAGATGAATGGATAAAGAAGAGGTGGTACATACACACAATGGAATATTACGCAGCCATAAGAAAAAAAACAGATCCTACCATTCGCAACAACATGGATGGAGCTAGAGGGTATTATGCTCAGTGAAATAAGCCAAGCGGAGAAGGACAAATACCAAATGATTTCACTCACATGTGGAGTATAAGAATGAAGGAAAACTGAAGGAACAAAACAGCAGCAGAATCACAGAACCCAAGAATGGACTAATAGTTACCAAAGGGAAAGGGACTGGGGAGGATGGGTGGGAAGGGAGGGACAAGGGTGGGGAAAAAGAAAGAGGGCATTACGATTAGCATGTATAGTGCGTGGGGGACACGGGGAGGGCTGCGCAACACAGAGAAGACAAGTAGTGATTTTACAGCATCTTACTACACAGATGGACAGTGACTGTGGAGGGGTATGTGGGGGGGACTTGGTGAAGGGGGTAACCTAGTAAACATAATGTTCTTTCTGTAATTGTAGATTAATGATACCAAATAAAAAATAAATAAAAATGAATAAAAATAAAAATAAAAATAAAAATAAAATTAAGTTTGAGTCCTGGCACTGCTTCTTAATAGCTATGTGACTCTGACACCCTCAAAGCCACAAGGATTGAATAATATAATGTAATTTTTCTCAAGAGATTCACAACTGGGCCATCTCAAACTGGTGTCTCGTTCCCAGTTTTTCAGTCCTAAGGAGCACCTATCTTTGTGAGCCTTCCTGGCTATGACCAGGAAGCATTTACCACCACAGATACCTCATGGGCCCTGATCATTTTTTATGTCCCATCTTGACTTTAAACAGCATAGTTAGACTAACTCTTTAAGCTGTGCTAAAAACTTTACTTTTACTTCAGGTTCACACTGAAAGGATCCTGTCAAAATCAAAAGAATGACTGATAAGGAAAAAAATTACCTGGTTGGGAGAATGACATGAATAAAGATAAGACTGGAATTAGCAATTGTGTATAGAAAAGTCAAAGGATAAAATGTTGAAACTTACTGAGCGAATTCTGAGATATGGATCCTACAGAAAAATGAATTTTAATAGCTTCAACAGATGAAACAGTTGAAACTTATCATTAAAGTCAACACTTATTAAAATGTCTTTGACCTATAAAAAGCTCTTTTTGACTAGTTCTCCGACCTGACAGAATTAGCAGGAAAAGAAAAACAGTAAGGGTCACTGAAGTGGGGAACACGGAGACAAAAAGTATGTTTCAAGTTCCAAGAATTCTTAAAACCTCTTCTACAGAAGGTTATGGAGAAGCCTCCAGCCAGAAAGCCGGAAGGAAATGGCATTTCTGGCAACAATTACTTAAAACAAAGGAACCAGTCACTAAACTTTCAAACTGCCTTTGGTCATTTGGCTACCTTGAGGCTTAGGGGAAATTTGAAAGCTTCACAAATATCTCTTGACATTTTCACTGAGTGGAATCTTGTTTACCTTCCTAATACGATTGCAAGGTTCCCGATAAATAGCACTGGAGTCTTCTCCAGTGGCTTAACTATTAAACCTCAGTTTTCCGTCCACGCATTTGAGGGGGCAGCTCAGATATGTTAACACAAATTACCAATCTTCTGTAAGAAATTCTTTGCTAGCATTACAACTCTAAGCTCCCAAGATATACACATCGATATAACAGAAGCATGGACCTGGAACAGAGGTTGAGAGAAATTCCATCAAAGGAGGTCACTGGCACTGCCCTGTAAGGAGCACCCTGACTCTCACATTGTTTGACTTAATAACTACTTGAGTGGAATGGAAAGCAGGAGAACAAACAAATGTCAAGAAAAACATAATGTCAAGAGCCTCATTAGCTCACTTTGCTAGAATTCAGTGTTAGTGACCCCTAGAGCACAGGGTCAGACATGTGACTGTTTCCTGGACTACTTGGCTGTGAAATACCGTCCCTATGACTCTGCCTAGCCGTCTCACAAACCCCGATTTTTGGTCATGGAAGAAACAGCATGGATGAATCAGTAAAATAAATCCCCACTGGAAAGAATATGGTAGAAATCTGCATTACCCAGCTCAGTATCAGGTATTTTACTAAAAACTGTCCTTCAGATGAAAGAAACAGAATACAAAATACAGTACTTGCCCACCTTATGCCCATGTCCGTGGCATGTGAATGCGCAGAGCCAAGAGACTTTCATGGTCGTGGATGCCACGGCAGTTCTGCTCCCCTCAATTGAGTTAGAGGTTTACTAAGAACCAGCTGTGATTATTCATAAGCTTGCTGTTGACAGCTTTCCTTTATATATTCATAAAATGGTGATGGCGAAGTATAAGCACAAAGAAAAAAAGAAATGATTCACTTCCATGAAAATTAAATTGTAACTCAATAAACACAATTCCAAAAAACAGATGTCAAATTAGTTGTGGATGAAACAACCATAAAGTATTGGTTGGGAACAGCAGCTGGAGAGGAGGACTCTATGCTCAAATTTCATAGCAAGTGTTTTTAAATCGGCCTTCTACTTCAAAGACACCCAAACTGGAACTCAAAGAGGACGCATTATGCTGTGGTTTCAGGAAAAGACAAAACGAGCAGTGTGCTGGAGCCAGCTTGTACTAGCTCACGGGAGCCCATTATCAAGTTTCTGGGAATTTGTTGAGCTGTTGTTGAACAACTGCCAGGTTAATAATTACATGATACAAACTTAGAATTAAGTTGTATTTTAAAACAAACTTATTAAATCCTGAAGACTCATCAGTTTGTAAATATTTTACATTGTACAATGATCGATACTCTTAAGGTTATTTATATTCATTCTCTCGCTAGTGGAAATACAGTGTAATGGTGCTGTTCCATGTCTTCCCAATTCCACATTCAGTGTCAAGTCATAACTTAAAAGTGGCCACAGTGGGAGTATTTACACCACAGAAACCATCAAACGCCATAATCAGGGCTATTTTTTTCCACAAAGTTGGTTGTTAAACATTTATCATCGTACCACTAAACAAAAGCAATATTGAGTAAATGAGACCACATTCAAAGAAAAATCCTTCACCATACAGCAAAAGGCTGGCAAATGAACACACATGCATTTATAACTTTTAGCTTAAAATGAAATGCTACTATATACATATGGGGGCTCTCTTGTCCCTTCCTGGCGTGAGCCAGGAGGTCTTTCCTCTCACTTTATTTCTAAATAAAAGCCTGTACCTTGTTCTCCTAAAAAAATTTAAAAAATCAAAAAAACATGTATACATGTATGTTTACATATGTATACATATATATTTTATTATCATCTAATTTTTTCAATTAATCTACAACTATTGGTCCTGAGTCACGCTAGGGCTTCTACCACTGACTAAAAAAGTAGGACACATTTTTATAACTTTCTAGAAAGTAGTTTGGCAACATTTACTGAAAGATTTGAAAACTCATACCTCTTCACCCGGAAACTTCACTTCTATTACTTTATCTTTAAGAAAATGATAAATGACACAGTCAAATATGTACCAAAATGTTCACGTATTGTTTAAAATAACAATATACACATACATAGATAAACAACCTAAATGGGCAACAGTAGGGAAATGATTAGATACATCATAATACATCTATCTAACACATGATATAACAAGTAAAATCACATTATCAAGGAATATTTAATGAGTAGGAAGAAATTCACCAAATATTAATAGTTGTTATCACTAAGAGGGGTGAGACTTAAATTGATTCAATGTTTTATACAAGTAATGCACGTGCATTATTAAAATGTTAGAAAATAGAGACAAATAAAAATAAGACAATGATCATCCGTAATTCCACAAAACAAAAATAACTATTTTAAATCCTTTGCTGTTTTTCCTTGCAGGTTTTTTTTACCTGATATGCACATACACACACACCTTTCTAACCCAAAATGGCATTATAGGGAGCATGTTATTTGGTAACTATTTTCTTACAGTAAAGCTTAAGATATTTCTGGATAATTTTTACCTTACTTTCCTATTTGTAATTTTCTGTATTTTCCAATTAAAAAAAAAATTAGCATACAGCAGTTTATCTCCAAAGTCGATCCCAATGAACTCTACCTGTGCATCTATCTTGGCTTCCTCCGTTACTCTCCTGAACTGAAGAATGACGCAGTAGTGACAATGCGTGAGTTACAAAACCTAAGACTTAAGAAGGCCTAGAAGTGCCCACTTTTGTGATTTGGGGAGCCCTGAGCCACCATTTAATAAGTCTGGCTATCCTCATGGAGACGCTAAGTGGAGAGAGAATATGGAAGAAGAGAAGCCCCAGATTACAAGGAGAGTCCTAGCTGAGCCCAGTGTCGTAGCTGAGCGCACCCTTCCAGCTGGGCCCTCCAAGGCATGTGAGTGAAGCCATCGTAGATTCCCCAACACAGTCAAGCTCTGAGATGACTACAGCCCCAGTATATAGAACAGAAGGACCATTCATGTGAGGTCAAGTCATTCACAAAAAGATGATAAAAAATAAAGTACCGTTGTTGAAAACACTAAATGTTGGCAATTTGTGAAGCAGTTTATTTATGAGGTTTTTTTTATAAGCAGGCTATTTAGTGAATAACCAAACAGAACATGTATTATTCATATAATATGAAAACAACATTATTTTTAAAGGCATTATAACACACTTGTACCTGCACTTTTGCGCGCACACACACACACACACACACACACACACACCCTATTTCCTGTTGGAATGCCCAGTGGCTGTGTCCAATACGTACTCTATTTATCCTGTACGATAGGCACCTAATTTTAGTTCAGATTCAATCTGTGTAGAGGAAAGATCAATTGCTGACATTGTAAAGTATTTATTGAATGTCAATCTAAAATTTACCCAGACTGATGCAGATATTTCTTCTCACATCAGGGAACTGAGTCCCACAAAGAGTAAGTGACTAATCCAAGGTTACTAAACTCACATGAATAGTTCGTAGCTGAGTGAGCACTGGTTTCCAGGCCAAAGCCCTTTTCTCTATACTGCACTGTCTCTTTTAAAAATGTACCATCTTGAAAATAGAAATACCATTTGACCGAGGAATTCCACTTCTTAGGAATTTACCCTAAGAATACAGCAGCCCAGTCTGAAAAAGACAGATGCACCCCTATGTTTATCGCAGCACTATTTACAATAGCCAAGAAATGGAAGCAACCTAAGTGTCCATCAGTGGATGAATGGATAAAAAAGACGTGGTACACATACACAATGGAATACTATTCAGCCATAAGAAAGAAACAAATCGTACATTTGCAACAACATGGATGGAGTTGGAGGATATTATGCTCAGTGAAATAAGCCAGGTGGAGAACAGCAATTACCAAATGAGTTTCCTCATTTGTGGAGTATAACAACGAAGCAAAACTGAAAGAACAAAACAGCAACAGACTCACAGACTCCAAGAAGGGACTAGCGATTTTTAAAGGGGCTGGGGAGGGAAGGAGGGGACTGAGGAGCATTATGATTGGGACACATGGTGTGGGGGGGTGGTCACAGTGAACACAAGTGTAGCACAGAGAAGACAAGTAGTGACTCCGGCATTTTACTACGCTGATGGACAGTGACTGTAATGGGGTTTGTGGGGGGGACTTGGTGAAGGGGGGAGTCTAGTAAACATAATGTTCCTCATGTAACTGTAGATTAATGATACCAAAAAAAAAAATGTACCATCTTGTTTCAGACTACAGAGGAATCGAAAATACTTATCTACCAGAAGATAGACGCAGACCCTGTGACTACAAACGAGGAGAATCATACATCTTACAGGATAGCCCAGTCTTCAGGCATTTCCAGTCTGACAGATTTGGGTAGGCCAGAGAAGTTCAGATATGTTGTAAGACTCTATGGATAAGCACTGAAACTATTGTTGCTTGGAGTGGAGGTCACATGACCCAGAATCTACTTGCTTATCCACCCAGCACTAGTCATTTAAATTTAGGAGCCAACCATTCCCGTGGGAAGACAGCTGGAGGGGGCATGAGGAAAGCCAAAAACTGAGAGGGGCAGAAGAAGAGAGAGGTAGGAGAAAAATGGAAAAATAAGAAAATTGAAAAAAATATATAGAGAGAGAGATATATAAAATGAATTATCCCTACTTCTTTCTGTCCTGTGAACCAGGAAGCACCAAAGAAATACTTCTAAGGCAAGGGAGTCTGATTCACTGGCAGACTGTAACCCATGAGCCGTGACATTCAAAGACGGCTCTTGCATCTCACAGCCTCTTCATACTAACCCTGCAGTAAGGCACTATAGAGGAGGAAGGTCCATGATTCCGACTTTCCCTCTGCTTTTCTTCCCACGGGCAGTATCTAATGTTAATGTGTTAAATAAGCAACATACCCTTTACAGGACACAACTAGGGGAGAAAGCCATTCCAATTTTATCAGTTCTTCTGTACCGAGAAATCTAGTGATTTCATATGTAGGTCTAGGACGGTCAAAAGATGCACCGATTGGTGAGAATTTGTTCCCTCTGTCCTCAAAATGAGATTGTCGCCACAAGCACCAATATACAAGGCCATGAAGGGGCCAAGGATATCAGCTTCTTCAAAGGCAGAGCATTTACAAAATGTGTAGAACTGAAAAGAGCTCTCTGGCTCCTTCATGAAAGCTGTCGAAGGTGAATACCAACCTGGATACACACGTGCACGCCTCACTGATGCCAAGGTACTGCCTCCACCATGGGTAGCTCTCCTAGCTGCAGTAAGTGCCCGGTGCCAATAATATAGAGCCTGCACTGTGTCCACAATATGCTAGGAAAAACAGTACATTCTTTAGGATAGCGAAATCAAAGTTATTTGCCTTAATCTTCTCAGTATAATGAGTCTATTAAGTTACTTCACACTACCAAATAAAATCATGTAACACAAATGCCAAGCCCTTATTAGACTGCTACAGGGGAAATTCTAAGCTTCCTTTAGTAGAGTTCTAATAATCAAGTGGCAGGTGCGATGTGTAGTTTTCCCACCTTTCCTGACCTTTCCTTGTGGGCTGAATTCAGTGGGAGCTCCAGTACAAGGTCCCTTAGATGTTACTTAACTGACCACCATTTGTCTGGTGCCCAGTGTTTCACAGCAAAACTCTTCCTAATCTCACCTGCTCACGCACGGTTCCTGTTGGAGGAGAGTTGCACCTGACCTAAGAGCTCCCAGTTTTGGAGCACAGTGAGTGGTTTATTATACAATAACTCCATTGAACTCAGTGGCATCTTCTAGTTTTCATCCAGGGAAGAAAAACAATTGCTTTAATGTGTGCTGCCCCTCCCCTTCAGAAAAGGACTCTGTGCATTATCTTTACATGTTGTTTACTTCAGTGGAGATCCTTGAGCTTCTTACTTTTTCCCTTAAAAAACAGAGCAAGTTCTCTAAAAGCCTTCTGAAAATCTTCAGAAAAATCCGTAGACAGTTTGCCTGTGCCAAATCCTCTCTTACACACATAGATGGGCACACCAAAAATAGAATTCTCTTCAAGAAAGAAGGTACTTCCTGCAAACAATATGTATTCAAGGCTCAAAATCCGCTGCATGAATGTACCTTAGTAAGAATACAAAATACTAAAGTTCACATTATTTGTGAATAGCGCAAGAGGGGCGATTATAGGAAGTTGTACTGTCATATTCTCACTTTCTAGAGGGGCAACTGAATGCAATCAAAGACTTTGCACTGCCTATGTCACTTCTACTTGACTTAGTTTCTCCTTTCAGAACAAGAAATGATCCTTTCCCTTTAGCCTAAAGCAAGAGTTTAATCATAAAATCACAGGATTTAGAGTTAGGAGGGCCACTGGAGTCTCTAAGTACAGATAAAACTTTATAAACCCTTTCGCTAAGTTCTCTTTAAAAACAATTTGCTATTTTCATTATGTCTTTGGAAAATTGCATAATGTTCTGAGGAACCTGCAATGACAACACTGGAAGTGCAAAAAAGCTGTTTGCACGTAGAACAAGCATTACAAGAAATAAAATACTGCAAACATCTTGCAGTGGACTTTAGTGCTGACCTGGAGGGCTGCATTTATGAGAAAGGGCAATGATGTATGTATTTGATTTTTAAAAATGCGTCCATCATCAGAGGCTTCAGGGTGTGTGTATGCACAAAGCACCAAAGCATGGGGGAAAAAAAAAAAAACCTCTAAAAGGTATACATTAAGGTTTAATTCCCAAACCTAAAAAGCACTGGATCTACATTTTTCAGAAAAACCGAGAGGAAGAGCACTTCCCTGGTTTTTTAGGGCCATTCTCAACCATGAGATTATGTTCCAGGACACATCACTGTGGCACAGATCAATTTTGAGATATGCTGCAAGTAGTATCTTTTTAATAATATTTTTAGAAAGGAAAATCTGTGATTTATTTAATGAGCCAATTCATACTTATTCCCACTCACTTGCATTCCAATATACTCTCTTGAGTGGAAGAGAAAAGTTGGGTGAGGTTTCAACTTGTTCCCAGAGATTGTCCCATGGTACATAAGAATGAGTGCATTTATTCATTCCTTTAATAAATGTATTTTTAAGTTTCCAGAAGGGTCCAGGCACTATGTCAGATGCTGTGAATACTAAGTTGTATTTAAGTTTAAATACAGTTTGAAACAAGGTTCTTGCCCTTTAGAGAACTCATAGGTCCAAGCATGGTAGCAGACAGGTAAAACAGTAAGTGCAATTCAAAGGGATGAATGCTAATACAAGCCAAAGCAGAGCCATGACGAAACGCTGGTAGGGACTTTATAATAATTTCCTCTCTAGGAAGTGCAAAACATTGGAGCTGTGACTTTTTTAAAAGTAGGGGGGCAGCACGACCAGAGCTGTTTCTCAGAAAACTACTTTTGATAATAATATGGACGATGTCTGGGAGAAGAGAGAAACTGGAGGCAGGAATTCCAGTTAGGGGGTTATTTTAAGTCGGGGCAAGAGATGGTGAGAGCCTCAACTAAGCAGGGCCTGCAGGAATGAAAAGGCTGAAACAGAATCAAGTGGCATTTAAGTGACAGGATAATCAATAGACTTGATGACTGATTGCATTCAGGAGCTGAGGGAGAGAGAAATTCATCAAAAATGATTCCAAGTTTTCTAGCCTGGGTGATTTAATAAGGTGTTGATATTATTAATGAAAGAAAGAGAATGCTGGAGGCAGAAGAGGTTTCATATGGAGAGAAGATAATGAGTTTTGTTTGGGACATTCTAGGTTTGAGACGGCAATGGGTCATTTAAGTAGAGCTATTCAGTAGAGGGACATACGTAATCACATTTCAAGGAAGAAGTCTGGGTTTCCAATACAGACAGTCGTTGATATATAGGTTGTAGCTTCAAGTGTAGGACTGGCTGAGATACCCAAGAAAGGTGAAAACAGAAAGAAATCTAGGCCAGAACACCAAGAAACACCAAGCCCTGGCAGGTAGGCAGAGGGGAGGCGGAAGGAAAGCTGAGAAAAGATGGCACTAGGAAGAAAAAAACAAAACGGGATATGTGCTTTGGAAAGAGTTTTAGGGAGGAAATTGTTGACAATATTACTTGCCAAAGGAAATTAGGATGAGCGTCAAAAAGAAGCCGCTGGGTTTAGCGAAGGGTTATGAAATGATCTTAGAGCAGTCGCAATACAGCGATGGTAACAGAAGCCAGGATCCGCTAAGCCAAAAGGCGTATAAGAGATCCTCTGAGGATCAGAAACGGGGATTTAAAATACTTCCACCTCCCACAGAAATACTCGTTTCTTCTGCCGTAAGCGTCACCGACAGTTCCACATATATTAATGGCGGGGGGAGCGCAGGAGACGAGAGAACCCTGCCTTTTCACTATGATCCTCTGTGCCAACAATTAAGTTCCAGATGTTGAGATATCGTCTCACACTCACCTTCTACGTTCTATTTAATGTCGATGCCTTGCGACGCCATGGCTGCGACTCCGCAAACCACATTTCCGGCGAGAAGCTTTGCTGGCGTTTCCAACTTCGGCACCGAGGCTCGGGGGCACAAGGTGGAGAAGGGAGAAGGGAGGGGCCGGGGTATGCGGGGCGGGGGAGAAGGGAAGGGCGGAGGGAGGCGGGGAGGAGGAGAACGGAGGGGCGGGGGGCGAAGGGAGGGGCAGGGGTATGCGGGGCGGGGGGCGAAGGGAGGGGCGGCTGAACGCGGGGCGGGGCGAGGGGGAGGAGGAGGCGGGGCGGGGGCGGGGCGGGAGTAAGCGGGGCGGGGGGCGATGGGAGGGGCGGGGAGAGGCGTGCAGGGGGCGGGGCGGGGGAGAAGGGAGGGGCGGGGGAGAAGGGAGGGGCGGGGGAGAAGGGAGGGGCGGAGAGAGGCGGGAAGGAGGAGTGGCGGGGGAGGCGGGGGGGAGGAGCGAGGGAGGCGGGGATTGGAAGGGGCGGTACTCCTTCCAGTTCGCTCTCTGCTGGCCGAAGCAAACCATCCCGATGACAGCCGTTCACCAAGACCGAGACACTGGTTCCAGTCTCCAGCTTTTTGCTCCGCACTCCCAGATCGGGCTTACTGTGTTCGTCCAGAGACACCGGAGCAGGCTGACCACTGCCCTCTTTCCGAGAACCTTTCATAATTTTCTTACTCCTAGTTATGGCCTGTTTAAAGAAGTCCCTTTCACATTTATTATAGAGCTGGTTTACTAGAGATGAACTCCTTTAATTTTTTTGTCTAAGGAACTCCTTATATCCTTCAATTCTGAATGATAACCTTGCAGGGTAGAATATTCTTGGTCATAACCTTTCCCATTAAGAACTTTGAATATATCATGCCACTCCCTTCTGGCCTGCAAAGTTTCTGCTGAAAAATCAGCCAATAGCCTTATGAGATTTTCCCTTGTATGTAACTGTCTGCCTTTCTCTTGCTGCTTTTAAGATTCTCTTAATTTTTAACCTTTGGCATTTTAGTCATGTGGCTTGGTGTGCACCTCCTTGACTTAATCTTCTTTGCGGCTCTCTGTGCTTCCTGGACCCAGATATCTGTGTCCTTCCCAGGCTAGGGAGATTTTTAGCTATTATTTCTTCAAATGAGTTTTCTGCCCCTTTCTCTGACTTTCTTTTTGTAGAACCTGTATAATGTAAATGTTATTATGCTTGCAGTTGTCACAGAGATCCGTTAACCCTCCTTACTATGTTTTTTTTCCTATTTGCTGTCTAGCATGGTTCCTTTCCACTACCTGCCTTACAGATAACTGATTCATTCTCTACATCTTCTAATCTGTTGGTTCCCTCTAGTATATTTTTTCTTTCAGCTATTGTACTCTTCAGCTCTGACTGGTTCTTTTTTTACTTCCTGTCCCTATATTCAAGTTCTCATTGAGTTTATCCACTCTTCTTTCAAGTCAAGTGAGCATCTTATAACCATTGCTTTGAACTCCTTATCAGGTAGATTACTTATAGCTCTTTTCCTGAAATTTTGTCTTGTTCTGTCATTGCAAGCATATTTCTCTGTCTCACATTTGTTTTGTTTTTTGTGTTGACATTCTGTGTTAGCTTCTATGAATTGGGCAAAATAGCTACCTCTCCCAGTTTTCAAGCAGTGACCTTGTATAGGAACATCTCCTGTGTAGACTGTGTGTGCCTCGCAGCTTTGACTGGCTGGCTGGCTGAAACTGTAGCAGACACAGCCTAGGGGGTCTACGGTGCTCTGTGCTGGTGCTGCCCTGGTGGGACAGCTGGAGCCAAAGCAGGCATGGGCCAGAGGGTCCTGGGGCACACTGGCAGGATAGCTAGAGCCAAGATGGGCTTAGGCTAATGGTCCAGGGGTGTTCCATACAGGGAGATCTCAGGCAAGATGGCTGGTGCCAAAATAGGCATGAACTGGAGGATCTGGGGGTGCTCTGCATAGGGGGTACCCTGGCAGGACAGCTGAAGCCAAAGCAGGCATAGGCTAGGGGGATCCCAGGGCACTCTGCATAGGAGGTACCCCGGTGGGATGGCAGAAGCTGACCCAATTGGGCATGGTTCGGGGGGGGACTTGGGTGTTCTGTGCAGGGTGCACACTGGCACTATGGCTGGACCTGGTATGGGCTAGAAGTGTCCCAGTGTGCTCTGCACTGGTTCCATCCTGGTGGGATGCCTGGAGCTTGAAGCTTGGGTAGGTGCTGGCAGGGAAGCCAACTTGGGGTGCAGTTGGGGTGGCCTGGAGTTGCAGGCTAGTGGCCTAGAGCTCACTGAGGCAGCAATCTAGCTAGAGGGCCTGGACCCTACTCCCCATCACACTAAAGGTGGAGAGGGAATGTATATAATGGCACTCACCAGCACCTCTGACCCTAGAGAGAAGTCCAGCAGTTCCCCCACCCACCATTTGGTTTCCTTTACTTATATACCAGTTGGCCTTTAAAACACAGTTATTTTTCTCTATGTCCCAGGGTGGGTGAATCCGTGTACAGTTTCCTCAGTGATACCCCTTCCTACTGCAAGTCGCCATGTTGGGAGTGGGGTTCGCATCACTACCGTGTCTCCGTTTCTCCTGCTGTTCCCTATGTGGTGTCTCTAGTCTCTGTTGTGCGGAAGCTTTTCAGTCAACCTTCAGATCTTCTACAGGAGGGATTGCCCCAGATGTTTGTGTAGGTACAGTGTGTTCATGGAAGGGTCTTCCTATACCACCATTTTGGACTCCTTCTCTATCCAGTGTGGTGCTCAATGGAGAGACTGAGTTCAGGTGTGACACCTTGGATTACTGACTATCACAAAGGTCGGCATCAGGTCTGTTGTAACTAGATTGGCTGGCCGGCCAGTGTTTGCAAGGCAAGGCCAGGGGACTGCCATAGAAGCCATTCAGGTTTCATGCTCTAGCATTTAAAACAGGGAGGCCAGAGGTAAAGAGACATCTTAAAGGCCACTTAAGATTACAGACACACACAGAGAGGAACACCATGTGCCATGAATTATAAAAACCTTTGGTCCTTTAAAATTTTTCACAGCCTTCATGTACGAAAAGAGGGCAGAGAAGGGACCCTGCTTATTCATCAGGAGGCTTTAACAACATAAACACTGAGTCTAAAACACCACCACTATTCTCTTGAAAAGGACTCTGTTAAGTCATGTACTTGGGCACACATCTGTCTGTCCTATTTCTTTGGTCTAGCAAAAAGAACAAATGGTAGTTCCCTAAAGGATAAAAATAAGATATGTGACTCTGCTTTACATTACGGAAGCATTTCAGTATTTTCTTCTAAGCCCTAGTCTTCCTTTCCTTAGCCTTTTAGAGAGTATAAAATCTGAGGCACTACTATTAGTTTATTAAGAAAAATCAGTACCCCTGATAGAGTTTGTGAGACACATAATGTCTGTGATGTGAGGGTCTGAGAAAAGGAAAATTAAAATAATAGAGGCATAGAAAAAATGAGTTTCATTAAGTGGCCTGAGAGATAGCTCAGAGTTATAGCACTTTTTTGTCAGCAAGTGGTACGTATGTATTGTCAAGATGCAAAGGAGATTCACATATCAGTCTAGGTCCAGATCAGGAGGACAATATAAAAGCAAAGGAAATAATTGAGTACAAACTTTAGGAGCTTAAAAAACTAGTAACGATTTTACAGCACAGTACAGAGATTTCCTTAAGCCTTGGATACCATGGAGCCTGCTGATTTAATCAATGGAAATCAGGGCGACACATGTCCTGGTGCTAGTCAGGTGACTCTGTTATTCTTTGTAGAGTGCCAAGCTCTGCTTTCTGAGACAATATATTATATGTAGTTCTCCAAGGAAACAATAATAACAGTTTTGGTTTTGTTTTCTACCATTTAAGCTTGTGATGTCTAAAATCTATGTCCTTTTCTTGAGAATTAAATAAGTGTATTCCTGTGAAAATGGAACCATAAAGTTCTTAGAAGATAACATAGACAAATATCGGTATTGGAGATGGTTTTCAATAAGCTGATTAGGGAAATGGGGATTAACACTGATGTTAATGCAGTTTATGTGCAGAACTCCTCATTACATTGTCCCTAGTATCCTCCAAAGTCACATGGTCTCCTGGGGACAAACCTCTTTGCCAAGTGCATTGCAAAGTGCTTAGAACAGAAATCTAAATGAATATATAGAAAACTCACACTAAAATTGTAATTTCAAATTGAGAATCATTGCATGCTTCCCATATCATGCTGCTATTTCCTTATACCATATTTGTCATATTCTTTATTCACTAGTCTATCTGCAACTGAATGTCAGCTCCCTGAGTTGGGCGGTTTTACTCTTGTGCATCTGGGTATTGGTGGGGCATGTTTCACACATAGTCTGAAGTATGTAAATATCTGCTGGGAACCAAATTCACACAGATGGAATTATACTGGCACAAATTTAATGCAAGCTTAGTTTTATTTCAGGTTTGCCATGTATGTTCTCATTGCATATAAAACTTTCTTCCTAAAAATATTTCAACTTTGAATATTAACTCTATGAATAAACTAGAATAAGTTACATATTCTCTATTTGACCTTCATGAATATAAGTAGCCTAATCTATGCATAGAAATGTTTTCACTTTGTTGCTCCCATCTTTCCAACAAGAGTAAGCTGCACAAATTGAAAATTAATGACTTCTTTTGGATGCACCAGAGAACTAAGGTCACAGGGCAAATTGCTATCCCAAAATCTGAGGACGCAAGCATATCCAGAGAGACACAGCCAAGATCTGTTTAACCAGACAAGAAGTTGGTGGAATCATAAATTGGTATGAACATGTAAATAGTAACTTTGATGAACAGCTGGAAGCTAGGCATGGATTAGCATGAGAGTGAGGAAATTCTTGGAGGGCCACAGTCTTAGGAGAGCCTCTATGCTTTTGTGGGCTTTATCTCCAGGAACCTTACTAGGCTGTCCTAGTGAAATCCAAAAAACATCCCCTCATGGCTCTGGCAAGGAAAAGACAAGAGTAACCATCGTGAAATATGCTCTGAGCCTTCTCTATAATGATTCTATGAGGAAAAAAGACTTTTCCAGAGCCTTATCACAGTTAAGAGAAAGGAATTCCATTCCAGCCTCCTCTGCTATTCCTATCTCACAGAAACGGGGAAAAAACATAGTCAACAAGGTTCTGGGCTTCACAGGAACAGACTGTGATGATGCAGCCAGGGAAGGGAATACAGATCTCAGGCAGGGAGGGGAAGCTATATCACTGAAGACACTCTTGCAAAGGCCATGACACACAGTGCTGCTAAAAGACTGAGATTTAATCAAAATATTGTAGAATATGCTCCCAATCCCATATCTTACCACTTTACTAACAGGGCTCCAGTATAGTAACAGTGGATGAGAGTTGAAAGAGCTGCAAGACAGAGTCTCTCTGAGGGAGAATTCTTAGGGAAAATTAAAGTCCAGAGGAGAAAAAAACCCAAGGATAGTAGACCACTTTGAAATTTCTGGTACCTGTAGCTACACCAAACATTAAACACAGCCAAACTCCTAGCAAGATTAACATAAATACACTAAATGCCTGTTTACCTCAGTTTCTATTACCTGATATAACATGTCTAGCTTTCAACACAAAATTAAAAGGGATGCCAAAAGACAAGGAAAAACAGTCTGAAGAAATAAAACAAGCATCAGAACCAGACTTAGATATGACATAGATGTTGGAGTTATTTGAAAGGAAATTTAAAACAACTGTGATTAATAAGCTCATGGTTGTAGTGGTAAAACAATGACAATATGAAAAATGGATGCAGATGGGTAGAATAAGACAAGTGTTAGAAATGCTAAGAAAATCAAAAGTAAATGCTAGACACAAAAAAGTATCAGAAATTAAGAAAACTTTCACTGGCTTATCAGGAGATATTGGATCCTTGTCAAGTGTAAATGCAAAGAGATAAAAGAACAAATAGAACAGAACATCTAAGAGCATGGGTACACTATTAAAAGCTGTACATTATGTGTAATTGGAGTATCAGAAGCCAAAGAGAGAGAGTACAGGAAAATAAAATATGTGAAATATTTGTGGCCTAGAAGCCCCCGATTATTGACAGACACCAAACCACAGATTCAAGAAGCTCATAGAACACCAATCAGGCTAAATACCAAATGAAAACAAAAACAAACCCAAAAACAAAAAACAAAAACAACAACCAAAAAGCCACATCTATGCACATCATATCTAAACTGCACAAAAACAAAGATAAAGCAAAAAGTTAAAGAAGACAACAATAAATGGAAATCTATCCTGTTCTCATGGATCGGAGGAATTAATATTGTCAAAATGGCCATCTGGCCTTGGCCTGAAGCAATCTACAGATTCAATGCAATCCCTGTCAAAATACCAACAGCGTTCTTCAGCAAACTAGAACTAATTGTTATAAAATTGATATGGAACCACAAAAGACCCCAAATAGCCAAAACAATCCAGAGAAAGAACAAAGCTGGGGGATTACGCTCCGTGACTTCAAGCTCCACTACAAAGCCACGGTAATCAAAAAAATTTGGTTCTGGCACAAGAACACAACCATACATTAATGGGACAGAATAGAGCCCAGATATAAACCCACACATATATGGCCAATTAACATATGATAAAGGAGCCCTGGATATACAGTGGGGAAAAGACAGCCTCTTTAACAACTGTTGTTGGCAAAACTGGACAGCTACATGTAAGAGAATGAAACTGGATTGTTGTCTAACTCCATACACAAAAGTAAACTCAGAATGGATAAAAGACCTGAATGTAAGTTACAAAATCATACAACTCTTAGAAGAAATCATAGGCAAAAACCTCTTGCATATAATATGAGCAAATTTTTCCTGAGCACATCTCCTCGGGAAAGGGAAACAAACACAAAAATGAACAAGTGGGACTACATCAAACTAAAAAGCTTCTGTACATCATAGGACACCATCAGTAGAACAAAAAGGCATCCTACATTATGGGAGAATATATTCATAAATTAGTTATCCAATAATGGGTTAACATCCAAAATATACAACGAACCCATACACCTCAACATCCAAAAAACAAATAATCCGATTAAAAAATGGGTGGAGGACCTGTACAGACACTTCTCCAAGGAAGAAATATGAATGGCCAAGAGGCACATGAAAAGGTGCTCCACATCACTAATCCTCAGGGAAATGCAAATTAAAACCACAATGAGATATCACCTCACATCAGTTAGGATGGCCAACATACAAAAGACAAACAACAACAAATGTTGTCGAGGATGTGGAGAAAGGGGAACACTCCTACACTGTTGGTGGAATTTAAAATAGTTCAAGCACTGTGGAAAGTAATATGGAGGTTCCTCAGAAAACTAAAAATAGAAATACCATCTGACCCCGGAATCCCACTTCTTGGAATATACCCAAAGAATACAAGTTCTCAGATTCAAAAAGACATATGCACCCCTATGTTTTTCGCAGCACTATTTACAATAGCCAGGATATGGAAGCAACCTAATTGTCCTTCAGTAGATGAATGGATAAAGAAGAGATGGTACATATCCACAATGGGATACTATTCAGCCATAAGAAGAAAACGAATCCTACCATTTGCAACAGCATGGATGGAACTAGAGGGTATTATGCTCAGTGAAATAAGCCTTGTGTATAAAGACAAACACCAAAATATTTCACTTATTTGTGGAGTTTAACACCAAAGCAAAACTGAAGGAACCAAACACCAGCAGACTCACAGACTCCAAGAAGGGACTAGGGGTTGCCAAAGGGGAGGGGTTTAGAGGGCGGGTAGGGAGGGAGGGAGAAGGGGATTGAGGGGTATTATGTTTAGTTCACATAGTGTGAGGGGTCACGGGGAAGGCAGTGTAGCATAGAGAAGGCAAATAGTGAATCTGTGGCATCTTACTACACTGATGGACAGTGCCTGCATTGGGGTATGTGTGGGGACTTGATAATATGGGTAAATGTAGTAACCACATTTTTTTTCATGTGAAACCTTCATAAGAGTGTATATCAATAACACCTTAATAAAAAAAAAAGACATATGCACCCCTAAGTTTAACAGTGCACTATTTGCAATAGCCACGATATGGAAGCAACCTATGTGTCCATCAATAGACGAATGGATAAAGAGGTGGTATATGTACACACTGGAATGCTATTCAGCCGTAAAATAAAAGAAATCTTGCCATTTGCAACAACAAGGATGGGTCTAGTGGGTATTATGCTCAGTGAAATAAGCCAGGCAGAGAAACACAAATATCAAGTGATCTCAGTCATTTGTGGAGAATAAAAACAAAGCAAAAGAGAAGGAACAAAATAGTAGTAGACTCATAGACACTAAGAAGGGACTAGTCATCACCAAGGGAGAGGGGTTGGGGAGGGTGGGGAGGGAAGGAGAAGAGGATTAAGGGGCGGTATAATTCACAATCGCATTACAGGTTGGTCACAGGGAGAGTAGTACAGCACGGACAATACAATTAATGTCTCTATAACATCTTACTTTGTTGATAGTGACATCAATGGAGTGGGTGAGGACTTGATAATAGGGGTGAATGTTGAACCCCCTGTATTGTGTATTTGAAATCATTGTAAGATTGTAAATCAATGATACTTTAATAAAAATGAAAAGCAAACTAATTATCACTGTTGGAGAAACTAAGGAAGAGCATAAGTGAGAGTTAGGCCATGTTCACGATTTAGAAGATTCAATACTGTTACAGTATCTATTAGCTCAACCTGTAGTTTCAATGCCATCCCACCAAAATCCCAGCAAGGAATTTTGTAAATATTGGGATACTGATTCTAATATTTGTGTGGAAAGGCAAAAGACCTGGAAAAACCCACATCATACTGAAGAAGGACAAAATTGGAGAACTTGATGCTCCTCAATTTCAAGATTTGATACAAAGCTTATAATAATCAAGATAGCGTGGTATTGGCAAAAGAACAAATATATAGATCAATGGAAGAGAATAGCCTAGAAATAAATGCACACAAATATAATCAACAAATCTTTGACAAAAAAGTAAAGGCAATACAATAGAGAGAAATAGTCTCTTTAACGAATGATGCTGTAACAACTGGACATTCATGTGCAAAAAACTGAATCCAGAAACAAACCTTACACCATTCACAAAAGTTTGTTCAAAATGGATCAAAGACCTAAATATAAAATGCAAAATTATAAAATTCTTTGTAAATAACATAGGAGAAAGTTTCAGTTTCCTTGGGTTTGGCAATGACCTTCTCAATAAAACATCAAAAACACAATCCATGAAAGAAAAAAATTGATACATTGGATTTCATTGAAAAGTAAAACGTCTCTGTGAAAGACACTATCAGTAGATGAAAAGAAAAGCCACACACATAGAGAAAATCTTCACAAAACATTTATAAGATAAAGGACATATATGATAAAATCTAAAATATGCAAGGAACTCTTAAAACTCAACCATAAACTTATCTAAAACATAGGCAAAAGTTTGGAGTAAATATCTCATCCAAAAGAGGCATACAGATTAGAAGAAAGCATATGAAAGTAAGCTCAAAATTATGTCATTCGGGGAATATTACGCAGCCATAAGAAAAAAACAGATCCTACCATTCGCAACAACATGGATGGAGCTAGAGGGTATTATGCTCAGTGAAATAAGCCAAGCGGAGAAGGACAAGTACCGAATGATTTCACTCACATGTGGAGTATAAGAACGAAGGAAAACTGAAGGAACAAAACAGCAGCAGAATCACAGAACCCAAGAATGGACTAATAGTTACCAAAGGGAAAGGGACTGGAGACAATGGGTGGGAAGGGAGGGATAAGGGCTGGGAAAAAGAAAGAGGGCATTACGATTAGCATGTACAGTGCGTGGGGGGCACGGGGAGGGCTGCGCAACACAGAGAAGACAAGTAGTGATTTTACAGCATCTTACTACGCAGATGGACAGTGACTGTGGAGGGGTATGTGGGGGGGACTTGGTGAAGGGGGAAAGCTAGTAAACATAATGTTCTTTCTGTAATTGTAGATTAATGATACCAAAATTTTAAAAATTATGTCATTCGGAAATCACTAATTAAAACACTGTACAAATATTGGAATGGCTAAAATCCAAAATACTGACAAGATCAAGTAGTGGTGAAGATGTGGAGCAATAGGAACCTTCATTCATTACTGATAGGAATGCAAAATGGTATAGACATTTTGGCAGACAGTTTGGCAGCTTCTTATAGAAACAAGGTTTAAGCCTAAGATCCAATAATCATATTTTTGGTATTTTCCCAATTGACTTGAAATCTTATTTCCCACAAAAATTGGTTTATAGCAGCTTTATTCATAACTGCCCAAAGTTATAAGCAACCAAGATGCACTTCAATAGGAGAATGGAAGAGCAAAGTGGTACATCCATGCAGTGGAATATTATTCAGTGATAAAACACAAATGAGCTATTAAGCCACCAAAAGACATAGAGGAAATTTAAGTGCATATTGGTAAATGAGAGTAACCAATCTGAAAAGGCTATGTAAGGTATCATTCCAACACATGCCATTCTGGAATGGCAAAACTGTGGAGAAAGTAAAAACATCAGTGGTTGTCAGGGATTCTCAGAGAGAGAGAGGGTAGGATAATGGGTGGAGCACAGGAGATGTTTAGAGAAGTGAAATTATTATTCTGTATGATACTGTAATGATGGATACATGTCATTATACATACTTCATAACCCACAGAATATAAAACACAAGCAATGAGCCTTCAGTTAAAAATAATGTATCCATACTGGTTCATCAGTTGTAACAAGTGTACCATACTAATTCAAGATATTAAAAATAGGGAAAATGGGGTGGGGGCTGAAGGGGGTTGAGGAGATATCCTGAATCTTTCCATCTATATAATGTTCTGGAAAAGGTAAAACTATAGAAATAATAAATATTATCAGGGATTCCCAGATGTTCAGAGTGCGGGTGAGGAGTCAATATGTGAAGCAAAGGGGATTTGAGGGGACAGTGAAGCGATTTTGTGTAATGTAATGCTAGGTGCATCACACTACTCATTTGTTAAAACCCATGGGACTTTTCAGTAGAACGAGGGAGGCTTTACGTGTGCAGTGGATAAGCTGAAGTGAAGGGCTTGCTGCCTTTTGTGACACTGCTTCTATGGGCAAGCGCACTGTGGATAAAACAGCTCACTGAGAAAGGGGATGTGGGGGCACAGTGCATTTATAAATTGGTGTCCATCTATATTTGGATTTTTAGTTGAACATTGGAGGTTATTAGAAGCAGTGTAAACATGCAGCACCTCAAAAAAGGTACAGTAATACTGGTAATAAGAAGTCACACTGCAGAAATCCAGCACAGGAAGGGCTTAGAAATTGCCCCTCTACCTCAGTCCTCAACGTCTCCCATCTCTCTCTGGATTTATGCCTGCATAAAGGCAATCACATGCTTGGTTCTGGTTTTTTTTTCCCAGTTTGATGCCCATATTCATGGGAGAATGGAAATGTTTTCATGTGCCTTGTGGGCAGTGGGCTTATCCCCATCCCTGAGAACATTGAAAGCTGTATTGAGGCAGGCGGCTGATAAGGTCACAGACTTTCCACTATATTATCACCATCACCACCACCATCACTGCATGTGTGTGAGCATGCACATGCGTACACGAACACACACCCCGCTTATTTCAGACCCACTGTCTATCTTTCTTCACTGTGCTGAGGTCCCTCAAACCTCTGAGGCTTTGGCCATGCAATGCCGCTTGCTGGAATTTTTTCTCCTCCTCTGCCTGTATGCTGATCTTTGTGCCTAGTCCTTGCCTGTCCCTCAAGAATCAGCTCACTTGAGGCGTCCTCACCGTCCTCAGGCTGACGCAGGAGATGCTTTGTTCTAGTCTCCTCGTACAGCAGGGCAACGGCTGATTCTCTTCCCCGTGTCCTCTTCTCTCCTGTTGCAGAGGAAACATTTTCCTCTTCCCTTCAAGGTTCTTCTAGCCGATTTAAGAATTAAATCGATATAAGACAGATTAACAGGAGGAAAAAACAAAGTTCAATTACACGGGCACAGAGGCCCAATCATGATATTGAGACCTCAAGAAATTACCAAGGCAGGTAATTTTTATACTGTTTAGACAAAGAGACAAAAAAAATCTGTGAGGAAATGACAGGACAAAGGAAACTTACGTTTGGGAGCTTAAGGAATTCTAAACAGAATTTGGGCTAAAGTCATAAATTAGTAAAAAGTAACCAGGTTCGTTTTTTCAGGCTTCTTGGCTCAGAATCCCTGATCTGTGGTGATAAGGATGTCTCTCTACCTCTTGGTACAGGGAGGGTACCTTTCATAAGGGAGATTTATTTCCTGCTTTCTGGAGACAGAGGTGGGTCAGACTGCTGCTCCTGCACTGGCTGTTTCTTAAGTAACTTTTAATTCAAAATAATAAATATGCCAAAGTGCTCTATTTAGGACAGACTGCCCTTGGCCCTAATGCTATGCTGAGCATCTTGAAAGTCAGGGCTGCTCCGTACCTGGTCTTTAATATGTACTAAATGAATGTGTGACCCAGTGATGCTGAAGAATGAGAGGCTAAGGGTGAAGAGTAAGGAAAACCTTCGAAGTGCTCTTGGAATGAAGGGACAGAAAGTACAAGAAGAAAGAAGCTAACAGGGAACTAATAAATTGGCTTGGGATAGTGCACTAAACTTCTACACCCTTTTCAGAATTAAAAAAAAAAAAAAAAAAAAGCTTGTTTGATTGCACAAGTAAAAGGTAAGTTGCCCGAGTTGGTGGCCCACATCTAGTTTTATTTCCAGGAACAGAGGACATACCAAACGCCTTTGTAAGATAAGCAATGGGGAGCCTTACCTGCTGGGCATATGTGTTGGTAGGTTTTGGCTGCAGGGATGTTCTTATGACTTATTATTCGTCAGTTAATTCTTATGAAGAAGCACTTCCCACCCTAACCAGGTAGTGTAGCAGCCCGGCAGTTGGCAGCTGAAGGTAGAGTTCCATCTACAAGACTGAGAAGGAAACAGGCTTTCTCTGTTTCCCTGGAACGACCCTTGGACCCTTGCTGCCATCGGCGCTGCTGTACCCGGCGTGTAGTGCTCAGTAAACCAGGCACTGAAGTCTTGAGTTTCATAGCCTCACAGTGCTCACAGATGATTCATCGTTTCACAACCACCTTTAGCAAATCAAGGGGAAAGTAACAGAACAGAACGTCACTGTTAAAGCCGCTTGTGATTCCCAGGGGGAAAGGGATTCCTTGGCTGCAGGAGATTATACCTCGAGGGGGGACTGGAAATCATCGCGCATTTGCAGATCAGCCTGTATGGGGTAGTTTCCTCAGCACAAACTCTTTGAGGATGTTTCTGTGATGCAGAAATCAGTCTCTCATGTCCAAATTGGCCCTTTATGACCTGGTTTAAACACCTGTCATGGGGAGGTTCACTTTTTAGTGCATAATGTTGTAACAAATCCCTCAGCATACTATGCTGCTCACCATTTCGGACCGTCCCCTTTGGTCGGATAAACCAAAGGGTATTTCTGGTTTTTTTCCCACCATAAAGATTTCTCCCTCATTCTACATTTTCCAGTGATCTTTATAATTGCCTTAGGGTGAATGGAAAATATTTATTTTGGAAAGACACCTGCAAATCTTCACATTTTATACTTTAGCGACAAACTGACATGACCTAGGAAGAGAGGTATCTGCAATCCATCGTATGAAGGGAAACTAAAATGAATGCTGCATAGAACATTCTGTAAAATGAGATAAAATCCTTCCATGAGCCAGAAGGGGCACGGCTTTCTCCTTCCTATGGAGAAATAAGTTAACAAAATTGACTTGAATAGATACCTAGACATAAAATATCACAAGCAGTATTTAGCTGTATATTGGAAGGAGGAGAGGAGGAGGAGAAAACTACAGGATCCAAGCAGTAATTTTAAATCAAGGACTTATAGACGAGTAGTCATTCAAAGAAAAATGATCGTATCCAGACAGAAAACTCGGTATTTACTCCAAACAAAGCTGTTTTAAACTTTCTCTGTGAAAGGGAGTAATAGATGGGTGAAAAATAAATTTGGGAAATGCCCCATGGAATAATATTTGAATCCATCCACACCATTTTATCTTACTGAACTGATATAGGCCTGGGGGGAGAGGACTTTCTTCCAAATCTATTTTGATTCAACAAAATACTTACTAATCCACTTGAAAGCACACACCACAGCTCAGTCATTTGCACTTTCACTGCAAAAAATGGAATCTAGTGGAGGCTGCCAATCACAGTTGTACAATGTGTTCTGGGACTTTAGCTCTGGTCAGTCCTTCACTAGTGGTAAGGTTGTGAGGGCAAGAGCTGTTGAGGCCAAGCAAAGGAAACCACCAACAGAAATGAAAACTCAGCTACTGAATGAGAGAAGATATTTGCAAATGATATAGCCAATAAGGTAGGTTACCATCGAAAAAATATAAAGAACCCATGCAACTTAACACCAAAAATAATAAAGTAATCTGATTAGAAAATGGGCAGAGGACCTGAATCGGCCTTATTCCAAGGAAGACATACAGTTGATCAAACAGGCACATGAAAAGATGCACAACGTCACTAATCTCCAGGGAAATGCAAATCAAAAGCACAATGAGAGATCACCTCACACCAGCCTGAATGGCTAAAATCAAGAAGACAAGAAATATTAAGTGTTGGTGAGGATGTGGAGGAAGGGGGACCCTCCTACACTGTTGGTGGGAATGTTAATTGGTGCAGCCACTGTGGAAAGCACTACGGAGGTTTCCAAAAAAACTGAAAAATAAATAGAAACACCATGTGATCCAGTAATTCCACCTCTGGGGATTTACCTGAAGTAAAGAAAATCACTAATTTGAAAAGATGTATACATTCCTATGTTTATTGCAGCATTCTTTACAGTAGCCAAGATATGAAAGCAACCTAAGTGTTCATCAATACATGAATGGATAAAGGTGAAGTGGTACATATATACGGTGGAATATTACTCAGCCATAAAAAAGAATGAGATCTTACCATTTGCAACAACATGGATAGACTTAGAGAATCTTATGCTAAGTGAATAAGTCAGACACAGAAAGACAAAAACATATGATATCATTTATATGTGCAACTTAACAGAACAAAACAAGCAAAATAGAAATAGACTGGTAAACACAGAGAACAGACTGGTGGTTACCATAGGAGAGGGAGATGTGGGATGGATACAACAGATGAAGGGGATAAAGAGGTACAAACATCCAATTATAAAATAGTCACAGAGATGAAAGTACAGTATACAAAACATAGTAGGTAATATTATATCTGTTGTATGTTGACAGCAACTACACTTATCCTAGTGACTGTTTAGTGATGTATATAATTGTTAAATCACTATGTTGTACACCTGAAACCAACACAATATTGGATATCAACTATTTCAATGAAATGAGGGAGAAAAAGAAAAGAGAGAAGAGAATAAAAAATAAGTAACCATGCAAAAAAAGGGGGAGAGGGAGGGCTACTAGAAAACATGTGGATAAAGCTGGCTTACAGAAGATGAAGGGAGACCACTGAGATAGGGATCGTGGGTGTAGTCAGAGTAGGGTGAGGGCCTCCGGGGAAAAGCAGGGCGGAATATTTACAGTCAGAGCGATGTAACAATGGGCAAAGAAGTCCCTACTGAAACTCTGTGCTAAGCATTATGCAAAGTCAAGGTCACACTAATCCTCTAGGGTAAAGATATAGACATCTTCAGTGAGATCAGTTACAGGTCAAAAGGCCAGGAGCAACTTGGCCTGGAATGTTTGAGTGTCCCTCAAGGGTATCAGCATAACCCATGACTCTGGTGTCAGCCCCAGCAATCAGACTATGACCCAGCCCACCTTGAGGGCAGGGCAGGAGGTACAAATCCACACCCCTAAGCCTTTTTTTGATGTTCTCGAAAAATCCTCAGCTGCCTATAAAAACCCCTAGGCAACGCACCACTACGGGCTCTCTTGTCCCCTCCTGGCATGAGCCAGGAGCTCTATTCTCTCACTTTATTTCTAAATAAAAGCCCGTACCTTGCTCTCCTACCTTGAGTGTTTGTGAAGCTCATTCCTCGGCTTCGTGAACAAGAACCCCGGCATCACCAACCCAGAGAAATGGAGCCTGGCAAAGAGCATGCCACTATTCCCACTCTCTCTGAGGCCTGGCTATACCACTTCCCCCTTTTCCTACAGTTGGTGGAGTTGGTAAAGTCCCCTTTGTGCCTACATTTGTTCAAATTGAGTTTCTAGTATAGTAGTCCCTAAGAAAACTAAGGACCGTGTGATCTTTTGTTTTTGTCTTTGTTGTTTCTTTAATACAGTGTTTGACATGGCATATTGTAAGGAAAATGGAAAGTTTATGGCCAGGATTCTGCCTGACTCTAATATCACCCATTGTATAGATACTTAGCCTATTTCCATGCCCATTGGCAGTGAGCTGTTTACTGGCTGCTAGAGCTGCCCAGGGCAAACTGTCAAGTCACAGAAGTAAAGGGGAGGGGTGGGGGGAGTGGGAAGGGTGGAGAGAAAACACAAGCACCTGGATGTAATTGGGCATAGCATCTGCCAGTTACCAGAGAGACTCGCCCACAGAGTTCTGCCCCATGTTAGGAAGTAGGGGAGAGAAGACCTGGAGCCCTGTTTCTAAGAAGGGAGAAGAGAGCCTGGTGCCGGGAAGCAGGAGGAAATGAGGGCAGAGCCACCAGCGGAGGTAGCGCCTGGGGAGCAGAGGCTGTAGCTGGGCCAGAGACAGAAGCGGGCCTGCTGCTTGTACATAGCTGTGAGAATAAAGCTTGGTATGAATCCCTTTTTACCCCAATGTTCCATTGTTGTTATTTGGTGTGGGTAAAATTGTAACATTCCCAGACTATCTCACCTGCCTTTGGTACATCTGCATATCAATAGGTGTTCAAAGGTGGAAAGAAGTATGGCTTTAGTGCATTTGCATCACCCCTCAGGGGTGGAGAGAAGTTCATCTCCGTATCACTGGGCAACTACCTGGGCAAGGAGGGCTTATCTGTACCTGAGAGCTGAGGGGAGGCCCGGTTTTGCTTCTCCTGGAGCAGGAAAGAGTGACAGCCCGGGACTGCAGTTTGTGAGCAATAAGCGGATTTTAAACTTTATTTCTCCCTTTGAGAGATTTCTGTTTTTAGAGGTATTTTTCCCCGGAATTTCCTTTCCCCAGACTTACATTTGGTCTTCCTGAATACATAGCTGTAACTCTCAGGGGAAAATAAGTTCCCAGCCTGGGGCAAATTACCTCTGAAGCTGAAATCAGTCAAAGGGAGAAATAAAGTGGGAGAAACTCATTTATTGCTTACAAGCAGTCATCCAAGTCATCCACTTCTGCTTGCCTGTGTCTTTTGCAACCCCACCATACAAACAGACCCCAGCAACCCTCTCTGGTCCAGATATACCCTTGCTCCCCCACCCTTTTAATCACCTATTGATATGGAGATGGCTCCTCTTTTCCACCCCTTGTAAACACCTATTGATATGGAGATGCACAAAGGCCAGGCGAGACATTATGGAAATACTGCAATTTTACCCACAAGAGTGAACTTGTGCAGAGCAGGGAACCCACTCCTCCTGGAGCGACACATAGAAACTCAAAAATAAAAACATAAAAAATAAAAAGTGGCCTCAAATACTGCCCACTGCCTCTTCCTGCTTCAGTGAGTGAATATTCAGGGTAAAGTGATATGCTAAATACACTGATAACCCCAGCAAAACAATAACTTCTAAATGGCACTGGGAAATTTACTTTGCATAGGAGGTCAGACTTACATTCTCTACTCTCCGAGCAAGATTTCACACAAGATAAAGGAAATCTACAGGACAGGTTTCAAAGAGAGAAGGGAGGCAACTGGTAAAAAGATAAAAACACCCAAATAGAAAAACTAACGTTTGAATAAGCACACCCAATTCATGGTTTGGTTTACTTTTTGTTTTCTATAATGTATTTTTTGCCTTTACTAACTTTGAAGGTATATTTTATTATACCTTTCCTGGTTTTAAAACTGGTTTATACTGAAGAGGGACAAAACATGTCAGCCCAAAATATGCCTCTTTGGCATAAGGATTTTAGGGGCTGATTATTTTTAATAAACAGCACACACAGGAGAAGCTCTGAAAACTGGGTCAAAGTTACTCTTTTATAAGATAAATTACATTTATAAGGGAAATCTCCATTTGTAAGAGTGTCTCCCTCTCTGTACCAGAAAGTGGACGTGCAATACAGCTCTGGAAGCTTGTATCAATGCAGAAGGCAATGACATTAAAGGTGCCTAACAACCACACCTTTGTTCACTGTGCTTTTCCTGGTCACCTCCCATAACTGGCTCCCCACCAGCAGCATCTTCTGTTTTTAGCTGGAGATACTTTTTAAGGTGGTGGGTTGGGCTGCTTCCAGAGTGGCTTGGGGGAAGGGCTATTGCAGGTGAAATGCAACACCATTTTTTGTTTTTTTACTCCTTTCAGTGTGGTTGTTCTTGGCTTTGTCCTTTCCTGGGATACTGAGTCTTAAACAGTCTTTCTGGACCATATATTGTTAAGTTGGTGTCTCTGTAGGGCATGGGGTCTGAGGGTTCCTATTGTGCCATCTTGCTCACATCACTCCTCAGTCTCCATTCATGTTTTATGGTAAGAGTCAAGTCACTGGGAGAAGAGAAATACATTTTATATTCTGTAGTTATTATAATAGCTAATCATTCTTGAATGGTGCTATGAGCTCAACACCATGCTTACTATGAGCTATGGTATATAATGAAAATCTCACAACTGTGTCAATAAGGAGTCCAAATAACACTTCTCTCCCACAAGTTACCAAATACAACTGAAAGAATTCATCAAGTTTGCCTAAGATTGCCTTTCTAGTCAAAAGCAGGAGTGGGATTTGCAACAAGGCAATCCAAACCCATGGCCTCTTGGTTTAACAAGTTGCTTCAAAGCCTTTAGTAGTTAAAATTGTAGGATTCAATAAAAGCCAAAAACAAACAAAAAAGCAAAAGCCAGGAAGTAGTTTAGTGAGTTAACATGAATTTTTTTGCTTAATGTCATAGGACACCAAAGTCACAAGTAATAAAGCATTAAATAAAACAATACAATACATACAAAATATTTTCAGGAGTTCTTAGACTTTGGGAAAGGTAGAATATTTACCTTAAAGGTGATTTAAATCTGATTAAGCGTACCATTCAAGGAGAAATGGATTTCTACTAGTTGCTACATGGGATTGTAGTTCTGCATCTGAAGGAATCCTGGATGTGCATTAGGAAACCTCCATACATGCTCAGGGGTAAGTTTCCAAGCCCAATCAGTTGAAGAGGTTTATGACATATTAGCTCCCCCCAGTATAACTTCAAGATAGACCCCCCAAAACCAGCAAAAGCCCCACAAGCTGGTTCCATCCACCCCTGTCCTCTCCACCTCACATCTCAGTCAACTTTCCCATGATGCACATTGACTTGGAATTTTATCTCCAATATTTAAGATTCAACTTTGCTATGTTCTCTTCATTACAAGTAGTAAAGAATTTCTAAGGCAGATTATGTCAATAAATTGTCTTCAACTACACACTTTTTCTATTAGACTTATTCTATTCTATAGTTTTTGTTGTTTTTGCAATCTCAGCACTTCCTATCAATATGGAAAAGAAAAATGAGGTACATTGGCTGGACATTATCATTAGATATAACCTTTGTTCTAAAATTCCAGTTCTTAGAAAATACTAATTTATCATGTTTTATTGAAATACCAATTTATCATTAATACTCATCATGTTTTAGAAAAGCCGATAAAAACTGAAAGATAACTCTGGGTCAGAATTTTACAAAACAGTACTATGTTCCTTATTTATACCTTATGGCTTTCTTGATTATCACTCATCAAGAACTTAACTGAGTCACAAGCAGTAGCTTCCAAATTATCATTCCTGCCTACAGCTTCTCCCCTTCCAGTTCCTTAAATGAAATTGCATCTGCTAATAATCATCACTGAAGGTAAAAAAATAAAAAATTAAAACAGGTTTCCTAAAGCAGTTTCTAATAAGTGAAACATATATGAGAAAGTACATTTAAATGGAAGGTACAAATGCAGGCAAAAAAGTCAACAGTAGAGCAAAATTTGAGAAGAACCTCAGATGTGATTATTCACTGTTCCCAGAATCAGGGCTCATTAGTTCTGGTGTAAGAATAGAAATAAGCATAAGAGTAGCCATTTTAAGGGCCTAGAAGCCGTTTTAAAAACTGGAGCTGGGTAAGGCCTAGAAAAACAAGTTAATCAATCATAAACACCGGAATAAGGCGGAACCGCCCTGACAATTGAAGAATGGTCTTATCCTGCCTAACCGCAGGATGTATATCAGCCCTGACAATTGAAGAATGGTCTTATCCTGCCTAACCCCAGGATGTATGTTTTGCAAGAATAATAGCTGTGGGAAATTACTCTGAGTTAAATGCTTTGAAAATGCTATATAAACCCTTAGTTCTAAGTGCTCGGGGTCCTTGTTGAAACCCGCTGTGTCGGGCAGACACTTGGACCCCAGCTAGCTGGAATAACAATAAACATCTTGCTTGTTGCATCGATCTACCGTGGCCTTCGTCTCCTCACTGGGGGGAAAGCGCAGACCGGAATAAGGCGTCGGAATAAGGCCGGTGGGTCTTACACTGGGGAAAAGTAAGAATGTGCATGGCGGAAAATAAAGTTGGTCAGGTCCTCACAGTACTTCCTATTTCCTCAGCAAATATTACCATTTCACTACACTTAAAAAATAAAATGACTAATGCTTTGTACTGTCCTTGGAAACTTCCTCTATGCATTGATTGTCATTTAACCGACCCTCATAAACCCCTGTGAAATACTCTAAGGGTATTTATGATTAGTTTTTATGTTATTGGGTGGGACTATGGCTAACTAACTTGTTTCCAGGCCGAGAGGCTGCCAAAGTCCTAAGGGTATTCAGGTTTTGTTCCTCCCAAAATATTCGCTGGCCAATAGAAAAAATAAAATTATAATTGTGGCCATGTCTACGTGATACCAAAGTAACAGACTGATTTAACTGGAGAACCTACATGCGCGTTTATGGAATTGTACACAGAAACCGGTATGAACTGACAGATTTTTCATATTTTCAATTAATGTGGGTGTTGTGAGGATACAGCTGAAGTGTGACAAAGCTCCGTACTGTAACTGAAATTCACAGCAGTCGGTTTTAGAGAACACTTACTGTGTTGATAACCCGTGCATATTGTACTTTTTGACACATACTTACTAACAAAATTTGCTTCCTATCACTCGTCTGTCCTTTTAATGGCCATTGCGGCTAAGCATTTCTTCTTCCTGAGATACAGAAGAGTGTGAAGTGCCACTAATTTCTTTAAATGTAATAATTTCAGAGCAATGCATAGAGTGCCGTTGGGAGCTTCTTTTGGTGCCATTGTGACAGCTAGCTTCTCTTCAACTGGACATAAATCTCAACTGGGGGCAGTGTGTATAATGTAGCGAAAAGAGACCTGGTTTGGGTGACAAAAGAGGTTGCCTTTGTCCCAGCTCTGCCTTCACCTCAATAGAGGAACTTGGAAATGTCATCTAGCCCCTTTCAACCTTGGGTCTTTCAATTTCAGAAGAGTGGGGAGAGAAAGGAAGGGGGGCAACAAAGGAAGGAACGAAATGAATGGGAGAGCAGAAAGAAGTAAGGCAAACAAAGGGACAGGAAGGGAAGGAAATAAGTAATGGAGGGAAGAAGGAAGGAAGCAATAAATAAGGAACAAAGAGACACATGTTTAGAAATGTGGGTGTTATTACATATACCATTAGATTCTTATCTCATCTTCTGGCCTGGTTCTACTCTTCCACTTAAACAGAGACGTTTTCAGTATGTCCATTCATTCAACAAACATGTATTAAGCACCTACCATTTGTAAATGTTATGCTTTGTGTTGGGATACCACAATCAATATCCCTTTGTGCCTTCGTTCCAAGTTTTCAGAGTGCAGTTAGTGTCATTTGTAAAAAAAGACAATTACATTGCTGTCACTTCAGTGAGGAAAACTAGTCACAAAGAGGACGGTATTTTTTCCGTAAGAAAGTGCTTTTTGTCCTGTTTTGTTTCCTTTCAGTGCTTTTCAGGTGTCGCTTCTTTTATGTCTTGACTTCTCCACTACTATTAGCCTCCTCTGGATCTGGAGCAGACAGAAAGCGAAGAAGGACGTATGCTGTCCTTGGCTAAAACAGGATCTCCTTAGTGTCTTTGCCAGCATCACCTTTAATTTTGCAGTTTTAACTTCCAGTTCTTCTTCAGCTTTATTTCCCTTATCTTTCTGTCCCCTCTCAGAATTTCTCCCCATTGGGTGTCAACTTCTCTTGGTAAGGAGGCTGCCCTAATAATTATCCTAACAGATGCACTTCTTCTAATGGCTCTCACCTGCCTTGTCTGGCAGTACAGGACATGTGGCTCACTGCACAGATTTTTTGGACTCTTACCTTTGTGTTCCCAGGGATTCATGCAAGGGAAGATGGTGGTTTGGGCCAATGCCTACGTTCATCCTGCTGCTGGATCTAGTGTGATTCATCTGTCCCCTGTTTTACCTGCAAAATAATTGAACTGCAAACAAATCCTCTGGGTCATCAGAGCTTTCAAGGTCCAAACACTCTTGTCATCTGTATTCCCTGAAAACTGGGTGGCAGATTGTGCTTGGTGGGGATTCTCTGTTCTCCAAACAGGCATCTATCAGTTAGCAAACTGAGTGCTTTCAAACTCAACGCTTAACAAATATCACAGCTGGGATATCGTGTGGAAGAATGTTGGTGTTTCTATACTTGGGGAAATGTTTTTACAAGCCTTCCTACCAAATCCCCCCAATAGACACATATGCTCACTTTCTACTCATTGACAGGCTGTGTTCCAAAGGCAAGGCCAGGAAATAAGACTGTTGGCAGCTTCCAAAGGAGGGAAGGTTCAATCACTAGAGGCAAATTCTTGGGTAAATAAGTCCTATGACCTAAATCAACTTCGTCATGCACATTTATGAAGCTATTTCGGGTAGATACACAACAAGGGCAGCCAAAGGGTTTGAGATGGGCAAATGTTGCTTTGTGGCTAATTGGATGGCTGGGCTTGGGATAATATTTCACCAGGATATCTGTATTTGCTTGTGTTTAGGGTGCCTTATGAGAAAACCAAAGCTCTGATAAGTTAAGTGATATGTCTGGGTTCACGGTGCTCATTAGTAGCAGCTATGGGTACAGAAAAGTATAGTGTTTTTCTGTTCTTGGAAACTCTGAACTTGGGTTGGAGAAATGGAAAGTGGCTCTTGGCTAGCTCAGTATCAGTGATTCACAAACATGGCTGTACATTACAGTTAACCACAGAGCGTTTGCAAAATACGCAAGACTCCCCCAGCAAGCATACAGATTTACGAGGGCTGGATTAGATTCCGTGCCTCTGCAGTTAAAAATAATCTCCACAGATAATTCTTATGTTTTATAAAATAAACAAAGCTGACGAGCATGCACAATGCACATCCACTCAGCCTCCAATGTTACCTGCCCTGGGTGTCCTTCCAGCGCTGTTTTCTTGGGCTCTTCCAGCTCCCAAAACTCAGATGAGAGGCAGCTATGGCAAGCATTAGTGCAAATGGCTGCACAGCTTATGGCAGTGGTCTTAACACCCCTGTGTGCTTCAGGATCATCTGGGATACTCGTCAAAAAATGTAATTGTCAGGTGCCACTCCCAAGATGCATGGACTGCCTTATGGACACTTGATAATGGATAAACGGGTTTATACTAGAATTTTCTCTGAAGCCTGCTTTTATTATAACCTGGAAGTGAGCCCTATTCAACATTTAACCCACGTCAAACCCAAAAGGTGGAGGTGGGTAAGGGTAGTTGCTTTTCTATAAACTTTTCTGCCAGGATATATTAAGTCTTAGAAAAAATTCTGCCACATACACAGACGATGATCAATCGAACATTGATTTTCAGGCAGGCACCAAACAGTTGATACTGTCTTCATACCTATTCTGTGGGCTCCGTGAAGTCCGGATTACTCTGGCTTCAGATGCTTCGACTATCTCCTTGCATGAAAAGATGACTCTAGACAGGTCCAAAACCATCACAGAGACTGGAATCTGCAAACATTATAATTGTCACCAACCTCAATAGTTTCCTAAAACCTCTTTGTGAGGAGGTGGGCAGTATCTCTTAAACTAGATTCAGCCAGTCCATGAACTTTAACTACTTTTTATTTCTCTGAGAGGCCATTTACAAAAATCATCGTCCTCATCAACATGCCTATTTCACCAATAATATTCCATTTTTGGCAATGTAAATTTGCAAAGCTTTACTTGAAAAACAAGAAGCAGAGGCACTTTCAGTAGTTACCTCCTGTGTATGGACTTCCAGCTGACCACGCTTAGACTGTGCATTGTAATATCTGGACCCAAGTTCGTGTTTGAACTACTTAAATAATACACATACTACCTATATGTGTGTGCATCTGTGTGCACATGTGTGTGTAGAATTTTAAATGTAGAAAGCATAATGCCCCTGCCTACTGTCATCACAGAGGTAATCTGGATTCTGGGTGCCAGTTTCAACTCTTCCAGTTTCAACTCTTGAGTGAATAGTCTCAACTTCTTCTGCTGGGAGTTGATATTTGGTTCTCCCATGAGACTGCTGCACTTGTTTTGTGTTCCTGTCACCTCGACAAAGAAATTTCCATCCTAGTAATGGTAGTGTTCTGTGTTAAATGACCTTGAGAAAACAGCACAGGATGTTATCTTTGTTTGGAAAGTGCATGTAAAAGTGGTCTGATTCCAAACCACACATCTCTAGCCAGGCTTTTTTGCCTCAGGAGGGTCATGTCTGTCTCTTGGCATTAGTTGCCTGGCTCCAAAGGAACAAAGGCAAGGACAACCCTCAGACTCTCTCCGTCTCTTGGGACTCAGTGACCTTCTAATCCTGCCTCACCTTTCCTATTACTGGACATGTTTTCTTAATGGCTATAGCTTATTACATAACTTTTTTGATTTCTTTTTGTTTTCTAAAGAAAAGAACTAGGTTTAGTGAGAGCTTCAGCTGTCATGGGAGATGTTCTACCATTCTTGTGATGTTGTGATTTACAATAACAAACATGTATTTATTTGTTCTTTGTCCTATTTCTGGCCCAGAGCTCCTAAAAGCCCTGGAATTTCCTAAGTGATGAAAACTATACAGGTGTATTTCATTATGTTAATAAGCTGACTTTTGGAGAGCACCTAAAGCTGGTCACCAGAGGAAACAACCATGTGATTAAAGGGTTGAAACTTTGAGCCCCATGCCCCCTGACCTCCAGCAAAGGAAGAGGGGCAGGAGGTTGAGTCAATATGCCTATGTAATGAAGTCTCCATAAAAACCCAAAAGGACAGAGTTCAGAGACTTCCAGGTTGATGAATGTGTGGAGATTTGGGAGACCAGCATGCCTGGAGAGGGCATGGAAGCCTCTCGTCCTTCCCTCTACCTTATCCTATGCATCTCTTCCATCTGGCTGTTCTTGAGTTATATCCTTTTGTAATAAACTTGGCGATCTAGTAAGTAAAATGTTTCTCTGACTTCTGTGAGCTGCTCTAGAAAATTAATCAAACCTGAGGAGGGCGTCACGGGGATTTCCATAGCCAGGTGGTCAGAGGCACAGGTGACAACCTGGACTTGCCACTGGCACTTGTGAAACTGAATAAAGGAAATCTCAGTTGAAATGGATTTCAGAGACCAGAAGGGAGAGCTCTCATGCCTTAGCACTTGTCATCAAGTGCAGACGCCAGCAGGCAGAGATCTTACCTTACATTCTAAATAGGAAAAAGCCTACTTTACTTCTCCAGCAGGGAGAAGGAAGAATTTGTCCTTGCCCAGCAACAAGCTCAGCCAATAACAAAATACCACAACTCAGCCAATGAGAACTGTCATACTCTGAACTCTTGTTTTCCTTCAAGGGACTTTTGTCTAAAATAGGCCTTCCCAATTTCCTCCTTTTCTCCATAAAGTAACATTCCTCTCCTTTGATCTTTGGATGTGCCTATGGTTTGCCATAGCTTACCTGTTCCAAACTGCAATTCTTCTGCAGTTCTCAAAGAAACCCATTCTGGTGGTGACATAACTAGCTGTTTTAACTTTAAGGTGGACACGGGAGCAGTCTTATTAGGACTGACTCCTTATCCTGTGGGATCGGATATTATCTGATAGGTAGATAATGTCAGAGTTGAGTTTAATTGTAGGACACCCAGCTCATGTTGACGAATTGCTTGTCAGGCACAAACACGCACACTGGAACTGGTGACCAGAACTTCTAATTTCCCACCCAGGAACTGACTGGGCTTCTTAGTTCAGATGCGGACTCCTACTTCTTCCAATAGCGTTTTTCCTTATACTGACATTCCTGTGTCGGCCAGAGGAGGTGATGGGTTATGCTCTTAAAGAACTCTTCAACTCAGTCTCATTATAGTCCGCTCTCTGCAAGTCAGCTATGACTTCTGAAAGTCAATCTCATTTTTCTCACAAACTCAGAGAGATGGCCTCAAGCTGACTTCCTGTCTTATCCAGGTTTAGCATAGGCATACCTCATTTTATTGTATTTATTTTGTTTGAGAGATAATGCATTTCTTTTTTCACAAATTGAAGGTTTGTGGCAACCCTGCACTGAGTAACTCTATTAGCCCATTTTTCCAACAACATCTGCTCACTGCATGTCTCCGTGTCACATGTCACATCTTGGTAATGCTCACAATATTTCAAACTTTTCCATTATTATATCTGTTATGGTGATCTGTGATTAATGATTATGACTTGCTGAAAGGTCAGATGATGGCTAGTATATTTTAGCAATAAAATATTTTTTGACTAAGGTGTATACATTGTTTTTTTAGACACAATACTATTGTGCACTTAATAGACTATAGTCTAGTGTAGACAGGACTTTCATATGCACTGGGAAAACAAAACATTCATTTGAGTTTATTGCAACATTCACTTTATGGCAGTGATCTGGAAGCAAACCCACAACATGCCTGTATTCGTCCATGGTAGTATTAGTTCTTTAGATAGATACATACCACACAAAAATTATTTGGAAACTCAGATCAGGCTCCACCTAGGCTAATACAATTTCCAAAGTTATAAAATCTGGTGTGCAAAGATGGAACATCAGTTACATCTTAGCAAACTTTACTGTCCATTTCCCAATTTGCGGAGGAAAGCAACCAAACTTTAACATTCTTGGTAAACTCAGCCACTTCTTGGTTTCACTCAATTGTTTAGAGAGGAAATTCTGGATTTTCACCTTCATCTTTTTCCTCTGACCTGCCTCTACTGTGCATGTTGGTGAATGGGGAGGAGAAGGTACCACCCCAAAATATGTCTGTTTGGCATAAACATGATTTTAGACTGATTATTCATAAGAAACAGCAGACAGGAAAACTGAGTAGAAGCTACCCTTTCATAAGAGATATTTACATGGGAAATGTCCATCTGTAAGGGCATCTCCTTCTCTGTACCAGAAAGAGAAGATGGCTTTAAATCACAAGAGAATCTTATCAATGAAGAAGACAGCAATTTCAATTTGCATTAACAACCTTACCCTTGTTTACCGTGCTTTGCCTGAAAACGTCCCGTAACTGACTCCCTCCCACCACCTCACTTCTTTTGGTTTTAGCTGGTGGCGCCTTGGGCCATTTTGTGGAGTTACTCAGTTTTCCTGGGTCTTGCGCATGTATACAGGAGGTAGACATGTTATTGAACTTCGGTTTGTTTTTCTCTTGTTAATCTACCTTTTATTCTGGGTGTCTCAGTCAAGAACCTTGTAGGATAGAGGGGAAATCATTTTTCCTACCCTACTGTAGGATACTTTATATTGTCATGTTAGGTTTTATATTTTTATCCAAAACCACTTCCTGTGCACTATAGCTTCTACTAAGATGCCTCTCTGACTTTGTCACCACTCCCGTGATGACGTGTTGATACCTGCTCTCTGATGCCAGAATTATAGGGGGCGTTCATTATCTTCCTCGCCTAAACATTGAGTCTCTTCAAACCTACTCAGTGTTCCTCAGACTATTTCCATACACCTTTCAGTTCACCAGTGTTGCTCTGGGAGGAGGGTGTTCCCTGTTCCAGGCAAGTTCACTGTGAATTCAGTGAGCTCAAATAGACAAGAGCAAATTGTGAGGGGTTAAAAGGGGCTCATTCTCAGCTCACAGCAGTAGGTTGAGTGCTAGAGTCTCATCCGCCTGGCTATGTACAAGTGGCAAAAACAGCTTAGTCTCTCCGTTCCTAGCACTAGGGCTCCATGGCTTCCCTCTGCCAGCCTCTGCTCTCTCCTGACTCTCCCTCCAGGCTTCCCTTCTCTGCTCCCTCATTCTCTTCCCTTCCCGCACCCCTAGCACCAGGAGGTACTCTGTGGGTGGGTCTCTATGGTGACTGGCTGACGTCCAACCAATTACATGCCAGGAACTGAAGAGAAGAGAGGATGGGTGTTTCACCTCCACCCCTTCTCCACGACTCCTGTAACTGACCAGCTACTCTGTCCCCAGTAAGCATCCTGCTGCCCATGAATACGCAGACAGGCTCTCGATGTACACAGTGGGCAATATGAAGGCCCAGCGAGTATCCTGGTCACAATTTCTGTTTTCTCTACAACCAGAAATCAGTGGTTCAAAACCTGCAGCATTCTCAGATAGCCACCCTGGGCTGCAAGAAACTTGGGAATGCTGGCAAACTTAGGACAGTCTCAGGATTTCTCCACAATTACACCTTCCCTGTGGCTAGCCTAGTATGAGGGCGTAGATGTTGGCATGTTGCTCCCTTGGAAATCCAGATAGAAAACGGGGACTACATCTTGTCTAAAATCCTGTCTCATCATGAATTGGGAACACTTTGGCTCCACCTAGCGGCATCCCCTTCTGGACCTACGTCAATATGACTCTCCTCTCCCAGTTCTATTGTCTCTCCCAAGGACCTGTGTTCCTAGACGTAGACAAGACCAGCCTTTTCAATATTATGGGTTATTTCAAACTTGTTGTTCAGTGCTTGGAGGCTTACCACTAATTTTCAAAGCCGAGATTTTGGAACACAGGAAGAAAATGTCTTCTTTCAAATGTTAGGGTAAATAAAAATTTAAAAATCAGAACAAAAACTGTATTCTCCCTGATATAAAAAAAGGAAGTAAGCTTTCTCCTTCTTTTTCTTAGATTATTTCCTTTAGAAAACTTTTAATTCTGTATATTTTCTGCCCTTTGAGATGTACACAGGCTTTTTAAAGGCTAAATAAGTCTTTTGCCAGTTTTATAACCCAGGCAAGGCTTGGAGACATCTCTTTGAAATATAAACACCAGGAAAGATACCGCCCCTGTCTTCTAGTCTCCCTGAGAGTTTGACTTACTTAGGCATCTGACCATAAGTTGTAACTACTTGCCTGTTATATACATATGAGAAGTTACATTATTTCTTTGGATAAAAGCAGTTAGCTAATACAAATGGCCACCTCAACTGCTGAGTAAACTTAGGATAAATTGTGTATAATAAATGGTGCTGCTGTGTCTTCTTACTTGAGGATTAGTTACTTATCTTAAGAAAATGTATGTAATGTATTTTATCTGCTTGGCTCTATAAAATGGTAAGATTTCTGTCTTCATAATCACACTAGCTCGTGTCTATGATGCACACTACAGTTGGTTTCCTGCATAGTCAATAATAAAACCTTTTTTTTTTCTCTTCTACTTTTGTGAAAAGGTTTTCTGGGTTGGCAGGAAATTTTATTTCAATTATTCCCTTAATACAAAGAGCCTGCCTCTTACAGTCAAAAGCCTTGGGTATCAAGAACAAATATTTTGTCTGAGTTCTTAAAGTTCCATGGAAAAGTAGCTAATTTTTTTTGTTCCATGCTGAAGTGCAATATCTGTTGAATTTTGTTTTCTGGTAATGCTAGGTTAAAAGTATTTAGATGGCTTTCCCACTAAAAACAACACAAAAGTCTGGACAACATTTTTTAAACATCACTTTAAAAGCATCAAAGAAAAGAGAAGACTTTGAAAAACTCCAGGCTAAAGTTGTCTTCTAAAATGAGAGCTCAGGGAGTTTAGCAGAACGCAGGAAAATTAATCTCACGTCTCCCTCCATCACTCCCAAAGACTTGAGCCTCCTTTATTCTGGGGGCGAGATTCTCTGGCTTGAGTAGGGATAAAGAGTGTTGGAGTGGAAAAACTTTCTCTTTCTCCCTTGCAGGTTCTTTGGCCAGTTTAATAATTAAATTTATATAAGACAGATAAATAGAAAAACAAATTTAATTATGTATGTACAGGAGCCCCACAAAAACATGAGACTCACAGGCATTTGAGGCTTATATATCATCCTGAGCTAAGAAGATGAGGTAGGAGACGGGTTTCAAAGGGGAGGGAGACAGTTAGCAGGAAGATGAGAAGATCAAGTATTTGGTAATCAGATGTTTGCATGTCACGCAGGTAAGTCTTTCTGATAGAAAAAGTTATCTCTTTTAACAGTTCTCTTCCTGGTACAGAACCCCTATATAAATTCTTTTAGGCAGTCAAGGGAGTTATAAAAAGCTTTCTCTGATTCTGCTGGGTCTTAATTGCCTTCTGCTCAAAACAGTGCACATGCCAAACGGCACATTTTGAGGTGGCGTGTACTGTTACCCTTAAAGGAAAGAAGGAAGGAGTATAGAAATCAGGACCCAGGACCTGCCTAAGCAGTAAAGTCTGGGGTCTAAAAGGGTTACAGCCTTAGTGTTAAAATAAACCAGAACTAAACTCATTCCCAGGGATGCAGGAAAGTCATCCTGGTGCTGAGCAGAGTGGGAGAAAAAGGGAAAGCAAAAAAATCAAGAACACATGGCCATGAGTCAGCTTTACTGTAAATTAGTGAGGGCAAAAAATAAATCACAGGAAATAAAGAGTCACTGCATAACGATGAAATGCTCATTCCATTAAGTAGATAAAACCAATTAGACAGATAAATCCAAAGGATGCAAACTTACAATGAGAAATGGAAAAATCCAATAATAATTGTGAGAGATTTTACCACATGCCTCTTTTAGAATCACCACACACAGAAATATTAGGTTATAGAATATATGAACACCATAAAAAAACACAGCTTAATGGCTATGCATATGTGTGTGCATATAAATTACTTCACCCAACAACACAATACACGTTATTTTTAATTACACATAGATTACTTAAAAATACCACAAAGTGGACACACTTAATTTAATAGTAACATAAAAAAGGAAATAATTATCATAAAAGTCAGGTAAGGCTTTATTCTCTGAGGGGAAGTTTGGGGGGTTGTAACCTATTAGTGAAAGGGATGGTTATATAGGTATTCCCTTCCAATATTCCATTAAACTATGCTTTGATGTTTTATGGATCTCCTATATGTTTGTTGCATTTAATAAGCTTGTGTACTTTAATTTAGCTCATCCTAACATGGAACACTGCCCTGCATGGAATTCTGTTTATAAACCTATTAAACATTATTAATATTTTAACACAGCCAATGTGAATCCACATGTGTATTTACTATTTTGTGCTCTTCCTCCCTTCTTACATCTTAGATCTTCTACCTGGAATCCTTTCCCTTCTGTCAGAATATGCCTATAGCCTAAATGTCTGTCAATGTTCCAGTTTTGACTAGGTGTTTGCATTTCAACTATTTTAAAATTTTGCCTTTATTTTTATGTACTCTTCTATATTAATTAACTAATTGACAAATTTTTTTTAAAAACAGATTTTATGTCAAATATCTTTTGAATACACTAGTTTTACTCTGGTTCCATTGTTGGCTGTGTATAACATTCATACTCTCCTGTTGCTTCATCTCTAGTGTGTACTTCATCTCACAATGAAAAATGTGTTAATAAATTATCATGTGTTCTGTAGATACCAGAATATCCAAAGAGAAACGTAGAACTAATCAAGAAAATGTGATGTATGTTTGAGGGTCATGGACTTGGAATTTAAGTTTTATGTTCAGATCTGGAGGCTACTATTTTAATAGCTGTCTTACTTTAACATTTTATACTATTTTAATCGCTGTCTTACTTTACAAAAATTCCTTATTCTTATTCAATCTGAACTTCAAATAGTTCATCTATAAATGAAGAAAATATTATCATTTGGACCATTTCACAGAACTATTGAGAATATACTAGTGAGACAAAATATGTGAATAGGCTTCATAACATGGTTAGGCAACAAGTGACTATAAACTAGTACTACTTATATAGATATTGCTGTTGAGGAGCTGTGTCTGGGGTGGTTGCTCCCTGTGCACTAGGTGAAACCTCGACCTGGATAGGGGCAGGTTCTTAACTCCAACCAAGAATTATCGAACAAGTCTGATGAGTGTAGGTAAAGAAGGAATTCACTAAAGCAAAAGCAGCAGGGAATGGCAGCAGTCCTGCAGGCAGCAGAGAGCAGAGAAGAACAGAGGGAGGAAAGGGAAGCTCACTGGACTCCTGCTAGGCATAGGGCAGATCCCTTGCCAACTACTGAGGCCAGAGTCACCTGGCATCCAGTGTCCACTTGAATTTGCACAGCCTGGGAACAAAGCCCTTACCACCCCAGGATTTGGGGGAGCCACAGAGCACTGAATGGAGTGAGATTTTCTGAGAACTTCCCAAAGCAAAGAAAGGAGTTTTCAGGCAGGCTACTAAAGAGCATGATCATACAGCTGTAGTCCTGTCTGGGCCACCCAGATGATGGGAACTTGCAAGCCCAAATCAGAGATCTCAGTAGCCCCAACCTACTTGGCTGAAGTAGGACAGGGGGAGTGGAGACTTGGCTTAAGACACTTACCACTGGAAGAGCACAGAGACAAAATGCAGTAAGTTGAGCAGTAAGAAGGCTTTATTTAAGGAAAAGTACACACTCAAAAACGGGAGTGCAGGCAACCTCAGAGAGGAGATGTGCTTAGAGCTTAGGATTCTGTCTTTTAAGGCTCTCAATAATAGGGCAAAGAGCCAGGGGCATAGGGCTTAGGCTTGACATGCAGTCTCATGATGTCTATCTCCAGTGAGACACATTATGTAATTACCCACAGGCAGTCCCCAGATACTCTGCAAGATAAACTTAACACAAGGAATTTATCGATTCTGTTCTTCTCCAAGACAGTGTTTACCCTCAAGCTGTGGAGACATACCATTGAGGACACTCATCCTAACTTAACATAGGGTCGGTTGTTGGCTAATTACCATAACACATGTGAGGAATCTTATTACCTCCTAACTCCCTAGTTTTTAAAATGGAATCTAAGCCTTAAGATGGAGTCCCTCCTATTCTTAATATGCTATTCATCTCTTGGCATTTCTCATCATAGGCAGGAAAAATTAATCATGATGCTCGTCCCATGTCCCTGCTCTACCTTCATATGGAGAAGAAAGAATGAAAATATAAATGTTTTGTGATGTTGAAGATATATTTAGGGATGTGGTGAAGCATTATGCTGTAATTGAAAGAGTAGGTTGTTTTGAGTCAAATATAATAAATTGGGATGATTTAAGTTTCTGCTGCACTGCTTCCTGGCTCTAGAATCTCCTACAAGTTTACCTTTCTGAGTCTTGGTTTCCTCATCTGTAAAGTGAAAATAATGCCTCACTGATGCCTCCTTTATGGTGCAGATCTAATAGGACACTGTCTGTGGCACCTGGGGCATAGTAAGTGCACATCACTGTCAGTCTCTACAATGCAAATTCAGTAAAAAGAATGCGAAGAATAGAGTGTGATTATGATGTTGATAGAAAATGGTCTATTCAGCTGAGATTCTCCCCTGAAAGTGAGAGGGGACTGATAAGACTGAATCTCAAAACAATGCAACTGTGAACTCCAGTCGTCATTGGGAGTTTTTGAAACTTTCCCTAAGCACACCTTTGGCCTTTGCTGAAATTCGGTTGATCTGTTAGAGGTTGAGTTTGCTCTCCATGGTTCTTGTCCCTTCCCCAGCAAGGAACTGAAAGGCAGAGACACAATAGCAAAACAGAATGAAAATTTTATCTGAATACACTCCAAGGGAGGAGTGGGCCAGAGTCAAGATAGACAAAGGCTCCAAACTTTTAGGGGAGGGTCTGTTTACCCCAACCTAGCTGGGAGGTACTTTTTTGATTGACAGGGTGATGCCATTTGATTGACAGCTCTAGTTATACACCCATATCTCTTGGTGCACCTGGCTTTCCCCAAAATGCACACAGAAAAGCCCATGATGGGGAGCAAAACCACAATTTTATTTTAATGAGATAATGATGAGGTGTGGCTTGGGCCATGCACAATTTTATTTGATTGTGCCTGCATTGGGACCTAGCTGGGGCCGGTTTGGCCTGGTCCCCATAGGCAAGGAAATTACCTCCTTGCACAGCATTTGTTGCCTTCATGTTAGGCGGGAAAATAGATAGGAGCGCGGTGGAAAGAGAACAAGGTCAGTAAAGCCCCCTAGAGAGGACTCATTTAACCAGTTAAAACTAGAAAGCCAGAAAAGACTCAGAGTTAATGAGTTAATCAGTTAAAGCTCCCCTTCCCCAGCTGTTCATGTCTATCTTTCTACCTAACAAAACTTGGCCTTGAATGTTTGAATATTCTCTAGATAAGGAAAAGTATCTGAGCACAGCCCATGTCTTCACTGTGTCAATTAGATCATTGTAAGATTTACTCTAACCTGCTAAAAGGCCCACCTATAAACAGCATAATAAAGACAGGGAGATCCCCACCTTAAAGCCAAAATTGCATTTTGAAAAAACCCAGGAAGTTTAAGAAGAAACATTCTTAACATAGTCTTTAGCAAACAACAAATAACTCTGTCCACCTTGGAGGAAGGGCAGACAGTCCTGACTTATACGCTCCAAAACCAAGAAGCTGCTATCCCGGGAAAGGACCAAAGCAGCAAATTTCTTGTGTTAAGCTACTTTTGCATAATTACCTAGAGGACTGATAAGAAACTTCATGTCTCATCAAAGATACTTGAGACCATTTAACAAGCCCACACCCTAGCCCTTGTCACATTCCTGAAAAATCCTTAGAAGGGGGAACCTCCAACCTTTCAGTGCGCTCCTTTCTCTGGGGTCGCCCACACTTTCTGAGTACGAAACTAACTTTTTCCAACCTTTCGGGGAGCTCCTCTCTCTCTGAGGCAGCCTGCACTAAGTAACTTCAAATAAAACTTTTACTCTGCTTCACTACTTGTGTCTCAGCCCTTCAATTCTTTGTGTGGTAGGGACAAGAAGTGAGGAAAATACACAACATCTCTCCCTCAACATTCCTGTGGGACCCCCTACCTCCCTACCTGTGCAGAGTTTGGGCAGTTTTTTTCCTTGAACCTTATCTTCCCCTTCCCCAGCTGTTCATGTCTATCTTTCTACCTAACAAATCAGCTTGGCCCAAGATTAATTTCCTTTTCTTTCCTCTGGCTTCTGCTGGCTTGAAGGGAAACATTTCTGCCCAGAGATTCAGCCTAGAGAAGACCTACCCGTGGGCTTCCAAGGGGAAAACTGAAGACGAGGAACAGTGTTTGCGGGCAGCCCCTACTGAGCCAGGGACCACGGGCTTAGGCAGAATAGGGTGAGGGCCTCCAGAAAAAGCAAGGCAGGGTATTTACAGTCAGAGCAATGTAACTACATGCAAGGAAACCCCCTACCAAAACTCTGTGTTAAACATTAAGCTCTAGAGTCATTCTTCAGTGAAATCAGTTGATACTCCCCAGATAAGGAAAGTAGCCCATGTTTTTATTATGCTAATCATTTGTAATCATATGTAAGATTCACTTTAGCATGCTAAAAGGGACTTAATGTCTCATCAAGGACAAACATCCTAAGACCACTGTTAACAAGTCCACACCCAAAGCCCTTTATCAGTTCCCCCAAATCCTCAACTGCCTATGAATCCCCTAGACAACACACCATGCTGGGCTCTCTTCTCCCCTCCTGGTGTGAGCCAGGAGCTCTGTCCTCTCACTTTATTTCTAAATAAAAGCCTCTACCCTGGTTTTCCTACCTTGGGTGTTTGCTAAGTTCATTCTTTGACCCCGCAAACAAGAACCCCGGCATCACTACCTCCAGAAGTGAGATTGCCCCCATAGTCACAGATCTGAGCACAGACCCAATTTGGGACTAATGGATCCAGAACCTGCTTTTACCTCACAGCCTTCTGGGAGCACCTTCCTTCGACTCTGCTCCCACCCCACCTCTCATTTCTATAAAGGGGTGATTGTCAGTGAATACTAACATCCAAAACCCACAAATTTCCTTCATTGCTCTGTCTTCCATTAATTTACCAACCACTCCCTACCTACTCTTCATGCCTAGCTCCCTGTCCAAAAAGCAAACTAATAAACAGTCAACTAAAAACAACAACAACAAAAACAAAATCCAGACTAAAGTAAGTTCTTTGATCCAGAATAAAGCTGAAGAAAGAGACTTATTCAAAAGGGATAGTGCAAGAGGGAATACAAGGACTGTTGCATTCAGGAGATTGCTTTCATTATGAGCTCTGTAAGCGTCCCAAGAGTAAGGCAAAAAGGTTTTTGTATTTTATGAGGAGGAACAAACAAGGCTAGAAAGAATCAGGGGCAGGGGAAGTGGAATGAAAGGGGAGATGGGATACTAGATCAGAAAAATGTCACCCTGAGGCTGCTCTCTTCACAGGAGAGGTTATCCGTTGGCTCAGGGTGAGGTGGGTCAAAGTTCAGGGACCAGGGGCAAGTTGAGAAGCTTAACTAAAGTCTGGTTAAAGCATTTGGTTCCATTTGATCAATAGGAACAAGCCGTTCAGCTGATCTCTTATGAGACAAGGGGAATTTCATGGTTCCCTGTCGGCCTTGTCTTAGGCAAATAACAGGAGCACTGAAGTCTTCTCTAAGTTGTACGGAGAAGGGGGTTCCTTTGCAACAAGGCATTTTCTTAAATACTTATCAACTGGAGAGATTTCTTTAATTATCACTGTTTTCCAGAAGCACAGGGCACAGTTAAAATTCGACATTGTTAAAAACAAAAACAGAGTGCTGGGATGGGAGTTCTTTATCTTCTTCTGCCCTGCTGAGTGCGACTTCCCCAGCCTCCATTTCCGTAGACTGGGGAACATCGCCCGGGAATTGCGCTCAGATAAACTGCCTGGCCCTTTGTTGCCTCTCGTCGCCTGCTTATTTTGGCTAGAATTTATCTTACGGCCAGGCTAGCATCACGTCCAACTTGCCCAGACTGTTGCTTCCCTGGGCCCAGAGAGAAGACCCCTGGGTGCAAATTTAGCCTCATTGAGAAAACTCCCAGTAAAAACCAAGGAACACATTGGTGAAGAGATCTGGGACAGCCAACAGTGAGACAGGAACTGTGGGTGTAGTCAGTAGGGTGAGGACCTCCAGAAAAAGCAAAGCAGGATATTTACTGTCAGAGCAATGTAACTACATGCAAGGAAACCCCCTACCAAAACTGTGTTAAACATTAAGCTCTAGAGTCATTCTTCAGTGAAATCAGTTAATGTTCCCCAGATAAAGAAGAGTAGCGCATGTTCCTATTATGCTAATCATTTGTAATCCTGTGTAAGATTCACTTTAGCATGCTAAAAGGCAAAGGCCTAGGTGCTGTCTCTCCTCCTTCAGACCTGATGAGGTGATTTGCAAAGTGGGCAACTAATTTAACATGGAGGCCCAGCCATAAACAACATAGCAAAAGGCAGGAAGGATTACATCTTCAAGATAAGATTGCATTGGAACACCCAGAAGTTAAGAAGATTCTTAACTTACTCTTTAGCAAACAGACAATAACTCAGCCCACCTTGGGGACTAGGCAGGTAGCCTTGTTTGATATGCTCCCAGACTAAGATGCAGGTTTCCCAGGGAGAAATCAGCAGTAAATTTCTTGTGTTGAGTTAATTTTAAATATTCAGGGACCACTTAACAAGTCCACACCCCTAAGCCCTTTATCTGGTTCCCAAAAATCCTCAACTGCCTATAAAACCCCTAGGCAACACACAACTACGGGCTCCCTTGTCCCCTCCTGATGTGACCCAGTAATTCTGTCCTCTTGCTGTATCTCTAAGCAAAAGCCTCTCCCTGACACTCCTACTCATTGTTGTTGCTCATTCTGCGACTCTGCAAACAAGAGCCCCAGCATCAACAGTACGGGATGGAAGAGAGCACATGGGTGTGACACCCGGAGCCCAGGCAGCTCTGTGAGAAGCAAGGACTTCACGCCAAGTGTTTGCTGCATGCCTGGTGCCTGCAGGGCACTTCACACGTTTCTGCCTTTAGTCCCTCAGGAATCCTGTTTTAAACGTCCAAGTTTACAGACAGGTTGACTGGGGGCCAAAGAGGTTATGTAACCTGTGGAAACTCAGGTGGTTAGTGATACAGGTTCCTTTGACATTTCATATTTGTATGTGGTGCCCTCTAGTGCCCAGAAGCTCTACTCTCTGGAGCTGCTCAGCCCCTGGAGCAATGTCAGGGGTTGCAGGGGAGTGGTGCAGGTGCCTGGGGAAAGGAAAGAGCTGTTTCCTGCTTCCTGGCTGCTATGCCTGTCTCCACTGTCAGAACCAGTGGGCCAAACACACAGGTGTAAGCCTCTATGCTTTGTGTTTGTAGCTGCCGTAGGCGGGGCTTCCCTCCGGCTGACCTGACACCAGGGCAGGGTTTGCCAGTTTGCAAGCCAGGTGCGGGCTGGCCGGGAGGAAGGTGCAGCAGCCCGCGTATCACGGTGGGGGCCCTTGGAGCTGCGTAGCCAGCCAGGGGTATGGAGCGCCTGAAGATCGTGGAAGTTCCCAACCTGCTGGGCAGAGTGCATCCAGACAATTTCGTCTACCTGTCCTTTCTCCTGAACAGTAAGCTCTGTGCAAGCCTTGCCCCTTTAGCAGCCCCCTCGCTTTTAGGAAGTCTCTCAGACTGCCTGCCCAGATCAGCCAGATATGAATCCCTGTTTTCCACAAGCAGCTGGAATCTCAGTCTCTCCAGGTATTCTGCCTGTCTTAGCTTTTCAACTCCACTAATCACCAGAGCACCATGCAACGTAGGTTCGTGCTCCCAGAGCAGATCTCCAGGGCTAGGTGTTCAGCAGTCCAGGCCTGCACTCCCACCCTGCTCTGTTTCTCTTCCTCCCACCGGTGACCTGGGGTGGGGAAAGGGCTTGGGTCCCGCGGGGTCACGGCTTTGGTACGGTTACCCTGTTCCGCGAGGTCTGTTGTTTCCTCCAGGTTTATGTAGTCTGGCGCAGCGTTCTTTCCTGTTGTTCTTTCAGGATTACTTGTATTAATTATATTTTCATGTTATATGTGGTTTTAGGAGGAGGTCTCTGTCTCACCTCTCATACCACCATCTTTTCCAGGTTTTTTAATAAAACAATATTTAGGGAAAAATGAAAAAGAAATGTGCCTCTAGCACTAGTGGGCAAAACTCAATCTTTTCAGTAATTTAGTCTTCATTTGCCAAAGTATGACACTGAAGTCATGGTCTCCCTGTTATACTTGTTAGGCTGTGTTTGTTCTTTAATTATAGTTTATTTGTGCCACAGTTAAACCCTGGCTGTTTTCAATAGTGAAGATAAAAGGAAACCCAGGTTTACCGAGTTTCTCTCTTCCATCCTGTTCCCAAAGCTAACCAGTTACTGAACACACTTCTCTGGATGCCATTAGGTAGAATGATCTTTGAGCTCAGAGGGAAAAGCAACACCAGGTCCATGATTCAACCTGCATTATTATTCAAAGTCAATTTACTTTTATTCACTGTGTGATGTAATGAAGACACTGTATAACAACAGCCAGTGTGTGGTTGGCATTTCACTGACAGGCAAGTGCTGGGAGAATCTTGGGGAAGGCCTTGTTCAGAGATGCAGACACTCCAGTGGGCACTGGGACTAGGGCAGAACTCAGCGGGTGCCGTGCACCAGCCATAAACTTGGGTTTCTGGGCAGGGTGCCAGTATTTAGTAAAGGAAAGAACAAGAGTAGTCATGGCCCCAAATTCCAAGAGGGGCCTCAGTACTTTGTAGGCAATTATTACAGGAAGGGACAGATAAGGATTAAGGCAAAAGCCAGGTGCCAGCAGGACAGTTAGCTCGAATCTGAGCTGGTGTGTTAAACTTTTCTCCGAAAAGAAAGCAAATGACTCTACTTCCATTATTTTGTCAGACTTAGAGCAATTGTCAAACAGTGGAAGAGAGAATAAGTATGGAAGTATTAATCTTATCTGTCAGAATCAACACGGGTTTTATCCTTACCAATCACTGTAGAAGAAAGAATCTCTGTATTTTGTTCAGAGATGAATGCGTTAAGAGTCACAAATTTATTTTGTGAAGAGCTCCAAAAGGGAACATTTTAAATTAAAAAGCTTTCTGAAGGACACGTAAATCAATTTCACACCACATAGATGCACTGCAACATTTAGAAAGGCTGAGGATCAATATTGACTTAAACGTCAGAGAGCTAGTGTGTGCTTTACAATTTTGGTAAGTGAATGCAATTTCCTGTTATAAATACTCTAACAGATAACACTTTCTATACAAAACAAGTAAAACAAGCCCCTTGTTGTTCTTACAGCCTTGAGGTTAAGGATTATATTGCACTAGAGGTAAAAGTAAAAACCCTGCAAATGTAAACAGAATGTTACAAGAGAGTTTCTTCCGTTTGCAACACCTGCCTGAAATCAATTTTACAATGACAGGGTAAAGAATATGTATAGATTAAGTTAAAGCAGTACATATTTAATGATCTTTATAACTTGTGACTTTATGGTAATTGATTTGTAAATATTTCCCAACCTCCTCTATTGCTTATAACCCCCTAGATAACGCACCACCCTGGGCTCTCTTGTCCCTTTCTGGTGTGATCCAGGAGCTCTGTCCTCTCACTTTATTTCTCAATAAAAGCCTCTCCCTGGCTCTCCTACCTTGAGTGTTTAGTAAGTTCATTCTTCAACTCCGCAAACAAGAACCGTGGCATCGTCTTTGGGGGCTCATCTGGGATAACTTCGGAGGTGAGTATCAGCATCTGAGCCTGCTTTTTCTTTCACTGTCCTTATAGAAGGAAGCCGTCTATGGAACACAGCATCGGGCGCTCGTCAGCCACTTAAACGGGACTAGCCCGGCTGCCGATCTCAAAGTCTCAAGCGACAGGTTCCCCTGCATCTCCCTCAGTGGATCCCCCATCTCCCTTGGGAGCTGGAAAAGTCAACTGAGAGGAGGCCAGGATTCCCTTTCAGAGGCTCTCCTTGGATGCGAGGGACTGAGGAAAGCCACGGGCAAACTGTGAGAGTCTAGGCTGAGGCTACACTTCAGGAGCTTCTCAAAGGTCCACATGGCTGGAAACAGACCCCGACAGCCCGACTGGGCATCCATGAGGAGTGTCTCTCTGTGTGTGTGTCTCTCTGACTTCCAACCTGCTTTTTCAAGCCACCCTGGGCTCTGAGTGAGGCAGAGGTGCTCTTTACAAATTCTTTACATTCTCTATGTGTGCCGCTAACGTCATCAATTTCATGGAACCCGACGCTCAGCACCACACGGTAGGAGATCCTACACTTCGCTCTTATTCCTGAAAATACTGTACTTTTTTTTTTTTTTATCTCATAAAGATGTGTCTGGGCACCTGTTAGCCACTTAAAAGCCAATTAGTGTCGGCTACCAGTCTTAAGTCTCTGGTGAAAGGTTTCCCGGTGTTTGCCGCTCCTTGATCCCCCACCTCCGGATGGGAACGTCAGGTTGTGGCTGAGCCGATTTCCTACTTTCCTATCCTAATCTGCGGACTCCGAGGGCAGATCGCACTAGCAGACGGCAGTCCTGGATCTCGGCTCTGGCCGATTGATCCAATAGCTCTAAGTGAACCTCCAGCTAGGCTGCTGTCTGTTTAAGAGTTGCAGATGACCCCTGACCTCTTGTCTCACAAATCAGATTTCTCACAGTGGTTAACTAGCAGGCTGATTCCCAGGCAATGGCAGAAACTGGTGTTTAAGAATATAGACACTCCCTGCCCCCCATAACTATCCATGGCAGCCTGTCTGAATTCTATCTCTAGGCTTGGAAAAACTTCCCCTGCTCCTCATTCAAAGCAGTCCTCTTAGGCCTGCTCCGCTTCATCCTGTGTAATGTAAATGAAGTCTGTAAAGTAGCCAAACTCAAACCTCGAACCCAACCTGTAAATGGCTCTATTCCGTTGACCTGTCTTCCTTAGAGGCAGTCATCCTGGGGCTAGGCATTTCCTTTTGTGTAACCCCCAGGGAAGCAAAACAGGCTTGTGACACTGACCGAGGCTCTGGCAGTGAGAGGTCACACAGTCCCTGCACTTGTTGGACAGGCAGGGGCCTCAAGGAATGGTCCTCAGTGGACTATGCTAATGCCCATGCAGAGAAAACTGGGATCTAAATAAAACTCCCCAAAGGCATAAAGTAAGAGCACACTGGTAAGGTCCCACTAAATCCAGAGCTCCGAGGCAACTTTTGTTGAGTGGAAAGGCAGGAGGGGAATCAAGGCAAGGTGCAGGCCACCCTGGTAAGGAGTGGTTAAGTCCAGTAGGCCTGGCAGAGGAGGTGACTGAGCACTGTCACCCAGGCTCCAAGGCGAGGGGACGCCCTCACAGAGAAAAGGCTGACCAGGTGTCACACACCTGTCTTTCTCTCATCCAGATGGGAGCTTCCTCTTCAAGTTTAAAGCCAGACACGCCTCTGGCATGCATTCTAAAGAACTGGGAGCAATTTGAACCCCAGACCCTGAAAAAGAAGTGCCTTATCTTCTGCACACAATCCTGGCCGCAATACAAACTCTCTGATTGAGAGGCTTGGCCCCTGAGAGGAGTATACAATGTAACAATGTTGTGCAGCTAAAGTTATTTTAATGCAAGGAAAGAAAATAGTCAAAAGTCCCATGGACTACTACAATATGGGGCCAGTTTAAAAAATTTTTTTGTGTGTGAAAATCTATTCTACTTACCGGGTTCACCATTACCTTCAAACATTGGGAGGTTTTTAAACTAAACTCCCTGAGACAGAAAAAATTTATCTTCTGCAATACAGCCTGGCTTTAAATGACTGGTGCTAGAATTGTACTTGCATTTCATTTCCAGCCCCCTGGACACACACAGTCCCTATCAGTTCAGAGCTTTCCTTGGCCCTGCTACTCTGGGGCCATCTAGACCTTAACACAGTTATGTAAACTGCTCGCCCTTAGACTGTATTCTTGAAAACTGAGATACTTTTAATCAAATAAGCTAACAAGAAAGAAGGCAATTGGACATTAGTAACTCAAATCTTTTTATCAGTTTATCTGTCTGTGTATATGTTCTTTTATGAAAAGTATTGCTAACTGTATGTTTTTGTGTCCAAGTGTGTAAATGAAAGGTTTGTCTACCTCCAGATGGTATTAAAGACAAGCACTTGTAAAAATTTGGCATTTCAAAACTTCCAAAATTCTGATAGAAGGTATTAAGCATTAATGCTTATTTAAGTTGAACTAAAACGGACATGTCCTTATGGTTATCAGCTGCCTAAGTTTACCTAAAGTCATTTAAGTTGGTGTTATCTGTTAAATCTTTCAAAAAAATGCTTAAAGAGAGGCTTGACTTTGTCTAATGTTGTGAGTAATCTAGCATGGTTGTTAGGAATGAGTAAACTAAATAGGTATAGCAAGTAAATATCTTAATAATAATAGTGTATTAGTGTGTTACAGTGTGTATTCCTACAAACAGCCTGAGAATCTTTGTGGTAACCTAAAACCTTAAAGTTTTGCTAATTTACATAGACGTGTTTTGTGTTTAGTGCCAGATTGTGCTGTAAAGCACATGGTTCCAGAAATTATAAAATGTGTTCATAAATTTGTCAATCTAAAAAATGCTAGTGTAACAGCTTACAATAGCCTACTTCTCAGTGTTCACTGAAAATTAAGTTTCCTAATGGTTTTAAGTTCCAATTAAAACCACTTAAAATAATAAGGAAAAATTTCTGTATGCTAAAGAATGTGTCTTTTGATAAAAGAACATAACTTTGTTCTAAAGTACAGCTGTTTATTTAAAGAGGGAGAACTCTGAATGTAAAAACAAAGTTGTTGCAGAAAGTTCATGGAAGAATTATTGATATGGTCATGTATGTGAAATTAAAGCAAATGAGTCTTGATATCAAGTACACGGCAAAACTAGAATTATTTTTCTGTTAAAAGGACAAAGGTTTATTAGTCTACCGTTAATGCTAAAACATTGCAAAGGGTTTTCTAATTGTTTTATCAAAGCAGTGTCTCATGCTTAAAGTCTCAATGAGTTGTCTGAGTACTTCAGAAAATAAGATCTTAATATTAAAAGGACTAAAAGCTAAGTTTTGCTAACAACTGTGTAACCTTCTGTATTTGCCTTTAAACTTTTTACTGTCATTCTGATTAAATAGATAATTATTTTTTCATATTGACCTATGATTCTATTTAGGCAAATGCCTTAAAAACTGTCTTCTGATGGCTTCCTAAAGTCAAACTCAAAATGAACGTGCTTTTACCTCTAGTTAACTCAGGTATTTTCCAGAGGGCCCCTGGAACATGTCAGAGTAATTTTTTCTCCTCATCGGGGAACATATTTGGCTAATTTGGCTTATTTATCTGATATATAATTACCTGCTTAATTATCTGGAAAGCGTTGTCAAAGGGAATGATGCTAAACTTTGTTACTGAATGCTTTATGTGACAGAAATATCCAGATTTCCTTCTGTTAACTGTCTTACAGTAAGCTCTCAAGAGATCTTTAACCATTGTCATTTGTAAGTCTTTTGTCATTTATAGTCTGTTTTATAATACTGTTTTATTACTCCTAAACTAGTAAAGAACTAATTTCCAGCAGAGCAAGTATCCTAAACTAGTAAAGAACTAGATTCAAGTAGAGCAAAACGTAGTTACATAAAATTAAGTAAACTGAGAAAGATGATTTTAATTTTTAGGCAAATATCGCTAATCTCTTAAACAGAAAAAGAAGTGTGTTTCAACCCTTTTCTCTTAAGCTAGCTTACAGCAGTTTAGTAAATTATACCTTTATAAGCAGAATTGAAACATTTATCTTTCTCTACCTGATCCCTCCGGAATTTAAAAACACTCAGTGACTGACTATTTTTCTATCTCATGGCAGTATGTTTATTTGCATAAGTTCAATAAGAACCTGCTTTCCTTGTAAGAGGACCCATTAAAAACACTGGTTTTGTTACCAAGGCTTTGACTGGAATGTTATACCTGAGAGACACGTGCATAAACTCAGATATGAACAGACAGCTTTAAGGAACTAAGGTTGACATTATAAAGCCAACAAAGCCCCTTGGAAGAACAGGCCTGGTACCTTGCTTACAGGGTTTCCAGCAGTCTTACCAGGTGAGTAAGGAAGGTCACTTCCTGGCAGGGGCTGGAACCTCAGAATGTCTTAGGGACCTCAAGAAGAGAGGAATTCACCCAAATCTACAGGTACTGCAGCAAAAACCTGATGGCTGACTTGGCTTTCTGGCCTTGAGAGGCCTTTAAAAGTCCAATCTGAAATTCCTTACAAAAAGCTCCAGCAAAGCACATTTAAAAGAGCCTATGTAATCAATGGCTCTTCTTGCTCCACTTATGCAAATAATAAAGCCAAGTGTTAATTATTTTCTTCATCTGGTTACTTCTAATAAAAGAGAGGGTGACTTTTCTCTAAAGTTGTTTCAGTAATACAGCCTTATCTATATTAAATCCTAATACCAGTCATTGGGACATAAACTGGATCCAGAATTCTAGTTTCCCCAAAATATCTGGCTATAATTCTCCAGATGTTTGTTTTCTCCCATCATGTCAATTAGAATCTTATTTTTCTTCATTCTTATATTTAGCCATGCACTCTTTAATCTCCGTGTCAAGTTTGTTCTTCCAGAATGGAAAATCCAGCTCCAGATACTGCTACTTGACCTAGTACCACGATTTGTTCTATCTTGCCTAGAAGCCATAAAACTGCAAATAGTATTGGAACCCAGAATAAAAGTGCCCACCTTCCGGGGCCCTCTCGACTGCCCAGTGGTGGAGACCTAGCTGCACCCTTTACTGCATGAAGCAGCCAGAGCAGCAGTCGTCCCCTTTCCCTAGCAGGAGCTAGGGTCGCTATCTGTAGATGGGGGAATGAGACAGACACCATGGGTGTAGTCAGAGTAGGGCGAGGGCCTCCAGAAAAAGCAAGGCAGGATATTTAGTCAGAGCAGTGTAACAACATGCAAGGAAACCCCCTACCAAAACTCTTAAACATTAAGCTCTAGAGTCATTCTTCAGTGAGATCAGTTGATATTCCCCAGATAAAGGAAAGCAGCCCATGTTTCTATCATGCTAATGGTTTGTAATCATGTGTAAGATCCACTTTAGCATGCTAAAAGGGACTTAATGTCTCATCAAGAACAAACACCCTAAGACCACTTTTAACAAGTCCACACGCCTAAGCCCTTTATCAGTTCCCCCAAATCCTCAGCTGCCTATAAACCCCCTAGACAACGCACCAACCTGGGCTCTCTTGTCCCCTCCTGGTGCAAGCCGGGAGCTCTGTCCTCTCATTGTATCTCTCAATAAAAGCCTCTCCCTGGCTCTCCTTCCTTGAGTGTTTGCTAAGTTCATTCTTCGACTCTGCAAACAAGATCCCCAGCATCACTGTGAATGGAGTAATTATGCAAACACACTTTAGGAGCACTAAAATGTTATAAAAATGCAGTCTCCTATTACCCATTCACATGCTCAGTATTTCTTGAGCTTCCACTCTGTGCCTCTGGACAGTCCCTTTTGTGTCCCAGGTCACTGACAATTCCTCCTCTCTCTCTTACTCCACCCACACCCATCAGCCCCACCCATGTCCTGATTATCTCTGACTCATCCTTTAAGTCTAAATTGTACATATGCTTTTCCTGTCCACTCATGTGCCCCTCCCTCCAGACAGTTGATTATTCCCTCTTCAATGCTAATGCTCTTTCAGATGTATACCGAGGATTTGGTTTTATTACAACTGGTTTTGGTCTTCTCTTACATTTGTAATGTCTTTGCTCTCAAAGACTACAACGTATTCATTTTGTATTCTCAATGCTGAGCAGAGCGTGCTGGGAGATTAGGGATGTTTGATGGAGGAATAGTGGGAGAAGAGGTCTATAGGTATGGTCTAGATTATTTCATTATTTCAGGATCAATGCATGGATTGCAGGAGTGTCATGAGAGTCTTAAGCCTGTGCTTTGTGCATTACAAGATTCATACCTGTCCGGGAAGCCTAATGAGCTAGACACATGGGTCATGATGCATTTTCAAGATTGAATGTTACTACCCACCACATTTGCTTCAGCTTTTTTCGGAGGAGGGAGGAAGAAAATGTTTGAATAGACTTGAGGTTATCCTAAGTACATGGAGGTACTCATGAACAAGGTTCATTGCACATCCATAAATATCTTTAGAATATCTAGCATGTTCCAGGTGCTTTCACACTGATGGTCTCTATTTTTAAATAATACACGAACATGATTATGAAATGTGACTCAAAAGAATATACAGGGAAAAATAAATCTCCTTCCTACTCCTGACCCCAAGTTCCTTGGCTTTTATCCCGAGATAAATGCAATTGTCAGTTTATAGGTGTAATCTTTCAACTCTGTAGGTAGGCAGGCAGAGAAATACAAACGTAGGTATATGTAGACACAGATTTAAAAAAGGATATGGGTGTATGTATAGGATACATATATAGATAAGAATTATAGACATTAACAGCTTTTTGAGTTGATACAACTTGGTTTTGTGAATAGAATGGATGTGAATGATGACAGCTATGAATGCTTGAAGATTTTATCCTTTATGACTGCAACGAGGTTCTATAATTGAAGGCAAGCGTAAGATACGCATTTTTAATGGCTAAAGCTTATTAATATCCAAACTTTAATGAAGTCCTTGGTGGTCTCAAAACAGGAAACACATCCTGGAGGATATTTGATCAGTCTGGTACCTCTGGTTCACGTGGAGAGGAAATACACATTTCCTTTATGTTGGTCTTTCTTTACATGAAAACCTTTTAAGTTTGGACGAGGATATCTTTTATAGGTACTATGGAGGAACGCAGCTCAAATAGTTGAAGAGCCGCTCACTTATGGAGAAGGAAAAATAATGTGACTTTTATCTGGTGTTTATGGATAATGTGCACATTTCTGTCTTTCGGTTCTGCCACCTGTATATGTTATAAGTACCATGAGAAATCCTATAAAACTGCTGGCAAAGTTATAAATAAATTTTGGTGGGGACTTGTATTTTGCTGGTCAGAATGAATTTAGGAAACCAATTTGTGGGTTGCTCAGTTAATTGGATCAGCATTTATAAGCTGATTTTGTTGTAAGCTTTCTTATAACAGAATTGCCTCTTTGTGAAAGTGTGAAAAATACCAATTAAAAACATTTTCATACCACTTCTAACATTGAGTTAATATATAGCTACCAGAAGCTCCTTGGAATTAAACTTGGCTTAAAACTGTTGCATTAATAAGGCTGGAGGGTCTTATATATTTGTTTAAGCATTTAAAATTTTCCTTTGATAGTATGATGTGATTTGTTGCATTGCAAGAAACAGCAGAATGAGCTTATACATATTCAGTTATTTTGTAAAGAAAATTTGAGATTTTTACTAATTTATATATTTTCTGTTTTGTAAGGATACACATTACTTATAACTTAAAGAAACAGGTTTATAGTCAAACTTTTTCTTCTTTCTTGTTCCAGCCACACTGCCCACACCTTACCCTCAGCCGCCCAAAGCAGCAAATGTCAGTTTCTTCCAGAGTCAGATTAAGGGAAAAATAAACATGTACCTTTACACACCCATATACAACATACCCATACAGTACCTATTTTTTTCTGCATCTTTCCCTTTTCACCTAAAACAAGTTGGGGATTGCTTCATATAAGCACATAATGACTTTATTCATTCTTTTCGGTAATGTTTTCTTCTATGAATGCACAGTAATTTAGAGCTAGCCCTCTATTTCTGAACATTTGTTTCCAGATTGCCTTTACAAACTATGCCAGAAGAATAATCTTGTACATGTATCATTTCCCATGAATGCATGTGAATATGTCTTCAGAATAAATTCCTAAATGAGGAATCGCTGATTCCAGGGCTATGTACATTTGCAATTTTGATAGTTTTTGTCAAATTTATATTCCTTCCAGTAATTTTGAAAGCACAACATACTCGCAAAAACCATTCACTCATTTATTCTTCACCAGTATATCACGTTACTTCCATTTCGAAAGCACACATAATTGACATTGATGTAAAACTTTCATATTTAACATATAAACTTAAATAACATATGTATTACAAGTACTTTACTTATATATGGTTTATTTGTAATGCCAACACAATGAAAAGGTGAAATCAAAATTCAACAAAACAATCTTTAAGAAATACAGGAAGACATCTGAGAAGCTGTTCTGGTAGATACTGTTCCTCACCCAATCAACTGGCAAAAGCAAAGATCACTTCAGTTTTCTTATTAAAGTAGCTCAAATGATTTTTGTGGAATCCAAAGTATTTCCTTGATGATATTACTATTTCTTACTTTTATTAAACTAATCCTTTATTTCCTGATTGCTTTTATTCCTACCAATATATGAAACAAATACTTTACTATGCAGTAAATACATATAAAAATATTTGCCTAAGCAATCTGAGTTTGAATACCGTGTATTGGCAAAATTTGAAAATTAACTGAATCACTAATTAAATGGTTACTTAAAGTTTTTTGTTTTCATTCAGTATCTAAACACCTTTCTTATGGGGGAGGTGTCTTAAAAGAAAACCTGACAAAGTGGTTGGAAAATGCATTGTGGCATATTTTTACCAGCTAACCTATCAGGAGGTAGCCTGTTCAATAGGATGTCTTCCGGGAATGCTGGCTCCTTCCATCTTCCCACCCCTACCAGCTCAGATTTCAGGCATGAAGCAAGAACGGGGGTGAAAGCTTTCTCCTCTCAGTTTTCTCTTTTCTCCCCTTTTTAAAAAAAAATCTTGACATACATTTCACTCATCACCAGAGTCACGTCTCATCTGGCCACCCTGGCTGAGAGGCTGAACCAGTGTCAACCAATTTGGCTTCCGTCACTCAAGTTCTTCTACAGTGCTCTGGCACATTATGACTGTTAACTACTTTTTATTTACATCTTTTTCTTTACTGGCTAACCTGGCACAATTTGGTGGGAGGAGAAACCCTGATAACCCCAATGTAGTACTCACCCTTCACCTCCTCCCATCCCATTGCACCGCATCCTGCCAGTTAGAAGCAGAAGACTTTTAAAGAGGTTTTCAGGAAGACATTCTGGACTGGTTTATTCTGTTCCAGTGGGTTAGCGGAACACACCCTCGACTTGGGACACACAGGCAAATTTCAAACCAAGTCTATGCTCTCAGGCCACTTGTCTCTCTTTTCTGGAAGACTCCTGACTGTGCAGTCTCTGATTAAACATTGTAGATGCGGTAAGTGTTCCAACGCAAGGTGGCCAAAGTGTGGGAGAGTGACTGACCTTTGACTCTGGCAATCTCCTGAACTGTATACAGGGCCAGGCCTGGGTGGGAATGTTGGATAAGGCTTTTGGGAACCCTGTGAGGGAGGAAGAAGGGAGCACCAGATTCCACAAGCATTCTCTCCAACGGGATCTCTTTCAGAGCTTCTCGGAGCTCCCCAGCAGTAATGTAAGTCAGGATTCCTGTAAAGCCCAGAAACAAGTTGGGAAAGTACTTCAGAAAGGGCTCGATGGTTGCATAACTGCCAATGAAACAAATCCAATGGATCTTGTAGTCAGAGGGCACGTACTTTTTCAGGAGGAACAGCATATCTTTTTCAGCTTCTCGGCAGTAAATCAATAAGGGCTTCTTTAGACCTACAGCCAGCTGCAGCTGTCTTGCAAATACCATGTGCTGCTGTGGGGCAGGTGTGGTGCACTTGCAAGAATAATCCAAGCCCATTTTTCCAAACCCTACAGCCTTGGGGTGACGTAAGCATTCCAAAATATGGCGTTCTAGGAAGTTGTTGTAGTGACGTGCAAAATTGGGGCAGCAGCCAAAGGTCCCCCAAACCATGTCTTCTTTCAAGAACTCTTCCCATAGGCCACCGCTTAGCAAGCGAGGATCACAGAAATTAGAGATGCAGCCCTGAAATTCTTTAGGGAAGGAGCTGCTATAAATTTCTCTGAAGTGGCTAAAGGACCCTTTGAAAGACAGCTTGGAATAGAGCACGTCCAAGTGACAGTGGCTGTCAATGAAACCCTCCTGTGAGCTTTGTGCCAAGGGAACCTGTGGCAGGGAAAGGGATGCATGTTGTCTCCAAGGATATGATGGTATCTCTTGGAACGGCATTCTCGTCTCCTCCATCTCTGGTCCGAAACTTCTGAGGTTACCTGAATGAGAACTGTTGGATTGACCTTCCTGTGGTGTCTCCAGAGGTCTGGGCCAGCTGTGGGAGTACAGGGTAGAATCCGAGCTATGATAACTTAGGCAGCTCTGGTCACTATTCCTAGCCAGGAATGCGCTTCTGCCCATGGAGGGATAGAGAGATCGCAGGGGATTGCTGGTCCAAGAGCAGGCATAGCCATGCCAAAGACCACTGAAAAACTGAGACTGGGAGGGGACCTGGTTCGTGGTGAAGGATGGAGGCTTTGAAACTGACAAGAGACCCTGTGAGACTGGCTCTGCCTGAGAGAATCTGACTCTGTCACTCTCATCCACACCAGACCAGCCCCTTCCTGAATAGGGGTACTCAGTCAACAGGTTCCTTTCTTTACACTTTTGAATTTCTGCAGGAGAGTCATGTTCCTCTAAAAATGTTAGGTCTAGAGAGGGTTCAAAAAAGACATCTCTTTGATCACTTTGTGGCTGTTCATGATGATGTCCCATCACTTCCTGGTGACCAAGCTTCCTGAGCTCTATCACTAGGTTTTCCGTCTCTGCTCCGACCTCTGTGGCAGGCACTTTACTTTTCTGAGAAGCAGGGAAGATGCTAGGCCTGGCTGGCCTTTCTCCAGGGTTGGGAAGCTCTCCGGTGCTCGGTTTTGCACTAGCGGCAGCCTCTCCCTTTTCTTTTGGCATCGGTTTTTCTATGATGCCCTGGACAGCTGTCACACAGATTGATGAAAAGTCTTGGTCTTGCTGTCTATACCACCCTCTCTGGGCCTTTTCTGGGTTTAGTTCCTCACTATTGCCATTTTGACCCTCAGCATTGGCTGCAAATTCCCAGTTCATGGAGTTATGGAAACCACTAGAATTAGTCTCAAAGTTGCGGGTATCCTGTGGAGAAGCCATTTTTTTCTAGAAAGGGGTGGGTGGAGGGCAGAGGGGATGGCACGGAAAAGATTCCGGTCAAAGGGAACACCAGGTGCTCTGAATCAGGCAGTCTTTGGAGGCTGTCCCACCCACACCTGGGCCTGAAGAAAGTGAGGGTCAGGAGGAAAATTTCCCTGGCAGTATGAGCCCCAGAAGAACTTTGGCTTAAAGTCCACAAGGTTCGCCGCAGTTGCAGCTATAAGTTGGCCAGCTGGAAAGGCCGTATCACTGGGCGCCCAAAGGCATCCGCGTTTACGGGGGACCCTACCTCTGTACCGCTCCTGTGGCCGCTCCGATGACTTACGGACCTTTTGCCTTTCTTTCACACGCCCACCAGAGTTCTCAATGTCCCAGAGACGTCAAAGTCCTTCCACCGTGGCTGTAATTCTAAAGCACTTTGGAAAAATACCTAGAGCCAAGTTTTACCAACCGCTCCTTACACCGTCCGACCGAAAATGTGCACGAGTTCTACTACGCACTTTCGTTTTTAGGGAGAAGTGCTTCCGGCACGTAAGGTCAAGGAGCACTTCCGGTAGGTACGTCAAAGCGTTTCGGGTACAATAAAGCTCTTACATTTGGTTTGGAACACAAGGTCCTTCGGAAATGAAAGTCGTTGAAAAGACTGCACAGTGCCTTAGAGGATGCACACAAGGCACCCTGGAGCTGGGCTTCCGGCCCAGAGGTCCAGCCTGTGAAGGGTGCGCAGGAAAGTAGAACGGAACCCAACACGGGAGCAGAGCGGGGACGGCACTGCTCGTCCTGCCCACCGGATGCACTCCCCGCCCAAAAGCCCGCCCACCCCCGCTGCTTCCACCTCAGGATAGTCCTCCCTCCTCTCCCCTCCCCCTTCCCTCTTTCTCCCTTCACCAACTTCCCAGAGGCCCGCCAAAACCCTGCGGTCCTGCCATGTGTTCCCCCTCCCTGCACAGCTGCCACCATTGCATGCTTTTTCCTTTTTTCTCCCAATTCTTTCCCAAAAACATAGTTATGGCTTTCAAAGCAGAATTTAAGTATACATGCTCTTAAAAAACGTAGTTAAAATTGTAGTACTTTAACCATTTTCAGTCCTGTGTTTTTTTGCTCAACATTTCTGCATATCCTAAGTATTTTTCTTAGACCGTTGCATAGTTTTTGAAAACATACTAGTGCCTTCATTATATTCCAGAGTGTATAGATGTGCCGTAATTCACCAAACCCTCTCCTTTTGCTAACTTTCGATTCCTTTGCTCTAGTTTTTTCTGTTATAAGGAAAATGCTGCAAAGAACATCTTTGCACATATGTTTCTCCATGTTTACCTTTGTTTCTTTGGGCTACCTGCCTGGAAATGGGGTGCCTCAGAAGTATAGCAAGTTTAAAATGGCTCCTGATAGAACTGTGTTGCCACAGAGTTGTATTGGAGTAATTTAAACACCCATCCATGATGAATAATCCTACCACTCCCACCCCCCACCCCTTTCCTCACTTTTATTTTAACTTGCCCTTGTCTTAATTTCTTTAGCAAAACTTTTTTTATTTATTATCCCTCTTATGAATTTTAGGTTATTTTTTTTTGTTTTTTTAGTCTTTTAAAAGTTAATTTAAAAATATTATAAAATAAACCTGTCATATTTCTTACAAAAATTTTATTAGTATGTTGTTTCTTATTTATGTTTTAGTCTATTGAATGTGTAACTTATTTTTATAGTCAAATTTTAATTTTTTTTTATTTATAATTTTCTCTTTTTCTCCTAAGCCCAGAATGGTCAACCTCCCCTTCAAAGCTTTGACATAGATATAGTATACATACAGTCTTTTGGAGGGTAAAAGGGATTGATTTGTTATATGTAAGTTGATACTCCATCTGCTATATATTTTGGGCTATAATTTATTTTGGGTGGAGATATACTCTGATGCTTTTCTAAGTTAGTACTTTTTTTTACTTACTGGTACATGACTCTTCTCTCATCATGCATTCAATTCCTATATGTAATAAAGAGTCTATTTCCAGACCGTCTATTTTTTCCACGTACTCATTTGTCTCTTGGTACAGTGGTGTTGCACCATTTTGATAACTGAAACATTAAAGTGAGGTGTAAAATCTGGGAGATTGAAGTCTCCTGTAGAAAACTCAACTTTCCTAATTATCTTTAGTAGGCTGACCTATTTATTTTCTCAGGTGGACTTAGACTTACTTTTTTCAACTCCCTCCAAGCATCAATGAAATGTACACTTTGGAAATATGTTATTTTAGTTTGCTTATCCAGAATATACATTATCTATCCTATTTAGTCAAGTTTGTCTCTATCTTCTAGTAAATAATTTTAGAGTTTTATCTCTGTCACAGTTTTCATTAAAACTATTTTTAAGTGTTTTGTAATTTTTTATTCTATTGTGAAGACACTTTTTCTCCTATTGTATTTTCAGCTAGTTATTGTTAGTACATAAGAATATTTTTGATTCAGTTGTGCTGAAATCTTTTATTTATTCTGTTTCTCAGCCTTTGTGTATGCCATAATTTTGTCTACCTATAACCATACTTCCGCCTCTTTCTTGCTCATATATTTACTTCATACCTTCTTACCTTGTCCAGAACTAAAAACAATATTAAATAATGATGTTGGAGGGCACTTTTGTTGTGTTTCTGACTGTAGTGCATGTAGTTTCATTAAGTATAATGCCAGATATTTAGGCTGTTGTTTTAAAGCAGATGCTTTTTTCGAATCTTGGTAAGGAATTACTCTTGTATTTTAAAAAGCATGTGGTAGGAAACCATAAGAGATCATTGTGTATTTGCTCTTATTTTCTAATTTGGAAACATCTTTGCATCCATGAGGAAAATGCTGCTTTATGTTTAGGTGGCTTAAAACTGTTACGGACTATTGAATTCTGTTTCCTTGTATTGTAGTTAGGATCTTTGCTCCATAAATCATAAGAAGTGAAATTGCTCTGGAGCAGTAGTTCTCAACCTTGGCTTGCACATTGTAATCACTTGGGGAGCTTTAAAAAATCACTGATGGCTGGGCCCATTGTGAGAGATTCTGATTTCATTTTGTATGTATGTGTATGGGGTGGCTATGAGTATGTTTGGGTGTGGAGATGGCCCAAGCATTACGAGTTTAAAAAGCTTTATAGGTGATTCTAATGTGCAGCCAGGGTGAGAACAAGTGCTCCATAGTTTACTGTTTTAATGGTATGTTTATCAGGTACTGAAATTCACCTTTGTGGCTTTCCATCTTTTTTTGGTATCCCAGGGGAGTTATATAATGTGGTAAATTTTTTTCCTTGAAAGTTTGAAAGAATACATTAGTGAATCATCCTGATAGGAGCTCTTGTTGAGGCAATTCTTTGGTAATTTTTTAACTTTTTGCTTGGTTATTAATTTATTCATTCTGTTTTGGTAATTTACAGTTCTTACAGAAAATCACTTATTTAATTGTGGTTTCAAAATTTATTTTCACGGAAGTTTACTAATTTATTAGAATAAGATCATTTGTATTTTATACTTTATTATGTCATGCACCATCTCATTTCTGATTTAATTTTATTGATTATCTTTGGTAAAATCTTATTTTATTTTTAAAAACTCTTGGATTTATTTATTGTATTTGTATTTCCCCTTTCAAATTCACCTTATGTGCTTTTCATCCTTTTTGCTTTTTAGTTGTTTTCCTTATGACACATTTTTGCACTTCCAATAATTTTTATTCCAGCTGTTGCTCACTGATTCTGTTGGGGGGGAGGGTGTTGTCTATTTTCCTCCATCCTTGCCCCACGGCAACAAAGAATTGAAGGGCAGAGACACAGTAGTGAAGCAGAGTAAAGGTTTTATTTAAACTTACTCAGAGAAAAAGTGCAGGTGACCTCAGAGAGAGAGAAGTGCCTTGAAAGGTTGGGAAAAATTAAAGTTGTGCACTCAGAAAGGTGGGCAACCTCAGAGAGAGGAGTGCGCTGAAAGGTTGGGGGTTCCCCCTTATAAGGATTCTTCAGGAAATGTGCCTAAGGGCTGGGGGTTCAGACTTGTTAAGTGGTCTTTGAATACTTAGAATTAACTTAACACAAGGAACTTCCTGCTCTGATTTCTTCCTGGGATACAGGCCTCTTGCTCTGGGAGTATACCAAACAAGACTGCCTGGCCAGCCCCCAGTGTGGGCTGAGTTATTGTCCGTTTGTTAAAGAGTAAGTTAAGAATCCTACTTCTTTTTTTTTGTTTGTTATCATTAATCTACAATTACATGAAGACCATTATGTTTACTAGGGTTCCCCCATCACCAAGTCCCCCCCAAAAAACCCATCAGCCACTGTCCATCAGCATAGTAAGATGTTGTAGAATCACTACTTGTCTTCTTTGTGTTGCACAGCCCTCCCCATGCCCCCCCCACATTATAAATGCTAATCGTAATACCCCCTTACTTTTTCCCCTCCCTTATCCTTCCCTTCCCTCCCATTCTCCCCAGTCCCTTTCCCTTTGGTAACTGTTAGTCCATTCTTGGGTTCTGTGATTCTGCTGCTATTTTGTTCCTTCAGGTTTTTTTGTTCTTATACTCCACATATGAGTGAAATCATTTGGTATTTGTCTTTCTCCGCCTGGCTTATTTCACTTATTTCACCTATTTCAATTATTTCACTAAGTACAGTACCCTCCAGCTCCATCCATGTTGCAAATGGTAGGATTTTTTTTCTTCTCATGGCTGAATAATATTCCATTGTGTATACATACCACCTCTTCTTTATCCACTCATCTACTGATGGACACTTAGGTTGCTTCCATTTCTTGGCTATTGTAAATAGTGCTGCAATAAACATAGGGGTGCATCTGTCTTTTTCAAACTGGGCTGCTGCATTCCTTGGGTAAATTCCTAAAAGTGGAATTCCTGGGTCAAATGGTATTTCTATTTTAAGCTTTTTGAGGAAACTCCATACTGCTTTCCATAGTGGTTGAAATAATTTACATTCCCACCAGCAGTGTAGGAGGCATCCCCTTTCTCCGCAACCTTGACAACATTTGTTTTTGTTTGTCTTTTGGATGGTGGCGATCCTTACTGGTGTGAGGTGATATCTCACTGTGGTTTTAATTTGCATTTCTCTGATAACTAGCTATGTGGAGCATCTTTTCATGTCTCTGTTGGCCATCTGAATTTCTTCTTTGGAGAACTGTCTGTTCAGCTCCTCTGCCATTTTTTAATTGGATTATTTGCTTTTTGTTTGTTGAGGTGATGAGCTCTTTATATATTTTGGATGTCAACCCTTTATCAGATATGTCATTTATGAATATATTCTCCCATACTGTAGGGTACCTTTGTGTTCTATTGATGGTGTCCTTTGCTGTACAGAAGCTTTCCAGCTTGATATAGTCCCGCTTGTTCATTTTTGCTTTTGTGTCCCTTGCCCAGGGAGATATGTTCATGAAGATGTCGCTGATGTTTATGTCCAAGAGATTTTTGCCTTTGTTTTTTCTAAGAGTTTTAGGGTTTCATGACTTACATTCAGGTCTTTGATCCATTTCGAATTTCCTTTTGAGTATGGGGTTAGACAGTGATCCAGTTTAATTCTCTTACATGTAGCTATCCAGTTTTGCCAGCAACATCTGTTGAAGAGACTGTCATTTCCCCATTGTATGTCCATGGCTCCTTTATCGTATATTAATTGACCATATATGTTTGGGTTAAAGTCTGGAGTCTCTATTCTGTTCCACTGGTCTGTGGCTCAGTTCTTGTGCCAGTACCAAATTGTCTTGATTACTGTGGCTTTGTAGTAGAGCTTGAAGTTGGGGAGTGAGATCCCCCCCACTTTTTTCTTCCTTCTCAGGATTGCTTTGGCTATTTGGGGTCTTTGGTGTTTTCATACGAATTTTTGAACTATTTGTTCCAGGCCGTTGAACAGTGCTGTTGGTAATTTGATAGAGATTGCAGCAAATCTGTATATGGCTTTGGGCAGGATAGCCATTTTAACGATATTAATTCTTCCTAGCCAAGAGCATGGGATGAGTTTCCATTTGCTAGTGTCCTCTTTAAATTCTCTTAAGAGTATCTTATAGTTTTCAGGGTACAGGTCTTTCACTTCTTTTGTTAGGTTTATTCCTAGGCATTTTATTCTTTTTGATGCAATTGTGAATGGAGTTGTTTTCTGGATTCCTCTTTCTATTGGTTCATTGTTAGTGTATAGGAAAGCCACAGATTTCTGTGTGTTAATTTTGTATCCTACAACTTTGCTGCATTCCAGTATTAGTTCTAGTAGTTTTGGAATGGCGTCTTTAGGGTTTTTTATGTACAATATCATGTCATCTGCAAATAGCAACAGTTTAACTTCTTCTTTACCAATCCGGATTCCTTGTATTTCTTTGTTTTGTCTGATTGCCGTGGCTAGGACCTCCAGTACTATGTTAAATAACAGTGGGGAGAGTGGGCATCCCTGTCTTGTTCCCGATCTCAGAGGAAAAGCTTTCAGCCTCTCGCTGTTCAGTATGATGTTAGCTGTGGTTTTATCATGTATGGCCTTTTTTATGTTGAGGTACTTGCCCTCTATACCCATTTTGTTGAGAGTTTTTGTCATGAATGGATTTTTAATTTTGTCAAATGCTTTTTCAGCATCTATGGGGATGATCTTGTGGTTTTTGTCTTTCTTTTTGTTTCTGTGTGGATGATGTTGATGGATTTTTGAATGTTGTACCATCCTTGCATCCCTGAGATGAATCCCACTTGGTCATGGTGTATGATCCTTTTAATATATTTTTGAATCCAGTTTGCGGACATTTTTTGAGTATTTTTGCATCTAAATTCATCAGGGATATTGGTCTGTAATTTTCTGTCTTGGTGGGGTCTTTGCCAGGTTTTGGTATTAGGGTGATGTTGGCTTCATAGAATGAGTTTGGGAGTATTGCCTCCTCTTCTATTTTTTTGGAAAAGTTTAAGGAGAATGGGTGTTATGTCTTCTCTGTATGTCTGATAAAAATCCGAGGTAAATCCATCTGGCCCGGGGGTTTTGTTCCTGGGTAGTTTTTTGATTACTGCTTCAATTTCTTTGCTTGTAATTGGTTTGTTTAATTTTTGTGTTTCTTCCTTGGCCAGTCTTGGAAGGTTGTATTGTTCTAGGAAGTTGCCCATTTCTTCTAGGTTTTCCAGCTTGTTGGCATATAGGTTTTCATAGTAGTCTCTAATAATTCCTTGTATTTCTGTGGGGTCCATCGTGATGTTTCCTTTCTCATTTCTGATTCTGTTGATGTGTGTGGATTCTCTTTTTCTTTTTAAAAGTCTGGCTAGGGACTTATCTATTTTGTTTATTTTCTCATAGAACCAGCTCTTGGTTTCATTGATGTTTTCTATTGTTTTATTCTTCTCAATTTCATTTATTTCTTCTCTGATCTTTATTATGTCCCTCCTTCTGCTGATTTTAGGCCTCATGTGTTCTTTTTCCAATTTCGATAATTGCAACGTTAGACTATTCATTTCGGATTGTTCTTCCTTCTTTAAATATGCCTGCATTGCTATATACTTTCCTGTTAAGTCTGCTTTCGCTTCGTCCCACAGAAGTTGGGGCTTTCTGTTGTTGTTTTCATTTGTTTCCATATATTGCTTGGTCTCTACTTTATATTGGTCATTGATCCATTCATTATTTAGGAGCATGTTGTTAAGCCTCCATGTGTTTGTGAGCCTTTTTGTTTTCTTTGTACAATTTATTTCTAGTTTCATACCTTTGTGGTCTGAAAAGTTGGTTGGTAGGATTTCAATCTTTTTGAATGTACTGAGGCACTTTTTGTGGCCTAGTTTGTGGTCTATTCTGGAGAATGTTCCATGTGGACTTCAGAAGAATGTGTATCCTGTTGCTTTTGAATGTAGAGCTCTATAGATATCTATTAGTTCCATCTGTTCTAGTGTGTTGTTCAGTGCCTCTGTGTCCTTACTTATTTTCTGTCCAGCGAATCTATCGTTTGGAGTGAGTGGTGTGTTGAAGTCTCGTAAAATGAATGCATTGCATTCTATTTCTTCCTTTAGTTCTGTTAGTATTTGTTTCACATATGCTGGTGCTCCTGTGTTGGGTGCATATACATTTATAATGTTTTATTCTCTTGTTGGACTGAGCCCTTTATCATTATGTAATGTCCTTCTTTATCTCTTGTTGCTTTCTTTGTTTTGAAGTCTATTTTGTCTGATACGAGTACTGCAACACCTGCTTTTTTCTCCCACTTATTCGCATGAAATATCTTTTTTCATCCCTTGACTTTTAGTCTGTGCATGTCTTTGTGTTTGAGGTGCATCTTTTGTACACAGCATATAGATGGGTCTTGCTTTTTTATCCATTCTATTACTCTGTGTCTTTTGATTGGTGCATTCAGTCCATTTCCGTTTAGGGTGATTATTGAAAGATATGTACTTATTACCATTGCAGGCTTTAGATTCGTGGTTACCAAAGGTTCAAATTACGCTTCTTTAGCATCTTACTGTCTAACTTAACTCGCTTATTCAGCTATTATGAACGCTGTCTGGTGATTCTTTATTTCTCTCCCTTCTTACTCCTCCTCCTACATTCTTTCTATGTTGGTTGTTTTATTCTGTGCTCTTTTGAGTTTCCTTGAACTGCTTTTGTGGGTCGTTGATTTTACTTTCTGCCTTTAGTTAGTATTTGGTTGGTCTGCTTTCCTTGCTGTGATTTTATTTTCTCTGGTGACATCTATTTAGTCTTAGGAGTCCTCCCAACTGGAGCAGTCCCTCTAAAATACCCTGCAGAGGTGGTTTGTGGGAGGCAAATTCCCTCAAGTTTTGCCTGTCTTGGGATTGTTTAAAACCTCCTTCATATTTAAATGATAATCGTGCTGGATACAGTATTCTTGGTTCAAGGCCCTTCTGTTTCATTGCATTAAATATATCATGCCAATCTCTTCTGGCCTGTAAGGTTTCTGTTGAGAAGTCTGATGATAGCCTGATGGGTTTTCCTTTGTAGGTGACCTTTTTCCTCTCTCTAGCTGCCTTTAAAAGTCTGTCCTTGTCCTTGATCTTTGCCATTTTAATTATTATGTGTCTTGGTGTTGTCCTCCTTGGGTCCCTTCTGTTGGGAATTCTGTGTACTTCTGTGGTCTGAGCGATCATTTCCTCCCCCAGCTTGGGGAAATTCTCAGCAATTATTTCTTCAAATACACTTTCTATCCCTTTTTCTCTCTTCTTCTTCTTCTGGTACCCTAGAATGCAGATATTGTTCCTTTTGGGTTGGTCACACAGTTCTCTTAATATTGTTTCATTCCTGGAGATCCTTTTATCTCTCTCCGCGTCATCTTCTCTGGGTTCCTGTTCTCTCATTTCTATCCCAATAATGGCCTCTTACACCTCATCAAGTCTGCTCTTAAATCCTTCCAGAGATTGTTTCATTTCTGTAATCTCCTTCCAGACTTCATCCCTTAGCTCTTGCATATTTCTCTGAAGATCCATCAGCATGGTTATGATCTTTATTTTGTATTCTTTTTCAGGGAGATTGGTTACATCTATCTCCTTCTCAGGGGTTGTCTCTGTCAGTCTGGTCTGGATCAAATTCTTCTGCCTTTTCATGGCGACAGTGGCTTTCCTGGCCTTATTCTCCTTCTACTCCACTCATATCTATTTTCCTGCCTAACATGCCCACCTCAAGGAGTCGGGACCCAAATCATTGGGGTGGGAGATGATGGCCACTCTGGCTGCTTCCTGCTTGTGAGGGTCGGTGTGGTTATTTGGGTCCCCTCTGCTTGCTGACTGTCGGGATAGTGGAGATTAGGACAGGAAGGGTGCCCAGTTAGGGATTTTAGTTGCTTGATGACTATTGAGGCAAGGGCTCAGACTGGCTATTGGGGAGTCCATCAAGTGGTCCCGTGAACACGGAGGTGTGGTCATTGGAGGAGTCACTGTGGGCCTGAGGAATCTGGCAGCGAAGGCTTCTGAAAATAAGTTGAATGAGGCTAAGGCTGGGGGTGTCTGGTGACATTGGAGATATTAAGGACTGTTTCTGTCCCAATTACAATGTCAAGAGTTTCTTGTCCCATTGAATTGTTGATTATGGCCCAGGACTCACCTGCTTAAGGCTTGGTGGCACTGTACTTATCGTTGCCCCACTATAACCAGAGGCCAGAGTGTTGCCTTGGAAGTATGGCTCTCTGGTGACTGTGTGGTTAAGGCTATAGATACTGAATTTTTTCCATTATTAGGGGAATCCTTTTGGAATCGTGGTTCCCATTTGTGAAAAGTGCGATTATATATAAAAGTTGCATTACAGTAGAAATAGCTGAGCATTCCCAAGAGGGGACCAGTGCCCCAGGAATTGGAAAAGCATAGACTGGCTTTTGCAGCTAGTTGATGGACTTTACCTACTTGTTCAGCTGGTGTTGGAGTGACCCACTTTGGATTGAAAGGTTGGGGGCCTCCACCAACTCCATCACTTTTCATGGTGGTATAAGTTGTATAAGAAAAACTTCAATATAGTGCTGTGGTATTGGCAATAGTTTCTAGTGACATTGGGATGCCAAGAAGATTTATATCATCTTCAAGATGATCTCGGCAGAGGCAGATCCAGTAACTGGTTTGTCTAGTTACTTCAGCAATTTGCTAATCACTGGCGTTAGAGAGTGTATGGCTGCCAGGAGAGGAACTAGTCAGATGAGGGTTAATAATAGTAATGATGGCATGTTTAAGGCCATTTTCCTTTTAAGGGTTAAGCCCAGTAGGGGCAGAAATACTGCTGGCTAAAGGAAAGGGGTTTCACAATAGCACAGGAAAGGAATAATAAGTTCCACTCTCACAAGGATGCCTAGAAAGAGTTAGGGAACTGGAGTTACGAAGCACTTATCTTAGGTGGCTGTTGCTTGAAGAGATATTTTAGATATTCTGCAGGCTCACAGATGTAGCTGGGTTCTTGGGTCTCGAGACTCTGCACCGCTGGATCTTTCCACCACTTTACATGAGAATAATGGAACCAGCTGGTGACTCCGGGGACCCTGACGGCTGAAGGGGTAGACATAAGGAAAGGGTAGGATCTTTTCCAAACAGGTTGCAATTGAGATTGGGGCAACCTGTCTTTCCAGACCTTGATGAGGACTCGGGTCCCTGGGCTATAGAGAGGCCTGTTCTCCGATGGGTCAGAGACTGTGACCTGGGTGAGCCCAAATTCTCTTAAAGCCTGTTGGAACTGATGTATAGATGTGGCATATTCCGATAAGGCACTGGCCCCAGGAAGTTGGCCAACTTTTCACTTGGTAAGGGGTTGAATTTTCAGGACAGCAGGACTTTAATCTCTAGGGGCTATCGTCTGGAAGAAATAAATTTGATTAAGAGGTTTCATAAGCATGGTTCACACCGTGGGGCTAGTAAAAGCATTAGTAGGAGTTTAGCAAAGAAGAGTAGTCAGGATGCCCAGTTCTAAAAGTGGAACTGTACTCCTTATGATTCTGAGAGCTTCTGATAAATCTGAGAGACTTGATCAGCTAGTTTCTTCACTGCTTGTTAGAGACAGAGGATGAAATCTTTGAGCAACATCTGGAGTTGGATATTACGCTTCGGAAGAACAAACTTGACAAGGAGATTAAGAATGCATGGCTAAATATGAGGATTAAGAATAGTAAGATTTTAATTGAGATGGGAGAACATTGGAAACATGTGGAGAGTCAGATATTTGAGGAAACTAGAATTTAGGAAGCTGATTTTACAATGACTAGTATTAGAATCTATTACAGATAAGGCTGTATTACTGAAACAATACTTTTCTCTCTAAAGTCACCCTCATTTAGAGGTAACTTTAAGAAAATAAGCTTAGCCTTGGAACACTTGTCTTGATTATTTGCATAAGAGCAGCAAGAAGAGAAATTGATCACATAGGATCTTTTAAATGTGCTCTGCTGGAACTTTTTATAAGGAATTTCAGATTGAGCTTTTAAAGGCCTCTTGAGGCCACAAAGCCAAGCCAGACTGGCCATCAGGTTTTGCCTGCAGTACCTGTAGATTTGGGCAAATTCCTTTTCTCGAGGTCCCCAGTATATATTCTGAGGTTCCTGCACCTGCCAGGAAGTGACCTTCCTTACTCACCTGGTGAGGCTGCTGGGAACCCTGCCAGCCAAGGCACAAGGCCAGTTCTTCCAAGGCGTTTTGTTGGCTCCATAAAGTCCAATCTTAGTTCCTTAGAGCTGTCTGGTCATATCTGAGTCTACACATATGTACATATGTCTCAAATATGACCTTCCAGTCAAAGCCTTGGTAATAACCAGCGTGTTCAATTGTGCCCTGTTATAAGGAGAGCAGATTCTTCTTGAACTTATGCAAATAAAAATACTGCCATAAAACATGAAAAAAGTCACTGAGAGTTTTAAGTTCTGGAGGGATCAAGTGGAGAGAGAAAGATACATGTTTCAATTCTTCTTATAAAGGTATAATTTACTAAACTGTTGTAAACTAGCTTAAGAGGAAAGGTTAAAACAGACACTTCTTCTGTTTAAGAGATTAGCAACATTTGAAACCAAATATCATAAGAATTAAAATTATCCTCTTTAGTTTACTTAGGTAGCTATTCTTTGCTTGAATCTAGGTTTTCACTAGTTCTGGAATAAAACAATTATAAATGATAAAAGACTTAGAAATGGCTATGGTTAACACAACTGACAAGAAAATGTGGTTATTTCTATAACGTATAACAGTTTAATAATCTGAAGTTTAGCATCATTCAGCAGTCATTCCCAAGTAATTATATATTAAATAAATAAGCCGAATAAGCCACATATTTTTCCCCGATGAGGAGAAAAAATTCCTCTGACATGTTCCAGGGGCCCTCTGGGAAATATCAGAGTTCACTAGCGGTAAAAGCACCTTTTCGAATTTGGTTTGGGGAAGTTGTCAAAAGAAAGTTTAAGGTACTTGCTTAAATAAGATTGTAAGTTGTTAAGAAACAATATTTAGTTTTCATTTAACTAAAGTGACAATAAAATATTTAAAGGCATATATAGAAGGTCACATAGTTGTTAGCAAAACAGGTCTTTTAATATTAATATTTTTGTCTTTTCGAGTATGTAAACATACTACTGAGACATTAAGTATAAGAATAAACTGTTGTAAACTGTTATACTAGCATGTCTTTATGCACAGGAGTTAGAGGGTTCTTTTCCAGAGCATCTTTGTTATTATAATTTCTATTTGGGCCTACTGATCGAACAGCAGTTCAGTGGGATACTGTATTAGACAAGTGAAGGCTGCTAGTAAACTTACAAGCCTTTTTAATAACTCTTTTGCTTGTCTAAGGTCAGTTTTAAGCTGACACTGGAGCAGAAGTAAAGTAGGGAGAGGAGCAAGGAGAGGACTGTATCAAGTTTGCAAGCTTGACAGAGTTCTTTTTGACTTCTGAGATAGAAGTAAGCCCGAACCTAAGGGACCTCTGTTCAATTGCCCACCCGCTTACAGTTTGAGAGTCTCAGGGTCGAATTATGATTAGAGGGAGAGAATGCAGCCCAACAGTGTGGCTCATCTAGGAGAAAGGAACATCTTGGAGAGCAGGACAGAAGACTGTAGTCCTGAAGAATGAGTTAGAGAGCCCAGCGTCCCAGGGTCTATCCCAGAGGTCTTGGCACAGCCGGCTGCCCAGGACCTAACGCATCCCACCTCAGACGTCTCTGAGCGGAATATGGACATGGAGGACTAGAGTCTCGTGGCTTTCTAGCAAAGGGTTAAAGGGGGCTTACCACAGGTGGTCCCATGAGACGTGGCAGGTGTTGACAAAGGCTGGCAGTGAGGTCTTATGGGAGCCTTAAGGAGGCTCAACCAAGTCAGGCAAATAGCTAGAAAGCTGACGGTGTGGTGAAAGGCACAATAAGCTTAAGAATCCCAGGACGCTTGCTTTTATTACGAGCATCTCAGAAGTTTAGAAACCTCTCTTCCAGTCTGACGCTGGCCAGAAGTGAGTGTGCCATGGAGAGACAGCAAAGGGGAAAAGGGGGAATCACAGGTGACAGAGCGCTGGTCTGGGACAAAAAGGGAGATAAGGGAGAAAGGGAGTTGAAGGATGAAAAGATCTTGAGTGGACCTGTAATAAGCAGGCAAGGGAGAAAGGCTTATGAGAGGGGGACAGTGGAGGAGGTGCAAGTGCAGAGGAAATGGGAGAATAGGAGTCTAAGGTAGAGAGCTTTAAGGAAACTTTGGTCTTTATACTTGCTGAGTCTTAATTGGTCAAGTTTAGTAGTAATTACAGGTTCCAGGGTAAGAGTGGAAGAAGGGAAGAGCAGCAGCTCTTCACAGAGCTTCAGAGTCAGAAAAGGCATGAAGAAGTGTTCTGGCCTGGCAAGCCTCCCGGAAATTTGGGAGCCTCATCAGGGGACAATAGGAAGTCAAGGTCCCTGGAGAGACTACCACACTAGTTAGAAAAGATCATCTCCCATTTGCCTGGGCTGAGGCACAGGCAGCTGTGAGGAAAAAAAAAAACCTGCTGTGCTAAGAGGTTTTGGCCCTAGGCTATGTGCTCCTGCAGGCTGCAGGCTAGGCCTGAGAGGTGGGTTCCAAATGGGAAGTCAGAGTTAAGTCAGACCTGCAGATCCTGTCAGAGTGAAAGTTTCTGTTTCCCTCTAAATGGAAAATAGAGCAAATAAAGCAGGCATGACAGTAGAAATAACTTAGTGTAAAAGGGGCAAAGGGTCGTAGAATAAAGGCACATGAGAAGGCTCTTAGCACCTGCAGGGAGCTGTAGGGGAAGACAGTAAAGGGAGAAATCTCCTGGTTGCTCTGGGTGACATTCCCTAGGACCCAATCATGACCTGCCTCCTAGGGAGGGGTTCCCTGCAATGCGAGCACAAGTGGGTGCTACCTCCAGCTGGGTCTGGTGGACATCTCATGGTCAAGGGATCATGAGGTGGGGGTCCTTGGGGTTTGCCCCAATTAGCTGACCAGCAGATAACAAAGAAATCTTGGAGGAGGGAAGAAAAGAAATGCAGTGAGTAGGAGAAATCTGCGAACACAGAAAAGGAAATCTCTGCGTGGACATATTAAACTCTGCTTGGGGATTTGCCGTAGGGTTGGAAGTGGGTGCTTCTTTTTTGTTTTATTTATTTATTTTTTATTTTGGTATCATTAATATACAATTCCATGAGCAACATTGTGGTTACTAGATTCTCCCCATTATCAGCTCCCACTACATTCACTATCAGTGTAGTAAGATGCTATAGAATCACTACATGTCTTCTCTGTGCTATACTACCTTCCCCGTGTACCCCCGCTACATTATGTGGAATAATCGTAATGCCCCTTATTCCCCTTCTCCCTCCCTTCCCCCCCAGTCCCTTTCCCTTTGGCAACTGTTAGTCCATTCTTGGGTTCTGCGAGTCTGCTGCTGTTTTGTTCCTTCAGGTTTTGCTTTGTTCTTATGCTCCACAGATGAGTGAAATCACTTGGTACTGGTCTTTCTCCGCCTGGCTTATTTCACTGAGCATAATACACTCTAGCTCCATCCATGTCGTTGCAAATGGTAGGATTTGTTTTCTTCTTATGGTTGAATAATACTCAGGAAGTGGGTGCTTTTACAGTGTGCCTTTGTTGCGTGTACATTGTCTTACAGTCAGCAGGGTGCCTAATGCGATCTTCCCCGGTCCACGATCCACGACCCACTTATCCTGTCATGGGAGTCTTCCAGCGAGTGCCCTGTGGCCTTTACTGCTCAACCCATGCCCCAAGGTGCAATTGTTTTAGGTTCGCGAAAGACAGCGAAGGAAGGGAAGGATTCCCAAAGAAGAGGAAGATAGTGAGTGAGTGCCTCCAGCCAGGGGGCACTGCCCTTCAATTCTTTGTTGTGGTGGGGACAAGAACCAAAGAAAATACACAACCCCTGCACCTAACATATTTGGTGCCATGACTTGGATGGATTTCCATCCCTGTTAAGATGAACCAACCTCTCCCACCAACCTGTTTGCTGCTGCATGACTTGGATGGATTTCCACCCCCGGTAAGCCGCATGTGCCTCGCCCCTTGTACATACAAACATGTTAATGTTCAGACCTGCTATGGGTTGTGCTTAACATATGATAATTAAGTTTATTTTTTATACCAAACCCTCAGAGTTGAAGCTAACCTGTTTAAATTATGATTTAAAATGAGACTTTGTATTACAGTTGCTCTTTATTTAAAGACATTTTCAAAATAGTGACATCAAGATTGAAAGGATAACTGACATATTGAGATTAGAGAATGGTAAACATAGAATATTTTATTACCTTCTAAATAACATGCTGATATCAAACAATTTACCTTGAAGCTACAACTTAACAAGATTCATATCTTATAAAAGTGTATTTGGCCCATTCAAAAGTATAGAAAACAAGGTGCAAATAATTACTGCAAATTAATGGATGCAAATTACTGAGGCATAACACCTTAACTAGTGTTATAAAATATGTCCATATATTTAAAATTGATATGTTCATTTGTTATAAAATTATTATGGTTCTGTATTTACTAACAGAATGGCCTATGCAAGTTAATCTCATAGTTTGCTGCATCATTCAGAATAATACATTATAGGCACTGGCCCTTTCGTTGTATTTTAAAATGCTGAGTCCCATGCCTTTGCAAAGCCTGTGCACTTCCTATTGCTTCTGCTTTGAGCATTACTTCCTGGATATCTTCATTCTCTTTCCCACTTCACACAAGTCCCTGCTCAACTAAGCACTTTATCTGAGATTTCCCAGTGTTTTTTCTAAAATAGCATATGCTTCAGTCATTCTTTTTCTTGCTCTATTTTTTTCTCAGTAGCATTTTTCCAAAATAATATATGTAGTTTCTCAGAATGTGGGCTTCTTAAATGTTCACTGCCATGTTCTCAGAGCCTAGAACAGTGGCTGGAAAACAACAGATGTCAAATATTATTTGAGTAAATAAACGAATGAATCAATGAGTAAGTAAAGAGACAGTTTCAGGTTTTACACATTTTTCTACCCTATTCCAGATATTGAACATATATTAGCTTACCAGTTCATGCCTTCTGGCACAAATACAGGGGTTGGTTGATTGGTTGAGATGGAAGGAGACACTTTACATGTTCAATGTATACCTGAGTACAGGTTTCCATGGTTAGTAACTGCAGACGTCCTTGAGAAACTGAAAGATTTCACTTAGGTTAACTTGGACTGAGAAAGTTGTATTTTACCTGTCAACAGTGAGACTTTACTTACACCGGCTCCATTGGTAAAGCCTGACCATGCTTGCAGCTCAGTGCAGGGGTGTTGTGGGGGATAGGGCTGCACCCCAAACCTTTTGATTGAGAAACTGAGGGTGAGGCCTAGCAATCTGTTTTAATAAGCCCTCCGTGTGATTCTGATGCATACTAAAGGATGAACCAGTTAGGCTATAGTATCACAGTGGTTTCATTAGTGCTTCTAGATTGCTTACAGAATGGTAGTTGTTCATCAGCAATATTTCCAAAAAATCCCTCCTCTAAGCAATTCCTTTGAACTAATAATGGCTGAGAATTTCTCCAAACTGAATATGAAGGAGGATAAATGCCAAAAACCTTTATAACTAGGCACATTCTATTCAAAATGCAGAAAAACAAAGAAAAAATCTTGAAAGAAGCCAAAGGGAAAAAATACCTATAGAGGAGCCATTGTGAGAATTACAGCCAATTTCTCAGGAATCGTGCAATCAGGAAGAGAATGGAGTAAAGCATTTAAAATGTTGAAAAGAAGAAAAAAACCAATGCACCCTAACTAGAATTCTGTATGCTGTGAAATTCTCCTTCAATAGTGAAGGAGAAAACACGGCAGACAATAGGCAGTAGGCCTCACTGAACACATCTTTTGGGTAAACTTGCCAGGTGGCAACTTTCAATCATCCTTATTTTGGAAAGTTTGTCCTTGATCAAGCCGATGGAGCAACAAATACTTTTTTAGTTGTGCGTGGATTTCCCAGCAACTCTTGAGAATTTAGCAGTAAAGCCAGCATGACAAGTTGATTCCTGATCCACTGTGGTTTTTTATCAGCGCCTCCATTTTCGTTACAACAGGTCTGATACATCTCTCTCATTAGAATGACTTTGCAATGATGGAGATCTGACTGGTGTGACAAGCAAGGGAACCTTCCCCTAAACAGAGGCAGGTATTTCTGGGAGTTTAGAGTGGTAAAGTTGGCAGCAGTGGGCTCCAAGGCCTGGCCAACAAGGGCTTTGAGTATCAGGACCATATTTTAGGACTTCATTCTCTTGGCCTTAGAGAGTCATGGGAAATGGCTGAGCTGGTGACTGCTGTGGTCAAACGGGTGTTTGGTCTGACATCAGAAAGTGCCCGAATTGACGTATTCAGGGTCACACACTTTTGATCAGCACACCCCAGTTTAGCACTGAGAGCAGACTGACATGTCTTCACCCTGGACTTTTTATGAATTTGCCAACAAGTAAGTACATGATGCCACGCAGTCAGTCAAGGTTTGGGAAAGTTTCATTTCCTATCTACAGGTAGTTGCTGGGAGCCGCTATTAAAAAATAGTAATAATAATAAGAAATTTTTAAAGATACCCATCGTGTGTTTGAAAAATCCACAATATGTGGTGATTTGTTGTAAGTGTTGTGAAAGTCAGAAAGCGTTGTCCATGTGATGAGTGGACACCGGTCCCAGGTAAATAGGGAACCTGTTTAGTGCATGCCGGGAGGTATGCTTGCTCTTACACACTCATCCTTTTGTTTCCAGCAGCTCTTTGTATGGTGTGTGCTTATTAAGCCCTTTTATCAGTAGCGGTAAATAATGTTTGTCGCCAAGGAACCATTTTTTTCATGCCTTAGTGACAGCCTCTTCTTCAGTGGACCATGCCTCTGATGAAGTATCCTCTCTGTCATTCTTTCGGTCCCTTTGCTTCAATTTCTACATATGATTGCTAATAGAAATTTTATCATCGTGTAATCACGTGGTGACTTCAAGAGCAGCCACAGAACACTTTGTAGTGGAAAGTTTAATTTCTGACAGGACTAGGTACTTTCATTTGACTGCACTTTGAACAAAATCCTGACATTGGAGCATTTTGAACTGTCTCTTCAAAGGAGCTCTGTTCTACAAAATAATGTCTTATTATTTAACTCATGTTTATTTCAGCATTTGTTCATGAAGCAACCATTGTAATTCTTATGAATGAAAAATACTGTTTAATTCTATTTTCTTCAGTGGAGCAGAGTTATAAGTATTTGGCAACATTTACCTTTGACTTAACGTGCTGTCTAAAGGTGCCCCAATTTCATTTACTATATTATAGTTGGTTAAAGTAAACAATATTCAGTACACATTTGTGAGATTGTATTGGCCTTTTAATAATGCTGTATATTCTTAAAACTAATATTGTATTGCAGTCTTAAATTTGTATGCATTGGTTGTTTCAAATGTGTCTAATTTTCATTTATTAAACCAAAAAAATAGTCATTATTTACAAAGAACTTTATATTTTTTCCAGAAAATCCAAATTAGCCTTTTAATATTTGGCATTAAATATTTTCATCAGTGTTGCAAGATTGAAATGCACACGGACAATAGACATGGTATAATCTGACATTTTCATGGTATATCTAGACTTTTTATTTTGGAAATGTGACTGCCAGTCGATATGTAAAGGTCATGATTAGTGTGAAGCTCAGCATTAAATTCAGAGAAGTGCCAAGCAGTCAAACACATGTGAAAACAGAAAGTTAAACCATTTCCATCGCATTAGCCGTGTGGTTCAATAAATCAGGGTGAACCAAGGCAATAATCATGTGTATTGGAAAACGGAGGCCATAAAAATTCACCAACAGCCAGACCACATTCTTTTCTCTCCGTCATATACATACCTATCTATGTCAATGCTTTACAGCCATTGACCACTGGGTGTGTATCTATAGTTGAATAAATTCCTTTTAGTGCTCATTGCAGTGAGGGAGACCACACACTCAGGGACAGTGGTAATTGTGTGATTGAGTAACTTAATAAATTTTATCTAGAGGGAAGAAGGCTACAGTGAAGCTAATTCTTGAATTGGTAAAGAAGCTAGTCATTCTTATTAGCCGGGAGAGGGGGATGTTTGGTATTGTGTGGTTTACACAAGGAGCTTGTTTTTCTGTGTGCTTAGACAGTACTATGAAGTGCTCTTGTTCTGTCTCACTTCATCGCAGTGGCAGAGTGACCTTGTGTGATATTGGTATTCTGTGAGACAGTTTATGTCCAGGAAGAGCGTAACATGACCTAGCTATTAGTGCCAGCTCAGCGCCTACCAACTAAGGCCCAGCTGATGATACCAGGCAAGCTTTCAGATGTCAGGGACTGTTTTTCTCTTTTTCATCAAAATCACCAGATAGACTGACTTTATTAAGAAGCTTGAAGCACGAAGCATGACTTCATCTGAAACAAACCATTAGGGCCTATAAGAAATTATAAATTATTGCATTAATTACTACTAATATTTTGTGATATTGTGAATTGTAATAAGAAATATATATTTGGTTTTCCTCCCACTTTCCAGTACAGTTTCTGAAACCCTTGGAACTTCCTAAGTGATGAGAGAGATTAAGTGTCTTTTGTCAGGTTAATGAGGTGACTTTTAGAATGCCTGCTTGGTCACCAAAGAATGGGGGTGGTTGCCAGGGAACTTTCAGTCCCACCCAGAATGCCAGACCTCCAAGAGGGAGAGGAGCTGTTGGTTGACTTCATCACCAATGGCCGATGATTTAATCAATCGTGACTATATAGTGATGCCTCCATAAAAATCCAAAAAGGACAGGCTTCAGAGAGCTTCCAGGTGAACACGAGACTTGGGGAGAGCGGTATATTTGGAAGAGCATGGAAGCTTTGCACCCTTCCCACATACCTTGCTCTATGCATCACTTCCATCTGGTTGTTCTTCTGTAACCTTTATCATACCCTTTTATAATAAACTAGTAAGCTTAAGTAAATGTTTCCCCGAGTTCTGCGAGACACTCTAGCTAATTCACAGAATCTGAAGGGGGAGGAGGTCACAGGAACCTCTGATTTATAGCCAGTCGGTCAGAATTAGAGGTAACATCCTAGACTTGGGTCTGTCATCTGAAGTGCAGGGAGGGGATCCTTGGAACCTGCGATCTATAGCCTGTTGGTCAGAAGAACAGATGTTAACCTGGGCTTGTGGCTTCTGAAGTAGAGAGCGGTCTTATGGGACAGAGCCTTTCACTGGCAGAATCTGATGGTGTCTTCAGGTATCTCAGTCAGGACTGAGTTTAACTGCAGGACACCCAGTTGGAGTCCTGAGCATTGTGTGGTGGTGTGGGGGGAAACCCATCCCCCAAACACTTCAGAATTGGTCTCAGAACCATTTTACGTTTGTAAATAGATGAGAGCATATGTTTCTAATAGCGACAGTTAACATCCCTGACATTTACTAAGTTTAAATAATCAATACTAAAATCTGTCTGCTAATAGTTTACAGCTTAATACTTTCTCCACTATGGCTAGATAGTGTAATAATGTAATCAGGTATTAGTTTGAGTCAGTATAGACTGAGGTCTTAAAGGTCAAGGACCAGAAAATCACTGTCAAGTTCCTTAAAAATATGAAAGGATAGATAAATTAAGGCATAAAGAGAAAACTTTTTTTTTTTAATTTTTGGGAGAGGAAGGTTGTTCTTGAATTGGTGACTTGGTTGAATGTTCTTGAATTTATTATGTATATTCTGTAATTTCTTTATCCCTGAACTGATAGACATTTGTGTTGTTTGCATTTTATGGCTGTTATGCATAATGCCTCTACAAACATAATAAACAAGTCATTTCTAGACATATGTTTTCATTTCTCTGAGGTTAAATACCTCAGAATAGAATAGCTGACTCATATAGTAGGTGTATTTTTAATAGTTTATTGAGATATTCCAATACCATAAAATTCACCCATTAATTTAATGGTTTTCAGTGTGTTGATAGAATTGTGCAACTATCATCACAAACTAATTTTAGACCATTTTCAATACCCTCCAATGGCTACAGCAGTCACTTCCCACTCCCCCAGCTCTAGGAGAACACTCATTTGCATTGTATCTCTATGGATTTGTCTATTCTGGACGCTTCATATAAATGGCATCATATGGTATCTTTCAGACTGTTTTTTTTCAACTAGTATAATGTTTTTAAGGGTCATACATTGACAAATAGTATTTCATTGTGTGTTTGTGCCACATTTTGTTTATCTAGTTATCATTTGATGGACAACTGGGTTGTTGCTACTTTTGGCTATTATAAATAGTGATGGTATGAACATTTGTGTAAAAATTTTTGTAGACACATGTTTTCATTTTACTTGAGTATTACAAAGAGGTGGAATCTCTGGATCACACGATAACTGAACGTTTAACATTCTGAGACACTTCCAAATAGTTTTCTAAAGTGGTTTTATTTTCCCACTAAAAATGCATGAAGGTTCCAATTTCTGCACATCCTCATCAACACTTGAAACTGTCTTTTTGACTAGTGGCCATTAGGTGTGTTACCTAAGCAAGTTTGCATCCATTTGCCCATACGCATTGTAAAGCCAAACACTGAAGCATGGTCTTTTGCAGAGAGAAAGTTGTATTGTAAAGCATCTGAGCAAGGAGACAGGAGGCTAGCTCAAATCCGTCTCCCTGCCCCAACCTCAAAGTTAGGTTGGGAGGAAGGGTTTGGGCTTGGTAAAGGATTTGCAGGTGGGGAGGGGAATTTTGTAATGTCCCTTGGGCATGCACCCCATGCTTCTACATGGAACATATGTGCAGTTCAGAGGGAACTGCTATGAAACATCCAGTGGAATTTCAGGCTGTGACATCAAAAGGTGATTGACTGGGCAGGCAGGACCCTTCTGCAGTGTATCAGGGCATCCGTGTTGATTTTTATTGGTTTGGACAAGTCTCTTCAAGTGCAGTTGCCTTCTATCTGCAAGACAAACTCAAGGACTTTTGTTAGCAACCCTGCAGTGTCTGGTTTTAGTTCAAATAAATGCTGTAGTGTACAGTTTCAGGGTGTGTGAAGTGGTATTTTATTTGGGCATGAATTTCATTTCCTTAGCGACTAACGATATTGCATATTCAGTATTTTCAGCTTGTAATACTTGTTCTTCAGCTTCTTCTTTTTCTTATACTTTAATATGTGATAATATAAGGTACTTTTCCTCCTACCCACCACATTATTCTAAGATTAGATGCTTTATTCATTTGCTAGGTTTCCAGTTTTGGCATTGTAATAATCAAACTTGGAAAAAATAATAGAGGAAAAGAAAGTATATTATATTAAAAATATTCAATATTCAATCATTAATACTATTTAATATCAAAATATTTAAAAGAATCATAGGAATATTCACAATTGCATTGAACTCAGAATAATGCAAGTATAGATTTTAGTATGATTGTGACATTTCAAGATCCATACTAAATATTAGTTCATTCAGTAAATAGTGCTAGGTGATTGGCTGACACTTTGTAATTAAGGTAAAGTTAACTGTGTACTATATATACCGCATACCGCAAATTAATTCTAAGTGTATGAGAAAGTATGTGTAGAAGAAAAGAGTATAAAATAACTTGAAGAAACAGTTAATCTTGTTGTGATTTGGTATTGATGCCGGGGTTCTTGTTTGCGGAGCCGAAGAATGAGCTTCACAAACAGTCACGGCAGGAGAGCAAGGTACAGGCTTTTATTTGGAGATAAAGTGAAAGGACAGAGCTCCCGGCTCACGCCAGGAGGGGACGAGAGAGTCCGTAGTGGTGAGTTGTCTAGGGGGTTTTATAGGCAGCTGAGGATTTTTCGAGAACGTGAAAAAGAGTGTAGGGGTGTGGACTTGTGAAGTGGTCCCTGAATATTAAAAATTAACATAAGGAATTTCCTGCCTTGACTTCTCTCCGGGACACCAGCACCTGAGTCCGGGAGCATATCAAAAGGCTCCTGCTCAGCTCCCAAGGTGGGGAGAGGTATTGTCTACTTGCTAAAGAGTCTTGCCTCTTGAACTTCCTGGGTGTTAAAATGCAATCTTATCTTCAAGATGGAATTCTTCCTGCCCTTTACTATGCCGTCTACAGCTGGGTCTGCATGCTAAGTTAGTTGCTCAGTTTGCAGATCACCTCTGTCAGATCCGACGGAGGAAAGACAGCACATAGGCCTGGGCCTTTTAGCATGCTAAAGTGAATCTTACACATGGTTACAAATGATTAGCATAATAAAACATGTGCTACTCTTCTTTATCTGGGGAACATTAACTGATTTCGCTGAAGAATGATTCTAGAGCTCAATGTTTAACATAGAGTTTTAGTAGTTACATTGCTCTGACTGCAAATATCCCACCCTGCCCCCTCCGGAGGCCCTCACCCTACTCTGACTACATCCATGGTCCCTGTCTCAGTATGATAATTGATTTTTTAGAATTCTAACAAGAACAAATGCCACTAAAATTATTTGTTTAGCAAATATTTATTAAGCACCTATTTATATGCCCAGTGTTATTCCAGGGATTAGAGATGAAGCAGAGAACAAAAGAGCACAAACCCCTTCCATCATGTCAGCTGTATTTTAATAGAAAAAAGTCAGCTGCATGGGCCTTGGAAATGAGTCTAGTCTCTTGAGTGGCCAGTAAGGATGTATTTTATCAGTCACATCTTCACAGGTTGATTATATAAAACCCCATTGTCTTTGTGGTTGGAACCCCTAGCTCCTCACTGAACTTGAAAAACAGTTAAAGAAATTAAATCATGAATATTACATATGTATATATAAACACTTATACATATACACACATAATTTAGCATTTTAAAATATAGAACAAGGGCGTAAGTGAATATACATCAATTCCCAACAGTTTTATCAGTCTCTGTGCCTGACTCCCATGATTTCCCATTCAGTGCTATTCTGTTCCTCAGCCCCTTCATCAGGACAGACCATCACCATCTCTACTGGTCCAAGAAGTATCAGCCCTTATAATAGCACTGTGAACAGGAAGTTAAGGAATGAGGCAGGCAGCTAGCTCAGTTATTGTGTAGATAATTCCTTTTTGGAAAATTCTTATCTTTTTCATATATTGTCTAAAATTTCATGATTAGGGCTGTAACATTATAGTGACCTCCATCAGTCCCAATTACTAGGCATCCCAGATGAATTCTTCTAATATTTAGCTTTCAAAATGCTCAAAAAAGATTAGCAAATATTATTCCTTTCTGTGAAGGGACCCAAGACTTTTTATAAAATAACTAGTAAAGGATTTTCAGCCTTGTGGAAGGAAAGCATATCTAGAATAGGACAGAACAAGAAATAGACTTAGATATCATCACTACTTCAGTATAGTAGACCACAGTTCTGATCGGGCATTTGCTAGAACCATGCTTGATAACAATAATAGCCAACATTTGTGGTATGCCAATTAAGGGACTAAGAATTGTACATATATTTGTTTATTTAATCATCAAAATAAGCAACATGATCAGGTAACGGTTATTACTGTTATTTAACAGAAAAGGTAAAGCATAGAGGTTAACTTGCTTTTCTAGGGAAGAGTGTTGTTTGGGTTTTGAATCAAAGTAGATTGACTTTCAAGACTCATGTTAAGTACCATTGTATATACAGCAGCATTTCATTTTAAGCTAAAACTGTAAATGCATGTGTGTTCATTTGCCAGCCTTTTGCTGTATGGTGAAGGATTTTTCTTTGAATGTGGTCGCATCTACTCAATATTGCTTTTGTTTAGTGGTAAGATGATAAATGTTTAACAACCAACTTTGTGGAAAAAAATAGCCCCGATTATGGCATTTGATGATTTCCGTGGCGTAAACACTCCCACTGTGGCCACTTTTAAGTTATGACTTGACACTGAATGGTGGAATTGGGAAGACATGGAACAGCACCATTACACTGTATTTCCACTAGCGAGAGAATGAATATATATAACCTTAAGAGTATCGATCATTGTACAATGTAAAATATTTACAAACTGATGAGTCTTCAGGATTTAATAAGTTTGTTTTAAAATACAATTTAATTCTAAGTTTGTATCATTTAATTATTAACCCGGCAGTTGTTGAACAGCTCAACAAATTCAGAAAAACTTGATAATTGGCTCTCCTGGGCTACTTCAACCTGGCTCCAGCACACTGCTCCTTTTGTCTTTTCTGAAACCACAGCATAATGCATCCTCTTTGAGTTCCAGTTTGGGTGTCTTTGAAGTAGAAGGCCGATTTAAAAACACTTGCTATGAAAGTTGAGTATAGAGTCCTTCTCTCCAGCTCCTGTTCCCGACCAATACTTTATAGTTGTTTCATCCACAACTAGTTTGACTTATTTTTTTTGGAATTGTCTTTACTGAGTTACAATTTCATTTTCATGGTAGTGGATCTTTTTTTTTTCTCTTTGTGCTTATACTTCGCCATCAGCATTTTAAGTAATATATAAAGGAAAGCTGTCATCAGCAAGCTTATGAATAATCACAGCTGGTTCTTAGTAAACCTCTAACTCAATCGGTGGGAGCAGCACTGCCGTGGCATCCACGACCATGAAAGTCTCTTGGCTCTGCGCATTCACATGCCACGGACATGGGGATAAGGTGGGCAAGTACTGTATTTTGTATTCTGTTGCTTTCATGTTCAGTGTTTCTTTAATTTTTATTCCCACAAGCTGGCTATTAGTTTGGACTGGTAAATTATCACCATTTTTACATTTTGGATAAAGAAGCTCAGGTGCAAAATTTTAAGTGATGTACCCCAAGGTAGCTGAGCAATCAAGTGGCAGAGCCAGAGCTTCCTCAGATCTTGTACAGAGGGGTCTAGAACGTAGAGTTTATGTCAAGAAATGCTTTATTATAATAACATATTACCTTCTTTAAAGAACTGGCAATTCATCTTTTCCCTGGCACAGTAGAGCATGCAATTCTTCTATCTTATTCAATTTGCTAAAAATATTCCATAAGTGATAACTAGCATTTTATACAGAGTCAAACTGTTCTATTCCACTTATGCCTGAAAGTATGAACAGCTGTTTGAATGTACATATGAAAAATTTCAGTATGTGTATAAGGGAGAATTCTGGGGATTCTAAGGATAAGGGAATTAAGTCAATTTACCTTTGCAAAGGGAAACTGCTCTGGGAATTATTTAAGGTGGTTAAATTACATAGCTTCCCCCCAGAAGCTGTCAACAAAAGAGAGATTAAGACTTCATTTGCAAGCTTTATTTTTAATGTAGAATGACAGTAATTGACATTTTAAAACTGAAAGGTACAATACTCTACATAACACAGGCAGAAACTCCTACAAGCTTTGGAGCCTAGCTCCTGCACGTATTTGGTTTGCTTGTCGATCACAAGATGTGGAGCGTTTTTAGTAGTTGAAACTTTTAAATGTTATCTATGAGAACCCAGAAACAGTGCTTGAGGTAATACTGTAGAAAATCAAATTAAAGACGCAGAGTACATAATACTCCCAAAGTGTAACATTATGTGAATCAGTTATCCTATTTGCATAATTTTCTTTTCAGTGAGAAGTAACAGGCCGTGACCCAGATTATCTTCAAGTGACTTGTCATCAGGCTAATAAAAAATTTAGATGGATGTCATTTTTAAAAATTAGGCTTTCTTTGATAATAACTTCTTGATGCTCTAAGATAATAAGAATCAGTAGGAAGAATTTATTAGGCATCTTCTTACATAAGTATGTTTACAGTTTACAAAGAAGCAGAGGGATGATTCACAAAAAGGAAGAAAATCCTTGCTAATTTCATGAAAGGAGTTTAAGCATAAACATGCAGTGATGCCCGGGTTCTTGTTCACGAAGCCAAAGAATGAGCTTCACCAGCACTCAAGGTAGGAGAGCAAGGCGCAGGCTTTTATTTAGAGATAAAGTGAAAGGACAGAGCTCCAGGCTTAGGCCGGGAGGGGACAAGAGAGTCCGTGGTGGTGTGTTGTCTAGGGGTTTTATAGGCAGTTGAGGATATTTGGGAACGTGAAAAAAAGCTTAGGGGTGTGGACTTGTGAAGTGGTCCCTGAATATTAAAAATTAACTTTACATAAGGAATTTCCTGCCTTGATTTCTCTGTGGGGTACCGGCATCTTGGTCTGGGAGCATATCAAAAGGCTGCTTGCCCAGCCCCCAAGGTGGGCTGAGTTATTGTCTATTTGCTAAAGAATCTTGCCTCTTAAACTTCCTGGGTATTAAAATGCAATCTTTTAAGATGGAATTCTTCCTGCCTTTTACCATGTTGTCTACAGCTGGGTCTGCATGCTAAGTTGGTTGCTCAGTTTGCAAAATCACCTCGTCAGATCTGAAGGAGAAAAGACAGCACATAGGCCTGGGCCTTTTAGTATCCTAAAGTGAATCTAACACATGTTTACAAATGATTAGCATAATAAAACATGTGCTACTCTTCTTTATCTGGGGAACATTAACTGATCTCACTGAAGAATGATTTTAGAGCTTAATGTTTAACATAGAGTTTTAGTAGGGGGGTTTCCTTGCATGTAGTTACATTGCTCTGACTGCAAATATCCCGGCCTGTCCCCTCTGGAGGCCCTCACCCTACTCTGACTACATCCACGGTCCCTGTCTCAACAGCATGCACACATGTATCAGTCGCTTGAAGTCTAAGAGCATAGTATATTCCCCTTTGCTAAGTATGTTAGGATATCTTCATTTTTATCTGTACATAAACCTGGACCATATTCATGTCCATTCCTCATTTTCATATATTGTACTTTTGAAGGCATAAAAAAGATAATCATGTTTTATAAAGAACAATCTGTCTCTTCATTTAATGTCCCATGCTAAATTTAAAATTTACATCCTACACACCAGTCTGGTTACAAAATAATTAATTTGATTCAGATGTTTAATTAAGCATGACAAGGAGGCTTTTGTTTTAAGAGGGAAAAAAATGGTAGAGTTGCCTTGGAAAAGCCTGCAGCATATTTTGCAGAGCACCTTGGAACAAGCAGTTTTAAATTAATTAAAGACTTAGCTTATTCCTTTGATGAGTTCAGTAACAAGGCAAAGTCGTCAAACTTATGAGGCCTAATGAGACAGAGACCGTAGATGTAGTCAGAGTAGGGTGAGGGCCTCCGGAGGGGGCAGGGTGGGATATTTGCAGTCAGAGCAATGTAACTACATGCAAGGAAACCCCCCTACTAAAACTCTATGCTAAACACTGAGCTCTAGAATCATTCAGTGAGATCAGTTAATGTTCCCCAGATAAAGAAGAGTAGCACATGTTTTATTATGCTAATCATTTGTAACCATGTGTAAGATTCACTTTAGCATACTAAAAGGCCCAGGCCTCTGTGCTGTCTTTCCTCCGTTGCATCTGACAGAGGTGATCTGCAAACTGAGCAACTAACTTAGCATGCAGACCCAGCTGTAGACGGCACGGTAAAAGGCAGGAAGAATTCCATCTTAAAGATAAGATTGCATTTTAACACCCAGGAAGTTCCAGAGGCAGGATTCTTTAGCAAATAGACAATACCTCAGCCCACCTTGGGGGCTGGGCAGGCAGCCTTTTGATGTGCTCCCGGACCAAGGCGCCAGGGTCCCAGAGAGAAATCAAGGCAGGAAATTCCTTACAGTTAGGTTAATTTTTAATGTTCAGGGACCACTTCACAAGTCCACACCCCTAAGCTTTTTTTCACGTTCCCAAATATCCTCAACTGCCTATAAAACCCCCTAGACAACGCACCACTACGGGCTCTCTTGTCCCCTCCTGGCGTGAGCCAGGTGCTGTTTTCCCTCACTTTATTTCTAACTAAAAGCCTGTACCTTGCTCTCCTACCTGGACAATTTGTGAAGCTCATTCTTCGACTCCGTAAACAAGAACCCCGACATCACTATGACAGAGAATACTCCAGTAGCTAGATGTAGGACACATAGAATTTGGATTTTTTGATCAAGTTGTACTAAATACCTTTCATTAAGCAGGCTTTTCCTGGGGCATTAAGGGAAAGAAAAAAGAAGTGCCTCATTATTTAGTTTTTGAGCCCTGTTTCCTCATTCTGTTAACTGATAAGATCTTTTATTTATAGATATTATTATGACTTCCAGAATAGTCAATACATACATTCTGCACATATTCACTTTCTTCATGCTCTATTATGTTGCACAAACCAACTTCGCTGATGTTCAAAACTGCAGCATAATTAAAGCCAAGTTTTAATGTTTTCCCCTTCAGTAACACATTTTGTTGTAAGCAAAAGAACAAAAGAGTTGAGATTAATCATGGTGATTTATTGGATTTTTATTTCAGGGATAGGTTACTTCTGTCCTCCCACAGAATGGAGAGCAATCAGTGAACATTCATAGAAATGGCATTACAAGCAAACTTGAATTTTCTAAAATTCAATAATCATTAGACAACCTGCAGATGCTTTTCTTTTTTTAAGTTTTCATTTGCAAGAATATTTTTGTACAATTACGTTCTCCGTTAAGAAGTCAGGAAATGTGAAATTGACTGACGAATGTTCTCATATCCCAGACTTACAGCAGTATCTGCTCAGAGCCTGAAAAAGGTTTCTTAAGAGACCGCAGCTTTGTCCAAATCCTCACAAATTAATCAGGGATACCAAGTCAAGAGCTGAATCTCATTCAATGCTCTCCAAGTAAGGGAAAGGAGGCAAATACCCTGGGGGAGGTGGAGGTGAGACAGGGACCGTGGGTGTAGCCAGAGTAGGGTGAGGGCCTCTGGAAAAAGACCCCTACCAAAACTCCACATTAAACAATTAAGCAGAGTCAGAGTCACATTAATTCTCTAAAGTAAAATATCAAACTAAGAATATAAGCATTCTTCAACAAAGATTAGTTGCCGGAGTCCAGCTCCAGCGGGGGTGGGGTGTGTGTGTGTGTGTGAAGCCCGAAAGGATGAGACGGAGTTGGTGCGTGGAGAGACAGGACACGGAGTCAGATGGAGGTGGTCTCTCGACAAAGTGCCGATGACAGCTTTATTTATACCATTTTGCACAAGGATATGATTATTTTTTATTGTTCTGATGATTCATTAGTATAGGCAGTTGGTTAATAAGTATAGGCAAGCTTTTTTCTTTCTTTTCCTTTCTAATCTATTCATGGTTGGTCAAGCGTTAGACAGGTGATTGTTTTTCTGTTCTTTGACTGAAACTTTTCTTATTAACATGCGTTCTATTGTGTTTTACATTTCTATGCAACGCAGTTTCTAAGTAGTGCATGTGACCGTAGGAGCGTGCAGTATGTAGCAGCGACTATGGAGTCTATCAGCTCAGGGTGAAATACAGGTCACCTAGTGCCACAGTCAGCTAGGATTCTTTCCCACAAAAATATTCTTAGAGGCTTTAATAAATTTATAATCACTCTAAAATCATAAACTCATATCTTCACCTTATACCCCTTTATAGGGCACAGTAGGCAGCAAACTAAATTTCTCCTTCTTATCTACATTTCTCTTTCTTCTGTGTAGATACCAAAATCTCCTTTACATATGCTACACAGGTCTCTCATGACTCCACTACTGCAGGGACTGAACAAGTTCTTACATGGTGAACAATGCAAGGGCATTCATATCATAGAAACTGTTTCTGTTTTAACTACAAACCTTAAACTATAAACAATCACGTCAAATATAATGTATGATTATTCATTTGATTTTTATAATTTATATGTGAATCTAATAAAATGTTAATGTAGTAGGTAAATGCAAGATATAGATAGAAAGCATGATTTAGAACTGTAAGAAGGCAGGTGTAGATGGTCAAGTTTGTGCCTACAGACCAGGTCTTAATCCAGGCTGAACAAGGGCAACAAAACATCCACAGGTGTAGAAGATTTCTCTCAAAACTGGAGGGGGTGAGGTTCTAAGCCTCACCTCTGTTGGCCGCCTTTTTCTCACCTGATGGCCCCCCTGCGACTGTGCCTGTCTTAGGTTGTTCCTCCCTTGAGGAATCTTACCCCGTCTCTGGCTAACCAGCCATCTTATGGGGCCATCCAGGAAGATGTAAAGCTGGTAAGTGAGAGAGAAGTAATATTCTTTGAAAAGGTTAGTTTTTCACTTCTTTGCAGATTTATGCTCCCTGGCTTCTATGCCCAGCACTTGTTTTGAGGTATCTTTACTTCCTGGAAAATTATGGTACTTGGTAATTTCACGTATGAGGCACAAATTCTAGTAAAGGGCCGTAATTAGGAAAGAAGAAAAACAAACTATAGAAGTAGTAGAGGGAAGAAAACATGAGATGATTAATTGTCAACAGGGTTTTATTCTATTCAATATTTTCTCATGACTCTATTTCTATAAAACTTTCCATCACTAGTTTCACTAGCATTGTAAACAAGGGGGGCGTTCTCAGTGGAAATGGGGTGGTCAATGTTTGACTAACAGCAGGTTTCAGTACTTTATGCCAAGATTGCCATTTGGCCCCTGCGTGTTCTATTCTTCAGGAGCACCGTCCTGAAAAGCTTTTGGGAAGTTTATGTTCTCATCTTTTCCGTGCTGCTTAGCAAAGGTTAGCTTAGTCTTTGGCAACAATGCAAGTAAAAACAAAGCCAATAGTATAATAGAAAATAACAAAATCAAGGTGGGTAATAGAGGGAGCCAGCTGCAAAGGCCCCTGCCTTATGGGGGTCTTCTTCCAGCCTGAGCGTCGCTGCACAGCTTGAGTAGCATGGCTCCCGGCAATTAGTTAAAACTAAAAAGCCAAGAATAACCTAGCCTGGAACGTTTGAACATCCCCCAGATAAGAAAATACCTCAGCATAGCCCATGTCTTGTTTGTGTCAATTAAATGAGGCTATTGTAAAATTAACTTAAACTGCTAAAAAGCCCAGTTTATCTTTAACTTTATCCGGATGCTGCTTTTCCTCCTACAGCCCCTAATCAAGTAATATATAACCTGGGCAATTAATATCACAGGCAGACCCAGCCATAAACAACATAGTGAAGGGCAGGAAAGACTCCATCTTAAAGATAAGAAATTAAGAAGTAAAATTCTTAATTTACTATTTAACAAACAGACAATAACTCAGCTCACCCTGAAAGCAAGACAAGCAGCCTTGATTGATACGCTCCCAAACCAAGAAACTGCTATTCTAAGAAAGAATCAAAGCAGTAAATTTCTTATGCTGACTCTGCAAAATAGTCCGAAAACCTGATAAGAAACTTAGTGTCTCCTTAAAAATAAACATTTAGAGACCATTTGGTGGGTCTGCATCCCTAGTTCTTTGTCTCTCAAATGCCTATAAATCCCCTAGACAGCGCACCACCCCGGGCTCTCATGTCCCCTCCTGGCTCACGCCAAGAGCTCTGTCTGTCCTCTCACTGTATCTCTAAATAAAAGCCTGTACCTTGCTCTCCTACCTTGAGTGTTTGTGAAGCTCATTCTTCGGCTTCGTGAACAAGAACCCCGGCATCAGAGGGACATGACATGGTGTCAAAATCTCAGGGCTAGGGGAGCAGTTTAAAATCTTAGAGTTTCTGAGTTTCTTATATTCTCTGTCTCTACCCTGGCTCTCTAAAGACCAAGTGAAAAGCCACTGTAGCTAATGGCAGAATGTTATATCCACCATCTGATACCTAACTGGAAAATAAACTTATAAACGGTTGTTCTATTAGAGCAGTTTTTCCTGGTATAACAGTGGGTTGTGTGGCCATCCTCTTATCTTCAAAGATATCTGGGGCTTTGCCCTTAGTCCATCTAGTCTTCCTTGCAACACTAACTCAAGTAATTTATGGGTGCGCGTTAGGTCCAAGAAAGCCCTCCTAAGCACTATATGTGAGACCAAGCACCTACACTTCATTGTCAAGGTGGTACATCAAGTGATGTGTAACTAGTATTGATGATATGCAATTGTACCAGAGCATAGAAGCTGCTTTTTTTGCCCTGAAAGAGCTACATGGCTTGCAAGGGACAAAAATTGAAGGATGCTCAGGGCCACTGGTTTCCTGAACTGAAGTAGTGTATGCCAATCCAATCTCATTTAGTGTGATCACACATGTTCTAAGACTGGGATGACTAGAGCACTGAAGTTGTGTTTATGAATCACAAGATCACCACAGTGTTGCTGTGAATGCTCTGTTTGGCCTGTCTGGGTATGCCTGCTTGGAAATGAACTAAACTGGATATTGGGTACAGGGTACTATGTCTTCTAAGTCTGATGGTCAGTCCAAACTCAGAGCACTCCCTCTGGTTGGTCAGACTGTAGTCTGTATACATCTATTTCATTGAGCTCCCACTTCAAGTTCAAAGTGTACCTTTGGCTTTCATATTAGGGTATAATTCTAGTTTGCTCTGGCTCTCCTTAATGTACTTTTGGCTCTACTTCAAAAGCCCCTGCCCTTTCTTCCATCCCCTAAGTGTGTAAATTTGGCACTGAGGTGAATGGATCAGAGTGGTTGGACTAAACACATCTGTATTTGCATCCTAGCTCTGAAACTCAAGGGCTGCTTTATCCTGAGAAATCAATTTATTTTATATGTTTATTTAATACTCACTTCCTTGAGCTTTAATTTCATTCTGTACTCCAGGTTTTCTCTGTCTTCTAATGTTATTTAAATTACATAAAATGTGTGATGTTATTTCAAATGTATAAATGGATTAATGAATGAGAACAAACTCAGTAAATATATGAACTTATATGTTGCAAAAATTAGGAATAACTATCCTCAATCTTTGTATCTTATAATACCTGTGGTAGGGACAGCAGTATGTATGAAGGGCATATACCATGCCATATACTCACATAGATTACATCACATAAATCATCAGTGTTGATGCTATATTCATTTTACATAGGAAAATCAGAAACTCTTGTGTGTTGGTTTTTGAACGTCTGAGTTTTATTAAATTTTATTTGCTGAGAATCAGGAACATTTTATCAATAGTGTTGTATTAATACCATCATATTTAACCTTCAAAGTATGTCTGTAAGATATATACTATTATCATTGCATTTCATAGATGGAAAGAATGGAGATTTAGAAAAACTATTAGCATGTGGTGAAGCAAGTATTGAAATCTAGGTTTGTCTGACTCTAAAGTCTATAATCTTTCTATTAATAATGCTACCTCTAATTAATTCAGTAACTAGAGCACAACATGTAAGTAATGTATACCTGACAAATGCATACAATTATTTTTGTAGTTTGTTCCTTTGGGGAAGTATCATTTTATTTTATCACCCACCAGGGGGATGCAATATCAATTAACCTGTGGATGACAGGAACATATCTGGCTGATATTCTAACCACCTTATATTAACATAACCTATGATTGAGAATTGCACAACACTTGGAACCTCTAAAATTAGGGTAAATTTCAGAATGGTAAGACCAGTTGTAACAAAGGAAAAAAGTATCCTGATTTAACAGATAAGATTTTTTAAATCCTTCTTTTAGATAAAACGTTTATTTTACTGAATTATATAAAGAAGACTCTGCTAACAGCATGGACCATAATCTCTTGAAGGCTACAACAACTTAGAATCTTCCAGGGAAAATAGGACAGTATACAGTTACATCTCTGAAAGGTGTGGGATAGAAAGTACAATTTGATTGACATAGAAAAAGTTTAACGATGTATCAAAGTCAAGGATAGATGTTTAAAAAAAGAACTTATAAGAGAAAGGAAAAAAAATACTATATGTTATCGGTTGAATTGTGTCCCCTCAAGAGATATATTGAAGTCCTAACCCCAGGACCCTTTGAATTTGATGTTGTTTGGAAATAGGGTCCTTGTAGATGTAATTAAGTTAAGATGAGGTCATTAGGGTGAGTCATAATCCAATATGACTAGTGTACTTATAAGAAGAGGGAAATTTCAGATATGCACAGAAAGGAAGAATGCCATCTCACAACACAAATGCACAAGAGAAGACACCTATGGGAAGGTGGGGGCAGAGATGGGAGTGTTGCTGCCACAAGCCAAGGAACATCTGGGACTACGAGAAGTGGGAAGAGGAAAGGAAGGATCCTTCCCCAGGGGCTTCATAGGGAGGAAGGTCCTTGCCAGGAACTTGCTTTCAAACTTCTAGTCTTCAGAACTTAGTATCAATTTCTGTTGCTTTAAGTTGCCAAGATTATGGTGCTTCCTTACAGCAGTCCTGGGAAACTAGTACACTATTTTTTTCAACTTTCATTACAAAAGAAAAACCCAAAAAGAAAAAAAAAAAACCCTCCACACTTATCTTTTCATAGACCATAGAGTATACAAAGTTGTTTTGGAGTGGAGAGTTGTGTGAAACTCTCAACTTTCACTCTATAAATATCTTAACATAGGTATGTTCTCATTCCTGACAAAGGCTTGAAGTGAGAATGAAAGCTTTTTCACTGTTTTATAAATCTGTGATAACATGATTTTTCTTTGTCTTCAATGAGAAACATTGCTTTGTTTGCTCCAATCTTGCCAAAGTATGAGCAAAGAAAGGGGGAGCCAACCTACATTTTCTTCTGAATTACCAAGTTTTTTTAAAGTTTTAGCCTCAGTTATTTCATAATTGCTTCAAGGTCACATTTCACTTTAATGTAGGATCATGGTCAGAGCATACCACCAGAATATAGCGTTTAAAAAAGCATAAATAACATATCTGTACGAATTATTTATTGCTGTGTAACAAGTTACCCCAAACCTAATGGCTCAAACCAAGAACATCTATTATCTCACAGTAACTGTGAGTCAGGAATCCAAACACAATGTAACTGCATCCTCTGGCGTTAGGTTTCTCCTAAGAATGCATTCATCTACAGGCTCAAGTGGGAAGAATCTGCTTCCTACTTGATTCACATGGTTGTTGGCAGGATTCAGTTCCTCATGGGCTGCTGGACTGATGCCTTAGGTCCTCGTGAGCTTTGAGGCTGGAGGCCCTCCTTGGCTCCTTGTCATGCAGGTCCCTCTTTAAAGCATCTCACAACTTGGCAGCTTACATTATCATTAAGTGAGAGGGCAAGAGAGAGTACCAGCAGAAAAGAGAATTCCAGCATGATATGGAAGACACACATTATTATAACCTAATCACACAAGTGACATTCCATCGCTTTTGCCATATTTTATTAATTAGAAAAATATATTCTAATCATTCTAATTCTATTCATTAAAAGCAAGCCAGTAGGTCCAGTCTATACCCAAGGAAAGGTACACACAGGGCACAAATATCAGGAAGCTAGGATTCTTGGGAGTCATAGTAGCAGCTGCCTACTATATTATTGTGGGATCAAGTGATAAACATGTCCACTACCATGAAATGATGATCTGTGTATTACAATAACAAATTAATAATACATAGCTTCTCATAAGCTGAAATCAGTTAAGTAGGTATAACGATCTTGTAAAAAAGACTTTGCAATTTATAATAACGAAATTAAATAAATAATAATGAAAACGTAAAAAAGTGAATGGGAATTGCAAGTTAGTATTTTGGCAAATTCATTTATGCCAAATATTTAGTGAACAGTTTTACATATTCTGTACTGAATAAATGCAAATGCTTTGAAGTCACACATACATGGGTTCAAATCGAGGGTCCACTACTTACTTGTTAGGTGATTTAAGCAAGTTATTTAAAACTTCCAAGTTTCTATTCATCTGTACAGTGAAGGTACTAATGTCTGAATATCATATATTTATATTTATTCAGGTTAAATACCTTATGTATAAAATCAGATGAGTAAATCATAACATTTGTTATTTTGTGAATTTTACTACTTTAGGATGATCATTTGCTTTGCAGTGAAAGAATTATAATTAGAACAGAAAGAGGAGTGTTTCAGTATCAGTGAGAATATAATTATTGATGCCAGGAGTAATATTGAGCAGAGGCAGAAGCTTCATTTGTGGCAAGCAAAGATACAAAAAAATCAATGATCTGGTGAGAAATTCTGCCCCTAAACTGAAACCAAATGGAGCTCAAAGTAAGTACAGGGAGAATGTTGGGAAACAGACAGTGTGTTCTGATATAAAGAAATAGGATCATGAAATTTGGCAGTGATTCCTGACAAAGATATCCTTACAACCCAGGCACTGGTTTTATTGATATTTACATGAATATGACAGTTTTTGACTTTTTTTTTCCTAATGATTCAGCTTGAAAGCAGTGGCAGATTGGTTGCCTCCACGAATCAGTCCAATTCTTCATTCTTCCCTGTGTCCACTCCATTGGTAGTTTCTTTCACTAATAAGCAGTGAGACATAGAGGATGCTGTAAACACCCTCGCTGATGAAACAGTGCCAGAGAAGAATGTCTACCCTCTTTCCCCTCATTCGGTTTCCCACAGTAATCACTGGTCCATGAACCCCTCACATATTATTTCTGACTTTAGGAGTTAGTGATCACATCATCTGATCTATCTAAACTTGATTCGAGTTAAGAAATATGCCTAAAATCACAGAGCTAGTAAATGGAAGATACTGGATTTAAACATAAATTTTCTGACTCTTATGTGAGTGAGTTTCGACTAAAATCCTTGTGCTAATAAAATGCTAGAATTAGGGCTAGATTAGATTGATCTAAAAGATATTAAAATAATTTAGGTCAATAAACCTTTTAAATAGCTGTTCATTTAAATTTGGTTTATATATGTTTCCCTGTTGCAAAAAAAAATTTTTTCACACAATACAATATGATGGATATTACGCACTAATTATTGCAGCTCACATGGTGAACCCAGAAAATCTAGGTTCATAAGCATAATCACTAGGTCTGTGTTTCCTCAATGGACTTTAGTTAACAATAATTTTTAAGTATTAGGTTATCAGTTGCAGCAAATGGATCACACCAGTGCAAGATGTTGGTAATAGGAGAAACTGTGGGTGTGGGAAAAGGGGACAGGGGATATATGAGAACTGTTTGTACTTTCCGCTCAATTTTTGTATAAACCTAAAAATGTTCTAAAAAAAATTCTATTTTTTAAAAATTCAATGAGGAATCTGGTAGTCTTTTCTGCAAAAGATGCTCCATTTGAGTATCCACATTCAGAAAAACAAATATAGGCAGCTCATATTGACAAAAAACAAAACAAAACTGAAAGCAGTATATAATGAGTAGAAGGAAAACAATCTCTAAAATCTTAAATCATTAAGTAAACACCTGTGATTCTGGGATATGGAAAGGAACAAATGTCACTCAACTAGAAATTATATACAAAAAAGTGACATCTATACATTAGAATATGATTCAGTGGAATACAAATCTATGTTCATGGTTTAGAAGATTCAATATTGTTAAAATGCCAATAGAATCAGGTAGATCTACAGCTTCAAAACCATCACTGTTAAAATCTCATTTGAATTTTTGCATAAATTGACAAGTTGATGCTAAAATTAATATGGCAATGCAAAGGTCCAAGAAGAGTCTAAACAAGCTTGAGGAAGAACAAAAAAGTGGGAGGGCAAACACCTTCCAATTTTGAAATGTACTATAAGCCTGTAGTAATCTAGAGAATGTGATCTTGGCATTAGGATAGAAATATAGGCCAATAGAATAGAATTCAGATCTATAAATAAACCTGTACATGTTGGTTCAATTGAATTTCTACAACACTGTTGAATTATTTTATTGCTGAATGGTAGTCTTTTTCAAATGTGATGTGAAATTGGATGTCCACATGCAAAATATGAGTGCAGACCCTAAATTCCAGCAAACAAAACACTGAAGTCAAAATGGTGCAGATGTAAATGTAAATGTCAAAATTTTTAGAAGAAATTATACATGCATATCTTAGTTCCTCTGACATTTGCAATGATTGTTTGAATACAATAACAAAGGGGAGAGAATTTTAACTTCACCAAAATTTAAAAATCTTGGAGCTTCAAACATGAATATCAAGAACATACTCAGGAAAAGCACAAATAACTCAAATATGGAAATTAATAGAAATTTCACTCAATAAGATATACAAATGGGAAAGAAGAACATGGGAAGATGGTTGGCATCGTTAGTTTTTTGGAAAATGCAAATTGAAGTGCCATGGAGATACCAATTCATACCCACTAGAATGGTAATAATGAAACACTCAGAAAATAACAAGCATTTAGGATGTAGAAAAACTGGAAGCCCTGTACTAGTGGAAATGTAAGATGTTACAACCACTTTGAAAAAGTTTTCCTAATTAATAAAACATTAAACAAATATTCAGTACAGGATTCTGTACTTGAAAAATTAACTTAACAAATTAAAGACTTTCACCTGAAGTTTTATAGCATCTTTAGTCATAATAGCCTATTAACCTTAAAAACAAAAGTCAGTTATTTTACCAGGAAGAAGAAAAAAAACAAAAAACAGACCTATTTTGGAACAGCAGAGAACTACAGTCCCAAACAGAAGCCACAGTAAAGCCACACAGGCAAGTTTGGGGGACAAAGAGAGCCGCTTTTTCATAGACGAAGCGGCCAAATTGAGGTCTGTTCCAAGCAGAAGGTCCATTGGAGGAAACTGGGAGTCCCATGTCTCGTGGCTTCTCATTGGCTGAGTTGTGACAGTCTCTCATTGGCTGTGCTGTAGCAGGACGGCCGGCGGAAGCCATCTTTCTACTACTGGGGAGTGAAGTAGCTGCTGCAATGTGTAGCGTCTCCCTCTTTAATGAGGTCTGAGATTTATGAGGTCGTGAGAGGTTCTGTAGTGCTCCTGAGGCCGTGCCAGTGAGGTTTCCCTTTATTTATTTTCACAAGCCAAATATGCAGAAGAGGGAAATCAATGGAGACAGAAAACGGCACGAAGGAACCTGAAAAACATTTAAGGTAAGCGAAAGAAGCCACACAAAAATAACAAGTATGTGAAATGTCTAGAACAAGAAAATATATAGTAGATTAGTGGTTGTCTGAGGCTGTCAGTGAGAATGAGGAGTAACTGGAAAACAGGTCCCAGGTTTCTCTTTGCTATAGCAGTATCATTAAAAATTAGAGTTCTGCAATGGCATACAACTTGTATGTATTTTAAAATTAATTGAATTTATATTTAACAGTTTAATCTTTTGCTATGTAAATTATACATAAAAAATTGCTAAATAATCGGTTGATATACCATCAATGCAGAAATAAAAATTAAGATGATATTGTTGATAACATGTATCAGAAGAGAGTAACTGATAAAAATAAATATAAATATAGCAAAACTATAAAACGTTACCAGAGGAAACTGATCTGAATAATCAGAGAGGTATTCCATATTATTAGATTCAAAGAGTCACTATTGTTTAGATGTGGATATGCCTAATAGATCTAAAGATTCATCCATATTGTTACTAAAATACCACTTTGCATTTTTGCAGGAATTGACAAGCCGAGGGTAAGGTTCATATAGTCATCTAAAGGACGCGGCATAGCCAAAATAATCTTGAAAATTAGAAGGAATTTAGAGAACTTTATCTGATTACAAAACTATGCATCTACAGTTATCTAGATAGTGTAGTACTGATCTTAGGATAGACATATAGATTAATGGAACAGAATGGAGAGTCACAGATAAGTCACAGTCTGTGGAAAACATTTGCTAATCTTACATCAGGTAAGGGAATTGTACCCAGAATACATAAAATGCTCTTTCAACTCCAGAAAAACATAAATATCCCAGTTAAATGTGGGCAAAAGATCTGAATAGAAATTTCATCCAAGAAGATAAGCAAATGAACCAAAAGTACATGAAAATAATGGGATGATGGATATATATTAAAAATTAGATTTCAGTGAACTTCACAGCTCAGTATATTTATGAAAAGTCTTTGAACTGTCACTTAAAATAGAATTTATGGTAAATTGTACCTCAATAAAGTGTGTAATTTCTATACAGTAGCAATGAAGAATAGTAAAATTTAGAGTTAAAATTTCTGGTATGAAATTCATTCATATCTGCTACTTTTATTTCCAATATTAGAATATTTTTTACTGTCTCCATTCATTCATTGCTTAAAAATAAAGTGTAACACTACAATATTATTATAATAACCTAGATTTTTATTAAGGCAGAATTTCTGCTACATTGAATGATGATAATGAAGGTTTTATATCAGTGAGCACACATGCATTTTAATAGAATATATTATTTTGTTAAAACTTGTACAGGTTTCATCATTTGGCACATATCCTATAGTGACTTCAAATACTAGGATGCTAGATAATGCTTAATACATATATTCCTGATTAGCAGTTAACATTTGATTCAGGATTTTTTGGTGTCACATAATTATCATTTAAACATTGCCCAGCATTATACACGTTGGAGAAATTAAGCTAAATTCAGGATAACTCAAAATTACGCTGTGAAATGCTTTATTGATTCAGACTTCTTCATCCACCTGTTCCTTAGTATTCTTAACCATACTATAGAATAATGAGTATTTGGGGTTATTTTTACTTTATTCTTTGGATCCCAGATGATGATAAAACCATTACAGGTGGCCCTAATACCAAAGGACACTGAACTTCGAACCTAATCAACTTATATCAACCACCTAAGAATGAAAGAACTTAGCTAAAGAAATCTGGCCCATAGCATGCTCTTTCTGTGGTTGTATTTTCTTCACCATCTTTCCTTCACTGACTTCACTGATACCCAAGAGCTGTAAAATCAATTGTATTAGAATATGTGGAGCTTTTGATTACCACAGCATGCATGCAAATGATTTAATACATTCACACATTAGCTCAAGAGGTTTCTTCAGTAAAGCTCTTCACACAACTTTACCTTTCCAGTTCAAACACCAAGATTGAAATTAGCTATGTCAGTGTAATCTCATGAACACACACACACACACACACACACACAATATACTGTATCACCAACAAACCTGGTTCTTAAGGAAATTATGTACTGTCTGACCATTTTCACTGCAGGTTCTGCATAATCGTGTTAATTCTCTTCTCAAATCATGAAAAAATCTTAGTGTTCATGACTTAAAACCCTTTAAGTAAACCCATTCACCCAGAATTAGATTATATCTGCCTTTCAGTTCTTTTTATAAAGAGATGACTCCAACTCCTTCTGATTTCCTTTTTACAGTAGATTATTTTTTTTATTGCTTTTGTGTTCATACATTTCTGATCATTTTATCTTTGTTCATACTTTCTGCGTTGGTCTTGAGTCTCTGCTGTTCTTTCTCTCCTTTCAATACATAGTTCACAACAACTTGAGAGTTTTTAGAACTGCTCTTATATATAATGCACTCAGTAGCCTGTGTGTCTAATATAATAATCTTTTTTGCACAAAAGGGATGTCAAAAACATACAAATAATTGGAAATGTTTTATGCAAATAAAGTATAACTTATTTACACAGTATTCTCAGTTAGGTACTCATTATTTCCAACTAATACTGATCTGATTCTAACTCACTTTCAGTATCTATACAGGCATACAGAGGATATTTTATTTAGCTTAAGCATAAAATCACAAGTTGTTTTGCTTTTGTTTTTATAGTTATTGTTACTGTGATTTGAATATATTACCCATTTACCATCACTGTGGGTATGGGAAGTTCCTACACTTCAGGGGTCACGTTTTCTGGTCTTTACAAGTTAGTGCAATAAAGATTTACAGGTTTTAAATAGAGGAGGATTTGTGAAGCTCTAGAGGATTTTAATTTAATCTGAAAATCACTGTAAGAACAAAAATAATTTTGAAAGGCTTGAATTTTCACTGATAACTAGTCAAGACATTATCAAGAGATGTGTAAACACTATACAAATACTTTCCTATTATCTATCAGCATTTTTTGTTTGTTTTGCTGTCCCTGCACAGACGAATAATGTTTAATAATCCTCCAAATCTATTTAAAATTGTTAATACTTGCTATTTGCTAATCATCAATGCTAAGATACTCAGATCCTTTGATACTGTTATCAATAAATAATACTTAAAACTATTTACCTAGATGCCAACAATATGTCTTTATTCTTGAAATGACATTGATTACAAATGCCAAGCACCAGAAATACCTCCTTCCTTGGGTTTCTTATGTGTTAATTTAAATTCTAACACATTCACACTAATTTTCATTTTAGAGTATTTGACAACAGAGCATCTAAATCTGTGAAGGCCACAGATTCTTTCCTCCACAGTTCCTAGTCATTTTCCTGCTTGACTTAGGTCAGTTCATTTGAAGCAGAGGTCACTTTTTGTTGGAGGTTGGCTGAATAGATGACACTTCAAAACTTTAAAAAAAAATGGTATACAAATGGGGGTGAAAAACCAAGACAGAAAGAAGGAGACTGGCACTGCTTGCAGCTTGCCACCCCTTCCACTTCAACACTCAAACCGTGACTGTGCACATTCTCCATCATGCCTTAAACCTAAGTAAGAAAAGCCCAAGTAGACAAGAGTGGAAATCTATTCAAAGCTAGATGAAGTGCTTGATTTTTATATTAAATGACATAATTTGATGTATTGTAATTTAATACCAAAGTATTTCTTAAATGGTTTTACTATAATCATATATATTAAGCAATTCAATTAGTCTGATTTTCTTTCCCTTCACCAATTATATAGTATTTTACAAAAAGTTCGGTAGCCTTTATGCATTTACTACTTGAAAAATAACCTTTCATTGTGTCTTATATTAATAAATCGTGAACGTTCCAACTCCATCTTGCATGTCTTTGTGAAAAAGAGTGCATATTGTCTTGTCCTAGGCATACAGATGATTGAACAGTTTATTCTCCTCTCTTTGAGGTAGCACACTATTTCTTACTGATAAGATTTTGTATTACACAAATAAACTGGTATGTTAAACTGATATAAAATGTTTAAAGAAAACATTTAAGTAAAAATGTTTAGGTCAATGCAATGTTGTTTTAAATGCTCTCTGAAAAAGCAGCTACCAGATTCCAGATGATAGGTACTTGGGGTTTTATGTTATCACTGAATTAATAAAACCACATATAGAATGGAGACACAAAAACACACCACACCACACACACACACACACACACACACACACACACACACACACACACACACACACATTAAAAACAAGACAATTTGGAATTAGTCTTTCAGGTACAAGGAGCTTGCTTGAAACATAAATAAGACACTATTATAAATGCAGAGTGGTAATCTCAAAATAATAGATTATGTAATCTTGACATGCCTTTCTTGACATAGTTTAGAATATTAGTGAGGTGAAACTGACATGTGAATTAATCTAATATCTTGCAGTAAAGGGAAGTTGTCCTCCACATTTTCTCACAAGTTCTTTCTACTAACATTATAAAACCCTAAAATAAGATAGTTCACTGAAAATACTTTCAGATTTTTATAAAGGAGCATTCTCAAAGTACCAAGTATAACCATATTCAAAAATCAGATTTTTACTCTTGTTATTGTTGAAGTTGTTGAATGTCTCTTGTGATTTGACTCATATAGATGTCCACATTTTCATTCTATATACTTTGAAAATATTATAATATCATATCTAAAGGCGAGTTGTATAAAAAGAATAAAAATAAGCAAAATGAAAAAAATGTCAAGAAATTTAAATGAATAAAATTAGCTCTTTTTCATGGAACCTAAAGGAATTAATATTTTCTGAGCACTAAAGTTTGGAATTAGCATTTGATCCATTGATGTATCACTGAAATGTAGAAAATATTTGGCATTCTGTTTTCCCCTTGTACCCAAATTTTCAGATAAGACCATGTGAAACACCACGAACTAAAGAGTTGTTGTATTTCTAAAATTTATTCAATTTGTTGTATAATTAGCAACTTTAATCTGGGATGGGAAAAAAGTAGGTTTCATTTAGAAAGCATAATTCAATTGAAATTTCCAAAACTTCATTAAACATCTAGTATATGTTAAGGGATGTGGGAAATAGAAACAATAAAATGAATAGCATATGCTCATGGAAATCTAAGCTTACCAAACTAAGTTATTTAAAATATTTTAGAATGGAAATGCTTATCTTACCAACGTCACAATTGACAAATTCATCTAATCAAGATTACAGATGACACATCTAGAATATGTCCAGACCAACTGTTTGCTAGTTGACTACCCAAAAAAGCAAAAGTAAATAAATCCAGTTACGGAGATTATTAATGGTAAAACCAACATGACTGTCCTAGCAAATAGACTTCTCTATTATTTTACCAAAGACATTGAAATTCAACACATCCAAAATGAACTATCTTCCCTTTGAAATCCATTCTTTCACTAGTTTTTCTAACCCAGTAAGTAGCATCATCATTCACATTTTTGCCAAGAAAAATCAATTATGCCATCTCCCTTACTCCATCTGATTGACCGACCCCCTTATCCAAAGTATCACTAAGCACTTCAAATAGTTTTAGGATTTTATCCAACATTGCCCAAAGTAGCATCACTTTTTTACTACAATAACATTTTGTCTCTTGTATAAGCATTTACTTATACTTCTTCCTAATTTATTCTCCACATTTTAAAACTTTAATATATATCTAAAAACTCACATATTTAAAGATACACACATTTGAATATGTCACCCTGTTGCTCAAAACCACTTGCTCAAAAACCCATGAAAGGCTTCCCATTGTTCTTATGATAAAAACAAAAATTGTTAATCCTGTAAAATTCAATATCCTATCTACTTCATCTCCCCATAGTTTTCCAAACTTCAATAACACTGACCTTCTAGTTTTGGAAAATTATCAGCACACATTCTTCCTGGAATGTTCTCCTGTCTTACCCTATTTTGATTTAGTTCATACACATTAATATTTCAGACTTCAGCCCAAATCTAACATCTTCAAAGAAGGCCTCTGAGACTCAACCTGCCAGGTTGAGTGTCCTAGTGTAGCAATCAGGCACCAGTTAGGAAACAGAACTCACGCTGTGTAGGTCAATAGACTGGAACTGGAGTAAAGCCTAGGGAAGAAGTAGTGTCACCATATGTCAGGAATTGGAGTCACCAAATGGATACTTGAACCACAGGGGTAGAAGCTGCCCGGTTGGAACTACAGCCAAGGAGGAAACAGAGCCACCACCAAGAGACCCTCCTAAAGCAAAGAGAGAGAGGAGGGTTAGCTTGGGCTCTCTCTGCTTTAGACCCTCCAACCTTCTGCCCCTGCCTACCACTAATGAAACCCATAAAGAAGCCAGATGTCAGAAAAGCCTGCACAGTGTTGTTTGCAGGATTAGTCCTATAATATAAAACAGAGCAAGGAAGGGAAGAAAATGGATATAAGAGCAAACAGGCAACTTACTGGCACATTCGGTTATATGCTTGCAAACATTTTCTAATTTGTCTTCCCAGAACTCTTCATGAATGATATCTGGTTTCCCGAATAAAGTGTTAGCTCCATAGGAGAACAATCACCAATGTCTTTTTAGTATTGTAACTCTAATGCTCAGCGTGGTCCTCAAGGAATACATTGAATAAGTATAAAAAATCATTGAATCAATTAACTAACTTGGGATATTTAAAACAATGTTTTAACCACTGTAACAAAATTAATCTGGCAGTGGATTTCAAGTATTCTAAACATATTTGGGGCCAAAAATACTTTTTTAATGTCTTAGGAAAGCCATGAACTCTTCCACCAGAAATATGCACAAAGGCACACATCTTCCACCGATTTTTTTGAATAGGGGGCCCATAGACAGGCTGAAACCCACCCAGGAATTTCTTGTACTTCTAATCTAGAATCAATATGACCCTCTCCAGGCGATGTAGAATTGTGTGGTGTATTTTTGTTTTCCCTGTATCTGGGACCCACTACTGTCATTTTGTGGGAGGGGACCAGGTAATATCAACTTTTGCAGAGAAAAATTTTCCCACTCAAAATGTCTATAATGACCCATCATGAATCTCAGGACCTCAGATTAAAATTACACTGGAGAGGAAAATTACTTGTCCATGAAATTTAAAATGTTCCCACTTTCTTTGGTGACAAAGAAATTCACCATGAGAACAGCCTGATTTTTTTTTTGCAATCTTTTTTTTTATTTTGCTATCATTAATGTACAATTACATAAACAATATTATAGTTACTAGACTCCCCCTATTATCAAGTCCCCACCACATGCCCCATTACAGTCACTGTCCGTCAGCATAGTAAGATGCTATAGAATCACTACTTGTCTTCTCTGTGTTATACTGCCTTCCCTGTGTCCCCCCAGCCCCAACATCATACGTGCTAATTGTGATGCCCCTTTTTTCCCCTTATCCCTCCCTTCTCACCCATCCTCCCCAGTCCCTTTCCCTTTGGTAGCTGTTAGTCCATTCTTGGGTTCTGTGAGTCTGCTGCTGTTTTGTTCCTTCAGTTTTTGCTTTGCTCTTGTACTCCACAGATGAGTGAAATCATTTCGTACTTGTCTTTCTCCGCCTGGCTTACTTCACTGAGCATAATTCACTCTAGCTCCATCCATGTTGTTGCAAATGGTAGGATTTGTTTTCTTCTTATGGCTGAATAATATTCCATTGTGTATATGTACCACCTCTTCTTTATCCATTCATCTACTGATGGACACTTAGGTTGCTTCCATTCCTTGGCTCTTGTAAATAGTGCTGTGATAAACATAGGGGTGCATATGTCTTTTTCAAACTGGGCTGCTGCATTCTTAGGGTAAATTCCTAGGAGTGGAATTCCTGGGTCAAATGCTATTTCTATTTTGAGTTTTTTGAGGAACCTCCATACTGCTTTCCACAGTGGTTGAACTATTTTACATTCCCACCAGCGGTGTAGGAGGGTTCCCCTTTCTCCAGATCCTCTCCAACATTTGTTGTTGTTTGCCTTTTGGATGTTGGCCATCCTAACTGGTGTGCAGTGATAATCTCATTGTGGTTTTAATTTGCATTTTTCTGATAAATAGGGATGTGGAAGATCTTTTCATGTGCCTGTTGGCCATCTGAATTTCTTCTTGGAGAAGTGTCTATTCAGCTCCTCTGCCCATTTTTTAATTGGATTATTTGCTTTTTGTTTGTTGAGGTGCATGAACCCTTTATATAGTTTGGATGTCAACCCCTTTTCGGATCTGTCATTTATGAATATATTCTCCCATACTGTAGGATGTCTTTTTGTTCTACTGATGGTGTCCTTTGCTGTACAGAAGCTTTTTAGTTGATATAGTTCCACTTGTTCATTTTTGCTTTTGTTTCCCTTGCCCAGGGAGATATGTTCATGAAGAAGTTGCTCATATTTATGTCCAAGAGATTTTTGCCTGTGTTTTTTTCTAAGAATGTTATGGTTTCATGACTTACATTCAGGTATTTGATCCATTTGGAGTTTACTTTTGTGTATGGGGTTAGACAGTAATCCAGTTTCATTCTCTTACATGTAACTGTCCAGTTTTGCCAATACCAGAGAGAACAGCCTGATTTTAAAATGGCTTCTGGGACTATGTACATGTTTCCAAGTTTATAAATGTTTAATTTACATAAGTGCTTTCACTGAGCTTTGATAAATTTACAGAGAATAGAAATGTAAGAACATAAATGCAATATAGTACTGAATATTTATTTGTGATTTCATTAGTTACTTGCTCCTCCATGGTAAATTATTCCAAAACTTAGTGCCTTAAAATACATGTATTAGCTCATAGAACCTGGGTCAGGAATCCAGGTGCAATTTCCATGTTTTCTCTGGCTCATTGACCACCAGGCTATAATCAAGGTGTTGAATCTGCTGTGAAAGCTCTACTGGAGAAGGATCTGCTTTCAAACTTGCATGGTTGTAATCAGAATGCAGTTCCTTAAAGGTTGTTGGCCACAGGGCTTCAGTTTCTTGCTGGCTGTTGATCAGAGGCTACCCTCAGTTCCTTGCCTCATAGGCCTCTCCATATGGCATCTTGTTTCATCAGATCAAGTACGTGGGGAAAAAGCCAGAGAGTACCAGAATGAGAGAGTAAGCAAGACAAAAATAGTCTTTTATAGAAGTGATGTCACCTCACTTTTCCCATATTCTGTTCTTTAGTGGCAAGTTATTAGATTGAGCCTGTACACAAATGAAGAGGTGACGCAAAGACATAAATACCAAGAGGCAGGACCATTGAGAGTCATTATAGAAAGCTCTGTACCACAGAGATGAAGCTATAAAGGCAAAAAGAAATGCGTTTCTTGAAAAAGTTTATTTAACGGTAGTTATATTTTGGCTGTTGAACGGTCAAACTTTTATTCCTATTTTTTAACAATTAACTCTTCTTCAAAAGACAACTATATAAATACTATCTAAGGTTTCTCTCCATTTTCACTGTAGAAACTCCCATCCTCTCTGTCTCTGGGCATTCTTGTAATGGCACATTTAAAAAGAAGGGATTATGTTTTAAAAGGGAAGATGTAATAAACTTGAATGAATTATTACAGAACAGTTTGACTATCTTAACTCCTGGTAGTGATAATATAATTTTTCCTGTGAGAAGACCTTTACAACACATTAGCTTATGAATTATGTATCTTTCACACAAAGAAAGCAAATGTAATTCTAACTCTTTATGGGTGAGACACCCTATATTTGTTTCTCTTAAAACCAGGTAGAGATGTCTTCAGATACTTCATTACTCTTAAAGAATTAAATGGCTCTAGCAAAAGTCAACTTTCTCTTCTCAGCCAGCAAGTAAAAAAAAGCACTTTCTAATTCATGAATCTACTCTCCAGTATGTATATACTTTAAGAACAAGAAGAAATTCTCATTGTCAAAATGTTCTTTAATTTTGTACCTCCCACATAATTATAAATGCTACTGTTCAAAGAAGGGGTGGGTGCTAATACTATATTTTAGTTCAAATTTCTGTCTTACTTGGAGGTATAGGGTTAACAATATTTAAAGCTCTGTATGCAACTGAGAAAGAAACTGCCTTCCTGGATATCGGGTCTAAAAATATCCATCCCCAAAATAAGAGAATGGCAAAGCAGAATTGGACACATGAGACCAAAGATTCATTGAAAATCATAGTTAGAAAGTGACCTCAATTAAATCAATGGGGTCACTGCAACCAGGCCACGTGACCCTATTTGGCAAGCTAACAATCTGTATCCTAGGTATTTTCGTTTTGAAAGTAACTGGGAAGATTTACTGTGGAAGGATTACTTGAAGTTTAAAATGTTAGTTGTCTTTGAATGACTGAACATAGGGTCATTAACATTGCTTTATTACTACAACTTATTGACACCTCCCCTCCATATACTGTGTGCCCTAAAATATAGTGTCTGAAGATTGTGATGGCTGATGGAAAAATGGGTTTGGGATCTTCTAGAAAAAGGGTTTAAAGAGGAGCATTGAGTCAGCAATAGAATACTGGTCAAAGGCCTACACAGACAGAGGTCTAAACAAAGTCCAAGGGGAGCAGCAAAACACACACACACACACACACACACACAGCAACTATGATAATTTTTTTACCATTTTGCCTGGAATCATTTCTGTTCATTCCTTCTCAGAACATGGAAGTCCAAATTCCAGAGCTCTCCAAACCCATCACCATGCTATCTTAAATCTACTCCAGGAAAGCAGGATGTTATGTCCTACATACTGCTCTTACAACTCTTCAGGAAAGGAAAGGTAGAAGAGCTGGGAAAACAATTCCAGCTATTCACCATTGTTCCCAGGAATTTAAGGGTGAGGAAAGAACACAGAATGTATCATTCTTCTTTCAATGAGTTGCCTACCTTCAACCTGTCCTAGGGAGTAACTACAGGTAGCGGGAGGAAGAGGTGGGCAGCAATTCTCAACTTTGCCGTTCACAACTTCTGAAACAGTTTTATCTGTTTATATATTGGTAGAGAGTTTGGCCGGAATCCGACAGAGGCAAACATACAAAAGAAAGAAAAGCAATACTGCCAGAAGATGAAAGGCACAGGAGGTAAAATTAATCTCACTTGCTAGTCTTGCAGTGGTTCTTTATTACTATGCATTGACACCTCTCTCTTTAGCCTTGAGAGCTACCTTGAGGTTTTCTGATGAAACAGCTCTAGGGCATGAAAATATTCAGTTCATTGTTTCTAAAATCCTTCCAAACACTGTAGAACATCACTGTGTTACATCCACATAAATAGAATGAAAAGATTAAATAATCATTGTATCACACCACAGCCCTAACATTGTGATATTCATTCTTAGAGGTACCTCAACCTCAATTCGTCCAAACTAACCTTTCCCCTAAATTTGCCCTTCTTTCTAATTGAAAGACATCGCCATCTATCAAGTTGGTAATTATTTTTTATTGTCTCCACCTGCCCTGATCACCCTCATTCTAATCCTTCAGGAAGTTCTGTTAATTAAAATCTTTAAACGTCTCTTCAAGTTATCAACTTCTTAACACTCACTGCTAAAATTGTAGTTCAGATCACAGCCGTCTCTAAGATTTATGCAACATTCTTTATTAAGACCCCTGGTTTACACTCCCTCTCCATTCTTCACACAATTGTAATACAGAAAGGATGCTTCCCAGGCTCATCCTTTCAAGTTTACTTAGTTTAATAATCTTCATGACCTGGGACCTACTTTTCTTCCTAGCTGTGGTCCCTTCTCTTGCCCCTTTGCTACCCTCCCACACACTTATTTGTAATCCTGATTATACTTTAAGATACAACTTAATCATTATTTCCTTTGGGAAGACCTCCCTAATATGTCTAGGTTGTCTTGTGTGCCCTTATCAGATGCTTACATTACAGGTGTTTAATTGTTTCCCTCCAAGGCCAAGGATTCAAGAGGGACTAAGGGTGAGCATTCACCTTTGCATTTCTAGCAAATTTCCTGGCGCACAGGAGGCACTCAGTAAATACTCACTGGATACTTAAAATAACTTCATTTAACTTGCATAAATATCAATTAACAATTTTAAATATCTAATCATTGACAGTGTGTTAGTTTGCATTTAAACTATTGCAATTACTTTTGTTAGTTGAGCATGAAATTCATTCTCTGATATTTTCAGCACTTGTATGGCAAAATTTAGGTGGAAAGATATTTTAAACTTTATCTCCCAGGTCCAGTCTCAAAGAGAGATCTTACTATTTTTCCAATCCCATCAAAGGAAACTGAAGCAAAAAAAGGAGTGGGTGACTTACCCAGAAGACACACTGACAATTCAAAATAAATCCAGGATTAATCCTCTGAATATTCTGTGTCCAGTACAGTTGCTTAGCTCCTAAGCTGTGCTCTTTAACATTCATGAGGGAAATGTATTTTGCAAAACTGTAGACCCTTGAAGATGAATGTTATTTTTGCTTATAAAAGGTCTGTAAATATCTTCAAATATAAATTGGTTCTGGACTGGAAAAATATAGGAAAATTTAGAAACTTTGGAAAGTGAATTGACAACTAAAGAAACTGTACATGATTTGGGAAACATGACTGTGGTGATCAAAATGTCATTGTAGGAAATTTCACAACTATGGGTTAAAGTACTTACCTCTAAGGGAAGTGGGTGTCGTGATCCTGGTGTTCTCAGCAATTTAGAGTCCTTTTGTGTAAGTAGTACCCAAGAAAATGTTGAGACTGCACAGATGAACTCCGCTCTGGACTCAGGCTGTAAAGTGAAACTGTGCCACTTGACCTCTTTTCACAAGAAAACCAATTAGCTGCAAGGGTATTGAGAAAGGGCAAGATGAGCTGGAGCACCCAGGGAGGCTCCTGGGGAGTACTCCTACTTCATAGCACTCCCACTATTGTACTCCAAACAGCCCTTAGACCAGCCCCTCCTGTGAAGCCGCCCAGTCAGAGAGCCAATCCTGGGATCCCTTTCTTTGAGGCTCTCCTTTGCTTCCCTCACCTCAGATAGTGCCAGGCCAGGGAAGTAGAGAGAGAAATTTCATGCCTCTTCTGTGCCTCTCTCAGGTCTGTAAACAGCTCACTGTGCTCATGGCCCACACATCCAAGCCTTGGTAAATCTGCATTTAACACCTCAGCTCTCATCTAACAGCACCAAAAAGCCTTCTGTTTCTTGGACCCATTCCCCTTACAATAGAGTGAAGTGTACTAAAGAACACTTCTGTTGTTGTTCAGCTATAAGATTTTTAAATGAAGCAACGTGTTTAAAGAATAACTTCACCAGGCACCAGTCTAAGGGTTCTATACCTGTTACCTCTTTTAATCCCACAACAACCAAATGATGTAGGTAATGGCTCCACGTTAGAGATGCATAACTCGAGGCCCAGACATAGTAGGTATCCTGTCCATGTCACATGACTAGTGTCTGGCAGAGCCTTGGTTTCAGCTTACAGTATCTATTTTTGTGTTTGAGCTTAACCACCAGGTCCTCTCACATACTTCCTCTCACATACAGACTAGATATGTGTGCCTGTGTGGGTGAGATATAGATGCAAATGTAAACATATCTGCTACTATGTATTTACTTTTAAATATAAAATAAATAGTAAACACATATCATTGCACTTTTTTAAATGTGCTCTTTTATTATCCTTGTAAGTTTTCTTCTTTTAGTACCCTCTTTCACTAACTAGGTTTCTTCCTTTGTTTCCTTGAACTATTTTCTGTGTGCAGATAATTGCTTCTTGTACCGTGAGCCACTGACACTTCCCCGAAATAACTGAAAAGACCTGAGGGACAGATGTATAGTCAGAGGCCTTAGGTGTTAAAATACCCTCAGGACTCCAATTGAGCCTGAACATTAGAGCACAAGGGAATGGATATGCATTATCATTTTTCTTTGCTTTCCTTTGCTGATTATTCTTAATAAATGGCAAACACTCCTGTAAGTGTGTGCCCAGAGCAACCTCAAGAATATTGCAAAAAAAGCATATTCTTCCTATCGTTTTTCCATTGTTAAATGAAAGAGAAACACAGGCTTATACTGCTGAGGGCAACATAAGTACACATGACACGGAGACTGGATAATTAAATAGGTATAATTTAGACTAATGGAGGACTTTTGTAAATTTATTTAGAATTGCTACATATTAAAATAGTATTTCTCTTTGAGATATGCAACTGGAGTTAGTTGTTGTGAAGAAAGCACATGCAACAGAAAAAGCTACATTAACAGTTGGTTACAAAAGAGATCCTAAGTGCAACGAATGGTCAGGTCAGTTATGTTTGGCCTGAGGAAGGCTAGCGCTTACCTTCAGATGAAAGAAAGCAATTCAGCATTTGTGAGTCCTCATCTCAGCCTCTGTCAGTGAACAGAGAATAAGAGGAAATTAAAACAGGAAGGTTTATTTGAGAGAAAAGGCAAAAATGTGTCCCACTGGTGCAAGCTGAATGATAGTAGAAAATATTATCTGTGAAAATTATCTTCTTACCTGGAGGCCTTTAAAGTTAGAGCAAAGAAGAACTGCTCAGGATAATAAAGCCAGGTTAAGTAATCCAGTTCTAGCTGTAGATGGCATGTGCTTATGTGTATGTGAGAGAGGAGCTAGGTATCCATTAGATATTCTTAAATGGGAAATTCTAAAAGGGGTCCTCCAACTGCATTAAAAGCGATACTGCTTGAGAATTAATGGCAACCTCCATATACAATTATTACGAGAATGATCCTAGTGAATAACATAAGAGACAAATGACTATCAAACCTGTGTTTACAAACATATTTTAAGTATCCAGAGTGGCAAGAAATACAGAAAGAAAAAAGAACAGACATTTGGAAGGACAAAAAAGTCTGAAAACTGAAAGGGGCAAGATATTGCTGAAGGCAAGTTCAAGTAACACATCAGAGGCTTGAGAAAAAAAGAATTAAACTCAAGGTTAGTTTATCTCTTTTTAGTGCAAAACTAGTAAGTAGGATAGGGATGCTGCTCTTTAGGGGGGCAAATACTCTAAGGAAGAGAGCTGACCAAGTAGGAACACTTGATGTCTATTTGTTCTCCATGATTTCAAATAAGAAGAAAAAGGGACAGGAAAGGGGGATATAGAGACATACTTGCTTGTCCCAAAGTGCTTATGATTCTAAACTTGATGATTTTATAACATAGGTATATAACAGAGCTTAATATCTATTTAAAGAAAAGGAAAAGAGAATGGTGACATGCTGTGTAGCAAAGAGCTTAAGTGCACATATTCTTGGTAGTGTAACTATTAGGGTTCAAACTTAAATTCTGAATGTTTACATACTTACTGTGGAAACTTAGGCAACTCTGCTAACCTCATTATCCCCATGCAGAAAGCAGTTTAGGAAAGAACTGAAAAAGTCTGGTTCATGAAACCAGACTGAAGTAGCAGATTTTAATATAATGAAGAAGGATTTAATTATTTTTATAATGCAGTATTTCCACTCTGGAATTGAACATCATTCACTAGAGATAGAGACAGATAATAGTGATATATGTGTATGTTTATATGTTTATATTAAATATATGTGTTTCTGTATATATAAATTTCTATCCACTTATCTATCTATCTTTTGCTACAGGTATAACTATTTATAATTGGGAGATAGCATGTCTAGAGATTAAGAGAGCAAGGTATCCATGACCTTGATGTTCCTTATTTTTGGTGTAACCTAGTTTCTGTATCAGTAAAGTGACACTAATAATAATATCTGCCTTCTGAGAATTAAGTGAGAGCATCTATGGAGTACTCAGAATGGTGCCGGCCACACAGTAAACACTGTCAATTGTTAAGAGCTGGTCAATGAATGAGTCTTCATATTGTATCTCTACCATGTACCAGGTTCTTTTCTAGTGCCTGGAAATATAACAGTGAACATAAACATTTTCACTCTCATTTTAGAGTCATATCAGTGTTATTGTTAAAGTTATAAATTTGATTCTTGTTTTGAGAGTCTGCTTGATTATTTTGAGATGGGGTAAATTTGAGTACATTTAATTGAAGGGGGAAAAGAAATTGATCCTAGGCAGAGATTAAAGATTGAAGCCACGGAAGGGACAATTTAAGGCATAAGAGGTTCTAGGAGGCCAGAAACGGCATGATACACAGAGTACAAGTTAAGAGGTTATTCTTGAAGAAGAGAAGGCTCACTCCTTTTTCTAAGATGGAAGGGAGAAAGGTAGTAATTGCTAAATGTATTGATAAGGTTGTTTGAAAATAGAAGGTGATACTTGAATTGTCTATTGGTGAAATATTAGATGAAATCTTTTGCTGAAGGATAAGTGGTGTGGAATGGAAGAGCTGAGAAAGTGTTGACAGTTAGACTATCAAATTTAGATAAGAGGGAGACTTTACTGTGAGTTTCACTAGTGGGCTAAAACACAAACCTGTTGATAGGTGATGACAGTTCAGTGAAATCCATTTAGTGAAATGTTTCCTTATAAATGTTATCCTTGTCTCTGTGGCACATAGAAAGAGTGATCTTTACACATTCTCTCGTGAGTGCATTCATCAAGTATTCACTAAATGCCTCCTGTCTTCTAGGTAATGTGGTGCAGGGGAAAATAAGACTGGCCAGGACCCATCTTTGCCTTTGGTGGGGTGAGGGAGTAGAGTGGGAGTAGAATAAAATAATAAAATTAAAGAAATAATGTGGTAATTCTAGATTGTGAAAGTTCTATTGAGAAGCTAAAACAGAGTGATGGTTGAGAGCATGAAAGAAAGGGGAGCTGTCTTAGATGGGCAGATACTTTTTGAGGGACTGATTTTTGAGACTTGATGTGAGTGTTGATGAGGGGGATGTGAAAATGTAGTGGCATGGAGCTTTAGTCAGTGGATAGAGCAGAGACAGAGGTCTTAGATGGCAAAAAACATATTCAAGAAGACCAGCGAGCTGGTACAAGGTGAGGGGGAAGGTCCTGGAGATGAGCATGGGGAGGTGAGGCCTTACAGGATGATGTTAGCAGACCTGGACGAGTAGAGGGGAGCATGCAAATACTGCGTGCTACAGGGAAGGACCTCTGAGAGAAAAAAAAGGGGTTGCTGAAACAACCGATTCACTTTCTAACTATTTTCCTGGAGAAAGTTCTAATAACAAGTGTCACTTAGTGTTTTACCATAAATGAATGTGCAGAAACCCTGGTTAATAGAAACCTTGGACGATACAAGTTCAAATAAGTTGGTTTTACTATATCAGACATGAAAAGAGGACTGTAAAATCTGTCTTTTTTGAACTACTTTGTGCATTTTTAAGCAGTAGGTGATGAGAACTGAAAATAATTACTGGTAGTCATTCTCAACTGGGTATGATTTTTGCCCCCCGAGGGGGCATTTTGTACTGTCTGGAAACATTTTTGGTTGTCACAACTGGGAAAGGAGGTGCTAATGGCATCTACTTGGTAGACAACAACTCATTTACTCTCAGTAACCAACCAGCCAATCAACCGAAACAACAAACACATACACAAATGTAGGAGATCTTAAGGTATGGGGTCCTTACCAAATTCTCTTTATAGGGTTACAAGGTTATGCAATACAAATTGATTACAAAGACCCTTTATCTGTTTTACATGATATTGTATATGCCACCTATATGTCTGATAAAGAAATTTGCTAATTTAAGGTTTTAAAAATTATTCTTTTACATAACTATAAACAAAAGCTTGGTACTTTTCTGGATGATGTTAGCATGCAATTCAAACATACATTTCTACACCACCATGCCAAATCTCTTGCCTAAGACAGTGACAGCCAGTCAGTAACAAAACACAAAAGGTTATTTTTCAGAAGGAATGAACCAGATCTTCACACTTCAAGCAGTAATATATCTAAAACCAATGCTAGCCAAGGTGTTTGAGCTCTTCCCCTATTTGTCATGAAAACACTTGTTTTTTTTTCTGTTTCTGACTCAATCCAATTATCCCAACAAAAAACAAATATATTTGATACTCCTTAAAATGCCAGTCGAATTAAGGCAAAAATGTTAAGTTGAAATCAGTCGCCACCTAAAAAAATGAAAATTTGTATTTCAGATATAAATATATCCAGTACTGTACTGAAGATACAAAGATGATTACTATCTGTAAGCAAAAATTGAGCAGTTTTTAACTCCAGATTATGCTCATTGTTTTTAAATAATACGTTTGTAGGATAATTAGTAAGTAGTCAGCTAATGTTATTGCTGGAGATCTACATAGGAACAGGAAATAATATGGTCTATCAGGATAGAAAAGAAGAAGAGATCTGTGATTTATGGAATTAAAAACAAAACTCAAAAAGCGTCTAGAAGTAACTATTGGAACAGAAGAAGAAGAGAGAGCCAAAGTCAGAAATTTGTGTGTGGTCAAGAGAACATTCCTTCCCCACTTTTTCTCCTTTAAATCCCTGTGGTGTGAGCAAAAGATTTTGGAGCTTCCAAGAAAGCCAGGCACACAATGGAGAATGTGGTGGTGCCAACAGAAACTGCCCGTGGATCCAAGAAAATATTTAAAAGTGGTTCTTACCTCTGAGAATTGGGCAGTTAGTAGCCAGTACTGCTATGATGCACACATAACAGGGTCACATTTTCAGCTGAGAACAAAAGGTTGTACATATCCACACATTCTAATCTCCTGTATATAGGGTGCATATATCTCTCTTTGTCCATTAAAGTTCTGGGTTATACCTGTTTAATCCAGGCTATGGAAGATTGCATTATGTCCCCAGTGCTTCATCCTTCCCTCAAACCACACCCCCTGCTATGTAATTCTGCTATGATCCCCTACTCGAGGTGGGGCATACTTACCCATCCCTTAACTCTAGGCTTGGCCGTGACCTTGCTTTAGACAGATGTGACTCAAATAGAAGCTTGAAATGGACTGGAAATATTCATAGTAGGGCATTAGGGTTCTTTCATACCTGAGAGTTGACGGAAAAGCTGTAGTTTCTGCCTGAGGTTTACCTCAAGGTTGGGGAAGAAATGTTTGACAGAAATGAAGGAAAGCATCCAGCTTACTCAATAAAATAGTTTTTCATGCAATTAAAAGCCTAAAACAGGAGAATATTGCTTCCTTGTTCACATCAATAAGAAGAAAACTATCCAAAAGAGGATTGGAACAGCAGGGGTAATGCCAGATGTATCTTGTAAATTAGAAGTATCTCCTGTTTTATTAGCAGTGCTTAGTATAGTGCCTGTACATATTGGTTGCTCAAAAACTGCATGAGGAGTACATGGATTATTGAAAAAATCATCCTAGAAAAGAATGTCTTTACTTATGTAATTATTCAATAAATAATTGTTGAGAAATTACTATGTATCATGCCTTATAGAAGGTACCAGGCACACAGCAGTGAGAAAAATGAACAGATAAATCATAGTCCTCATACTGCTGATAGTCTGGTTGCAGAAAAGAGAATAAATGAAGTACAGAAGAGTCAGATGATGCCAAGTGCTATGGAGAAAAGATACATCAAAAACAGATAGATGAGGGGGTGGATGGAAGGTCTCACTGGAAAAAAAAATGGCACTTAAATAATTTAATGAAGTGAGGGTGTGAGCCATGCAGATATTGAGAAACAGTGTTCCAGGTAGAAGAAAGGGCAGGTGCAAAGGACCTGAGGCAGAAGTGTTCTTGATGTGCTTCAAACAAAGCAAGGTGGCTTACTATGGCTGGAACAGAATAAGGGAGAGAGAGACTACTAAGTGAAGAGTTCAGGTAGGTCAAGGGGGCCAGGTTTTAAAAACTTAGGATTTATAAGCCATGGTTAGGACTTTGGATTTTATTGTAAGTAAGGCAGAAACACATTGATTTTAAGCAGAGGAGTGGGAGAATATGACATGCTGTAAGTGAATCCTTTCTGGCTATTGTGTTGAGAACACACTAGTAGGGGGAAAAGGTAGAAGCCAGAGGAAGTGACTTACAGACTTCCAAATCAGAGATGGTGGTGGCCAAAGAAGGCAACAATCTACAAAATAAGTTACCTGGAGAACTTGCAGAGCATATATACGTGTTTTTCATGAATGATTTTAAAGTTGAAAATTTTAGAGCAGATATATTTGAATAGTTCAGTTTTAAAAACTATTTTGTAATCTTAAAAATTACCTTGCTCTTCCTACTGTGAAGTGTTTTCTCCTTTTTTATATAGAATATTTAGATATCTAAATGTTCTGTATGTATTCATGCAGTTTGAGTTACCTGTACCTAAAATTCAGAAATATATGACTCATTCCTTTATTGCCTTCTAAAATAACTCTGAGAAACATCAAAGTTAAGCCCTTTGTAGTCATAAAATGTGGATGAATTATAAGGTCCTGATCTAAAACTGTCTTTTTTTGCAGCAGAGTCATCAGAACTACTTCTTACCACCCTAAGGTCATGAGGAGGAAGCATGAGATAGACAGTCATCCAAAACAGAAAAGGCATCCTGAGTCCTAAGATGAAATCTACCCATTTTGATTTTGCACTGGCCTCAGTGATTTTCCTTCACAAAATAAAATGAAGAAACATCAAGTAGCAGTGATAGTTGGGATAGAAATCACATTGCTATAAACATTTGCTATCACAACACATGCATAGCCTAAGAGAAAACACTGCATATTGGGAACAGCAGAGTGGAGAGTTGGAACTACACAGGCCAACTTTTCAAATCAAGCAGAGGTTTGAATCCAATGCTTGATTCAGTTTTGGAGTTTCAAGTTTTTTCTTCTCTAATATGGTAGTAACAATATCTTCTTCAGGCCATTCTTGTGTGAGGATTAAATAATAAATAAATAATGCCTATAAAAGGGACTTACACAGCTCCTAGAATATGGCATTTGTTTATTTGTATTATCTTGTTCTCTGTAAAAGAACAACAAAATAATGACTTTAGGTAGGTAAAGCTACTGAAACAAAAAAGGGTATTTTTCTATTTTCCAAACCAAATAAGACAGGAACTGGAAGAAACTACTGCAGAAATGGCAATAGGAAATGTGGATTTAAGGCTCTTTTAGACTGTGAAGAGATTCTTAACCTAATTAAGATAAAGGAACCTTAATTGGCCTAAGGGAAACTCCCTGTGATAAAATTGGGAGAACACACAGATTCTCCCTGAATGCTCCTCAGAATGGAACCTGAGTTCATATTCAGACAATTGACAGAATTATAATTGATTCTGATAGAAACTTTAATATAACCACAGCAGAGAAAATAGTTGGACCATTTACATGCATGTTATTATTATTACATATTTGCATATTCTCTCATTGAAATAAGACAGGAGTTTAAAACTAGTACATATATCAATTTTTATATTAATCACTTATTAATTTTTATGTTCAAGTTCTTTAATTTAAATATTTCTAAACCAGCAGTATCCTGGCACTGATGTGAATTTTCTCATGACATGAGTGTCATTTGTATACAACTTCCCAAGTGCCCCAGCTGTACTGTGCCAAGGAATATTCCTGTATTATAACCTCCTGGATTGACATTGCAAAGAGGTGTGTGGAAGAGTTTTTTTGTACTCTACTTGAGAATCGTCACACGTATCCAATGTTGTGTAAGATAAGGTGACTGTTACAAATAGGGTTTTTCAAGTCCAAATGTGTTTGATGTGGCCCCATTCTGTTTTTTCCTTGCAATAACAGGGTTAATTTTTTGCGGGGGATGGGGACTTTTTTTTTTTTTAACTGCAGAAGATGCTGCTACATCAAAAATCAAGTTGGTTACTATAAAAATTATATTTAATAGAGTTGTCATATACAAGCTTCTATTTTTCGGTTGGCTATACACAGATGTGTATCTAAAGGAGGAAGTGCATGACTTTCATCTTGATAATTTTATGTTGATTGCAAGTTATAAGTATGGAAGGAATGTGAAATAAAGTTTAATGAAGGCCAAGAAAAGAAGGGGATAACAATTCAGTGGCTGAGAAAACCAGTTTTGGAATCAGAAAGACAAATGTTCAAATCAGACTTCCTCAACTTATTAGCAGTGTGACCTCTGGCAATTTATTTAACTTCTCTAAGTTCCTTTCTTGATCTTAAATGGATGCTTAATACTTCTGTATCACTAGGTTATGAAACTTAAGAAAATATGTAAAAGTTCTTGTCACAGTGTCTTGAGCATAAAAAGCACTCAAGTATTATATGTGATCAATTATGTTATTCCCTTTCTTTATAATAGTAAGAAGTAGTCAAGTACTGTTACTGAGTTGTTGTGGTTGTTATTATTACCCTAATTGTTAAGAAAAGAAATAAAATAATTGATCTGTGATGTTCTATACTCTTGGCTAATTACAATTTAGCTTCCCTCTGGCCTACTGCTTCCCTAAGAATGAGGGTTGTGGGTATAGATTTGATAGGGAAAATTTACAAGGACAGCAACCTAGCGGGTGGCTCCACTCTGTCTCCCACCCCTCCCTCCTCAACATAAACAACACTACAAGGACAGTAATTTAGGAGGTGGCTCCCCTCTGCCTCAGCCCCCTCCTCAACCCAAACAAAAAAGGGAACACTCCCTTGGTTTCCCGTGCTGCCGAGCACAAGTCCCAAGGTTTGCTCCCTAAACTCCCTCCCCCTTGCCTGCTCGCTTGCTAGGAATGTTACAGATAAGGAAGCAGAAAGGTATAAATTGCTCCCTTTTCCTTTGTTCGGGGCTCAGACTTTTTGGGAGATTACTCCCCTCTGAGCCCGCCGGTGTGAAATAAAGCCTCAACACTCCAAGACCTCCGAGTGCCGCTTGGTTTTTTCCGTCGGTGATCCAGTCCAGGTTTTTTTTTCAGTATTTTCCGTAACAGATTGAAAAAAGTTTTCCCCATTCTGCTGCAATATGTAGAGCTTTAGGCTGAGGTGAACAGAGTAACAAAGTAAAGGAGTGGCCAACTCCCTCATAGAACAATATCCTGTGCCAAGGACATGTGAGTGAGTGATATAGACTTAAGCTAAACCTAATGGAGAAAACCCACCTACAGATCTGTGGTTATTGCTAATAGTCTGCAGTACAATGGTTCCTACTGCTTTTTGGAAAAAAACAAAAGACCTTTTCTTAGCCCATTAGACCTTCTTAGACCATTTCATAAAATGTTAGGTGTATACTTGTTCAGGGCAGAAGTGATTAAACTCTCTTTTGTTTAAGGTCCTAAGCCTCCACCCCCTCACACTCTTGAATAAAAATGTTTCTGGGGGACAAAAGATTTCATGGAAAGAACAGAGAGCTCTTTGATCTAATCTCCAAGTCTCCGTTTGTTAGCTTGGCAATGACTCGCCTCAACATGTACACAACCTTCCTTTTTGGGTAGAATCCTGGCGGAGTCATAAGAATCTTGTCATAATCGAGGCTCTCCTAGACAACCCTGAGCAGGCTGAAGGAATTGCGTCAGAGACCCACATGAAGAGTTTGAGGTGTCAGAATGTAGGGAGGGGAGCTTGAAGTGGAAGCGAGAAGTAGTGGGACTCCAGGCGAACCCTGCTGACCTCGGGAACCTCCGGTGTCCTCATGACCACTACTTTGCTTCCACTTTCGTTCGATTTTTCTCAAACCGCCCCCTCAGCCACGTCACTGTTGCCGTAACAGTAGCCTCAACTGTTCACCTGCCCTGCCCGTGCAAAGCGCACAGTGACCAGCGCTGGAGAGAAGCAGCCAGAGGGGGTGCGATGGAGGACAAGTGTCACCATGTAACAGTTACACAATCAATGAGGACCAAGAATGGAACGAACTAGGCACTGGAAACATCTCAGCCACATTCATGGACAGGTCCCAGGCCATGACTCTGCTAGTCCGATCAGAGTCTAGCAGCTCAGTGGTCTTGTTGTCAAGGATAAATCCAAACACTCTTTATCAGAAAAAACGGGGGAGGTTAATTGTTTGGTCTGAAGTTGAGAACCATACAATTTCGTTAAGTTTCCAAGACCCAGAAGTTTGTGACAAGATCTGGGAAGACATTTGCTGGGTTCAAGGTAGAGATCCATCTGTGGACATTATACACTGCGCCTATGAATCTGAGAAAAAACAGTCTCATGAAGTGACAGAAGCTGGTAATTTCGTTCCACTGCATACCTGTGAACTCGAGCAACTGAACTGTTTGCTGACTTACAGCTCTCTCTTTACCTGCCTGTATAGAAAGGCTGGTTCTGGTCTTGGAAAATGCGAGCTGTATTAGAAGATTACTACAAATGTTCCATACTTGTGAGAACCTACAGGATATTGAGGGCTTGCACCATTTGTATGACATTTTTAAAGGAATCTTACTCTTTAACAAGACATCTCTGTTTGAGATCATGTTTTCTGATGAGTGTATCATGGATGTGGTGGGATGCCTTGAATATGACCCTGCTTTGGCTCAGCCAAACAGGCACAGGGAATTTTTGACCCAAAATGCAAAGTTCAAGGAAGTTGTGCCTGTAAGAGACTCTGAACTTAGACAAAGAATACATCAGACATACAGGGTACAGTACATCTATGACATTCTTTCGCCTGTACCATCAGTGTTTGGCAGGAAGTTATTTTCCAATCTTAGAAAGTTTATTTTCTTCAACCAATTTGAGATTGTTAGCATGCTACAGGAAGATGGCAGCCTTTTGTCTGAAGTCTTCACACAGTTAAAGGATGAAACTACAGATGATGGTAAACGGCGTGAACTGCTGTTTTTTTTTCAAGGAATTCTGTGCATTTACTCGTACATTACATCGTCAAAGGAAGGAAGCACTATTTGAAACATTGACACAATTGGGACTTCTTCCTGCTCTTAAAGTTGTAATGAACGTGGATGATCTGCAAATAAGGTCAGCTGCTACTGAGATATTTTCTTATCTGGTGGAGAATTTTCCATCCTTGATCCAAGAATTTATAATGGAGGAAGCCCGGCAGAGTAAAGATTGTAATCATTTCATTAATGTAGTAATCAAACAAATGATCTGCAATACTGATCCTGAGCTAGAAGGTGCTATTCATATAATGGGACTTCGTGCTCTTCTTGATCCTGACAACATGCTGACAACACCTGATACATGCGAAACATGTGAATTTCTAAGTTTCTTTTATGAACATTGCATGCATAACTTAACAGCAACTTTTTTTGCTATCACCTCAAAAGATAAAAGTGAAGAGAATGGTGTAGTTGGAGCTGACGAAAACAAAAATTGCCTTAATAATTATCAAACAGCACAGGTGCTTTCTATAATTTTAGAACTCCTCATATTTTGTGTGCAACATCACACATATTACATAAAATATTATATTTTGGGCAAAGACTTGCTAAGAAGAATAATGATTGTGATGAATTCAAAGCACACTTTCCTTATTTTGGGTGCTGTTCGCTTTATGAGAAGGATAATTGGCCTTAATGATGAACTTTACAATTATTACATCATCAAGGGAAATCTTTTTGAGCCTGTTGTAAATGCCTTTCTGCGTAATGGAACTCGGTACAGTATGTTGAATTCAGCTATTATTGAGCTGTTTGAATACATAAGAGTGAAGAATATCAAGTCTCTGGTTACATACATAGTAAAAAAATATTATAGTGCACTTGGCTCAATTGAATATGTTCAAACATTGAAAAGATTAAAGAGTATATATGATCAAGCAGAAGGCCAGAAGAATCAAACATGGAAGAACTCACATCCTACACTGCACAGTGAAATGTTTCACACAGGTGCTAGAGTTTTGAGTAAGAAGGAAGAAATGCATTTTAAAGAAAATACAGAGGAAGAAGCAGCAGTTACACCAGCCTTGGAAAGTGATTTCCAAGGTTGTTACGATAAATTGATGGAGACTGAAAAAACAAAAGGAAATGAAGACAAGGTACATCATCGTAAAAGAACATCTTACGGTAGCTTCAAAGTTTCTTCACCCCATTCAGCCAGTGCTGCTAGTAGAACAAGTAGCCCAAACAGTAGTAGCTCAGTTGGTGTTGTGGATTACTCTGATGAAGAAGATGACACATCTTCCAGGAAAAGACCACATCTTGCTTAGCTCATAAAATCTTTATGGAAGGCCCTCCACATTACTAAACTATGAAAATTCTGCAAACATCAATTAGCTGAAAAATCTGAATCCAAAACCTTTCTCATGTGACTTACAAGTATGCAATAAATAGCAAAGATGGTGAGTGTTATAATCTAGGAGGGTTTAGTTCTATAGAAACCAAACTTCCCATAATCTTTAAAAAAAAAAAAGGGCAGGCAAGAACTTGAGTGGTAACTTCTCAGCAAGAAAAGTCTTAGGGAGGAAACAGGGTGATAATATAATATTAATGTAGTTTTGTTCCAGGGGGGTGTTTCAGAAACAAGATAGCATCTCTCAAGCCATGCTAGCTAAATTAAATGTCGTACTGGAATTATTCATGTTGTGAGTGTATGCTAACAGTGCAGTTGCAAAGCCTAGAACATTACTTGCTTAGTGGTTCTGGCTGTGATTTTCTTTCTTTCAGTTGCCTTCTTTGAGATAAAAATTTATGTTCATATGGAAAACAAAGTCTGCTATAATAAAAAAGTGAAGTTAAGCTATTCAGATTTCTGTGAAGACTTAACACAAATTTAGCCTTATGGGTAATTGAAGTCAAATAACTTTCAGTGTATATGTCCATAAATAAAAAAGGAAACTGGATTCAGAATGTGCTGTTGCTCATAGAACTTTTTTTTAGATAAGAGATGTCCTGAATCAGTCCAGTAGTATTATAAAAAGGTATTCTCTGGGACCGTAGGAGTGGGGAGAAGAGAACACTTTGAATTTCCAAGATTGTGAAAAATGCTTAGAAGCCATTTCCTGATTCATTGATAAAGTTTTGTCTGTCTCCAAAGTAGCAGGTTAATTTCAAAGTGTAACTTACAAAAGCTAGCATATAAAAATAGTGCTTAATGAAGTGACATTTAGTATCTAGAAGCCATTTTGGATCAAGAAAAGTTACTTAAATGTCAAATTTCATACAGTACACAAAGGTTTTTTTTCCATAAATGAAGAACAGTGTAATATGAAAGGTGCCTCATTAAAGAGTGAGTGCAAATGAATTCCTAAAAATAAGTTGTAATAAAGAGTTAAGAGATTTTATTTTTAGAGGAGCAAATTAATTGGGTCCATTTTTCCTGGACTACTTTAAATTAAAGCATTTTTCCTGTTCTGAAGATTTTAGAGTTAATTTTAATTTGGGCTATCGCTTGAACAAGATGGGCTGTCTGTGTAAGTATGAAGTACAGTTTTCCACAGACAGATATTTATTTTGTATTCAAAATACCACTGCACTTGTTTTGGACCATTTGATGATATTCATGCTGAACTATAAAATTCAGGAATTAAAAGTAACCTTGTAATTACAAAAATAGAAGAGATCATTTTAAAGGTACTACTGAGCCAATAGGAGATACATCTTATATAAAGCTAAGCATTGTATAAGAGTTACAAAGAAAGTGTATTCCTAAAACAGGAAATAGTCATTTCATCAGATAGAAAGTCTGCTAAAATGTAGACATGACCTCCAGAGATATAATCATACATTACTGAGGGCATGACACAGTAGGGAAACCACGTTTTCACATCTCTCAGGCCATGCTAGCTAAATTAATGTTGTACTGGGATTATTCAGGTTGTGAGTGTATGTTAAAAAAGAGTTTGTTCAAAAGCATTTCAGGTTTTCCTTCTGGCTAGACTGTCATGTGGAATGTTAGCCATAGTATACACATTTACATGCATACACAATTTGTTTTGAAAAAATATATTTAACTCTTTGTTTTGGTGGGAGTGGCCCCAGTTCCTTAAAAGAGCAGCTTTTCAAAATTAGACAGAGAAGAAACAATTTTTTGATGTCTTTTCTGCTTATTCTATTCTCTTTGACCAGTTCTAACTAGCCATAAGAAAAATGGGCACGGTAGGAAAAAAAAAAGAATATTTGCACTGTATTGTGCCCAGTGAGTTTGTAAGGAAAGATGAAGGAGGGCGTAAGTGTAGTGGGAAGTTTTTTTAAAAAAGGAGAAAAGCAAAACAAAACAGGAAAAAAAGACAGGCACTCTATTAAGCAGTGTAATATCTCTGAGCCTTTTTATTTGTTTTTATTTTTTATTTTTTATTTTTTTACTTTTTAAAAATTTTGTTATCATTAATCTACAATTACATGAAGAACATTATGTTTACTAGGCTCTCCCCTACCCCAAGTCCCCCCTACAAACCCCCTTACAGTCACTGTCCATCAGCATAGCAAAATGTTGTAGAATCACTCACTACTTGTCTTCTCTGTGTTGCACAGCCCTCCCCTTTCCCCCAGCCCCCACATTATACATGCTAATCATAATACCCCCTTTCTTATTCCCCACCCTTATCCCTCCCTACCCTCCCAATCTCCCCAGTCTTTTTCACATTGGTAACTGTTAGTCCATTCTTGGGTTCTGTGATTCTGCTCCTGTTTTGTTCCTTCAGTTTTTCCTTTGTTCTTATACTCCACAGATGAGTGAAATCATTTGGTATTTGTCTTTCTCCTCTTGGCTTATTTCAGTGAGCATAATACCCTCTAGCTCCATCCATGTTGTTGCAAATTGTACGATTTGTTTTCTTCTTATGGCTGAATAATATTCCATTGTGTCTATGTACCACCTCTTCTTTATCCAATCATCTACTGAAGGACACTTAGGTTGCTTCCATTTCTTGGCTATTGTAAATAGTGCTGCAATAAACATAGGGGTGCATCTGCCTTTTTCAAACTGGAGTGCTGCATTCTTAGGGTAAATTCCTAGAAGTGGAATTCCTGGGTCAAATGGTATGTCTATTTTGAGCATTTTGAGGAACCTCCATACTGCTTTCCACAATGGTTGAACTAATTTGCATTCCCACCAGCAGTGTAGGAGGGTTCCCCTTTCTCCACAACCTCACCAACATTTGTTGTTTGTCTTTTGGATTGCAGCCATCCTTACTGGTGTGAGGTGATATCTCATTGTGGTTTTAATTTGCATTTCTCTGATAACTAGTGATGTGGAGCATCTTTTCATGTGTCTGTTGGCCATCTGACTTTCTACTTTGGAGAACTGTCTGTTCAGCTCCTCTTCCCATTTTGAAATTGGATTATTTGCTTTTTGTTTGTTAAGGTGCATGAGCTCTATATATTTTGGATGTCAAGCCTTTATCGGATCTGTCATTTATGAATATATTCTCCCATACTGTAGGGTACCTTTTTATTCTATTGATGGTGTCCTTTGCCGTACAGAAGCTTTTCAGCTTGATATAGTCCCACTTGTTCATTTTTGCTTTTGTTTTCCTTGCCCAGGGAGATATGTTCATGAAGAAGTCGTTAATGTTTATGTCCAAGAGATTTTTGCCTATGTTTTTTTCTAAGAGTTTTATGGTTTCATGACTTACATTCAGGTATTTGATCCATTTTGAATTTACTTTTGTGTATGGGGTTAGACAGTGATCCAGTTTCATTCTCTTACATGTAGCTGTCCAGTTTTGCCAGCACCATCTGTTGAAGAGACTGTCATTTCCCCATTGTATGTCCATGGCTCCTTTATCGAATATTAATTGACCGTATATGTTTGGGTTAATGTCTGGAGTCTGTAATCTGTTCGACTGGTCTGTGGCTCTGTTCTTGTGCCAGTACCAAATTGTCTTGATTACTATGGCTTTGTAGTAGAGCTTGAAGTTGGGGAGTGAGATCCCCCCAACTTTATTCTTCTTTCTCAGGATTGCTTTGGCTACTAGGGGTCTCTGGTGTTTCCATATCAATTTTTGAACTATTTGTTCCAGTTCGTTGAACAATGTTGTTGGCAGTTTGATAGGGATTGCATCAAATATGCATATTGCTTTGGGCAGGATGGCCAATTTGACGATATTAATTCTTCCTAGCCAGGAGCATGGGATGAGTTTCCATTTGTTAGTGTCCTCTTTAATTTCTCTTAAGAGTGTCTTATAGTTTTCAGGGTATAGGTCTTTCACTTCTTTGGTTAGGTTTATTCCTAGGTTTTTTATTCTTTTTGATGCTACTGTGAATGGAATTGTCTTCCTGATTTCTCTTTCTATTAGTTCATTGTTAGTGTATAGGAAAGCCACAGATTTCTGTGTATTAATTTTGTATCCTGCAACTTTGCTGTATTCTGATATCAGTTCTAGCAGTTTTGGAGTGGAGTCTTTAGGGTTTTTTATATACAATATCATGTCATTTGCAAATAGTGACAGTTTAACTTCTTCTTCACCAATCCGGATTCCTTGTATTTCTTTGTTTTGTCTGATTGCCGTGGCTAGGACCTCCATTACTATGTTAAATAATAGTGGGGAGAGTGGGCATCCCTGTCTTGTTCCCGATCTCAGAGGAAAAGCTTTCAGCTTCTTGCTGTTCAGTATGATGTTGGCTGTGGGTTTATCATATATGGTCTTTATTATGTTGAGGTACTTGCCTTCTATACCCATTTTGTTGAGAGTTTTTATCATGAATCGATGTTGGATTTTGTCGAATGCTTTTTCAGCATCTATGGAAATGATCATGTGATTTTTGTCCTTTTTGTTGATGTGGATGATGTTGATGGATTTTCGCATGTTGTACCATCCTTGCATCCCTGGGATGAATCCCATTTGGTCATGGTGTATGATCCCCTTGATGGATTTTTGAATTTGGTTTGCTAATATTTTGTTGAGTATTTTTGCATCTACATTCATCAGGGATATTGGTCTGTAATTTTTTTTTTGGTGGGGTGTTTGCCTGGTTTTGGTATTAGGGTGATGTTGGCTTCATAGAATGAGTTTGGGAGTATTCCCTCCTCTTCTATTCTTTGGAAAACTTTAAGGAGAATGGGAATTATATCTTCTCTATATGTGTGATAAAATTCCGAGGTGAATCCATCTGGCCCGGGGGTTTTGTTCTTGGGTAGTTCTTTGATTACCGCTTCAATTTCTTTGCTAGTAATTGGTTTGTTTAGATTTTGTGTTTCTTCCTTGGTCAGTCTTGGAAGGTTGTATTTTTCTAGGAAGTTGTCCATTTCTTCTAGGTTTTCCAGCTTCTTAGCATATAGGTTTTCATAGTGGTCTCTAGTAATTCTTTGTATTTCTGTTGGGTCTGTCGTGATGTTTCCTTTCTCGTTTCTGATTCTGTTGATGTGTGTTGACTCTCTTTTTCTCTTAATCAGTCTGGCTAGAGGCTTATCTATTTTGTTTATTTTCTCAAAGAACCAGCTCTTGGTTTCATTGATTTTTTTCAATTGTTTTATTCTTCTCAATTTTATTTATTTCTTCTCTGATCTTTATTATTTCCCTCCTTCTGCTGATGTTAGGCCTCATTTGTTCTTCTTTTTCCAGTTTTGATAATTGTGACTTTAGACTATTCATTTGGGATTGTTCTTCCTTCTTTAAATATGCCTGGATTGCTATATACTTTCCTCTTAAGACTGCTTTTGCTGCAACCCACAGAAGATGGGGCTTTGTGTTGTTGTTGTCATTTATTTTCATATATTGCTGGATCTCCATTTGAATTTGGTTGTTGATCCTTTGACTATTTAGGAGCGTGTTGGTAAGCCTCCATGTGTTTGTGAGCCTTCTTGCTTTCGTTGTACAATTTATTTCTAGTTTTATACCTTTGCGGTCTGAAAAGTTGCTTGGTAGAATTTCAATGTTTTTGAATATACTGAGGCTCTTTTTGTGGCCTAGTATGTGGTCTATTCTGGAGAATGTTCCATGTGCACTTCAGAAGAATGTGTATCCTGTTGCTTTTGGGTGTAGAGTTCTATACATGTCTATTAGGTCCATTTGTTCTATTGTGTTGTTCAGTGCCTCTGTGTCCTTACTTATTTTCTGTCTGGTGGATCTGTCATTTGAAGTGAATGGTGTGTTGAAGTCTCCTAAAATGAATGCATTGCATTCTATTAACTCCTTTAGATCTGTTAGCATTTGTTTCACATATGCTGGTCCTCCTGTGTTGGGTGCATATATATTTATAATGTTCATATCCTCTTGTTGGACTGAGCCCTTTATCGTTATGTAATGTCCTTCTTTATCTCTTGTTACTTTCTTTGTTTTGAAGTCTATTTTGTCTGATACTCGTACTGCAACACCTGCTTTTTTCTCCCTATTGTTTGCATGAAATATCTTTTTCCATCCCTTGACTTTTAGTCTGTGCATGTCTTTGGGTTTAAGGTGAGTCTCTTGTAAGCAGCATATAGATTCGTCTTGTTTTTTTATCCTTTCAGTGACTCTATGTCTTTTGATTGGCGCATTCAGTCCATTTACATTTAGGGTGATTATCGATAGGTATGTACTTATTGCCATTGCAGGCTTTAGATTTGTGGTTACCAAAGGTTCCAGGTTTCTTTCCTTACTATCTAAGAGTCTAACTTAACTCTCTTAGTATGCTGTTGCAAACACAATCTAAAGGTTCTTTTCTATTTCTCCTCCTTTTTCTTCCTTCTTCATTCTTTATGTATTAGGTATCAAATTCTGTACTTTTTGTCTACCCTTTGATTGACTTTGAAGATAGTTAATTTAATTTTGCATTTGCTTCATAATTAGCTGTTCTACTTTCTTCACTGTTTTTTTATTACCTCTGCTGACAGCTATTGAACGTTAGGAACACTTCCCTCTATAGCAGTCCCTCAAAAATAGACTGTAGAGATGGTTTGTGGGAGGTAAATTCTCTCAGCTTTTGCTTATCTGGAAATTTTTAATCCCTCCTTCAAATTTAAATGATATTCTTGCTGGATAAAGCAATCTTGGTTGAAGGCCCTTCTGCTTCATGGCATTAAATACATCATGTCACTCCCTTCTGGCCTGTAATGTTTCTGCTGAAAAGTCTGATGTTAGCCTGATGGGCTTTCCTTTGTATGTGATCTTATTTCTCTCTCTGGCTGCATTTAGAAGTCTGTCCTTATCACTGATCTTTTCCATTTTAATTACTATGTGTCTTGGTGTTGTCTTCCTTGGTTCCCTTGTGTTGGGAGATCTGTGGATCTCCATGGCCTGAGAGACTATGTCCTTCCTCAGATTGGGGAAGTTTTCAGCAACTACCTCCTCAAAGACACTTTCTATCTCTTTCTCTCTCTCTTCTTCTTCTGGTATCCCTATGATGCGAATATTGTTCCGCTTGGATTGGTCACACAGTTCTCTCAATATTCTTTCATTCTTAAAGATCCTTTTTTCTCTCTGTGCCTCAGCTTCTTTGTATTCCTCTTCTCTAGTTTGTATTTCATTTATTGTCTCCTCCACCATATCCAACCTGCTTTTAATATCCTCCATTGTGCTCTTCAATGATTGGAACTCCGACCTGAATTCATTCCTGAGTTCTTGGATGTGTTTCCGTACCTCCATTAGAATATTGATGATTTTTATTTTGAACTCCCTTTCAGGAAGAGTCACGAGGTCCATGTCATGTAAATCTTTCTCCAGAGTTTTATTAATAATTTTACTCTGGACAAGGTTCCTTTGGCATTTCATGTTTGTATATGGCGCCCTCTAGTGTCCAGAAGCTGTAGTTTCTGGAGCCGCTCAGCTCCTGAAGCAATGTCAGGGGTCGCAGGGGAGCGGTACTGGTGCCTGGGGGGAGGAAAGAGCTGTTCCCCGCTTCCCGGCTCCTGTGCCCATCTCCACTGCCTGAGCCAATGGGCCGATCACACAGGTATAAGTTTTTGTCCCAAAGCAGCTGGATATGGATCCCTGCTTTCCACAAGCGGCCGGAATCCCAGTCTCCCCTGGAACTCTGCCTATATTAACTTTCCAACCTGGTAGTCATGCGAGTCTCATGAAAGCACCATGAACTGTAGGTTTGTGCTCCCAGAACAGATCTCCAGAGCTAGGTATTCAGCAGTCCCAGGCCTTCCACTCCCTCCCTGCTCCATTTCTCTTCCTCCTGCCAGTGATCTGGGGTGGGGGAAGGGCTCGGGTCCCACGGAGTCACAGCTCTGGTACGTTACCCCGTTTGGTGAGGTCTGCTCTTTTCTCCAGGTGTGTGCAGTCTGACGCTGTCCTCTTTCCTGTTGCTCTCAGGATTAATTTCCCCAACTATATTTTCTAATTGTATCCAGTTTTAGGAGGAAGCCTCTGTCTCTCCTCTCATGCCGCCATCTTTAATCCAATGAACAGCCTCCTATGTTTTTTTCTAAGGGTTTTATCGTTTCATGACTTACATTCAGGTCTTTGATCCATTTTGAATTTACTTTTGTGTATGGGGTTAGACAATGATCCAGTTTCATTCTCTTCCATGTAGCTGTCCAGTTTTGCCAACACCAACTGTTGAAGAGGCTGTCATTTCCTCATTGTACGTCCATGGCTCTTTTATCGTATATTAATTGATGATACATATTTGGGTTAATATCTGAAGTCTCTATTCTGTTCCACTGATCTGTGGGTCTGTTCTTGTCCCAGTTCCAAATTGTCTTGATTACTGTGGCTTTGTAGGAGAGCTTGAAGTTGGGGAGTGAGATCCCCCCACTTTATTCTTCCTTCTCAGGATTGCTTTGTCTATTTGGGGTCTTAGGTGGTTCCATATGAATTTTTGAACTATTTGTTCCAGTTTGTTGAAGAATGCTATTGGTAATTTGATAGGGATCACATTGAATCTGTAGATTGCTTTGGGCAGGCTGGCCTTTTTGACAATATTAATTCTTCCTAGCCAAGTGCATGGGATTAGTTTCCAATTGTTAGTGTCCTCTTTAATTTCTCTTAAGAGTGTCTTGTAGTTTTCAGGGTACAGGTCTTTCACTTCCTTGGTTAGGTTTATTCCTAGGTATTTTATTCTTTTTGATGCTTTTGTGAATGGAGTTGTTTTCCTGATTTCCCTTTCTATTAGTTCATTTTTTGTGTATAGGAAAGACACAGATTTCTGTGTATTCATTTGGTATCCTGCAACTATGCTGATTTCTGATATTAGTTCTAGTAGTTTTGGAGGGGACTCTAGGGTTTTTTATGTACAGTATCATGTCATCTGCAAATAGTGACAGTTTGACTTCATCTTTACCAATCTGGATTCCTTTTATTTCTTTGCTTTGTCTAATTGCTGTGGCTAGGACCTCCAGTACTATGTTGAATAACAATGGGGAGAGTGGGCATCCCTTTCTTGTTTCCGATCTTAGAGGAAGACCTTGCAGTTTCTCTGTGTTCAGAATGATGTTGGTGTGCTTTTATCATATATGGCCTTTATCATGTTGAGGTACTTGCCCTCTATACCCATTTTATTGAGAGTTTTTATCATGAATGGATGTTGAATTTTGTTGAATGCTTTTTCAGCATCTATGGAAATGATCATGGGATTTTTGTCCTTCTTTTTGTTTATGTGGTGTCTGATGTTGATGGATTTTTTAATGTTGTACCATCCTTGCATCCCTGAGATGAATCCCACTTGGTCATGGTGTATGATCCTCTTCATGTGTTTTTGAATTCGGTTTGCTAATATTTTGTTGAGTATTTTTGCATCTACGTTCATCAGGGATATTGGTCTGTAATTTTCTTTTTTGGTGGGGTCTTTGCCTGGTTTTGGTATTAGGGTGATGCTGACTTCATAGAATGAGTTTGGAAGTATTCCCTCCTTTTCTATTTTTTGGAAAACTTTAAGGAGAATGGTATTATGTCTTCTCTGTATGTCTGATCAAATTCTGAGGTAAACCCATCTGGTCAGGGGGTATTGCTCTTGGATAGTTTTTTAATTACTGCTTCAATTTCATTGCTGGTAATTGGTCTGTTTAGATTTTCTGTTTCTTCCTTGGTCATTTTCGGAAGGTTGTATTTTTCTGGGAAGTCGTCCATTTCCTCTAGGTTTTCCAGCTTGTTAGCGTATAGGTTTTCATAGTGTTCTCTAATAATTCTTTGTATTTCTGTGGGTTCCGTCGTGATTTTTCCTTTCTCGTTTCTGATTCTTTTGATGTGTGTTGATTCTCTTTTTCTCTTAATCATTCTGGCTAGAGGCGTATCTATTTTATTTATTTTGTCAAAGAACCAGGTCTTGGTTTCATTGATTTTTTCTATTGTTTTATTCTTCTCAATTTTATTTATTTCTTCTCTGAACTTTATTATGTCCCTCCTTCTGCTGTCCTTAGGCCTCATTGTTCTTCTTTTTCCAATTTTGATAATTGTGATGTTAGACTATTCATATGGGTTTGTTCTTCCTTCTTTAAATATGCCTGGATTGCTATATACTTTCCTCTTAAGACTCCTTTTGCTGCCTCCCAGAGAAGTTGGGGCTTTGTGTTGTTGCTGTCATTTGTTTCCATATATTGTTTGATCTCTATTTTAATTTGGTCATTGATCCATTAATTATTTAGGAGCATGTTATTCACCCTCCATGTGTTTGAGCCTTTTTGCTTTCTTTGTTCAATTTATTTCTAGTTTTATACCTTTGTGGTCTGAGAAGTTGGTTGGTAGAATTTCAGTCTTTTTGAATTTACTGAGACTCTTTTTGTGGCCTAGTGTGTGGTCTATTCTGGAGAATATTCCATGTGCACTTGAGAAGAATGTGAATCCTGTTGCTTTTGTGTGTAGAGTTCTATAGATGTCTATTAGGTCCATCTGTTCAAGTGTGTTGTTCAGTGCCTCTGTGTCCTTACTTATTTTCTGTCCGGTGGAACTGTCCTTTTGAGTGAGTGGTGTGTTAAAGTCTCCTAAAATGAATGCATTTTCATCTATTTCCTCCCTTAATTCTATTTGTATTTGTTTCACATATGTTGGTGCTCCTGTATTGGTTTCATATATATTTATAATAGTTATATCCTCTTGTTGGACTGGCCCCTTTATCATTATGTAATGTCCTTCTTTATCTCTTGTTACTTTCTTTGTTTTGAAGTCTATTTTGTCTGATACTAGTACTGTAACACCTGCTTTTTTTCCCTGTTGTTTGCATGAAATATCTTTTTCCGTCCCTTGATGTTCAGTCTGTGCATGTCTTTTGTGTTTGAGGTGAGTCTCTTGTAAGCAGCATATAGATGGGTCTTGCTTTTTTATCCATTCTATTACTCTGTGTCTTTTGATTGGTGCATTCAGTCCATTTACATTTAGGGTAATTATTAAAAGATATGTACTTATTGCCATTGCAGGCTTTAGATTCGTGGTTACCAAAGGTTCAAGGTTTGCTTCTTTACTATCTTACTGCCTCACTTAAGTTGCTTATTGAGCTATTATAAACACAGTCTGATGATTCTTTATTTCTCTCCCTTCTTATTACTCCTCCATTCTTTATATGTTAGGTGTTTTATTTTGTGTTCTTTTGTGTTTCCTTTGAGTGCTTTTGTGGGTAGTTGGTTTTAGTTTTTGCCTTTAGTTAGTTTTGGTTGGTCTGCTTTCTTTGCTGTGATTTTATTTTCTCTGGTGACATCTATTTAACTTTAGGAGTGCTTACATCTAGAGCAGCCCATCTAAAGTACCCCATAGAGGTAGTTTGTGGGAGGCAAATCCCCTCAACTTTTGCTTCTCTGGGAATTGTTTAATCCCTCCTTCATACTTAAAAGATAATCATGCTGGATATAGTATTCTTGGTTCAAGGCCCTTCTGTTTCATTGCATTAAATATATCATGCCATTCTCTTCTGGTCTGTAAAGTTTCTGTTGAGAAGTCTGATGATAGCCTGATGGATTTTCATTTGTAGGTGACCTTTTTTCTCTCTCTGGCTTCCTTTCATACTCTGTCCCTGTCCTTGATCTTTGCTATTTTAATTACTGTGTGTCTTTGTGTTGTCCTCCTTGGGTCCCTTCTATTGGGAGTTCTGTGTGCTTCTGTAGTCTGAGTGACTATTTCCTCCCCCAGTTTGGGGAAGTTTTCAGCAATTATTTCTTCAAATCCAGTTTCTGTCCGTTTTTCTCTCTCTTCTTCTTCTGGCACCCCTATAATGTGGATATTGTTCCTTTTGGATTGGTCACACAGTTCTCTTAATATTCTTTCATTCCTGAACATCCTTTTATCTCTCTCTATTTCAGCTTCTCTGTGTTCCTGTTCTCTGATTTCTATTCCATTAGCAACCTCTTGCAGCTCGTCCATTCTGCTTTTAAGTCCTTCCAGAGATTGTTTTATTTATGTATTCTTCCTCCCAACTTTTCCATTAGCCCTTGCATTTTTCTCTGCAGCTCCATTAGCATGATTATGAGCTTTATTTTGAATACTTTTTCAGGAAGATTGGTTAAGTCTATCTCCCCAGGTTTCCTCTCAGGGGATGTCTGGGTTATTCTTGTCTGTATTAAATTCTTCTGCCTTTTCATGGCAATAGAGGTAGTCGTAGGCAGTTGGCATCTGTGTCAGCTGGGAGAACAAAGTCTCTTTCTGCTTGCTTGTTGCCTTCCTCTCCTGTGAGTACGGTGACCCCTAATGGCTTGTGCTGGGGAGCTGCATGCCAACAGGGTCTCTGAGTCTGGCCCAGGTGGCTGCGGGGGAGGCTCTGCATGACTGCTGTGGGCATGGCTGGTCTTAGGCTGCTGCTCTCCTATGGCAGGGCTCCGCCAGAGGGGGAATGGCGGGAGGCTTTTTATCACCATGAGGGGCCTCAGAGTTGCACTGCCGCCCAGGGGTTTAGGGTGCCTGCAGTTCCCCCAGATTCCCAGCTGTTGGGGTGAGTGTGCCAGGATGCTTCCATCCAACTGTGAGTCTCCTGTCCCTTTAAGACTTTCAAAAAGCACTCACTTTTCTTTTTTCCCATGGGCGCCGGCTGCAGGGACCTTCTCGCAGGTTCTACTGTTCCGTTTCCCTAGTATCCAGCACACCATGCACTGTGTGTCTGCACTCCCGGTGCGGATGTCTGGGACTGGGTATTTAGCATTCCTGGGCTCCACTCCCTCCCTGCTCCGACTCATCTCCTCCCACCAAGGAGCTGGGGTCGTGGGCACCCTCTGGTCCTGCCAGGCCACGGCTTGTATCTTACCCCCTTTGTGAGGTGCTGAGTTCTCTCAGATGTAGATGTAGCCTGACTGTTGTCCTGTGTCTTCTGGTCTATCTTTTAGGAATAGTTGTTGTATTTGTTGTATTTTCAGAAATATATATGGTTTTTGGAGGAGGTTTCCACTGCCCTACTCACACCGCCATCTTGGCTCCTCCTCAGACAAGCACATTTTTGTAAAGCCAGTGTAAGTTTGAATCATGTAGCTCTTGTTTTTGCCAGGCTGCCACCCAGAGACTACACCAACCAGTCTTACCTGGGAAAAGAAATATATATCATAACCTGGAATGGTCAGGACAGAATCCTAACCTTTCAAAATAGGTCTTTATAATTTCCTATCCCTTTAGTCCTGACTCAGTGACCATAACTATTTTGCTCTGATACAGGGCTTTTCAACATCAGCGCTGGTAACATTTTGAACCAGGTAATTCCTTGTCCTGGGAGGCTTTCCTGTGTGCTGTAGGATACTGGGCAGCATCCCTGACTTCTCCCCACTCGATGCCACCAGCACACCCCCAGCTGTGATAACCCAAAATGTATCCAGAAGATGCTACATATCCCTCAAGGGGGCAACATCACCCTCAGCTTAAGGCAGTAGTCTAAAGATGTGTGCAGTTTGATTAAAGAGCTTTTTTTAACTTTGTGGATAATGGGTCCACATCCACCAAGCTGAGTGCCATTCTGCTTTCATCCTCTACCTGAAAGGGCCAAGTACATATAAGGGGATGGTGTGTAATTCACTTTTATGAAAAGAGAATGGGCTTTGCATATAATTCCAGAGATCCTGATTCTGATTTTCATTAGAAGTGTCACCATGGCATCTTATTTGACATTCTAATTCTCAGTTCTCTTACCTGTGACGTATGGCTAACAACGCTGTTGTGGCTGAATTGTGTCCCCCCAAATCCATATGTTGAAATTCTAACTTCTAGTACCTCAGAATGGGACTGTATTTGGACATAGAGTCTTAAGAGTGGTAATTAATTTAAAATGAGGTCATCAAGATGGACCTGACTCCATTATGACTGGTGTCTTTAGAAGAAGAAAATTAGACACACATTCTTCAGACTTCTTGGTGGTCTAGGATGCTTCCATCAGTCCTCCTTTTATCACTTGGAGCCAGAGTATGTCATAATCTGATGGCTCTTCCAGCACTCTCCAGCTAGTTCTCAATTGCCTCTCATTAACATTTTTCCTAATAAAAATCCATGCATGCTAGATTGCCTCATTATGGCTGCTGCTTCGTGAGCCTGGACCAAGAGAACATGTATTTTCTGTTTGTTTACAGAAGAAACAGAGGCACAAAGAAGTGTGTGCCCAGAATTACATGACTAGTACTAGTGAGACTGTATTCAGATATGTTTGTCTGATCATTAGACTGAGTTCTTTTTTCCTACATAGAATGTGTCTTGAAATGTATGGTGAAAGTACTTTAAACATTAAAACCATTTTATGCACCTACCATATATATTTATTAATAATAAAACAGAAACCTGAAATCAATATATCAGCTCTATGAACAATCTATGCACATAAACAGTAACAATGTCCATCTTTCTGCTTGAGCCATGCTTCAAAATGTCATGTTAAGCTAACGCTGCTTCAATTCTCCATCAAAAACACAGTACTCTGAAAACCACTGTCATCACACTCCCACAGGAGTTGCTAAAGAGGGAGCTACCTAGTGAAATTTTCACTCTTGCTTCAAAACTCAAGTGAGATAAAATAGCTTTCACTGAGTGCCAAGCACCATGCTAAGTAAGTACCTTATATGTGGGGTGAGTACTTTGGCCTTAACAGTGGAGTCTCTATCACCACTTCTCATGCATTCCCTCATGCTAGAATTTAGTGGCTAACATGAGAAAAATATTGGGAATAGAGGCCTATTTACTTTACTGAGATAAGTTTTAGCCCCAGAAGAGTGGGGGGCTTGAAATAGAAATTATGTGTAATTATATACAACATGAAATTAAGTATATCTTGTGTGTCTGAGTGTGTGTGTAGACTGTTTCCTAGCCACTAGGCTTGCATCAGCTCATGTTCCTTTCTATCTTTCTGTTGGGTGGTTTGATTTTGTTTCCCTTTTCCCCTTTATTGCTTTGTAAGGTATTCTTTTGATTCTAATCTGGTGGTTAGTTACCTTTGAACTGTAACATGCACACTTTATTTTATAAGAACTAAATTTAATCATTCTATCCTTCACTAGAATAATAAAGGAAATTGTTTTATATGTACCATGCCTCTATAGTATTATGTGATTGCTGTTTTGATATAGCTGACATTTTTAGCTGTTTTTACTAGGTTCTTATTATCTAAACTGTTGGAATCAGAAGCAAAGCAAATTTGAGAGACATTATTTCCTGCCCCCACTGCAATGACTAAATCGAGCAATTATGTGGGTAGTATTTGGAAAAAACTGCAGAAAACTACTTTTGTTCAAGAGTCACTAAGGCAACTCTTTAGAAAAGGACATATGAATGGGCTGAGCACCCTGATAAGCCATCCAATAATATTGGGATGTTCTTGCTCTACAAATTTTCAGATATCCTACAAAGTCTGAAGAGTCAATTGTATTTAGCAGTGGAAAACATACAGTATTTTTGCTGTATTTCCAAAGCTTGTGAGATATCAAGGAATGGTAGATTTACTTCATGCCGAAAATAAGATATTATGTGGAAAGCTAGTCATATTTTTCTCAGATTTCAGTATTATTCTTTAAATATAATTAAATTTTTTATGATTTCTCTTGATCCTGTATATATGAAGAATCATTTTCAAAGTATAATAGATTACATATTATGGAGGAAATCACATTATTTTAGAAAACATCAATTTCCTTTAGAAAAATACATTTTTAATAATACTATGCATGATGGCTTTATCTTTGCTAATATTTCAGACAGGTAAAAAGTGTATTGCATGGGATTTGGGTTTAGAATGCCTGAGTTTGTGCAATTATTGAAGCACTTTCCATCTATCAGCCTTCAGATCATTCATATAACCTTTCTCAGTCTCAGGGTACCTATCTACAATATGATGCTTGTGCTATAAATAACAATGTATGTAAAATTATAAAATTTTAAAATACCACAGGGATGTTGACAAATATTTTCTACTTAGTTAATCTGACATTGTAACAATTTTCTTTTATACCTAACAACTAGTGTGGTTTCATTATTATTTCTCACATAAAGTATTATTACCAGAGTATACCAATGTATAACTCCATATTGATACCTTGAAATTGGAGTATAAGCAATGATTTACAGTAACTTTCTTAAGTTTTTCTTTTTAAGGTATTCAATTTAGATGTAAGAAAATTGGTATATTTTTCTTTTCTTTTTTCTTTACATCTATCTTTGAAATTTAGAAAATGGTACTTAATACATAAATGTAGTATTCCTATAAACATACCAACTAATGAGATAAAACTCTCCTTGTACCATTACCTGGAATCTAACATCTGTCATTCCCACACTTTGCTCAGGATCTCATTTCTATCAGTTTGATGTAATTAAATTTGGTGTTCCATGGATAAATATATTTATAACAAATTCATATTATAGCTATGTGTGTATGTACATAAAATACATACTTTACTCTGGAATAATAATAGATATTTACTCTGTATTTTCCATTCTCTCTCCCTTTTCTTGAGAAGTATCCTTAATTTCCAGTAGAAGATTCAACTCTCAATTCTTAGCTAAGCAGTAAGTGTTAGACTGACCCTACTCCATCACCAACCCCAGGGATATATTAGTGTATTCCTTGACATTTGTCACTTACACATGAATAGATATACAAAAAATGGCAAAACAAATTAAATGCATAAGTTTCTAGGAATTATTTGCTTTTCTTCCATGAGAACTGCTTGAAAAAATTCTCTTTGCTGCTGGATGCAAATGAGAAATATATTACTTTTAGAGTTGATGGCAGCCGTGCTTTGAGAACAAGGGAAGAAACTTCCTATAGAAACCAGTATCAGAGAAGCAAGGCAAATCATTGCAGAGAGAAATCCATCTCTAATATTTAATTCCTGGAGCAAGCTGCACCTGAAGCTTTACTTTATTCTGAGAATATTACAGGCAAGTTCTGTTTAATCTTCAAAGAAAAAAAATCAACTACAATGATATTTTTAACTGTTCCAGGGCACAAACTAAAAAAGCTTCCAAACACTTCAGAAATTTGATTGGAATTTTACAAAAAACAATAAAAAAACAGACAAGAAGATCCCCCAAAGAAAAATTTAATTTATATTGAAGCAAATTCCTAAGTAGAATATCACCAATTGTAGCTTATCAGTGTATTTTCATATTAATATTATTAATAAGGAAAAACTATTCATTTCACAGAGGGCTAACAAAATTATCAAATTTTACACCCACATCTGGTAAAAAGTTAGCATTTTCTTAAATGGGTTTAGTGTGTATCCATACAGCCAATACATAGCTAGTACACACTAATATAGCATCCAAGGTGATACACAATTTGGCTTGTTGCTCAGTGCTCATTAATAGAGGTCAGATTCTGCTGGGTAGATGCTGCAGTATATTTTGGATATCATCCCATTGTATGTACTCATGTGTATATGTGTGTGTGTTTTAATGTAAAATATGTTCTATATGTTTATATGAAAATCAGCATTTTAATAGTGACTCTCTAGAGGAATATCTATTACATCTATATTATAGTCAGTAATAAGATAAAGTTACCAATTATTGACTGTTACTTTACATAGAACTGTTGTCTCCTAGTCTATGCAATTAGATAAGAAAGAGTAAGAAATGAGAACTATAAATATTAGAGAAAAGAAGGACATATATCTTTTTTCATATTTTATTACTGTATACTATAAAGATGCAAAAGAATCTGTAAAACAAAAAGAGAATTTAGTAAAGGTGTTGAGTATACAATTAGTAAGTGACAACCCATAAATCTCCTTTATCCAATAATAAGCACAGTACTTTCTGTGTTTAGTAATAAATTAAATGCCTAGGAATAAATACAAGTAATATGTAAAACCTATATGAAGAAAGCATTAAATTTTCTTAAGACATATAAAATCCTTTAGTAAGATTTTTAGTAACAATCCTTTAATAATAACATGCCTTGATTTTGGACAGGAAAACAGCATTGTGAGGAATTCCATTTTCCAAACATAAATTCATTAATAGTAATGCAGTCCAAGGAAAAGTACTATTAGGACTTTCTTTTTTTCTGAAAATACAAAATGATTCTGAAATTCATCTGGAAGTATTATGAGTCAAGACTAACATGGACATTTATGAAAAAGAATAATTTTAGCATATGAGTTCTACCAAATATCAAAATATGTAAGTTCAGAAACATAGAAACATCACTATATGGGTGCAGTAGGAAACAAACATTTCAATAGAAAGAATACAATTTAGAGATCCATAGATGGGGTCTCATATGCTAAATACAGATAAGCTATGTTAAGCAAAACTGGTGTTGGTAAAGCAGTCTAGAAACTAGGAGGAAAATGTAGCTTCATCTCACATTACTTTGCTTATTGAAATCAATTTTACAGAAATCAAATATTTCAAGAAAATAAATCATAGACCTATTTGCTTATTTATTGAAGATTTTACTAATCGTGGATGGTACAGGCCTCTTCATCATCATTTTTTTTGTCTCAGTAATGACAGGAAATCTGAGTGGTGACAAAGGGAAAGACTGATAAAACATTCTGTATTGGTGGGAGAAAATCTAATATGTATTCCTTTTTCTATGGGTAGTATTTTCTTTTCTACCATGAAATTAGAGAAACACAGATGATTAAATTTAATCGTGGAAAAAACATAAGTTAGTAGTTCACAGAAATGAAATACCCAAAATCAGCAAACATGTAATCATGTACTCTATAGCAAGCTGAGTCAGATATCCCCCTAAAACATATCTATATCATAACCCGTGGAACCTATGAATGTTGCTTCATATAGCAAAGTCTTTGCAGATGTGGTTACATTGAGGATCTTGGAATGGGAAGATTATCCTGGATTCTGCAGATTGGCCCTAAATGCAATCACATGTATCCTTAAAAGAGGAAGGCAGAGAGAGATCTGACACACACATACAGAGGAAAAGACAATGCGGAGACTGAGCAGAAAGAGATTTGAAATCTTAGCCTGGAAGATTGGAAAGTTTTGGCCACAAACCAAGGAATGCCAGCTGTCACATGCCAGAAGCTGGAAGTGGCCAGATATAGCTCCTTAGGGTCTCTGGAGAGAATGCAGCCCTGCTGACACATTCATTTCCACCCAGTGACCCTATGTTTTGAACTTTCGGCCTCTAGAACTCTGGGAGTAAATTTTTTTGTTTTAAGCTATCCAGTTTGTGGTAATTTGTTAAGTGCCAAACCTAGATATTGCTAGATGAATATGTCTATGCTTTAAATTCACCTCCCCCAACACCTCCTGGAATGGTGGGAAACTATATAGTTAGTTAGGAAAAGAAGAGGTGGGGGAGACATAGAGAAAGAGAGAGAGAGATGGGAGAGAGAGAATGCAAGACAGCAAGCTGATTCTCTTTGTAGATTTCCCACCTGAAACTGAATCCCATCAAGTTGAATCAAGATGAAGCCTTTGGAAGCTCACCTAGGAAGGTTCATCACACTGAACAATTTACTTTCAAATGAGATGGGTATAGTGTCTAAAAGGTACTAGGGGGTTGTTGCTATCGCTATCTGAAAGTAACTGGAGAAAGTTTCCTGGTATGGCCCCGGAGGATAAATATTATACAAGAGACAGGGGAGAGAGACCACAAAGCAAGAAAGATGTGCAATGGTAATGCTCGCGTCCTATCAATGTGAACCTGTTCAATAAGACCATTAAAAATAATTACAGAGTAAAGTTAATCTAAATGTGTAGACCCAGGAGAATATCTCAAAGATACATTTCTAAGAAACAGAATATAAAGTGGATATAGGAGAATATGAATAGTAATATCCCATATATGTATTTTTATTTTTAAAAAATCACTTCTCTAATTGAGGATATCAATAAGGAAGACAACAATGATGAAGAAGGCTGCACTGAGGATATGACAAAGAAGGTGAAATAGAGTCAACATGTTCTACCCTTAGCTCCTACAAGATTGTCCCTTGCACTCTGTTTTCACAGCACCAGCTTTACTGCTCCTGCTTTAAGAGCCTAGCCAATAAAAATGAACAATTTGTTCAAGCCCTCCATGGATTGAATACTAGGCACTGTTTCCCTCTAATCCTTATCAGTGGTTCTTTCCCCAGCCTTGCATAATGTGTTCTCATGAAAATCTGCTGATTATTAATCAGCTGAAAACTTGAGGAGCACTCTCTGCAGATTGCCAGAGTTCTCTGTGTGTGCAGCTCTCTCCAGTACTCTGTTCTAAGAATACTAGTCACTGTGGTCTCCCTGGACTAGCAACTCCCTCCCAGGGATCCTCCAGGGCCATACCAGGAAACTTTTCTTAGTGAGTAAGCTTGGGCAATTCTACTCCTCCCCTTGTTCATTTCCCATCTCTCAAGAATCACTGTCTTTTATTGCCTGATATTCAGTGTCTTGGAACTGTTGTCTGTTTTTGGTTGTTCCAAGTGAGAGGATGAATCCAGTCCCTGTTATCCCACCTTGGTAAGAAGTGTGGCTCTGAAGTTTCTAAAGTAAAATTGTCAAGAAAAAAAACAGACAATAAATTTCTAAACAAAATTTAAGAGGGAGTCAAATCAAACACATGTATCTGCCCTCTCATCCAGAGGCTTGTGAGATGACAGAAAAAAATACAGATGACTTAATCCCTTCTCTTCACTAAGTTATCTCTTTCTGCAGATCCCCTTACTCTTTCAAGATTAATTTTCTATCATCTCACTTTCAAGGTTCTGTATACCCACAATTCATAGCACATGCCTCAGTTACAATTTTATTTTTCTGTAAGCAGTCATTTGCTTAATCTCAATTTCCGTTCCTAGACTGTGAGGACTATGACGATCGGTGCCTAGGTTTTTTTGCTCACTGTTCTCTTCCCACTGGCTATTGGTTATAGTGCTAAAGAACAAGCAACCATGTCTCTTAGATAATTTGAAATATTGCAGGAAGATCAAGTGTAATAGAGTCACACTGATGGAGAAATTTGAACAGAGGAAATATTTCTTAAAGACAGGCCATCAGACATGTTTGCTAACATCTTCCCCATAAGAATTTTGAGAAACTATGTACCCACCGCATATTTTAAGTGGCACCTGAATTTTTCAGCATAATGAAATCATCTGGAAGGACGTAATTTTTTATATAATTTTTATATATAAGGATGTACAAATTATAATTTAAGGTAAAACCATGACATCATTTTTTAAATTGTCAGTAATGGAACTTAAATATCATAAGAGTTTTTATTTGACATCATCCATTAAAAAACACATGGACAAGATCTTTATATTTAGAGGGTTCTGTATTTTCCTTTTTTCTTCTTGAAAATTGCCCTCACCTCTTTTATGTTTAAGCATGTTTTGTTGATTGCTGTTAATACAAAATTAACAGAAATTTAGAGGTAAGACACTTGAGACTACAAAGGAGTTCAATTTGAAGTTAAGTAAAGAGAGCGTGTTTTCCTTTTTCTTACCGGAGCATTTTCTCAAAGGTTGACTTCAGATTATTTGTTTTTCCAGGGAACTGTCATTTTGTTTGGTTTACAGTTTTACTATTTATTAAGGTCTAGACTTTGTGAAGTTACCTGTTAACTTATACAGATGGCATTCAGTAGAGATGCATTATTTCTCTCAGAGAGAGAAAATAATCCTTATAATTGATGTTTCCAGTGAGATATCGAACAGCTTTGTCAAACACTTAGCAACTGTATTTCAGTGTGCCTTTCTCTTTTTTTTTAATACAATCACATGAGCAACATTGTGGTTACTAGATTCCCCCCATTATCACGTCCCCACCACATACCCCATTACAGTCACTGTCCATCAGCATAGTAAGATGCTATAGAGTCACTACTTGTCTTCTCTGTGCTATACTGCATTCTCCATGCCCACCCTGCTACGTTATGTGTGCTAATCGTAATGCCCCTTATTCCCTTTCTCCCTCCCTTCCCACCCCTTACCCCCAGTCCCTTTCCCTTTGGCAACTGTTAGTCAATTCTTGGGTTCTGTGAGTCTGCTGCTGTTTTGTTCCTTCAGTTTTTGCTTTGTTGTATTACTCCACAGATGAGTGAAATCATTTCATACTTGTTTTTCTCTGCTTGGCTTATCTCACTGAGCATAATACCCACTAGCTCCATCCATGTTGTTGCAAATGGTAGGATTAGTTTTCTTCTTATGGCTGAATGAGTATATTCCATTGTGTATATGTACCACTTCTTCTTTATCCTTTCATCTACTGATAGACACTTAGGTTGTTCCATTTCTTGGCTATTGTGAATAGTGCTGTGATAAACATAGGGGTGCATCTGTCATTTTCAAACTGGAGTGCTGCATTCTTGGGGTAAATTCCTAGAAGTGGAATTCCTGGGTCAAATGGTATTTCTATTTTGAGCATTCTGAGGAACCTCCATACTGCTTTCCACAATGGTTGAACTAGTTTACATTCCCACCAGCAGTGTAAGAAGATTCCCCTTTCTCGTCATCCTTGCCAGCATTTGTTGCTCCTAGTCTTTTCTATGTTGGCCATCTTAACTGGTGTGAGGTGATATCTCATTGTGGTTTTAATTTGCATTTCCCTGATAATCTGTGATGTGGAGCACCTTTTAATGTGCCTGTTTGCCATCCAAATTTCTTCTTTAGAGAAGTGTCTATTCATATCCTCCACCCATTTTTTAGTAGGGTTATTTGCTTTATGTATTTTGGATGTTAACCCCTTGTCAGATATGCCATTTACAAATATATTCTCCTATACTGTAGGATGCCTTTTTGTTCAGCTGATGATGTCCTTTGCTGTACAGAAGCTTTTTAACATGATGTAGTTCCATTTGTTCGTTTTTTATTTTGTTTCCCTCGCCCGAGGACATGTGTTCAGGAAAAAGTTGCTCATATTTATGTTCAAGATATTTTTGCCTATGTTTTCTTCTAAGAATTTTATGATTTCATGACTTACATTCAGGTCTTTGATCCACTCTGAGTTTACTTTTGTGTATGGGGTCAGACAATAATCTAGTTTCATTCTCTTGCATGTAGCTGTCCAGTTTTGCCAACACCAACTATTGAAGAGGCTGTCATTTCCCCATTGTATATCCATGGCTCCTTTACCGTATATTAATTGACCGTATATGCTTGGGTTTATATCTGGGCTCTCTAGTCTGTTCCATTGGTCTATGGGCCTGTTCCATTGGTCTATGGGCCTGTTCTTGTGCCAGTACCAAATTGTCTTGATTGCTGTGGCTTTCTTGTAGAGCTTGAAGTCATGGAGCATAATCGCCCCCAGGTTTATTCTTCATTCTCAGGATTGCTTTGGTTATTTGGGGTTTTTTGTCATTCCTATGAATTTTAGAACTATTTGTTCCAGTTCATTGAAGAATGCTGTTGGTATTTTGATAGGTATTGCATTGAATCTGTAGATTGCTTTAGGCAGGATGGCCATTTGGCAATATTAATTCTTCCTATCCATGAGCACGGGATGTGTTTCCATTTATTGGTGTGTTCTTTAATTTCTCTCATGAGTGTCTTGTAGTTCTCAGAGTATAGGTCTATCATTTCCTTGGTTAGGTTAATTCCTAGGTATTTTATTCTTTTTTATGCAATTGTGAATGGAATTGTTTTGCTGATTTCTCTTACTGCTAGTTCATTTTTAGTGTATAGGAATGCAACAGATTTCTGTGTATTAATTTTGTATCCTGCAACTTTGCTGAATTCAGATATTAGATCTAGTAGTTTTGGAGTGGATTCTTTAGGGTTTTTTATGTACAGTATCATGTCATCTGCAAACAGAGACAGTTTAACTTCTTGCTTGCCAATCTGGATGTCTTTTATTTCTTTGTGTTGTGTGATTGCCATGGCTAGGACCTCCAGAACTTTGTCGAATAAAAGTGGGGAGAGTTGGCGTCCTTGTCTTGTTCCTGATTTTAAAGGAAAAGTTTTCAGCTTCTCACTGTTAAGTATGGTGTTGGCTGTGGGTTTGTCATATACGGCCTTTATTATGTTGAGGTACTTGCCCTCTCTACCCATTTTGTTGAGAGTTTTTTTCATGAATAGATGTTGAATTTTTTCTAATGCTTTTTCAGCATCTATGGAGATGATTATGTTGTTTTTGTCATTCTTTTTGTTTATGTGGTGGATGATATTGATGGATTTTTGAATGTTTTACCGTCCTTGAATCCCTGGAATAAATCCTACTTGATCATGATGGATGATCTTTTTGATGTATTTTTTAATTCAGTTTGCTGATACGTTGTTGAGTATTTTTGCATCTATGTTCATCAGGGATATTGGTCTGTAATTTTCTTTTTCTGTGGTGTCTTTGTCTCCTTTTGGTATTAGAGTGATGCTGGCCTCACAGAAAGAGTTTGGAAGTACTCCCTCCTCTTCTACTTTTTGGATTACTTTAAGGAGGATCGATATTAGGTCTTCACTAAATGTTTGATACAATTCAGCGGTGAAGCCATGTGGTCCAGGGGTTTTGTTCTTATGTAGTTCTTTGATTACCATTTCAATTTCAGTTCTGATAATTGGTCTATTCAGATTTTCTGTTTCTTCTTGGGTCAGCCTTGGAAGGTTGTATTTTTCTAGAAAGTTGTCCATTTCTTACAGGTTATCCCATTTGTTAGCATATAATTTTTCATAGTATTCTCTAATAATTCTTTGTATTTTTGGGGTGGCTGTAGTGACTTTTCCTTCTCATTTCTGATTCTGTTTATGTGTGTAAACTCTCTTTTCTCTTGATAAGTCTGGCTACGGGTTTATCTATTTTGTTTATTTTCTCAAAGAACCAGCTCCTGCTTTTATTGATTCTTTCTATTGTTTTATTGTTCTCAGTTTTATTTATTTCTTCTCTGATCTTTATTATGTTCCTTCTTCTACTGACTTTAGGCAGTGTGCCTTTCTTAAACTGACAACAGAACCACTGTTTGAATTCTCCTCTGAACCAGCTTTCCCACATGCTGTTTCCCTCATTATTTCCCTCATTATTGAGTTAAATATATATTTAACATGTGTTCACTTTATTACTTTAACTTTTGGAATTATTCTTTCGTACTGTCCTGCCTTAATTAAGACAACAAGCCGAGGGGCGGAAGATGGCGGCGTGAGTAGAGCAGCGGAAATCTCCTCCCAAAACAACATATATCTATGAAAATATAACAAAGACAACCCTTCCTAGAATAAAGACCAGAGGACACAGGACAATATCCAGACCACATCCGCACCTGAGAGAACCCAGCGCCTCGCGAAAGGGGTAAGATACAAGCCCCGGCCCCGCGGGAGCCGAGCGCCCCTCCCCCCAGCTCCCGGCGGGAGAAGAGCAGGCAGAGCGGGAGGGAGACGGAGCCCAGGACTGCCGAGCACCCAGCCCCAGCCATCCGGGCCAGAGTGCAGGGCCCTCGATACTAGGAAAACAGGGCAGCAAGAACAGTGAGCGGGCACTGGAGGCCAGGTGCCGGAGGACATAAGAAAAGCGCAGGACCATTTTTTTTTTTTTTTGCTTTTTTGCTGTTTTGTTTTGGCGAGCGCTTTTTGGAAGTCTTAAAGGGATAGGGACCCCAATACCAGGGAAACAGGGCAGCAAGAACAGTGAGCGGGCACCGGTGGACTGGCGCAGGAGGACACCAGAAAAGCGAGTGCCCATTTTTTTAAATTTTTTTTTTTTTGCTGTTTTGTTTTGGCGAGCGCTTTTTGGTAGTCTTAAAGGGATAGAGACCCCAATACTAGGGAAACAGGGCAGCAAGACCAGTGAGCAGAGACCTGAGGCTGGCACCAGAGAATAAAGAAAAACGAGCTACCACCTTTTTTTTTTTTTAATTAAAAAAAATTTTTTTTTTTTTTTAATTTAAAAATTTTTTTCCTTTTTTTTCTTTTTTTTTTGGTGGTCGTTGTTTTGTTTTGGCAGGTGCTTTTTGGAAGTCTTAAAGGGGCAGGGCGGGACACTTGGCCCAGAGGTAGGGAATCTGGAGATCTCTGGGCTCCCTAACCCCTGGGCTGCAGGGAGCAGGGAGGCCTCTTACAGAGATAAATAGCCTCCCAGCAGCTCCTGCTCCAACGCGACTCCACCACTTTGGAGTAGCTGCCCGAGCCAGGCCACACCCACAGCAATAGCGGAGATTAACTCCATAGCAGCCGGGCAGGAAGCAGAAACCCTGTCTGCACGCAGCTGCGCAGCACAAGCCACTAGAGGTCGCTGTTCTCCCAGGAGAGGAGGGCCACAAACCAACAAGAAAGGAAGTCCTTCCAGCCGTCACTCGTCCCAGTTCTGCAGACTATTCCTATCACCATGAAAAGGCAAAGCTACAGGCAGACAAAGATCACAGAGACAACACCAGAGAAGGAGACAGACCTAACCAGTCTTCCTGAAAAAGAATTCAAAATAAGAATCATAAACATGCTGACAGAGATGCAGAGAAATACGCAAGATAAATGGGATGAAGACCGGAGGGAGATCACAGATGCCAGAAAGGAGATCACAGAAATGAAACAAACTCTGGAAGGGTTTATAAGAAGAATGGATAGAATTCAGTTGGCCATTGATGGAACTGAAATCAGAGAACAGGAACGCATAGAAGCTGACATAGAGAGAGACAAAAGGATCTCCAGGAATGAAACAATATTAAGAGAACTGTGTGACCAATCCAAAAGGAACAATATCCGTATTATAGGGGTCCCAGAAGAAGAAGAGAGAGGAAAAGAGATGGAAAGCATCTTAGAAGAAATAATTGCTGAAAACTTCCCCAAACTGGGGGAGGAAATAATCGAACAGACCACAGAAATACACAGAACCCCCAACAGAAAGGATCCAAGAAGGACAACACCAAGACACATAATAATTAAAATGGCAAAGATCAAGGACAAGGAAAGAGTTTTAAAAGCAGCTAGAGAGAAAAAGGTCACCTATAAAGGGAAACACATCAGGTTAACATCAGATTTCTCAACAGAAACCCTACAGGCCAGAAGAGAATGGCATGATATATTTAATACAATGAAACAGAAGGGCCTTGAACCAAGGATACCGTATCCAGCACGACTATCATTCAAATATAACGGTGGGATTAAACAATTCCCAGACAAACAAAAGCTGAGGGAATTTGCTTCCCACAAACCACCTCTATAGAACATCTTACAGGGACTGCTCTAGATGGGAGCACTCCTAGAAAGAGCACAGCACAAAACACCCAACATATGAAGAATCGAGGAGGAGGAACAAGAAGGGAGAGAAGAAAAGAATCTCCAGACAGTGTATATAACAGCTCAATAAGTGAGCTAAGTTAGGCAGTAAGATACTAAAGAGACTAACCTTGAACCTTTGGTAACCACGAATTTAAAGCCTGCAATGGCAATAAGTACATATCTTTCAATAGTCACCCTAAATGTTAATGGGCTGAATACACCAATCAAAAGACATAGAGTAATAGAATGGATAAAAAAGCAAGATCCATCTATATGCTGCTTACAAGAAACTCACCTCAAACCCAAAGACATGTACAGACTAAAAGTCAAGGGATGGAAAAACATATTTCAAGCAAACAACAGAAGAAAGCAGGGGTTGCAGTACTAATATCAGACAAAATAGACTTCAAAACAAAGAAAGTAATAAGAGATAAAGAAGGACACTACATAATGATAAAGGGCTCAGTCAAACAAGAGGATATAACAATTCTAAATATATATGCACCCAACACAGGAGCACCAGCATATGTGAAACAAATACTAACAGAACTAAAGGGGGATATAGACTGCAATGCATTCATTCTAGGAGACTTCAATACACCACTCACCCCAAAGGATAGATCCACCGGGCAGAAAATAAGTAAGGACACGGAAGCACTGAACAACACAGTAGAGCAGATGGACCTAATAGACATCTATAGAACTCTACATCCAAAAGCAACACGATATACATTCTTCTCAAGTGCACATGGAACATTCTCCAGAATAGACCACATACTAGGCCACAAAAAGAGCCTCAGAAAATTCCAAAAGATTGAAATCCTACCAACCAACTTTTCAGACCACAAAGGCTTAAAACTAGAAATAAACTGTTCAAATAAAGCAAAGAGGCTCACAAACACATGGAGGCCTAATAACACGCTCCTAAATAATCAATGGATCAATGACCAAATCAAAATGGAGATCCAGCAATATATGGAAACAAATGACAACAACAACACTAAGCCCCAACTTCTGTGGGACACAGCAAAAGCAGTCTTAAGAGGAAAGTATATAGCAATCCAAGCATATTTACGAAAGGAAGAGCAATCCCAAATGAATGGTCTAATGTCACAATTATCGAAATTGGAAAAAGAAGAACAGATGAGGCCTAAGGTCAGCAGAAGGAGGGACATAATAAAGATCAGAGAAGAAATAAATAAAATTGAGAAGAATAAAACAATAGCAAAAATCAATGAAACCAAGAGCTGGTTCTTCGAGAAAATAAACAAAATAGATAAGCCTCTAGCCAGACTTATTAAGAAGAAAAGAGAGTCAACACAAATCAACAGTATCAGAAACGAGAAAGGAAAAATCACGATGGACCCCACAGAAATACAAAGAATTATTAGAGAATACTATGAAAACCTATATGCTAACAAGCTGGGAAACCTAGGAGAAATGGACAACTTCCTAGAAAAATACAACCTTCCAAGATTGACCCAGAAAGAAACAGAAAATCTAAACAGACCAATTACCAGCAACGAAATTGAAGCGGTAATCAAAAACTACCAAAGAACAAAACCCCCGGGCCAGATGGATTTACCTCGGAATTTTATCAGACATACAGGGAAGACATAATACCCATTCTCCTTAAAGTTTTCCAAAAAATAGACGAGGAGGGGATACTCCCAAACTCATTCTATGAAGCTAACATCACCCTAATACCAAAACTAGGCAAAGATCCCACCAAAAAAGAAAACTACAGACCAATATCCCTGATGAACGTAGATGCAAAAATACTCAACAAAATATTAGCAAACTGAATTCAAAAATACATCAAAAGGATCATACACCATGACCAAGTGGGATTCATCCCAGGGATGCAAGGATGGTACAACATTCGAAAGTCCATCAACATCATCCACCACATCAACAAAAAGAAAGGCAAAAACCACATGATCATCTCCATAGATGCTGAAAAAGCATTTGACAAAGTTCAACATCCATTCATGATAAAAACTCTCAGCAAAATGGGAATAGAGGGCAAGTACCTCAACATAATAAAGGTCATCTATGATAAACCCACAGCCAACATTATATTGAACAGCGAGAAGCTGAAAGCATTTCCTCTGAGATCGGGAACTAGACAGGGATGCCCACTCTCTCCACTGTTATTTAACATATTACTGGAGGTCCTAGCCACAGCAATCAGACAAAACAAAGAAAGACAAGGAATCCAGATTGGTAAAGAAGAAGTTAAACTGTCACTATTTGCAGATGACATGATACTGTACATAAAAATCCCTAAAGACTCCACCCCAAAACTACTAGAACTGATATCGGAATACAGCAAAGTTGCATGATACAAAATCAACACACAGAAATCTGTGGCTTTCCTATACACTAACAATGAACCAACAGAAAGAGAAATCAGGAAAACAACTCCATTCACAATTGCAACAAAAAAAATAAAATACCTAGGAATAAACCTAACCAAGGAAGTGAAAGACTTATACTCTGAAAACTACAAGTCACTCTTAAGAGAAATTAAAGGGGACACTAACAAATGGAAACTCATCCCATGCTCGTGGCTAGGAAGAATTAATATCGTCAAAATGGCCATCCTGCCCAAAGCAATATACAGATTTGATGCAATCCCTATGAACCTACCAGCAACATTCTTCAATGAACTGGAACAAATAATTCAAAAATTCATATGGAAACACCAAAGACCCCGAATAGCCAAAGCAATCCTGAGAAAGAAGAATAAAGTAGGGGGGATCTCACTCCCCAACTTCAAGCTCTACTATAAAGCCGTAGTAATCAAGACAATTTGGTACTGGCACAAGAGCAGAGGCACAGACCAATGGAACATACTAGAGAATCCAGACATTAACCCAGACATATATGGTCAATTAATATTTGATAAAGGAGCCATGGACATACAATGGCGAAATGACAATCTCTTCAACAGATGGTGCTGGCAAAACTGGACAGCTACATGTAGGAGAATGAAACTGGACCATTGTCTAACCCCATAAACAAAAGTAAACTCAAAATGGATCAAAGACCTGAATGTAAGTCATGAAACCATTAAACTCTTGGAAGAAAACATAGGCAAAAACCTCTTAGACATAAACATGAGTGACCTCTTCTTGAACATATCTCCCCGGGCAAGGAAAACAACAGCAAAAATGAGTAAGTGGGACTATATTAAGCTGAAAAGCTTCTGTACAGCAAAAGACACCATCAATAGAACAGAAAGGATCCCTACAGTATGGGAGAATATCTTTGAAAATGACACATCCGATAAAGGCTTGACGTCCAGAATATATAAAGAGCTCACACGCCTCAACAAACAAAAAACAAATAACCCAATTAAAAAATGGGCAGAGGAACTGAACAGACAGTTCTCCAAAAAATAAATACAGATGGCCAACAGACACATGAAAAGACGCTCCACATCACTAATTATCAGAGAAATGCAAATTAAAACTACAATGAGGTATCACCTCACACCAGTAAGGATGGCTGCCATCCAAAAGACAAACAACAACAAATGTTGGCGAGGCTGTGGAGAAAGGGGAACCCTCCTACACTGCTGGTGGGAATGTAAGTTAGTTCAACCATTGTGGAAAGCAGTATGGAGGTACATCAAAATGCTCAAAACAGACTTTCCATTTGACCCAGCAATTCCACTCCTAGGAATTTACCCTAAGAATGCAGCAATCAAGTATGAGAGAGAGATCAGTGCACCCCTATGTTTATCGCAGCACTATTTACAATAGCCAAGAATTGGAAGCAACCTAAATGTCCATCGATAGATGAATGGATAAAGAAGATGTGGTACATATACACAATGGAATACTACTCAGCCATAAGAAAAGGGCAAATCCAATCATTTGCAGCAACATGGATGGAGCTGGAGGGTATTATGCTCAGCGAAACAAGCCAAGCGGAGAAAGAGAAATACCAAATAATTTCACTTATCTGTGGAATATAAGAACAAAGGAAAAACTGAAGGAACAAAACAGCAACAGAATCACAGAACTCAAGAATGGACTAACAGGTACCAAAGGGAAAGGGACTGGGGAGGATGGGTGGGTAGGGAGGGATAAGGGGGGGAGAAGTAGGGGGGTATTAAGATTAGCATGCATGGGGGGGTAGGAGAAAAGGGAGGGCTGTACAACACAGAGAAGGCAAGTAGGGATTCTACAACATTTTGCTCTGCTGATGGACAGTGACTGTAAAGGGGTTTATAGGGGAGACCTGGTATAGGGGAGAGCCTAGTAAACATAATATTCGTCATGTAAGTGTAGATTCGTGATACCAATAACAAAACAAAACAAAACAAAACAAAAAAGGGCAGTTCCTGTGTGGTAACCTCCAATGAGTTCTACACAAGGATATAAAGGGCATATCAAAGTGTAGGCAAAGGGTCTGTTTGCATTTATACAGAAGATCAAAGCCTAATTGGGCTACCCCGAACATGAACTAAGGTACGATATGAAAGAGAACTTCCAACATCAGCACTCTCTGGAAGACTCATGCCAGAAGATGATCATCAAAAAACCCCAACAAAGATCCACGCACTGCTACAGCTGTAGATGCACTCATCCCACCAGCTCCTGGACTTCCCATAGGAATGAAAGAGATATCTAAGCTGGCCTGTGCATACAGTAAAACAACAAATTTGACTGGATCTATACTGTTGGAACTCAACCAAGAATTAGGAGAAGTGCAAATTGTAGCTCTCCAAAATCTTACAACTACAGACTATTTACTGTTAAAAGAACATAAGGGATGTGAACATTCCCCAGGAATGGGTTGTTTTAATTTGTCTGATTTCTCTCAGACTGTTCAAGTTCAGTTGGACAATATCCACCATATCATAGATAAGTTTTCACAAATGCCTAAGGTGCCTAACTGGTTCTCTTGGTTTCACTGGAGATGGCTGGTAATTACAGATATGCTTTGGTTATGTAACTATACTCCTATTATGTTAATGTGTGTGCGCAATTTAAGTAGTAGCTTAAAACCTATACATGCTGAAGTTACTCTACAAGAAGATATGTCAAAGAAATAATCAATCTTCCCATGTTTTCTTCCGCCTGCTACTTCTATAGCTTTTCTTCTTCCTTCCTAATTACAACTCTTAAATAGAATTCGTGCCTCATATCAGATTTACTGAGTATCATAATTCTTCCAAGTGGTAAAGATACCTCAAGACAAATGCTGGGCATAGAAGCTACAGGGCATAAATATGCAAAGAAATAAAAAGCTAACCATTTCAAACAATAAGGCTTCTCTCTCACTTACCAACTTTACATTTCCCTGTATGGCCCCAGAAGATGACTGGTTAGCCAGAGACGGGTAAGATTCCTCAAGGGAGGAACAACCTAAGACAGGCACAGTCGCAGTGGGGTCATCAGGTGAGAAATTGGGGATCAACAGAGGTGAGGCTTAGAACCTCACCCCCCCGTTCTGAGTGAAATCTTCTGCATCCGTGGATGTTTCATTGCCCTTGTCTAGCTTGGATTAACACATAGTCTACAGGCACACACCTGATCATCTACATTTGCTCTCTTACAACACTAAACTATGTTTTCTACCTTTATCTTGTATCTACCTACCACTTCAGCATTTTATTAAAAATAATAATAATAAAGAGAGAAATGTGGTATCCACATATAAATCAAGTATAAAAACCAAATGAGTATTCATATTTGAACTGACTGTTTATAGTTCATAACGCAGGAGCAAAACCGAAAGTTTCTGTGATGACTGCCCTTGTATGGTTCACTATGTAACTTATTCATTATGTAAGAATTTGTTCTCCATGTAAGAACTTGTTTGTTATGCCTCAGAAGATTGGAGACTGACGAAAATTAGGCTTGGGGTGGATTAATGATTGTGCATTGAGCACTGACTCCCCTATACAGAATTTTATTGTTGTTAACAACCATTTGATCAATAAATATGAGAGATGCCCTCACAAAAAAAAAAAGGACAGGCTTCCAATGGTAAAATAAATAAGTAACTGGGATGTAATGTATAGCATAAGGAATATAGTCAAGATATTGTAACAACTTGGTAGGGTGACAGCTGGAACCTAGAATTATGTATATAAATGTTTTATCACTGTGTTGTACACTTGAAACTAATGTAATGTAATACTGTGCGTCAACTACCCTTCAATAAGAAAAAAAAAAAAGACAACAAAAATACTGTGTATATATGGATTGAAATTTTAGTGTGTTTTATGCCTATAGGCATAAATATTTAAGGGTTAAACTAATATCTTGTGGACTTATTTTTGTTACAATGATGGTTAGTATTTAATTGGTCAAAACAATATAAGTGCATTATACATTTTTATAATTATTACAAAGGAAGGTTTTTTGGAAAATACACTTCCTCATAAAATAAAATATGATGGAAATTAGCTTCATTACTTAGTATCTGATAACTTACATTTTATTTTTTGCTGATGGGTGATACAGGATATTAAACAGTTTGTAAGATAATATGAGAATTGAATGTAAAGGGAAGAAATATTTCATAGTATGATAAAATAAGTTTTAACTTCATTATCAAAAGCCTATGATACTACATCTGAAAGAAACCACATATGACTTTTATTCTTGAGTTTTATCCAGTGTGTCTTAAAAATGTTCCATATGAACCTTCCAGTTCCATATGGCACTATTAAGATCATTAACCAGTACTGCTTTGGCTATTGAAAGGAACTTTCTTTCTGGCTAATGACTTGCCTTTAGTACTGAGAAAAAGCTGAGAAGAGTTGTTTATATTTATATATGTGTGAAAATATCATTTTGAGCATTCAGTATGTCAAACTATATCTTTCTTTCCTTTTCTCTCATGAGACTCCTTCAAAGGAGATGTGTTCCTTAACTACAGCCTGATGAAGGGAAGTCATTAAATAAAGATCAACATTACTCTTACCATCACACTGAACTAGAATGACATCATCTGAATTCAGGATATCTCATCATGGGGCAAAATGCCAATTTCTAACAGATGGCTCATAACTGAAATATGTAGAAAACAGGAAACCACAAGAAACTTTACATGTTTATGCTTCCTTGACTCATGTTTAAAGCAGCATTTCCTTTGCTGGTTCCCTGGAGAGTCTCACATCCTGAGGGAATGTCCCATAGTAGGACTAGGGTTGGGTGAGAATTTCAAAGAAGGTTCAATATGAAACTTTTCTGTAAAGATTGAAGAATTCTACTGTAAACTCATAGCTTTCTCAGTCATATCAGCTTCAGAAATGTATGTCTGTGAAAGATGACTTTTGGCAATTTATGCCTTTAAAATCATGTATTCATAATTCCGTATATCCAGAAAAATTTGGCCAACATGTAAGGATGGATGATCTCTAGATAGAAGGCAGTTTGTTCAAGGCACTCTATGGTTCAAAGCAAAATAATGCAGACAGCATAAAGTTGCCACTGGGCAGTGTTTCCTAATTTTTTCTGATTGACCGCAATCTCTGAGGTTCCTGCTAGACTTTGCAGATCTGCTCTCCTTCCCTGGAGATCCTGATTCAATAGGTCCCTGGAATAGGACCCTGCAATCTAATTTTAATGAGTGCTCTGGTGATGTTTGGAACATCTAAAACTAGGTACACTTTGAGAAAATGCCTCAAGGATGTGGTTTTCGAATCTGGCTTCTCATTTGTTGATTGGGCGGTGCTTAAAAAAAACAAGCAAAAAACAAGTTTCCTGACTTACTTCAATTAAATCAGACTTTCTACATGGTATAGCATAGACATAACTTTTTATTCATTCTTTATTTTTTAGAACAATTTTAGGTTTACAATGAAATTAAGAGGAAGGTACAGAGATTTTCTATATATCCTCTGTCTTCACATGTGCATAGGCTCCTCTATTAGTCACATCACTGACCAGAGTTTTTTTTAACCAAAGATGAATATACATCAATGCCGGAGTCCAGCTCCAGCAGGGGGTGTGAAGCCCAAAAGGATGAGACGGAGTCGGCGCGTGGAGAGACAGGACACGGAGTCAGATGGAGGTGGTCTCTCGACAAAGTGCCGATGACAGCTTTATTTATACCATTTTGCACAAGGATATGATTATTTTTTATTGTTCTGATGATTCATTAGTATAGGCAGTTGGTTAATAAGTATAGGCAAGCTTTTTTCTTTCTTTTCCTTTCTAATCTATTCATGGTTGGTCAAGCGTTAGACAGGTGATTGTTTTTCTGTTCTTTGACTGAAACTTTTCTTATTAACATGCGTTCTATTGTGTTTTACATTTCTATGCAACGCAGTTTCTAAGTAGTGCATGTGACCGTAGGAGTGTGCAGTATGTAGCAGCGACTATGGAGTCTATCAGCTCAGGGTGAAATACAGGTCACCTAGTGCCACAGTCAGCTAGGATTCTCTCCCACAAAAATATTCTTAGAGGCTTTAATAAATTTATAATCACTCTAAAATCATAAACTCATATCTTCATCTTATACTCCTTTATAGGGCACAGTAGGCAGCAAACTATATTTCTTCTTCTTATCTACATTTTTCTTTCTTCTGTGTGGATACTAAAATCTCCCTAACATATGCTACACAGGTCTCCATGACTCCACTACTGCAGGGACTAAACAAGTTCTTACATGGTGAACAATACAAGGGCATTCATATCATAGAAACTGTTTCTGTTTTAACTACAAACCTTAAACTATAAACAATCACGTCAAATATAATGTATGATTATTCATTTGATTTTTATAATTTATATGTGAATCTAATAAAATGTTAATGTAGTAGGTAAATGCAAGATATAGATAGAAAGCATGATTTAGAACTGTAAGAAGGCAGGTGTAGATGGTCAAGTTTGTGCCTACAGACCAGGTCTTAATCCAGGCTGAACAAGGGCAACAAAACATCCACAGGTGTAGAAGATTTCTCTCAAAACTGGGGGGGTGAGGTTCTAAGCCTCACCTCTGTTGGCCCCCTTTTTCTCACCTGATGGCCCCCCTGCGACTGTGCCTGTCTTAGGTTGTTCCTCCCTTGAGGAATCTTACCCGTCTCTGGCTAACCAGCCATCTTACGGGGCCATACAGGGAGATGTAAAGCTGGTAAGTGAGAGAGAAGTAATATTCTTTGAAAAGGTTAGTTTTTCACTTCTTTGCACATTTATGCTCCGTGGCTTCTGTGCCCAGCACTTGTTTTGAGGTATCTTTACTTCCTGGAATATGGTACTTGGTAATTTCACGTATGAGGCACAAATTCTAGTAAAGGTGAGGCACAAATTCTAGTAAAGCGCTGTGATTAGGAAAGAAGAAAAACAAACTATAGAAGTAGTAGAGGGAAGAAAACATGAGATGATAAATTAAGTGTCAACAGGGTTATTCTATTCAATATTTTCTCATGACTCTATTTCTATAAAACTTTCCGTCACTAGTTTTACTGGCATTGTAAACAAGGGGGGCGTTCTCAGTGGAAATGGGGTTGTTAATGTTTGACTAACTAACAGCAGGTTTCTGTACTTTATGCTAAGATCGCTATTTGGCCCTGCGTATTCTATTCTTCAGGAGCACTGTCCTGAAAAGCTTTTGGGAAGTTTATGTTCTCATCATTTCTGTGCTGCTTAGCAAAGGTTAGCTTAGTCTTTGGCAGCAATGCAAGTAAAAACAAAGCCAATAGTATAATGGAAAATAACAAAATCAAAGTGGGTAATAGAGGGAGCCAGCTGCGAAGGCTCCTGATTTGTGGGGGGGTCTTCCTCCAGCCTGAGCTTTGCTACACAGCTTGAGTAGCATGGCTCCCGGCACATCAACACATCATAATCACTGACAGTACATAGTTTACTCTTAGTGTCGTACATTCTGTGGGTTTGGACAAAAGTATAATGATATATGTCCATCATTGTATATCATGCAGAGTATTTTCACTGCCCTAAATGTTCTCTGTGCTCCGCCTATTCATCCCTCCTTTCCACCTCTCCAGACCATGGAAACCACTGATCTTTTTACTGCCTTCACAGTTTTGCCTTTTCCAGAACATCATATAGTAGGAATCATATTGTATGTAGCCTTTACAGATTGATTTCTTTCACTTAGTAATATGCATTTTAGGTCCCTCCATGTCTTTTCATAACTTGATAGCTCATTTCTTTTTAGCACTGAATACTGTTTCAGTCTGGGTGTACCAAAGTTTTTTTATCCAGTCACCTACTGAAAAACATTTTGTTTGCTTCCAAGTTTTGGCAACTATGAATAAGGCTGCTATTACATCCATGTGCAGATTTTTGTGTGGATATAAGTTTTCAGCCCCTTTTGGGTAAATACCAGGGAGCATAATTGCTGGATCACATAGTAAGAGTATGTTTGGTTTTGTAAGAAATTTCCAAACTGTCTTCCAAAGAGGCTGTACCATTTTTGCATTCCTTCCAGCAATGAATGAGAGTTCCAGTTGCTCCACAGTTGATGTCAGTAGTTTGGATTTGGGCCATGGTAGTAGCTGTGTAGTGGTATCTCATTGTTTTAATTTTCATTTCCCTGATGACATATGATGTGAAGCATCTTTTCATATGCTTATTTGCCATCTGTAGAGACCTTTTTAAAGTTCCTTGGATGTTTTATTGCAAAGTCTGGAATGGGGAGGGTAGCAAACTACTTCATATGGGCCAAATCTGGCACACTGCCTGGTTTTGTAAATGTAGTTTTATTGGACCATAGCCATACCGATTTGTGTATGTATTGTCTATAGCTGTTTTCATGCTACAACAGCATGGTTGAGGAGTTGCAACAGAGACCATATGGCTTATAAAGCCGGAAATATTTCCTATCTGGCCCTTTATAGAAAATATTTACTTACCACTGCCTCAGACTTAGAGCAATCATCATGTTCTTTTAAGAATTATTTTAGAAAGAGCTGGGGTATTTGAGGACTTGCACTCCAACTCAGAGAAATGTGGCTGACAGTTTCAGGTTCTGTGTCACTGTTGTACATCTTTAAGAAGTGGATGCTTTTCCTGGAAAAGGCTCCTAAGGGTGACTAAGGAAAACAGAAGAAGGTTTGAGGTAACTCCAGACCTCTGAAACACAGATACTTGTTTATGTGATACAGTCATTCCCCTTACCTGTAGTTTGGCTTTTTGCAGTTTCAGTTCTCCTTGGCCAAGCTGCCCTCTGTTCTGACCAATCATTGGAAGGTCAATAGGAGCCTCATGCTACGTCAGGATGCCTGTGTCAGAATGCCTATGTCATTCACCTCACATTGTCATCTCATCACCTAGGCATTTTATCATTTCAGCATCACAGGGTGAAATAAGAAGGGTGAGTACAATGCAGTTAAGATACTTAAGAGAGAAAAAGGCAGAGGTCACGTTCACATAACTTTTATTACAGTGTCTTATCATTGTCCTATTTTACTATTAGTTAATGTTAATTTCTTAATGGGCCTAATTTATAAATTAGACTTTATCATTGGTATGTGTGTACAGGAAAAAAACATAATATATATAGGGTTCAGTAATTTGCACAGTTTCAGCTGGCTGCTGGGGGATGGGTCTTGGAACATATCCACATGGATTTGTACATGTTTGGGATTGCAATTTTACTTGTGACAAACTAGTATATGAACAGCATTCCATTGTCCAAAGAGAGGAAGTTGTTTAAATACTAATATTTGGAATTAATTCATAACCAAGTCCAAGCAGTAATGTAAATTTTACAGATAATATGCAGTCTATATGAATAAAGTGTAATCTGCTGAAGCACACAGTAAAGGTCTTGCATAAATGAAGCTATTTTCTTATATGGAAAGACTCCATATTGGTTATCACGTTCTTCTACATCAATTTATAACTTCAATACAATTCAAAATGTGTTTACTTTTACCAATTCAAATAACTGAAAAAGCCACTGAAAAATTAAGACAAAAATTTCTAGGAGAAAAATTACAAAAATAGAAATGGAAGGGAAATTTCTCTTCATGAAAGAAAAAAGAGGTGATAGATAAAAGAAAAAAGAGGGGATGCGAACTCAACAGTCCAAGCAGGTTTATTGCTAAACCTGAGAGGGCCCCCTCTGTCCTGGCCAGCAGAACAAAGGTAAGAGTGTCTCTAACAGGTCAACAGGCTTTTCATGGCCAGGGTTTTCGGTGGGCTTTTTGAGGGGAAGGGTCAGGGGAATGGTGGGCTTGTAGCTTCCTGACGTGTGTCCTCTGGACAATGCCTGTAGCCTAGGTAAGATGAAACCTAGGTCCCTCTGAGATGGTGGGTGGGCTTATTCGAAAGGCAGTACTCTGGTCTGGATTCTATCACTCCAGATATTCAATTATTTATAATGCCTGCAATGGAATGTGTGATTAATTCAGGAATAGACAAATCATTGGAATATATTACCATATGAAAAGGCAGCTTTGTATATCCGTTGGAGAAAACAGACTTCTTTCATTATCTCTCACATATGATGAAAAATGTTCATTAATCACAAGAGTTTGAAAAAACCCTATTAAAGCTAAATGCTATAACTTTCTTTAGGTTTCCTGGATGATGTGTGATCACACAGAAGATAAACGAGGGCCCATAAATAAATAAATAGCATTTGATTCTGACATGGTCAGTCTTAGACAGTCTAATAAATGATGTTAGGAAAATCTGTTTGGAATATATAGAAAAATGAAATCTGTTCCCTAGTTTATCAAATATAAAGAAGAATTTCAGATTGCTTAGAAAGCTACATATTATATGTAAACAGAAAATTATAAAGTTAGTATAGGGCAATTTAGAAGAATGTATTTGTCAACTAAGTTTGGGTGAGAACATCCTAAATCAGACTCAAAAAACATCAATCATGAGGCCCAGGAAAGGATTGATTTGATTACCTCAAAATAAAGATTTTTGGCTTTCTTTCCTAGTGAGGGACACCCAGATTAAATCTAACAGGCAGATAAAAGATGAGAAGGTCTTTGCAACATCAAAAAACAATAAAAGCATAAACAGTGGATATAAAAAGACAATTCAGCAAAGAGGATACCCAACAAGTAAATCATATGAAAAGATGATCGAACTCATTCATAACCAAACCTTTAAATTACAATAACAAGGAGATACCACTTTACATTAGCTTAAAAGAAAACGCTGCACATTGCAAGTATGGGTATATAGATGTGGCAAATAGGAACCCTCATGTCCTGACTGTTGCAAATCTGGATATCAATTTGGCAGTACTTAGGCAAATTGAAGTGGAATGTACTCTGTGATTTAGTGATACCACTTAGCTTATACTTGAAAACAATCCTAATGTCCTGAACAGGTGAATGGATAAACAAATTTGTGATATGTTCACAAAATGAAATGATATTGTGATACATGTTATATTAGTTTCCTAGGGTTACTGTAACATTAGACTACAAGTTGGGTGGCTTAAAAAATAGAACTGTATTGTCTCACAATTTTGGAAGCTAAAAGTCCCAAATCAAGGTTTTGGCAAAGCCATGCACCCTCTGAAGCGTACAGGGGGAAATCCTTCCTCATCTCTTCCTAGCTTCTGGTGGGTTCCAATCTTTGGTGTTCCTTGGCTTGTAGATGCATCACTCTAATCATCTGTCACATGTGGCATTCTTCCTGTGGGTATCTTCACATAGGCTTCTCTCTGTGAATGTCTTTGTCTGTGTCCAAATTATCCTTTTTTTATAAGCAAACCAGTCACACTGGATTATGTCCCACCTTGCAGCTGCAGCATTTCATTCTCTGCCTCTGTCATCACATGATATTGTCCTCTTGCATATCTACATCTCGTGTGTCTCTTACCCTCTTCTTACAAGGATACTAGTCAGAGTGGAATAAGAGTCCACCCTACTCTAGTACAACCTCATCTTAACTAATTACATCTGCAATGACCCTATTCCCAAATAAACTCACATTCTGAAGTACTGGGTGTTAAGACTTTAATATATCTGTTTAGAGGACAAAATTCAACCCATAATATGACCTATAACATGGATGAATCTCAAAAAAATTATTCTGCATTAAAGAAGCCTGACAAGAAAGATTATATACTGCATGATCCTATTTAAATAAAATTCCAGAAAATTCAAGTGAGTGTATAAGAGAGTAACAGGGCTGCCTACAGATGCAGTGGTCAGGGGCAGTGTTGAGGATTAAAGGGAGAAATTACAAAGAGCCAGGAGGAAACTTTGTGGGATGATGCATGTGTTTATTATCTTCATTGGCTTCGTGGGTGTGGTGTATACATAGGTAAAAATTAACAAATTTCACTAAATATGTGCAGTTTATTAAATGACACTTATACTTTAATATTTATGTTAAAATAGGTGTAAATTTTCATATTCCTTAGAAGTATGAAATATGCATTTCAGGATTCCAAATTTTATGTAGGCTTTGAAACTGTTATATAAAGGAAAAAGGCCTAAATGATGTTTTAGCTGACAATTTATCTTTATTTTTGTCCCATGGAGACACATTTGTTTTGAGCAGAAGTATGTATTATTTTGTCCGTAAGTCTAAGCAGTAAGTAATGCCTTTTTTTTGTCATACTGTAAAGTTCTAAATTTATATGCCTGGACTGAAGACCCCTAACATACTTCCCATGGAAAAGTTTAAACTAACTCTACTCTCATTTAATTCAAATGAATGCCAGACACTCTGATTGGTTTTGCAGATTTTATTGTGAGAATATTAATGGTGGTCCTGATCTAGAAATTCATTCTTGTTGCACTCTTCATTGCATACATGCATATTCTATCAAAGCACTAATGCAACAGTCAGGTAACAGACCATCTATTGTGCAAAGTGTTTAACCAGAGTGGCAGGAAAGGGTTCCATTTGTAACAGAAACCCAGGGAATATTCAATCCTGTTGTTTTAACAGAGGGTGCTATTTGGCAATGAGTTTGCTCTTTATACTTCCCTTTAACTACCCTTAAGGACTCAGGAGAAAAGGGGAAAAAGCAATTTCCCCAAATCTCTCCCCATGTTCTTGCCGTCCTTTCTCTTTGCCTCTTCTACCCTGGTTATTATCATCCCCTCCCCTCATTTTTTTTCTTTCCTATTCTATTGAAACCCCTTCCTCATTAACCCCCTGATCTGGTTAAATGACAAGAAAAATGAAGTATTAAGAAAACTTTGGGGTTTTGTTTTCTTTTAAAAAATTATATGACGAGGTGGTCTAAAATGGTTCAACTGACATCTTTTAAAAATGCTTGTCGGTGTTCCCACTTTCATGATCCAGATACAATTGTTTATTCTTATTTCAGCTTTGAGAGTTTATGGTCACACAAGGTATTTATTATAGATGAACTCTGTAAATTGTAAGTTTAAAGAAATGTATTGAGACTAAAACATTTACATCACATATAATGAATACTGTTTGTTTAGGAACATATTTTACAAATAAATAATACTTAATGATAGGTTACAGCATAATAATTTATGTGAAAAATTATCATTTTCTGATGTCTAAAATATCCAGCAATTTAGAAAATATTCTAGACATGCAGAAGAAGGGAAAAAGCTATTCATTCAGTCTTATGCTTTTCTTAACTCTTTATTTGGTAAGACAGTGTAATCTTTTATTTCTCATGAGCCAAACTAAAATAACTCAAAAATTCAAAATAACTCAAAAATTCAAAAATGTAATTTGTATTGGGTTTATCATTATCTTTGCCAAGTAAAGTATCTTATATCTCTAATATTTATTATATTTTATATAAATAATCTCATGTTCCCTCTTTAAGAATCCCTTGAATAGGTGTTAGAATTTTTTAAGAGTAATTGATTTTTTTTATTCACCCTTGGTTTGGCTGATGAAACATTATTCTATTTTATCTCAGAAGACTTCCAGTTTTCTTTTCTTGGTTCTTCAGGTAGCAAAGAACAGTTAGTGAGCTAATTATTTTTCCCATGTCTTCCTAGTTGTGTTTCAGCCCAACTTGCATGATGGGTCATTCTTTACTTATTTTTCCTCATTTCCCCATTGATATTCACTGCCAGTTTTTTTATAGGCATTCTATCTTCATGAAAACCTAGGTAGTATACATCTGCTGGAGACAGAGCTTGTGGATAAAGCAGTGAAAGAGCAATATATGAATGAATAAATGTCATTTTGTCTGAGAAGCCTTGTTCTAGCATCCTGTTTCATAGGCCAGGCAGATTTATTCACATCCTCCACTGAAATCAGTTTGTCCTTATTATGAGTATAATGTCTTTGACTTTCTAATTTAGTTTTATGTATGTATATCTCTCTTGTAGATAACAAGCTTCTTATGGACCAGGTCTGTGTTTTACCTGTATTTAAATGCCTGGCAATTGGACAGCCTTAATAAATGTGTAGTGAAGTAATGCAGAAATACCTCTACGGTCTCCCTTTATACATATTCATTAACGACACACTTTTATTTGGGATGAATATATTTTATTTTCACATTTTTATGAGATGTTATGAATTTATTGTTTTTAAATGTATTTATTCTCTCTCATTCCATGGAGTTTTGGTCAGGACCTGGGGAGATGCGTGTGTTTTAACAGCAGACATAGTTTTACAAAATATATTAATAAAATGAGAATCTTGAAGAAAATATTTTTTTCTTCTAGATTTTTATTTAAAATGTATGGTAAGAGGGAACAAATTTATAGAGAAAATAAGTAAATATGACGACTGGTTTCTTAGGTAGTCCACTTTTAATTATTGCTAATTTGGATATACCGTTTCAGAGAAGGGTGTATGTAGTGTATATGTTTGCAGATGCAGAATTCATTTATGATACACATAATATAATGAAAATAATGTATATTTGTGTATGAATGCTTGAATATAAATCATTTGATTTCTAATTTTCCTGTGACTCAGTGAATTACAGAAGTTAATCATACTGTGTTGTGGCAAGTCTAATGTAATTTTGAATTACACACGCCCTATTTCCTCACCATGTGCTTGAATACAGAATATGAATATAGCCATATAGACATAAAATATTTTTGTTATCCACCCAGAGAAGAGAAATACAATTAAGTGATCATTTTAAATATACATCCAACATGTCCTCACTCTCCACAATCTCTTTTTCCACACTTCCTTCCTTCTCGCTCCCTTTAGATAGTGGAAAGAGTCACTTTGGACCTTTGGATTTCTCAGAAAGTACAGTGGTCATTTGCATTCTCTTGTCCCAGTCCCCAGTTCAGGACCAAAGGAGTCAGTTGTTCTTACTCAACAGTCCCTTTCCCAGTCCCACTCCAACTTCCTCCTTATCCCAGATAGAAGACATTGTGATAAGTCCATGGAGATGAGAAGGTTTAGATTCCCCTTAAGACTGGTTGACTTATTTTCATTCTTTTATTTATTTCTAACTTTTTAGTACTTTTTATTTTTAAATCTTAGGAACCAGATCATACTTGAATATGGGGAAATTGATTTGAAATACCTGTAGAGGCTAGATCTAAAACACATCAGTTTTGTAGCAAATGGAGGGAAGAAACTGAATGATTTCAAAGCCAGCCTGGAGCACAGTGCCACCTAACAGCTGCACCAAAGGAATAATCAGTATCATAACCATTACTCTGTTGTTAAATAATGATTAAATTGTCATGTTGATTCAGGGCAACCTCTCATGTCACCTTTTGTTTGTTGTCTGTGTGATGAAAGGGAACTGACATTTAATGGTCATCTAATATGAAACATGACCTGTGCATTAGAAGTGTTGCTTGGGAAAAATCTGGAGACTAATTTATGAAACATTACCGTAGAAACAAATAGCTCTGGTACGTGGACAACTGCTTTCCCTCTGTGATGCTCCTGGCTTCGCTTTACCCCTGTCCCCAGTTGGTGTTTGGTCGCGACCCCCTGGTCTTGAATGGTGACCAGGTTCTCTCTTTGTCCTTTGCACAAACAATGAAAGGGAGAAAGAGAGGGCTTGTAATATCTGCCATTGAAAGTGCATTTTGGACTCAGGTGGCAACATATTGGCTCAGTGGTGTGCTTTTCCCTGAGCTATGCTCTGGGCAGCATCACTTCCATCTCTGGACAGGATGATTAGGCCACATTCATCAATGAGTAAACATATCCCTCAGAGCTCTCCAGTGTCCTTGGTCACACATTTATGGACTTTGTAAAGGGAGTTGGTATTACTTCCGGGCCCAGTCCAACCTCTTTGCAGACTAGTGAATCCTAGCAAATTGTTACTATCTGAGAAGTTGCCATAAAAATGAATAACCTGAAGGCTGAAGAACTGAACTGAACGGAAGAACATTTTACAAAAGTTCTGACACAAATGGGGTAAAGCTGGTTTTCTATTAACTCAGTCTTACTGTACTGAAATATTGATACTTTTTGTTTGAAAGTTGATTTCATTTCCTATTACTCCAACTTCATATTCAACTTACTGAAATTTGAACTGGAGTATTTTGAAGTAGACTTTATTTCCTTTATATTCTTTCTGTATTTTAAAAATTTAACTCAATATGAGGGATGAACCATCCTGCTCCTGTAGGGATTGCATACAGGAATATGAGATTTCTTATTGTCCACAGTCCAACCAATGCCTCCTTAAACAAATTTTTACAGGAACTTAAGAAGAATGGAATTGCCACCATAGTAACAATTTGTGAAGCAACTTACCACACTGATGTTTAGGAGAAAGAAGGCATCCAGTTTCTGGACCCTTTTGATGATGGTGAACCACTATCTAGCCAGACTATCGACAAGTGCTTAAAACTTATAAAAAAGAAATTTCATGAAGATCCTTGTTCTTGTATGTGGTTCACTATGCTGCTGGTCTTGGGAGTGCTCCAGTGCTAGTTGCCCTGGCATTAATTGAAGATGGTATGAAATATGAATGTGGAATACAATTCGTAAGACAAAAGCAACATGGAGCTTTTCACAGTGAGCAACCTTTGGATTTGGAGAGTTATCCTATCATGTACTTGTGGCCTCAAATGCCAGGTACAACTTTTATTAAGTAAAAAGGCACGCTGCCTGGTGCTATGGCATTGGAATTGAAACTTGAGACACAAATCTTGTTTATTTTTTTTATATTAGTCAATATGGAGGTTTGGTGAACACCAAGTCAAATGAAGCTTCCATAGGAACATTGAAAAACAGTTTAAGCAGGCCACAGCATGCCAGAGTTAGAGCCTCTCTCTGTTGTTATTTTGACACTTAGTAAGAGATTCTAGCTCTTCAGTATTTAAAATGTTTTTTTCATTTGTATCAATGGAATCTTATCAATGGATAAGGAACTTTGAGTAATGACTTGCCAATATACCTAGCACAATACTTGCATACTTTTGTCTCATAGGTTCCTCAGGTGGTCTATTCCTACAGTCATTTCAGACATTTAAGATAGGGCCTATATGGTTAACTGCTCACTTTGTATCACTCCCATTCAAACATATATATAGTAGGGTTTGTACAACCATTACTTTTCCTGGATTGTATGAAGTCTTATGTGATTTTAAATTTGTTTGCATAAATATAATTTTTCTTTTAGAACAAATGTACTCATTAATTATAGAAGTATATTGCACAAATATTATTAAAAATACATAAAGAAAGATGATGAACCTGGAGTTGTGTATTCTTTTTCTGATATGTTAGTATTTTAGAAAATAATTACATTGAATTAAAATGAAAATAAAATTTAGTCTCCAATTTTATTCTCAGGAATTTGTATACCTTTCTGATTGAGTCATTAGCCTATTGTTTTATCTTGATACAACCCTATTATAATAATTTATTTGCAAGTGTCAGCAAGTTTGGAGCAGATAATTCTGTTTCTCTCTCTGTCTCTCTTATACACACACACACACACACACACACACACACACACTACTCACTCTCTTTAAACATTTTGCCTGGTCATATCATCATAGTGGTTTATATTTAGACTGATGGACAGTTTTATTCTAGTGCTTTATGTTTATATAATGTGCTGTAACACAAAGACAAATTCAATGTTTTGTTTTGTTTTGTTTTTGAACTACAGAAGGATTATCTGTTTATAATACATGAGCTGTGCAGCTTGAAAATGCCTTACAGAAAACATCACCTTATGGAACATAAACTTTCCTAGTGCTTCTTTGCAAATTTAAATGCTGTGATCAAAGTCAGCAATTATCTTTCTTTATTAACTGCTATAAAGGGCCTATTTGTTTCCATGTTTGGTGCTTACTAAATTGATCTTGGTTTTATTGAGTGCCAAAATATGAATATGTTAGTGCCTCATCATTTTGGTGTGTTATACGATTGCAGGACCAGATATAGTTCTTTCTAAAAAAAAGTTAAATGAAATTTTTTGTAGAGCTATCTATTTATAGATATTAAGTCATATGTAATATTAACAAGCTTATTGATATTTTTACAGTTTGCTTTATTGAAAACATGGTCACAGTGATTACATGAAGACAGATAATTGTTATACCGTGCAATATCCATTGCCTATTTTTACAGCTAACAAATACTTAAACAGAAGGAGAACATGTTAGCACCATCGCTGTGAAAGCTACTTAATCCTTTATAGTCTGAGTTTTGCATGAATTGAAATGGGCCTGTCTATAAAGGACAAGTCAGTCTGCCTGTATCTATATCTGTAGTGTATGCTTTATTTGCCTTTTGGGTTAAATATCACAAAGCACTTACTAATCAAAGTCAAGTTAACATAAAGCCTTGAGAAGCTATAATATTGCATTCAAATTAATGAATTGATGCATACACCTTCTTTATGGCTCTCAGTTTTTTTAAGGACTGTTTTTCTAATAGCTTTATTAAAATATAATGCACACATCAAATAATTCACCCATTTAGTGTGTTTTTTTAGTGTATTCACAGTTTTTCAGTATAGTCACAGAGTTGTACAGCCACCACCACATTCAATTTTAGAACATTTTTATCACCTCCAAAAGAAGCCCTGTACTCTTCAGCTATCACTCCTTAGTCCCCCAGCCCTAAGCAACTACCCTTCTACTTCTGTCTATATATTTGCCTACTCTACATCTTTCACATAAAAGGAATCATACAGTATAGGCCTTTTGTGCCTTGCATTTTTCACATAGCCTAATGCATTCAAGGTGTTTCCATGTTGTGGCATATATCAGTACTTCATTCCTCTTATAGCCAAGTACTATTCCATTGTATGAATATACCACATTTTGTTTGCATGTTCATCAACTGACAAATAATTGGGTAGTTTTTAGCTTTTGGTGATTATGAATAATGATTTTATGAATAATCACGTGCAAGTTTTTGTGTGGACATGTATCTTCATTTCTCTTGAGTATAAACCTAGGAGTGAAATTTCAGCGTCAAGTGGTAAGTCTATGTCTAACTTTTTTATGTCTAACTGCCAGACTGTTTTCCAAAGGGACTGCACCATTTTACATTACCGCTAGCAGTGAATGTGGGTTTTAGTTTCTCTACATCTTCACCAATCCTTGCTATTATCTGATTTTTTTATTATAGTCATTTTACTGGGTGTGAAGTATTTCATTGATGTTTTGAATTTTCTGAGGACTCATGGTATTGAGCATCTTTCCATGGGTTTATTGGCCATTTGTTTATCTTCTTTGGATAAATGTCTATTCAGATTATTTGCCCAGTTTTGATTTGGGTTTTCTTTTTATTATTGAGTCTTAAGAATGATTATTTTTTTAAATTTACTTACACTTTATTCATGTATTGCCTGAGAAATCTTATTTTTATTTTTTCAGCTTTATTGAGGTATGATTGACAAATAAAAATTGTATATATTTAGATTGTACAGCATTATTTTTAAGGTGTACAATGTGATGATTTAATATAGCTACACGTAACACATGTACACCCATTAAATGAGTGAGTTGTTTAATATGTGCATTATATTTGAATAAAGCTATTAGGAAAAATAATCCTTTGAAAAATTGAGAGCCCAAAGGAGGAATATGCATCAACTTCATTAATTTGAATTTAACATGATGAGTTCTCAGGGCTTTATATACATGTATATTGTGAAATGATTACTGCAGTTTAGTTAATTAACACATCCATCACCAGACATAAGTATCTCTTTTTTGTTTTTGTGAGAACATTTAAGATTTCTTCTCTTAGCAAGTTTCAGGTATATAATACATTATTATTAACTATAGTCACCATGCTATACATTAGATCCCCAGAACATCTTATTAACTGAAAGTTTGCACCCTTTATCAACATCTCCTCATTTCCCCCACCCCTAGCCTTTGGCAACCACTGTTCTACTCTCTGCTTCTATTAGTTTGGGTATTTTAGATTCCACATATAAATGAAATCATACGCATTTGTCTTTCTATGTTTGGTTTATTTAACTTGGCAGTATATGGTGTAGTGTTGTATTGTGATTTATAATAAATATGTATTTGGTCTTCATCTCCAAACTCCTAAAACCCTTGAAATTTCCTGCTTTGAGAGGCATCAAGGTGTCTTTTGTTATGTTAATGAGGTGGCTTTTGTAAAGCCCCTGAGGATGAGGGCTGTTTTGCCAGGGAAGCCAGCTGTGTGTTTAGAGGTTTGGAACTTCCAGTTCCACTCCCACACCTCCCTGGAAGGGAGAGGGTCGGGAGATTGAGTTCAACTGTCAATGAACCAATGATTTAATCATGCTTATGTTGTAGAATCCATCATTAAGAATCAACCTTATCAAGGATAGAAAGTTAGCATAAGCGTAGCCATCTTAAAAAGCTTAGACACCATTCTCTAACCTAGAAGGAAGAAAATAGGAAAATATTAGAACCTTGAAAAACAAGTTAGTCAGCCAGTGTTGATTGCAGTGACCTTTAGTTAGCTAACCTCAATCAGTTAATCATACATACCAAGCTTATCTTACTAAGAACCACCCTAACATTCCAAGGGTGATCTTATCTCGCCCGACCCCCAGGATGTGGCGTCAGCCGAAATGTATGTGTTTTTGGAAAAACAATGTGATGTGCTTGTGGAAAAATACTGCCTTTTTTGAAAATGCTATAAAAACCTCTGACTTTAAGTGCTCGGGGTCCTTGTTGAAACCCGCTGTGTCGGGCAGACACTTGGACCCCAGCTAGCTGGAATAACAATAAACCTCTTGCTTGTTGCATCGATCTGCCGATCTGCCGTGGCCTTCGTTCGTCTCCTCACTGGGGGGGAAGCGCAGACCGGAATAAGGCCGTTGGGTTTTACAATGTAATGAAACCTCCATTAAACCCCAGAAAAGACAGGGTTCAAATAGCTTCTGGAATGGTGAACACATGGAGATGTTAGGGGGGTTGAGTTTATTTTCCTTCGCTCTTGTCCCCGCCTCAACAAAGAATTGAAAGGCAGAGACACAGTTGTGAAGCAGACTAAAAATTTTATTTGTATGCACTCCAAGAGAGGAGTGGGCTAGAGTCAAAGTAGATAAAGGCTGGTTTACTTGAATAAAGGTGAGGAAGAAGAAATAGATGGAGGAACGGGAAGCTCATTGATCTGCTGCTTGGCCCAAGGGCATACTACCTAGCCAACTCCTGAAGCCAGTGTCACCCGGCATCCAGTGTCCACTTGAATATGCACTGTGTGAGAATTAAGTCCCTACCACCCCAGGATTTGGGGGAGCTGCAAAGCACTGGATGGAGTGAGATTATATTCTGAGAACTTCCCAAAGACAAAGAAAAGAGATTTTCAGGCAGGCTGCTAAAAGAGCACGATCATACAGCTGCAGTCCTTTCCGGGTCACCCAGGCGACAGGAACTTACAAGCCCAAATCAGAGTTCTTCAGCAGCCTCTCCCTACTTATCTGAAGTAGGACAGAAGAGAGTGAGAGACTCGAAGAAAGGCGAGTGTGGGCAACCTCAGAGAGGAGGCGCGCTTAAGGGTTTGGGGTCTGTGATTTTATAGGGCTATTTTGGGTAAGGGTCAGCATAAGGCATGATGTATGCAGGTGATTTATAATCCCTCTGGAGTTTTGTCTTAAGAATAGGGTTATTTAGGCGACTGTGTTGGTTTGGGACTTCAGCATTCTTTGTTGACATAGGTTTATTTACACTTGAGGTCTGTCTCCTGCTCTGGTACAAAATTACTTGATTAGGGGCTGGAGGAAGAGAAAAAAACAGCATATAGGTTAAGTTAAAGAATAAGCTGGGCCTTTAAGCAGGCTAAACTAAATTTACAGTGGCATGATCTAATTGATACAATGAAGGCATGGGCTGTGCTCAAATACTTTTCTTTATCTGGGGAATATCTGGACAATCCAAGTTGCTCCTGGCCTTTGGAGCTTCAACTGATTAACTCATTAACTCTGTGAGTCTCTTCTGGCTCTCTAGGTTTATCTGGTTAACTATTTTGAGTCCCTTTTGGTGGGCTTTACTGGCCTCATTCTCTCTGCACCCCACTCATATCTATCTGCCTAACAGAGTGTGGGTAAAATTGCAGTATTTCCAGAATCTCTGACCTGGTCTTAGTTCATCTCCGTATCAGTAGTTGTTTCCAAGGGTTGGAGGGAAGTAGTCCATCTCCATATCAACAGGTGATTATGGGGAGTGAGGGCATATCTGGACTAGTGAGGCTGGGTGGAGCCCCTTTTTGTAGCTGGGTCGTGAGAGACACAGAGCAGAAGTGGATGACTGCTTGTTCACAATAAATGGGTTTCTCACACTTTATTTCTCCCTTTGACTGATTTTTGGCTTCAGAGGTAATTTTTCCTGGGTTGGGAACTTATCCCCCCTTGCCTCCCAGGAGTTACACAGAGGTATTGGGAGAGTGGCATGCTCTTTTAGGGCCTGGAAGCTCCCTGCCCTTTCCCCATACTTCACCCTATGCATCTCTTCCATCTTTCTGTCCCTGAGTTACATCCCTTTATAATACAATGGTAATCTAGCAAGTGAAATGTTTGCTGACTTCTGTGAGCCACTCTAGCAAATTAATTGAACCCAAGGAAAGAAGGCATCATATAAACCTCTGATTTTATAGCTAGTCAGCAGTACATGACCGACTTGCAACTGGCATCTGAAGTCAAAGTTGGGGGTTGTGGGAACCCCAAAATGTAGCTGGTCAGTTAGAAGCCCAGGTGAAAACAGCGTGGGCTTCTGACTGGCATCTGAAGTATGTGTGTGTGTGGAGAAGGGTCAGTCTTGTGGGACTGAAGCCTTTACCTGTGGAATCTGATGCTATCCATTTAAATAGGTTAGAATGACATTGAATTCTCCAATACCCTACTGGTTTATCCATGTTGTCACAAATGGCAGTTTATAGCCTCGGTGCAAGTCCCTTATCATACATGTGATATCCAAATGTTTTCTTGCATTGTGTAGGTTGTCTTTTCATGCTCTTTATAATGTCCTTCGACGTTTATAATTTTTATGAAGTTCAATTTATCTTTTTGTTGTTTTGTTTTGATGCTTTTGGTTTCATATCTAACAATCTATTGCCAAAACCAAGGTTATAAAGATTTATCCATGTTTTCTTCTGTGAGTTTTATAGTTTTGACTTTCGCATTTAGGTCATTGATTTATTTTGAATTAATTTTTTGTATATTATTTTAGGTAAGGGCATACTTCATTCTTTTGTGTGTTGCTATAAAGTTGTCCTAGCAACACATGTTAAAAAGTCTGTTATTTTCTCTGTTGAATGATCTTGGCATCTTTATTGGAAAATAGTTATTTTTAGTAAACATATTTTACTTATATTAATATGTAGTGCATTTATTTTTGCTATTTTTTATTCAATATTTACACAATTTCTCAATTTTTATTTTTATACCAATAAGAATAGATACAGCCCATACAAAAAAAATGCCTTGTAAATACCTTGTAACTTTTTTAATGTAAAGAGGTACTGAGAACAAAGTGGTTAAGAACTGCTGATTTGGATTATGGCAGAGACAGCAGAGTTCTGGAATCAGCAGCTGTAGCAATGGTTTTCAGATTATGGCCAAGGTAATGTGGTCTGAAAACTGACAGACATCAGGAGTTGTAGATTTGCTATCTGTTGAGCAGCTTCTTAATTATGGATATCTGATCTTAGCAAGTTCAGAAGCCTTTTTGGAGGTCCATATCTATTTGTGGGTTTGAGGTTCAGCCATTTTGTATTTTTTCAGCCTGGCCAATTTTTCAGTAATGCATTTAATACTGTATAATTAATCTGTTTCCTTTTAAAATAGAGTGGATTCTATTCTCTAGCAAAGAACTAGAAAACATATAAAAGTAATACAGCAGATTTTAACATGAATCAAGTAGAAATTCTAAAACCAAAGAAAACTGGAAGAATCTTGGAGAGACAGAAAAAAAACAACAACAGAAGAGAGTGTGAGGGTATGATAAATAGGATATAGTATGAACTTCCAACATTATTTTAACTGGAGTCCCAGAAGTAGAAAAATAAATATTAGACCAAAAGAAATATTTGAAGAGGCAATGGCAGACAATATTAAAAATTGATAAGAAATTCCCACAAAGTCCAAGTTAGATAGATAATAGGACCATTGATTAGACAGAAAATAGTTGTTTTAACAGAAACAATGGAAACTTAAATATAATGGAATGATATAGAGTTTCCCAGGTTCTTAACAGTATATGGATATGTGTGTGTGTGTATAAATAAATTTTAGCCATTCAAATAGGTATTTAGAAGTATTCCACTATAGTTTCAATTTGTATTTCTTCAAAGAATAATGATATTTAGAAACTTTATGCACTTATTGGCTTTTTGGGCCTCTGTTGTGAAGTGTCTTTTCAAGCCTTTTGTCCATTTTTAAAATTAGGTTTTCTTTTCATTTGCTTGCTTTAAAGGGGAATTGCAGAATACATAAACTTCTCAAGCATGCACTGAAAACTTATAAAAGTTGGCCGTATACTGGATCATGAAGCAAATCTCAAGCAAATGAAAACATACAGAGCTTCTTGTATCAGTATATGTATAGCTGTCTTAGAAATCAGTATACAAAGATAAGTAAGTCCTTCCATGTTTGAAATAAATTCAATTTAAAATTACCCATAGGTCAGAAGAAAAATTGCAATGGATAGTAGATAACATTTCAATGGTAATTAATTGTAATGATAGAACAGCCAAGAACACTAAATCCAAAAACTAAAGAAAGAAAAAAATATACAATGAGATAATCAGTTAAGACAAAATTGGTTGACTGTCTCAGAGAGCTAATCAGATAAATGAAGATATAAGACAGAATAACTCTAAGTTATAAAGATGGGAACATCTTTACAAATCTAGTAGGCATCACAAGAGATAATGAAATGATGCTATGAAGAATTATTAGCTTATTTGGGCCGCTGTAACAGAATATCATAGACTGGGTGACTTATAAAATGACTCTGGAGACTGGGAAGTCTAAGATCAAGGCTCTGGAAGATTTAATGTCTGGTGAGAACCTTCTTCCTGGTTCATAGATGCCTACCTTTCCTCTGTATCCTCACATGGCAGAAGGGGATGGGGGACCTCTCTGGCCTTTCCTTATAAGACACTAATCCTATTCATTAAGTGTTTCATCTGCATCACCCAATCACCTTCCAAGGGTCCCACTTCCTAATACCATCACACTGGAAGTAGGTTTCAACATGAATTTGGGGGAGACACAAACAGCTGTTAAATTGGGAAATTATAAAACAAACAAGCAAACAAGCCAAAACTGGCTGAATAGTTAAATGAATTGAATAAATTATTAGAAGTATTTTCCCAAGAAAGCTTCAATCCCAGTTTACTTCATTGGAGAACTATAACAAATATTTAAAGAAAAAAAGAAAACAAATTTACACAAACCCGCCCAGGAAACAAATAGATAGAACAATCTCCACTATTGTAAGAAATAATACTTTGCAGAGGGCATTGTCTCTTCTCATTCTCCTAGCTCATTTAAAGGGGCTGGGTTTAACTGCATTTTTCTTGAAGTGTTGCTTCTCTGTCAGTCTGTTCTATAGCACATGGCTTTGAAAATATTCTCCATTACCTTGTAGTAACCCATGGAGAGATAAATTTGGGGCACTTTACAGAAACAAAATGTTTATGCTTTTTCTTATCTCTTGTTCATTGCATTTTTTACCTTGATTTGCTATTGAGGACTTCTGTGCTACAGCCCTAAAGATTTACACCCATTCTGTAATGCCCTGGCAATACAAACTTCGATTAATTTTGAATTACTTTCCATTCCTAAGTCAAATTCAGCCAACAAAATATTGAGCCCACCAATAATTAGAACAATTTCCTAAGTCATTTTTGCTTTGGACATTGTTCTTACATAAGAGCTAGGAAAAAAATAAAATAATGTAATAATTAAGATATGTATCACCAGGATTCCCATTTTAAGATTGGGTGGAATTGTTTTGTCCTGCTTTTAAGCTTTGCAGTTTAAGGAGTAAAATTTAATAATCACCATAAAAAGGGTTTTCACAGTTATCTAAAGAAATAGTTTCTTCAGATACTATTTAGATACTAGAAGCTAATAAGGGACTGACATGAAAGGAATTGGTTGCTACCTGTCAGTATAACCAGTGATAAACACAGTGAGCCCTTCAAGTACCTGCTTTTATTAATCCTACGGGTTTGGCAATGAAATTCTTATAATGATGAGCAGTCATTGTTAATGAAAATGAAGATTATACAGTACCTTCAACCAAGGAACTACTTACATAGTAGAAAGATTGACTGTAATCCACTCAGTGAATACCTGGGGTGGGGGTGGGGTAAGTGGATAGATGCTGGTTTATAAAAGTATATTATTTGACTTCTCAGGTCCCAGACAGTGTTTTGGAGTTTTGGGTTGTGTAGCCCTCCATAGATGAAAACAAAAAATAAAAAAGAGTAGGAAACTCTATTTCTGTTAAAATTAGACCCTAAAAATAGTATACAAATATATACACTTAAAATTATACCTGATTAATTAGTTGGGGGAAATCATTTGATTTTGGCTTCATGTCATAATCAGAAGAGTAGAATCCTTTTCAGAAGTCTCCAAACAGTTTTTATAGTATGTGAAATATAAAATAAAGAAAACATGGTATTTCAGTGGATATCCACAATAGACTGTAAAGCAGTTCTCTTTCTAAGGACTTGGGTAAGTGATAATCAATCAGTTGCAAATTCAGATATTTGTGATTTAATTAACTAATGTTTATTTTTGTTGGTTATTAATATGGGCTCCTGTTCTTCAGCATTAAGTTTCAACTGTAACATTTCTAAATAATCATTTTGACTTACTTTGTATCAGGAGACCAAAGAATTCAACTTTATTCTTAGTTTAGAATCTGCCACAGATTATATAAGCAAATGTTATGGAGGAGGAAATCATATATAGAATCAAACTGTGCTTTACATTTATTAATTATGTGTATCTAATCACTCTGTTTTATTGTCTTTAACTGTGTCATTATATAGTTGATGACTTTACAAGTCTTTGAATTTTATTCTGAACTGTACTGAATATGCCCAGAGTGACAGACTCAATTTAACAATCATAGTATGCTTAATTTACAACTGAGAATTCATTTTATTGCTAGAGTTCTTGGTAAAATAGAATTATTGAAATTACAAAGTGAGGAAGTGAATTTAAGATTGGAATTCATAAATGCTCCTATTATGTTACTGTAACATAGTAGGTACTTAATAAATATCCATTGCATGAAGCAATCACACAAACTAAAACACTAATTCTATCTTCGATTATGCCATTGCAATTGATAAAAATCATTTGTCATGTGACAAAATAATTAAAATAATTTATAGCTACCAAATATATATCGATAAGTATGTATAACTTAATAATTAAAATTGAAATCTTATAAACACTTAAGAATCAGTGACCTATTTTCACATTAAAATATCCTCCTTTGAGAAATTACCACCTTTCTATACTTTCTCTAAGTAATTGGCTATAAAGGAGATTTAAAATGTAAATCTCAAAACTTGACTGTCAAGCCTATGTAAGAACACACACCATAACCTCAGACTGAAAGTTCATGAGAAGTTTGAAGACTGAAATATATCAGGTAAAGTAAAATTTGCAGAAGGTACAGTGTATTAAAACTGGAAGGTTGCTTGACTAAGCATTCATTCCAAGCTGAATAGTGGGTCGGCAGTGGGTCAGCTTCTGGCAATTCAAGTGAGACTTCAATCCTATTACAAGTTCTTATGGATCTTAGCTCTGGGATATATTCAAAAGTACAATTCTTAAACTAAAATAACTCCAGGTAAAAAGAACCTATCATGTCACTGAGCCTCATCCTGCAAACTGCTTAGGAAATGACCCCTAAAATCTTTGTATGAGCCCAAATAAATGTATTTTACACCATTCTGCCAAGTGAGAACTTCACTACTGTTTTTCCAAAATGCTTCTGTACATTTCCTATTGCAAGAAATGGGCCTTGGTTAGTATCATGCTTTAATCTATGATGATTCTTCCATTATAAAATTCAATTCCATATAGCTCCTTCCACTTTTGAGCCACATTGATGACTTATGAATGAAAATTTCTGGGAATTGCAGTAAAATAAAGCCTTTGTTTTACCACTTCATAAGTGAAATTATGGTTATGGCAGGAGGTGTTAGTTCTATTAAAGATAATATGTATTTAAACAAATATTTCTTAAGTAAATAATGATGTTCTAGATATTCTCCTAGATATGGATTTTAGTGCTCCCTCAGTCAAAAATATTTTATTTGAATTACTTTATGTGCCAGACATTCTTGTAGGGTCAGAGATTACAATGGTGAGTAAGAGAAGCCCACTGCTGCCCTAACAGAGAAAAGGTTTAGTGGCAGAAGAGAAAGAATTTAAAAAATCAACATTTGATAAATATATGGCAGAGAAGCATGGATGCTCCAGGAGTACTTAACAGGGATGCTCGACTTGAGCTGGAGGAAACAGGAGGGAAGTGTTTTCAGAGGAAAGTGACATAGATATTGAATCTGAGTAGGAGAGCATTCGAAGTACAGAAAAATCACATATTAGAAGAAGAAAAGAGAGAGCATGGTACATTCAAGTGTTTATAAAAATTTTACTTATAAATAAAAATTGAATTTATGAAAAGTACAGGAAAATTATATTCTATTTTTCATATTTATATACTGTATACATGATGTGTGAATATATATATATATACACACAAACTATTTATCTCCCAGTGGGGAATCGCCATAGCTTACTGTATGCTGTTTGCTAATACAACAGAAAATGTACTTTCACATTTGTGTTAATAGATAAAATAGTGGTCAATTCAAAGATGCAAAAGATATTTATAGACATACACATACACACATATATATATAGATATATTAATCAGGTTAATATCTCAAGATTAAACAAGTAGAATTTTTTGCGCCTTTGGCCATATTCTTTGATGAAATGCATGGTACTTCTTTTATGATCAGAATATATGGCTAAAGTCTTATAATAAAAGTTATAATTAATAACTGCAGATATTTTTGCCCTTTCTTGCTCCCAAGAGATTAAGAAAACTTGGGGAGACAGCTTAAAAGAAATCTTGTAGTACAGGTGCTCCAGAGGTTTATAAAATATGTATGCATCATTTCTTGTAATAAATATACTACCTAAATCTGAAGCAATATGCAGGCAAATGGCTTTAACTTCTCTCTTCCCCTCCTTTTTTCTCTTCAAGGGTATGCTCATCCCTTCATTATATATGGTAACATTAAATGAAAAATATTAAAATGTGGCAGTATTTTTCAGTTGATAAAAATTAGGTAGATGCATCAAGGCAATAGAGTATAAAACAGTATAGCCGAACAACATAGATAACATACTGCCTTTTATTAGTCAGTACATAATCAGGGTTTGCTGATTTCTTTCATACCAGAAGTTAAAAGCTTTTTCAAACAATTAATTTCTACTGAAATTGTGATTTGTATGTTGATAGTTTATGTCAGTACAAATTACTAATGCCTTTACCAAGTCAATAATATATGCAGTGTTTCTGTAGGCACTATTATATCACGTGATGTTAGCACCTCATATGATTTAAAATTATTTTTTAAAACAAAACAGTATATGCATCAATCAAAACTTCTTCAAAAGACTACAGTAATTTTAATAAAAGGATGTTTTTCCAGCCTTTGCTAACCTGCTTATTTGTTGTAACTACAGATCATTCTCCTGCCAAGCAGAGTTCTCACACCATCTTCTTTCAGCATGAAGCAATGATAATTTTTTCTTGGAAGGTAGAGCCAATTATGGCTCCATTGACTCAGCATGTGAAAATTGATGTGATGTGATTTGATTTTTTTTTTTTGGTTGTGTTTTTCATTTTACTATCTGGAATATTTTTCATTTTACTCTCTGACTTCAAGTTGTCATTCTTGTGACAAATAGGAATAAAAAATTAAGTTGTCTATTATTTGATGTGAGCATAGTGCATATTAATAATTATAGAAGTGACTTTAAAAAGCTATTATAATTTTCAAAATATTTGGGATTATTTTTGACTAATAATCAAGAATCATCTCTTTTTCCATACAGATTTCTAAAGTAATAAGTATGTACTATCTGTAAGTCAGTGAATGAAAAGTTCAGATTTCTAAGAGACAAGATCTCAGTCAAAAGCATTGTTTTATTTTCTAATGAAGTTAACTTTACATGAAAATCAGATATTGCCAGCTCTAGTTTCCAGCCCTTCTAAACTATTGAACTATTTCAGTGATAAAAGCAAAACTTAAAGACGTATCTCACCCTATGACTCCCTCTCCTACCTCTTAGGGCAGTTCTTAGAAGGAGATTTGTCCACAGCCAGGCACTGTGAAAAGGAACTAGTGACCTCCTCTCTCCCTTGAGGTGGCCTGTCTTCCTTTTACCCCAAACTGTTTGACAGTGATGACATCTAATTTTATCTTTTTTGGGGGGATACCAGTCAAGAAGTTTCCAGTCTTCACCAAAAAGATATTTCGAAGTAGCAAACTAGAATTGTTGCTGATGGCAAACCACTGAACACAAAGAAACATCACATGCTGCTTTGCATTTCCTTGTTATAGTTTCCATACATTTTATCCTGTGCACTGGTATGACTGAAGCCTGCTCTCTAATAGTCTGGAAACTCTATTTTCACAGAGCCAGTGGAAAAAGAAAATCCTTATTCTAATTCGAAAATCTGTGGTCCATGTCAAAGGATATATTTTTAAAGATTTTCCCTAATAACATGGTCAGTACTCTTACTCAGCATGATGAAAGACAGAGTTTATTTCTTCATCTATTCATTCAATAGATACTTAACATTTGCATAATATGAGAAAACTCAATTTTTTAAAGACTGAGGATAAAGTCTCTGCCCTCTATGAGCTCTGAGTATGGTACCATCATGACCTAAGTGTTTAAAAATATCATTATTTTACCTATAATGAGGCTTGTGTTTATATAGAGATCTACCAACTTTAGTCTCTGCTATTTTCTGTGATCAATATTTGGATCACTATGTGGATTTTATTATTATCAAGACTTGCTATATGCTCTGTACCATGTATGGGGATTCAGAGAAGATAAATTTGGCACTAGATTTCACAAATGTTCATAAAATACAGAAGTATTAAAAATTATATATGTATATGCATGTATATATGCATACATGTACCTATATAGTAAATGGTTGTATGATAAAATGTGTAACAGTGGGTTAGAAATCTACCAGTTTAGCCATTAAATCAGGAGTTTAAGGCAAGGTATCAGATACAATTTTGGTTAGAATATGTAGCAGTTATCTAGCTGGATAATATGGTTGAGGGAATACTGATTAAGGATAATTTTTTGTAGGGGTATAAAAAGCCAGCGAACTTTAATATATTATTATACAGCTAGAAAGAAGAGGGTTTTGGTGACATGCTGGAAAATAAGAATGCAGGTATAAAGCGCAGATCATTGGAGACCTGTGTGACAAACCAAGAGGTTTCTTTTGAAGGATTTTAACAGAGAGGGGGAAAACTGCCTTTTATTATGATGGGGATGATTGGTAAGTGGCAAAAGTGGTGACAGGGGACAGTTAGGAAAAGCATTACTGTAACTCAGGGAAGTTTTGAGGCCTTAAATAAGGCAATAACAAAGGGGATACCAGGGTGTGGAGAGCTCTAAGTTCTCTAAGATTCAAGGCGTAGTGACATATATTTGTCTCTTACCCCATTTTCTCACTTGTGCTTCTTTAATCATTCCAATTAAACTACGAGCAGCGAAGTCTTTGTCTCAGAATCTGATTTTGAGGAAACCCACAGGAACTGTCTTGTCATTCTCCATATCTCGAACATCCTCTCCCTCCAAGAATCAACCATGTATCTCATTTCAATTTCACACAGTAAAGTAAAGTTAGGGTAATGCCACCGATTCATGTACACATACTATACATATTCACCAACCTGCTTGCCTTTTAAACCATGTACTCTTGTTTTTCTTCCATTACAAAGGATGGGCTCTGCCTTGGAGATAGGAGTATCTAGTGCCAGCTCCCCCATTTAATCACAGGAATTCACTTTCTACTGTCTGTTAAGGACTTTGCTCCTGCAATTATCTCCTAGTCTTTATGCACCATTATTTTCAATTATCTGTATTATCATTACTGTTAAAGCATCTGTGATAGTTTTCATCTAGTGGGAACAAAAGAAAAAGAAAACTTCCCTTGACTTTGCATCCTCTTCAGCTAAGCATCCCTTTCCTCCATCCCCCTTTATAGAATACATCTCCAGAGTGTTATCTCTGCTTGCTCTATTTATTTCCTCACTTCCATTTACTCTTGAACACACTCCTATCACACTTGGATTCCCACTATGCTACTGAAATCACTTTTATTAAAATTATCCAATGACATCTACATGACTAAAGTCAAAGGACAACTTTAAGTTCTCATCTCATTCAAGCATTCAACAGCACCTGACACTTAATCTCTCTTTTTCTTCAGATCACCTACTAATATTTGACATTGTTTTGGTATATATTTATTTGATTTCTGTTCTCCCACTAGAAAGCAAGCTCCATGAGGGCAAGAATTATGAACTTTTTTTTTAGTTTACTATTTAATCCCTAGTGCTTAGGACAGAATCTGCTACCATTACTGAATAAATTGCTAAACAAATGAGTGACTATATATAATGGTAATGGTAATGGTATAGAAACCTACAAGAATGGTAACGTTGTTTACTTCATGATGTTGAAGAAAGGCCACCCTGTCATTAGGAATCATTAAAATCAGATGTATGAAAATGATGCTTCCCTAATCTTCAAGCAAACTTAATTTCCTCAAATATTGAAGAAAACTTCAGACGCTTTTCAGAATCAGAAATTGCAAAAGGAAAAAGCTTTTTAAACGACTTTTAAAGATTTGGTGTTCTTGATGTGGGAGATTAATGTGACTGCTAATGTATCTTAGTAGAAAATTTAAACTTGATAAAGGGGGACATATTACTAAGGTCACTTCATCTTCTTCTTCATCATCATCATCACAAGTTGATGAGGCTGGAAAGAATAACCTGCATCATGAGCCCACCTATATAAAGGCCCCATCAGAATACGCTGATTAATAGCATTTCTACAAAAGAAAGCAAGCAAAACCAAATGTTTACTTTTCAAATGTGTTTAAATTTGCTGTCAAAATTGTTTTAGTGGCTGACTGATTTCTACAAGATTCAAGGAATAGCAGCATAGATTCATTTGCCTGTCTTCCAAAATATTTATTCAGCAAGTGTGCATTTTTTAAAAAGTTAGTAAAAAGGATAAACTGTTAACTTATATGGAATGTTCATAATTTGAAGTCAACAGGCATTTGGAAGTCTGCCAAAGTTCCTAGCTTTAATTTGAAGAAAACCAAGAAGCAAGAAAGCAAATGCATGTCTTATCAAGTCTTGACAAAATTTGTCCCATAATTTTCATTGTTTTCAATCAGCTGCTAAAGGCACTCATTTTCATCTCTTTGATTAGATGCTGTAATGACTGATTACTGGATTTAATAGTTCTTTTTAATGGAACATTGTCATTTGTTTTTCTATGATTATCTTAAAATACCACATATCACCTATTTGTTTTTTCTATTTATTTTCCCAAATTGTCAGATCCCTTATTTATTTCCAGGTTCTCCTCTATATATTCCAACTCCAGCCCCCAAGCCCCTCATTTCTGCTAAACCACTCAGGTTGCCCAAATAATCTCATGGTCAGCATTCCCTTGCCATCTACTTAAGCTGATATTAAATTCAGCTTGGGCCATAAAACCTTCCATTAATTTATAGGAAGCAATAGTAAGATACATACCTTTCTTAAAGCAACTCATAAGCTTTACTACTATTTAACATCTTTTAAATTTAAAAATAGTGAAAGGAAAAAAATTATGTTCTTTTTCCCTGATGCTGAGATTTTGTTTTTCTATTCACAATAATAACAATAGTTCACATTTCTTTCTCCTTCCTTCCTTCCTTCCTTCCTTCCTTCCTTCCTTCCTTCCTTCCTTCCTTCCTTCCTTCCTTCCTTCCTTCCTTCCTTCCTTCCTTCCTTCCTTCCTTCCTTCCTTCCTTCCTTCCTTCCTTCCTTCCTTCCTTCCTTCCTTCCTTCCTTCCTTCCTTCCTTCCTTCCTTCCTTCCTTCCTTCCTTCCTTCCTTCCTTCCTTCCTTCCTTCCTTCCTTCCTTCCTTCCTTCCTTCCTTCCTTCCTTCCTTCCTTCCTTCCTTCCTTCCTTCCTTCCTTCCTTCCTTCCTTCCTTCCTTCCTTCCTTCCCTCCTTCCTTCCCTCCTTCCCTCCCTCCCTCCCTCCCTCCTTCCCTCCTTCCTTCCTTCCTTCCTTCTTTCCTTCCTTCCTTTTTCTGTTAGAGGGATCTATAAAGTTCTGTTAAATAGAATTGACATCATTTCCTTTTTCAGAAGAAACTGCAGGTCTTTAAGGAGTATAGAACAAAAACCCTTTTAATTACTAAAGCTACATACAGTCTTTCCACCAGACCATATTAATAATCAAAAAAACTATTTACAAAAGTTAATTTTCTTTGAATCATTGAAACTATATCTATTTGGTATTTCCTGAGACTGTATGCTATACATGATATTAGAGGGCTTTTTATGATATATTGTTAGAGTTTTATTGTTAAACATTTCTTTTTAAAATTCTCACCTAAATGTTAAATATTTATATGTTGATAGCATTTTCTTTGTAATTATAAAAATTATATCCTGAATAAATTTGAGGCTTATGGAGAATTTAATATTGCATGGCTTTGCAGTCTCCAGTTAAATTCAAATATCTAATAACTGTGCCTCATTTCTGAATTGAACTCTTTCACTGATATTTATAGAGCAAATATCATTTTATTTGCAAACTTAAAGCACATTTAGCTGTTATAATGAAAATCTCTACATAGCCTGTAATATAAATACAGTTTTTATAATGCCTTATACAGTTTAAGACTCATTTATAGATTATTCTGCTTCCCATTGTCAAATTTGATTCTATATAAAAACAAAACAAAACAAAATGAACAAAATAGCAGTAGACTCATAGACACTGAGAAGTGACTGGTGGTTACCATGGGAGAGGGGTTGGGATGGGCGGGTGATGAGGTTGAGGGAGATAAGGGGGCACAACAATTCTCAATCATAAGATGGTCATGGAGATGGTAGTACTGCATGGAGAATATAGTGATTCTGTAACATCTTTCTAGGTTGATGGATAGTAACTACACTAGTGGGGGGTGAGCATTTAATAATATGGGTAACTGTTGAACCACTGAGTTGTATACTTGAAACCAGTATAAGACTGTATATTAACTATACTTCAGTAAAAAAATTGATTCTCCTAGCAGTGCTAATTGGTGAATAAGCAAATATCTCAAAGTTTTGAACATGAACTGACTGAATTTCTGAAAGGTTAGATGACTTGCCTAAGGTTACAGAGCAGGCATGAAAACACAAAAAATTAAAAACAAATTTCTGACCCATAAGCCCAATGATTTTTCTATCACATAACTAACTTTGAAGTACTAGATGGGATTTCCATGTTATTTAATTAATCTGGTATCTCTAGCTTTATAGATGAGTCATGTGGATCCAGATGAGATAGATGTCTTGCTCTTTCCCTCTCTCAGCCTCTCCATATATTAAAATGAATCATTTGAAAGCTTGTTTTTTCCCCCTTTGCATATTATTTCTTAATGTTCATCAGGTTTTTTTAAACTGATTTTTCATACTTTTGACTCAATATTAAATTCATACTTTATTTTCCCCTTCCAATTTCCCTTCTTCATTGTCATCATTGTCTTCCTGCTCTTCTACAATACATCATAAAGCTCTTTTTATTGGGATCTGGTTAATCTTTGTTTGCTACCTGAAATATGAGCTGTGTGTCTGTTTCTCTTACTAAATCTGTTAAGCCTGAATTGTTTCTTTAACTTTTTAAAACAGTTTTAATTTGGTGAAGAAAAAAAGTAGTATTTTTAAAAAAAGAAAAATGAAATTGCAACATTTTGATTTAATAAATGAAAGTTTTTATCAAAGTTTAATAATCATACAAGAAAGCACGCAAGTCATAAGTTACAGATTTATTAATTTTCACAAAATAAAAATACCCATGTGATTAGCATGCAGAGGAAGGAATTAAATGTGATTATAAATAATGGGATTTTAATTGGGATTATATTGAAACTCTGAGTGTGGGGAGATTTAAAATAGTGAATCTTCTAATCCAAAGTATGATGCTTTTCCAGTTGTTCATGTCTTCATTATATTTCTCAATAATTTCCCACAGTTTGCCATGTACAGATCTTGCACATCACTCATTAAACTTATACTTCAGAGTTTGATGTTCTTTGATGCGGTTGTAAATGGTATTTTTATACTAATGTAATTTTTAAATTACTTGTGTTCTCTAGGATTACACTTACATTTTTATTTCTTCAGTTTGTACCCAGTAATCTTGCTAAATGTATTCTTGACTAATTTATTCTCATGCACTAACTATAGATAACTTTTAGATAGTGTAAATCCTAATGATGCAGTCTGTGAATAATGTCAGTTGTATTCCTTCCTTTGCAATTTTTATGCCTTTGTTTTTATCTTTTTGCATTGTTGACCTCCTTAGAGTCTCCCTAAAATGTTGAGTAAAATTGGTGATAATAAGCATACTCATCTTGTTTCTGATCTCAAGGGAGTCAGTTTTCAATATTTCATCACTAGCTTTTTAGGTTTCTGAGTTTGTTTTTTTTTTTAGGTTTCTGAGGTATTTTTTCTTAATTGCGTGTGGTAAATGCTGTCCCATGCATTTTTGCATACTTTGGAATAATCTTTGTTCTGTTAACTTTGTTTTCCAAATGATACAAAACAGGACTTTATTATTGGATTGAACATTGTTTATGGGTATTACAGATGTATTTTGCATTCAGTTTGGTAAGCATCGTTTTTTTTGTGTAGATTTCATCATGAAAGAGAGAAACTTTTGATTTTCCTTTCCTATAAAATGCTTGTCAGTTTGGTGTAAATTTCAAATGGGTCAAATTGGCCTTTTTGGAAGCTTTTCACTGTTTCTATTTTCTAGAAGAGGTTGTGCAAGATTGGTGTTATTTCTTTTTCATTTATATGGAAAAGTTCACGATTTCTGGTACCAGTACCAGGGGATGGAATTCATTTACAGAAAGATTTCTCATTATATACTTCATTTATTTAATAAATATATGAGTATTAAGATTCCCTAAGTTTTCTTTCTAAAGTGTATTTTTCTTGGAATTTTGTAATTTCATTTAATGTCAAATTTATTTGATACAAGTGCTTATAATTTTATATCTATATCCCTAGAATCCGTAGTGATGACCCCCTTTATATTCCTATTATAAATTATGTGTGCCTTCTCTTTTTTGCTATGTCAGACTTGCTAGGTGTTTATCAATTTCATTAACCTTTACAAAAAAAGAGAACTGGTTTTGTTGATATTCCTTTGCATTTTAAAAGAAGTATGAAATTTTGATTTTAATTTTGTTTTCTTTTACTTCACTTTACATTACTATTTTTTTAAGTCTTGTGAGCAATAATCAGCTCCTGAATTTTCCAGCATATCTCTTTTGCATTTAATGTGGGAAATTTTCTTCAGAAGCATGTTTTGATGAATCCTACACATTTGAAAATATTTGTTGAGGTATAATTGATATGCACTAAACTGTAAAACTTTAAAATGTACAGTGTGACCTGACTTGTATATATGTATATATTCATGGAACAACAAGCATATCTATTATGTGGAGTTGTGTAATCACCCCTCCTGAATCTCTCCATGGCCCCATGTCCAGGCAGTGAACATTCTTAAACAAGTATGTGTATGGACATATGCTTTAATTGCTCTGGAATAAATACCCAGAAGTGGATGAAATGTATCACTTCTTAAGTAAGATAAAGTCATTGAGTTTTTCCAAATAATTGAGTCATTTTACACTCTACCAGTAGTGTATGACAGTCACAGTAGCTCTCTATCCTTGTCAGCACTTGGAATGGTCAGCATTTTTAATTGTTGTCCTTCTAGTAGGTCTGCAGTGATAGCTCACTGTCACTGTAAATTGTATGGATATAACCAAGTCATTGATGTTTCTATCCCAGGCATCTGCAGTAAATGGAGCAAATGTGATACAGGCCTAATTCTAATCCTTTCCTTTCCATTTATTTTTGCATGTATAGTTATTTTTTATTGCAAACTAAGTTTTCTGTATGAAATACTATGGTGATAATTGGGGCCAGGGAGCATTTTATTTTGATTCTGTGGGGCAGTTAGTGTGGGAGCAACTCATCCCATAACAATAAGAGATTGAATCCTTTTGAAGCTGATTTTGTGAAAAGTTTTGTATTTATGGTTCATATTTTACATTTAGGGCATATCCTTTCAGAGATGTGAAATGATTTGTTGGATTGTTTTCCAGAGCCTCTTTTTCCTGGTATGTACTCAGATCTGTTCTGTGTCCCCTGGGCTGGTGAGACTGCTGGAAGCCCAGATCATCTGCATAGCTTCTCAGCTACAACTTTCTGCTTAGCATTTTGGGTCTTCAGTAACCTCTTTTGAATTAGTAAAGGACTTACAGGGGAAAAGTGGTAGCAAATTTGGGTCTCACTACTCAGGCTTCTACTCTCCCTGAGATCTTATCTCTTCCTTGAGTCTTTGGTACCTTTGAATAATGTCTTTAATATCTTCCAGTTTTCCTACTTTTCCTTAGTAGGAGAGCTGGGCTGAAATGGCTGTTGTGCCATTACTGGAAGCAGACAGACATTTCTACAAATACTGTTTTTATTTTAAATATGTATTCGTTTGTAATAGTTAAATTTCCTATAGCAAATTAGTCAAAACTAGGTACTAAGAAAATGAATGAATTTTTCAAGGTAAATGTTCTTCCTGAGGATTCAATCCATTTTGTCATCATTTGCTTAATTCCCCCCCATTTAAAATTTTCAGTGAATCCATAAATGTTTCCTCAGTTCTCAACATGTACCAAGTATGGTCCATCTGTTTGGAGAATGTTATTGGGGTACTGCCTAATATGGAAACAGTCAAGTAAATAAGGAGATATAGTAGGATAAAGAAAAGATTCAGATATGTATATGTTCTTATATTAGCATAAATTAATGACATCTGATCATATAATCTCAAAATAAGTATTAAGGTTGTCAAGAAAATTTAATCAAATAAATTGCAATCTTTGACCAAGTTGGTCTGTCTATCTGATAAAAACAGCCTAAGTATCTACCATTGGAAAATAAATGAACTAGAATTGCACACAGCAACATGGATGAATCGCAGAAACGTAATACTGAGCCAAAAAACAAAGACAGTGGCCTACTAAGACCTATAATATGTACTCAGTTATATATTGGAGATGCTTGCCTGGTCAAGGCAGACTAGGGAAATCAGACTACCTGTGCAACTTGAAATGCTGGAAGAGTGAGAGAGAGAGATTGAAGGACTAACAAAGGCAAAGGTCTGCCAGAAAATTATAAAGTGAAGATTCATAGAATTCAGTTGAGCATTGGCAGTTCTTTCCCTTTGAGGAATCTACAGGTTCAGGTAGAGGCAGAACAATGAGCTTCCAGTAAACTCACCAGACCACAGGGAAAACCAGACTTCAGGAATTGCTAATCAGTGTCTATGATGTGGAATAGACAGCAGAATAGAAGGCTGTTAATTCTTCTGGGTTTGGATGTAGCTATTGCATGGGAGCAACAGTGAACCTAAAATTGACCAATTCTTACCTTGCTCAAATTTGAATCATTTGAATCTCTGTCTGGATGAAATAGGTCTGGAAGTTATAGTGCTGGTATTTGTCAGAGTGAAATTATATTTAAGTTATCTGTATAATTTTCATATATAGTTTCTGGCCTACAATAAAAATGACCAGGCTAAATGAATAAGTAGGAGAAAACAACATGTGAGCAAAACACAATTAAAACAGCAGATAGAAAATAGAGCCACAAGGCAACCAGATGAAGGACCTGTCAAATGTGCATTGAAAATTCCTAATATGTTCAAATAAATAGAAGACAAACTTAAGAATGTTAACAATGCACTGAAAATTACAAAAATTGGGTCTTGTTTCATGTATTTTGAAGTTCCATAGTTAAGCACCTAAATATTTAGGATTATTGTCTTCCTGATAAATGGATCCATTCATCATAATGAAATGTCCCTACGTATCTCCACTTGTACTGTTACATGAAGTCAGATTTGTTTGGCATTAATATATTAAATCAAATTTCTTAGGATTAACTTTACATGATACATTGTTTTTTTTTTCTGTTTTTTTGTTATCATTAATCTACAATTACATGAAGAACATTATGTTTACTAGGCTCCCCGCTTCACCAAGTCCCCCCCCCCACACCCCATAACAGGCACTGTCCATCAGCGTAGTAAGATGCTGTAAATTCAGTACTTGTCTTCACTGTGTTGAACAGCCCTTCCCATGCCCCCACTACATTATACATGCTAATCATGATACCTCACCCTTATCCCTCCCTTCCCACCCATCCTCCCTAGTCCCTTTCCCTTTGGTAACTGTTAGTCCATTCTTGGGTTCTGTGATTCTGCTGCTGTTTTGTTCCTTCAGTTTTTCTTTGTTCTTATACTCCAGAGATGAGTGAAATCATTTGATACTTGTCTTTCTCCACCTGGCTTATTTCACTAAGCATAATACCCTCTAGCTCCATCCATGTTGTTGCAAATGGTAGGATTTGATTTCTTCTCACAGCTGAATAATATTTCATTGTGTATATGTACCACCTCTTCTTTATCCATTCATCTACTGATGGACACTAAGGTTGCTTCCATTTCTTGGCTACTGTAAATAGTGCTGCAATAAACATAGGGGTGTATCTGTCTTTCAAACAGGGCTGATGCATTCTTAGGGTAAATTCCTAGAAGTGGAATTTCTAGGAAAATGGTATGTCTATATTGAGCATTTTGAGGAACCTCCATACTGCTTTCCACAATGGTTGAACTAATTTACAGTCCCACCAGCAGTGTAGGAAGGTTCCGCTTTCTCCACAACCTCACCAACATGTGTTGCTGTTTGTCTTTTGGATGGTGGCGATCCTTACTGGTGTGGGGTGATATCTCATTGTGGTTTTAATTTGCATTTCTCTGATGACTAGCGATGTGGAGCATCTTTTCATATGTCTGTTGGCCATCTGAAATTCTTCTTTAGAGAAGTGTCTGTTCAGCTCCTCTGCCCATTTTTTAATTGGATTATTTGCTTTTTGTTTCTTGAGGTGTGTGAGCTCTTTGTATATTTTGGATGTCAACCCTTTATTGGATCTGTCATTTATGAATATATTCTCCCATACTGTAGGGTACCTTTTTGTTCTATTGATGGTGTCCTTTGCTGTACAGAAGCTTTTCAGCTTGATATAGTCCCACTTGTTCATTTTTGCTTTTGTTTCCCTTGCCCAGGGAAGTATGTTCATGAAGACGTCGCACATGTTTATGTCCAAGAGATTTTTGCCTATGTTTTTTTCTAGGAGTTTTATGGTTTCATGACTTACATTCAGGTATTTGATCCATTTGGAGTTTACTTTTGTGTATGGGGTTAGACAGTGATCCAGTTTCATTCTCTTACATGTAGCTATCCAGTTTTGCCAGCACCATCTGTTAAAGAGACTGTCTTTTCCCCATTGTATGTTCATGGCTCCTTTATCGTATATTAATTGACCATATATGTTTGGGTTAATGTCTGGAGTCTCCATTCTGTTCCACTGGTCTGTGGGTCTGTTCTTGTGCCAGTATCAAATTGTCTTGATTACTGTGGCTTTGTAGTAGAGCTTGAAGTTGGGGAGCAAGATACCCCCCACTTTATTCTTCCTTCTCAGGATTGCTTTGGCTATTCGGGATCTTGGTGTTTCCATATGAATTTTAGAACTATTTGTTCCAGGTCACTGAAGAATGCTGTTGGTAATTTGATAGGGATTGCATCAAATCTGTATATTGCTTTGGGCAGGATGGCCATTTTGACGATATTAATTCTTCCTAGCCAAGAGCATGGGATGAGTTTCCATTTGCTAGTGTCCTCTTTAATTTCTCTTAAGAGTGTCTTATAGTTTCCAGGGATACTTCTTTCACTTCCTTGCTTAGGTTTTTTCCTAGGTATTTTATTCTTTTTGAAGCTACTGCGAATGGAATTGTTTTCCTGATTTCTCTTTCTATTAGTTCATTGTTTGTGTATAGGAAAGCCACAGATTTCTGTGCGTTAATTTTGTAACCTGCAACTTTGCTGTATTTCGATATCAGTTCTAGTACTTTTGGAGTGTAGTCTTTAGGTTTTTTTATGTACAATATCAGGTCATCTGCAAATAGTGACAGTTTAACTTCTTCTTTACCAATCTGGATTCCTTGTATTTCTTTGTTTTGTCTAATTGCCGTGGCTAGGACCTCCACTACCACGTTGAATAACAGTGGGGAGAGTGGGCATCCCTGTCTTATTCCCGATCACAGAGGAAAAGCTTTCAGCTTCTCGCTGTTCAGTATGATGTTGGCTGTGGGCTTATCATATCTGGCCTTTATTATGTTGAGGTACTTGCCCTCTATGCCCATTTTGTTGAGAGTTTTTATCATGAATGGATGTTGAATTTTGTTGAATGCTTTTTCAGCATCTATGGAGATGATCATGTGGTTTTTGTCTTTCTTTTTGTTTATGTGTTGGATAATGTTGATGGATTTTCCAATGTTGTGCCATCCTTGCATCCCTGGGATGAATCCCACTTGGTCATGGTGTATGATCCTTTTGATGTATTTTTTAATTCAGTTTGCTAATATTTTGTTGAGTATTTTTGCATCTATGTTCATCAGGGATATTGGTCTGTAATTTTCTTTTTTTTGGTGGGGTCTTTGCCTGGTTTTGGAATTAGGGTGATGTTGGCTTCATAGAATGAGTTTGGAAGTATTCCCTCCTCTTCTACTTTATGAAAAACTTTAAGGAGAATGGGTATTATGTCTTCTCTGTAGGTCTGATAAAATTCCGAGGTAAATCTGTTTGGCCCGAGGATTTTGTTCTTTGGTAGTTTTTTTATTATGATTCAATTTCTTTGCTTGTAATTGGTTTGTTTAGATTTTGTGTGTCTTTCTTAGTCGGTCTTGGAAGGTTGTCTTTTTCTAAGAAGTTGTCCATTTCTTCTGTGTTTTCCAGCTTGTTAGCATATAGGTTATCATAGTATTCTCTAATAATTCTTTGTATTTCTATGGGGTCTGTCATGATTTTTCCTTTCTCCTTTCTGATTCTGTTGAAGTGTGTTGATTCTCTTTTTCTCTTAATAAGTTTGCCTAGATGCTTATCTATTTTGATTATTTTCTCAAAGAACCAGCTCTTGGTTTCATTGATTTTTTTCCATTGTTTTATTCTTCTCAATTTTATTTATTTCTTCTATGAACTTTATTATGTACCTCCTTCTGCTAACTTTAGGCCTCATTTGTTCTTCTTTTTCCAATTTCGATAATTGTGACTTTAGACTATTCATTTGGGATTGTTCTTCCTTCTTTAAATATGCCTGGATTGCTGTATCCTTTCCTGTTAAGACTGCTTTCGCTGCATACCACAGAATTTGGGGCTTTGTGTTGTTGTTGTCATTTGTTTCCATATATTGCTGGATCTCCATTTTAATTTGGTCATTGATCCATTGATTATTTAGGAGCATGTTGTTAAGCCTCCATGTGTTTGTGAGCCTTTTTGTTTTCTTTGTACAATTTATTTCTGGTTTTATACCTTTGTGGTCTGAGAAGTTGGTTGGTAGGATTTATATCTTTTGGAATTTACTGAGGCACTTTTTGTCGCCTAGTACGTGGTCTATTCTGGAGAATGTTCCATGTGCCCTTGAGAAGAATGTGAATCCTGTTGCTTTTGGATGTAGAGTTCTATAGATGTCTATTAGGTCCCTCTGTTCTAGTGTGTTGTTCAGTGCCTCTGTGTCCTTACTTATTTTCTGTCTGGTGGATCTGTCCTTTGGAGTGAGTGGTGTGTTGAAGTCTTCTAAAATGAATGCATTGCATTCTATTTCCTCCTTTAGTTCTGTTAGTATTTGTTTCACATATATTGGTGCTCCTGTGTTGGGTGCATATATATTTATAATGGTTATATCCTCTTGTTGGACTGAGCCTTTCATCATTATGTAATGTCTTTCTTTATCTCTTGTTACTTTCTTTGTTTTGAAGTCTATTTTGTCTGATACTAGTACTGCAACACCTGCTTTTTTCTCCCTGTTGCTTGCGTGAAATATCTTTTTCCATCCCTTGACTTTTAGTCTGTGCATGTCTTTGGGTTTGAGGTGAGTTTCCTGTAAGCAGCATATAGACGGGTCTTGCTTTTTCATCCTTAGTGTCTTACTGTCTAACTTAACTCGCTTATTCAGCTATTAGGAACGCTGTCTGGTGATTCTTTATTTCTCTCCCTTCTTATTCCTCCTCCTACATTCTTTCTATGTTGGTTGTTTTATTCTGTGCTCTTTTGAGTTTCCTTGAACTGCTTTTGTGGGTTGTTGATTTTACTTTTTGCCTTTAGTTAGTATTTGGTTGGTCTGCTTTCCTTGCTGTGATTTTATTTTCTCTGGTGACATCTATTTAGTCTTAGGAGTCCTCCCAACTGGAGTGGTCCCTATAAAATACCCTGTAGAGATGGTTTGTGAGAGACACAAACTTCCTCAACTTTTGCTTGTCTGGGGATTGTTTAATCCCTCCTTCATATTTAAATGATAATAGTGCTGGATACAGTATTCTTGGTTCAAGGCCCTTCTGTTTCACTGCATTAAATATATCATGCCATTCTCTTCTGGTCTGTAAGGTTTCTGTTGAGAAGGCTGATGATAGCCTGATGGGTTTTCCTTTGTAGGTGACCATTTTCCTCTCTCTAGCTGTCTTTAAAACTCTGTCCTTGTCCTTGATCTTTGACATTTTAATTATTATGTGTCTTGGTGTTGTCCTCCTTGGCTCCCTTCTGTTGGGAGTTCTGTGTACTTCTGTGGTCTGAGCGATTATTTCCTCCCCCAGCTTGGGGAAGTTTTCAGCAATTATTTCTTCAAATACACTTTCTATCCCTTTTTCTCTCTCTTCTTCTTCTGGTACCCCTGTAATGTGGATATTGTTCCTTTTGGGTTGGTCACACAGTTCTCTTAATATTGTTTCATTCCTGGAGATCCTTTTATCTCTCTCTGCGTCATCTTCTCTGTGTTCCTGTTCTCTGATTTCTATTCCATTAATGGCCTCTTACACCTCATCCAGTCTGCTCTTAACTCCTTCCAGAGATTGTTTCATTTCTGTAATCTCCTTCTGGACTTCATCCCTTAGCTCTTGCATATTTCTCTGAAGATCCATCAGCATGGTTATGATCTTTATTTTGTATTATTTTTCAGGGAGATTGGTTATGTCTATCTCCCCAGATTCCTTGTTAGGGGAGGATGTCTGGGTTAGGCTTTTCTGTATCAAATTCTTTTGCCTTTTCATGGCAATAGAGGTATTTGTGGGGAGGTGGCACGTGTGTTGGCTGGGAGAACATCCCTTCTTGCTGGTTTCTGGCTTTCCTCTTCTGGGAGAACAGCGACCCCTAGTGACTTCTGCTGGGAAGCTGCGCTCAGACAGGGTTTCTAATTCTTGCCCAGCCGCTGTGATAAGTAGCTCTGCCCTACTGCCTCAGGCTGCTTCTCCACTATGGCGGAACTACGTCGGAGGGGAAATGGGCGGGAGGTTGTCTATCTCCGTGAGGGGCCTCAAAGTTGCGCTGCTGCCCAGGGGGTTAGGGCGCCTGGAGTTCCCCAGGATTCCCAGCTGCTAGGCTAAGTGTCCCGGGATGTTTCCATACAGCTGTGGTGTCCCTGTCCCTTTAAGACTTTCAAAGAGTACTTGATTTTCTTTGTCCCAGGGGTGCCATCTGTGGACACCGCTCACAGGTCTTACTGTCCTGTTTCCCTAGTTTCCAGCATCCCATGCATGCACTGTGTGTCTGTGCTCCAGTGTGGATGGCCAGGGTTGGGTATTTAGCATTTATGGCCTCCCTCTCCCTCCCTGCTCCGACTCTTCTCATCCCACCGGGGAGCTGGTGTCAGAGGCGCTCGGGTCCTGCCGGGCCGCGGCTTGTATCTTATCCCTTCACAAAGTGCTCTGTTCTTGCCGGTGTGGATGTAGCCTGATTGTTGTCCTGTATCTTCTGGTCTCTCTTTTAGAGATAGTTCTACTTGCTGTATTTTCAAAAAATACTTGGTTTTGGGAGGAGATATCTGCTGCTCTACGCATGCTGCCATGTTGGCTCCACCCCCCTGCAAAGTCTTTTTTATAAAATCATTATACCTACTTAACTGATTTCAGTTGATGAGAAGCAACGTATTGTTAATTTGTTATTATAATAAATAGATCATCATTTCATGGTAGTGGACATGTTTATCACTTGATCCCACAATAGTATAGTAGGCAGCTGAACTGTGCCTTCCATGAATCTTAGCTTCTTGGTAATTGTGCCCTGTGTGTACCTTCCCTTGGGTATAGACTGGACCTACTGGCTTGCTTTTAATGAATAGAATTAGAATGATTAGAATATATTTTTCTAATTAATAAAATATGGCAAAAGCGATGGAATGTCACTTGTGTGATTAGGTTACAAAATGTGTGTCTTCCATATCATGCTGGAATTCTCTTTTCTGCTGGTACTCTCTCTTGCCCTCTCACTTAATGATAATGTAAGCTGCCAAGTTGTGAGATGCTTTAAAGAGGGACCTGCATGACAAGGAGCCAAGGAGGGCCTCCAGCCTCAAAGCTCACGAGGACCTAAGGCATCAGTCCAGCAGCCCATGAGGAACTGAATCCTGCCAACAACCATGTGAATCAAGTAGGAAGCAGATTCTTCCCACTTGAGCCTGTAGATGAATGCATTCTTAAGAGAAACCTAACGCCAGAGGATGCAGTTACATTGTGTTTGGATTCCTGACTCACAGTTACTGTGAGATAATAGATGTTGTTGGTTTGAGCCATTAGGTTTGGGGTAACTTGTTACACAGCAATAAATAACTTGTACAGATATGTTATTTATGTTTTTTTAAACTGCTATATTCTGGTGGTATGCTCTGACTGTGATCCTACATTAAAGTGAAATGGGACCTTGAAGCAATTATGAAATAACTGAGGCTAAAACTTTAAAAAAACTTGGTAATTCAGAAAAAAAGAAAGGTTGGCTCCCCCTTTCTTTGCTCATACTTTGGCAAGGTTGGAGCAAAGAAAGCAATGTTTCTCATTGAAGACAAAGAAAAATCATGTTATCACAGATTTATAAAACAGTGAAAAAGCTTTCATTCTCACTTCAAACCTTTGTCAGGAATGAGAACATACCTATGTTAAGCTATTTATAGAGTGAAAATTGAGAGTTTCACACAACTCTCCACTCCAAAACAACTTTGTATACTCTATGGCCTATGAAAAGATAAGTGTGGAGGGTTGTTTTTTTTTTTTCCTTTTTGGGTCTTTCTTTTGCAATGAAAGTTTAAAAAAATAGCATACTAGTTTCCCAGGACTGCTGTAAGGAAGCACCATAATCTTGGCAGCTTAAAGCAACAGAAATTGATTCTAAGTTCTGAAGACTAGAAGTTTGAAAGCAAGTTCCTGGCAAGGACCTTCCTCCCTATGAAGCCCCTGGGGAAGGATCCTTCCTTTCCTCTTCCCACTTCTCGTAGTCTCAGCTGTTCCTTGGCTTGTGGCAGCAACACTCCCATCTCTGCCCCCACCTTCCCATGGGTGTCTTCTCTTGTGCATTTGTGCTGTGAGATGGCATTCTTCCTTTCTGTGCATATCTGAAATTTCCCTCTTCTTATAAGTACACTAGTCATATTGGATTATGACTCACCCTAATGACCTCATCTTAACTTAATTACATCTACAAGGACCCTATTTCCAAATAAGATCAAATTCAAGTGGTCCTGGGGTTAGGGCTTCAATATGTCTCTTGAGGGGACACAATTCAACCCATAACATGTAGTATTTTTTTTCCTTTCTCTTATAAGTTCTTTTTTTAAACATCTATCCTTGACTTTGTTACATCATTAAACTTTTTCTATGTCAATCAAATTGTACTTTCTATCCCACACCTTTCAGAGATGTAACTGTATACTGTCCTATTTTCCCTGGAAGATTCTAAGTTGTTGTAGCCTTCAAGAGATTATGGTCCATGTTGTTAGCAGAGTCTTCTTTCTATAATTCAGTAAAATAAACGTTTTATCTAAAAGAAGGATTTAAAAAATCTTATCTGTTAAATCAGGATACTTTTTTCCTTTGTTACAACTGGTCTTACCATTCTGAAATTTACCCTAATTTTAGGGGTTCCAAGTGTTGTGCAATTCTCAATCATAGGTTATGTTAATATAAGGTGGTTAGAATATCAGCCAGATATGTTCCTGTCATCCACAGGTTAATTGATATTGCATCCCCCTGGCGGGTCATAAAATAAAATGATACTTCCCCAAAGGAACAAACTACAAAAATAATTGTATGCATTTGTCAGGTATACATTACTTACATGTTGTGCTCTAGTTACTGAATTAATTAGAGGTAGCATTATTAATAGAAAGATTATAGACTTTAGAGTCAGACAAACCTAGATTTCAATACTTGCTTCACCACATGCTAATAGTTTTTCTAAATCTCCATTCTTTCCATCTATGAAATGCAATGATAATAGTATATATCTTACAGACATACTTTGAAGGTTAAATATGATGGTATTAATACAACACTATTGATAAAATGTTCCTGATTCTCAGCAAATAAAATTTAATAAAACTCAGACGTTCAAAAACCAACACACAAGAGTTTCTGATTTTCCTATGTAAAATGAATATAGCATCAACACTGATGATTTATGTGATGTAATCTATGTGAGTATATGGCATGGTATATGCCCTTCATACATACTGCTGTCCCTACCACAGGTATTATAAGATACAAAGATTGAGGATAGTTATTCCTAATTTTTGCAACATATAAGTTCATATATTTACTGAGTTTGTTCTCATTCATTAATCCATTTATACATTTGAAATAACATCACACATTTTATGTAATTTAAATAACATTAGAAGACAGAGAAAACCTGGAGTACAGAATGAAATTAAAGCTCAAGGAAGTGAGTATTAAATAAACATATAAAATAAATTGATTTCTCAGGATAAAGCAGCCCTTGAGTTTCAGAGCTAGGATGCAAATACAGATGTGTTTAGTCCAACCACTCTGATCCATTCACCTCAGTGCCAAATTTACACACTTAGGGGATGGAAGAAAGGGCAGGGGCTTTTGAAGTAGAGCCAAAAGTACATTAAGAAGAGCCAGAGCAAACTAGAATTATACCCTAATATGAAAGCCAAAGGTACACTTTGAACTTGAAGTGGGAGCTCAATGAAATAGATGTATACAGACTACAGTCTGACCAACCAGAGGGAGTGCTCTGAGTTTGGACTGACCATCAGACTTAGAAGACATAGTACCCTGTACCCAATATCCAGTTTAGTTCATTTCCAAGCAGGCATACCCAGACAGGCCAAACAGAGCATTCACAGCAACACTGTGGTGATCTTGTGATTCATAAACACAACTTCAGTGCTCTAGTCATCCCAGTCTTAGAACATGTGTGATCACACTAAATGAGATTGGATTGGCATACACTACTTCAGTTCAGGAAACCAGTGGCCCTGAGCATCCTTCAATTTTTGTCCCTTGCAAGCCATGTAGCTCTTTCAGGGCAAGAAAAGCAGCTTCTATGCTCTGGTACAATTGCATATCATCAATACTAGTTACACATCACTTGATGTACCACCTTGACAATGAAGTGTAGGTGCTTGGTCTCACATATAGTGCTTAGGAGGGCTTTCTTGGACCTAACGCGCACCCATAAATTACTTGAGCTAGTGTTGCAAGGAAGACTAGATGGACTAAGGGCAAAGCCCCAGATATCTTTGAAGATAAGAGGATGGCCACACAACCCACTGTTATACCAGGAAAAACTGCTCTAATAGAACAACCGTTTATAAGTTTATTTTCCAGTTAGGTATCAGATGGTGGATATAACATTCTGCCATTAGCTACAGTGGCTTTTCACTTGGTCTTTAGAGAGCCAGGGTAGAGACAGAGAATATAAGAAACTCAGAAACTCTAAGATTTTAAACTGCTCCCCTAGCCCTGAGATTTTGACACCATGCCATGTCCCTCTGATGCCGGGGTTCTTGTTCACGAAGCCGAAGAATGAGCTTCACAAACACTCAAGGTAGGAGAGCAAGGTACAGGCTTTTATTTAGAGATACAGTGAGAGGACAGACAGAGCTCTTGGCGTGAGCCAGGAGGGGACATGAGAGCCCGGGGTGGTGCGCTGTCTAGGGGATTTATAGGCATTTGAGAGACAAAGAACTAGGGATGCAGACCCACCAAATGGTCTCTAAATGTTTATTTTTAAGGAGACACTAAGTTTCTTATCAGGTTTTCGGACTATTTTGCAGAGTCAGCATAAGAAATTTACTGCTTTGATTCTTTCTTAGAATAGCAGTTTCTTGGTTTGGGAGCGTATCAATCAAGGCTGCTTGTCTTGCTTTCAGGGTGAGCTGAGTTATTGTCTGTTTGTTAAATAGTAAATTAAGAATTTTACTTCTTAATTTCTTATCTTTAAGATGGAGTCTTTCCTGCCCTTCACTATGTTGTTTATGGCTGGGTCTGCCTGTGATATTAATTGCCCAGGTTATATATTACTTGATTAGGGGCTGTAGGAGGAAAAGCAGCATCCGGATAAAGTTAAAGATAAACTGGGCTTTTTAGCAGTTTAAGTTAATTTTACAATAGCCTCATTTAATTGACACAAACAAGACATGGGCTATGCTGAGGTATTTTCTTATCTGGGGGATGTTCAAACATTCCAGGCTAGGTTATTCTTGGCTTTTTAGTTTTAACTAATTGCCGGGAGCCATGCTACTCAAGCTGTGCAGCGACGCTCAGGCTGGAAGAAGACCCCCATAAGGCAGGGGCCTTTGCAGCTGGCTCCCTCTATTACCCACCTTGATTTTGTTATTTTCTATTATACTATTGGCTTTGTTTTTACTTGCATTGTTGCCAAAGACTAAGCTAACCTTTGCTAAGCAGCACGGAAAAGATGAGAACATAAACTTCCCAAAAGCTTTTCAGGACGGTGCTCCTGAAGAATAGAACACGCAGGGGCCAAATGGCAATCTTGGCATAAAGTACTGAAACCTGCTGTTAGTCAAACATTGACCACCCCATTTCCACTGAGAACGCCCCCCTTGTTTACAATGCTAGTGAAACTAGTGATGGAAAGTTTTATAGAAATAGAGTCATGAGAAAATATTGAATAGAATAAAACCCTGTTGACAATTAATCATCTCATGTTTTCTTCCCTCTACTACTTCTATAGTTTGTTTTTCTTCTTTCCTAATTACGGCCCTTTACTAGAATTTGTGCCTCATACGTGAAATTACCAAGTACCATAATTTTCCAGGAAGTAAAGATACCTCAAAACAAGTGCTGGGCATAGAAGCCAGGGAGCATAAATCTGCAAAGAAGTGAAAAACTAACCTTTTCAAAGAATATTACTTCTCTCTCACTTACCAGCTTTACATCTTCCTGGATGGCCCCATAAGATGGCTGGTTAGCCAGAGACGGGGTAAGATTCCTCAAGGGAGGAACAACCTAAGACAGCACAGTCGCAGGGGGGCCATCAGGTGAGATAAAGGCGGCCAACAGAGGTGAGGCTTAGAACCTCACCCCCTCCAGTTTTGAGAGAAATCTTCTACAACTGTGGATGTTTTGTTGCCCTTGTTCAGCCTGGATTAAGACCTGGTCTGTAGGCACAAACTTGACCATCTACACCTGCCTTCTTACAGTTCTAAATCATGCTTTCTATCTATATCTTGCATTTACCTACTACATTAACATTTTATTAGATTCACATATAAATTATAAAAATCAAATGAATAATCATACATTATATTTGACGTGATTGTTTATAGTTTAAGGTTTGTAGTTAAAACAGAAACAGTTTCTATGATATGAATGCCCTTGCATTGTTCACCATGTAAGAACTTGTTCAGTCCCTGCAGTAGTGGAGTCATGGAGACCTGTGTAGCATATGTAAAGGAGATTTTGGTATCTACACAGAAGAAAGAGAAATGTAGATAAGAAGGAGAAATTTAGTTTGCTGCCTACTGTGCCCTATAAAGGGGTATAAGGTGAAGATATGAGTTTATGATTTTAGAGTGATTATAAATTTATTAAAGCCTCTAAGAATATTTTTGTGGGAAAGAATCCTAGCTGACTGTGGCACTAGGTGACCTGTATTTCACCCTGAGCTGATAGACTCCATAGTCGCTGCTACATACTGCACGCTCCTACGGTCACATGCACTACTTAGAAACTGCGTTGCATAGAAATGTAAAACACAATAGAACGCATGTTAATAAGAAAAGTTTCAGTCAAAGAACAGAAAAACAATCACCTGTCTAACGCTTGACCAACCATGAATAGATTAGAAAGGAAAAGAAAGAAAAAAGCTTGCCTATACTTATTAACCAACTGCCTATACTAATGAATCATCAGAACAATAAAAAATAATCATATCCTTGTGCAAAATGGTATAAATAAAGCTGTCATCGGCACTTTGTCGAGAGACCACCTCCATCTGACTCCGTGTCCTGTCTCTCCACGCACCAACTCCGTCTCATCCTTTCGGGCTTCACACACACACACACACCCCACCCCCGCTGGAGCTGGACTCCGGCAACTAATCTTTGTTGAAGAATGCTTATATTCTTAGTTTGATATTTTACTTTAGAGAATTAATGTGACTCTGACTCTGCTTAATTGTTTAATGTGGAGTTTTGGTAGGGGTCTTTTTCCAGAGGCCCTCACCCTACTCTGGCTACACCCACGGTCCCTGTCTCACCTCCACCTCCCCCAGGGTATTTGCCTCCTTTCCCTTACTTGGAGAGCATTGAATGAGATTCAGCTCTTGACTTGGTATCCCTGATTAATTTGTGAGGATTTGGACAAAGCTGCGGTCTCTTAAGAAACCTTTTTCAGGCTCTGAGCAGATACTGCTGTAAGTCTGGGATATGAGAACATTCGTCAGTCAATTTCACATTTCCTGACTTCTTAACGGAGAACGTAATTGTACAAAAATATTCTTGCAAATGAAAACTTAAAAAAAGAAAAGCATCTGCAGGTTGTCTAATGATTATTGAATTTTAGAAAACTCAAGTTTGCTTGTAATGCCATTTCTATGAATGTTCACTGATTGCTCTCCATTCTGTGGGAGGACAGAAGTAACCTATCCCTGAAATAAAAATCCAATAAATCACCATGATTAATCTCAACTCTTTTGTTCTTTTGCTTACAACAAAATGTGTTACTGAAGGGGAAAACATTAAAACTTGGCTTTAATTATGCTGCAGTTTTGAACATCAGCGAAGTTGGTTTGTGCAACATAATAGAGCATGAAGAAAGTGAATATGTGCAGAATGTATGTATTGACTATTCTGGAAGTCATAATAATATCTATAAATAAAAGATCTTATCAGTTAACAGAATGAGGAAACAGGGCTCAAAAACTAAATAATGAGGCACTTCTTTTTTCTTTCCCTTAATGCCCCAGGAAAAGCCTGCTTAATGAAAGGTATTTAGTACAACTTGATCAAAAAATCCAAATTCTATGTGTCCTACATCTAGCTACTGGAGTATTCTCTGTCATAGTGATGTCGGGGTTCTTGTTTACGGAGTCGAAGAATGAGCTTCACAAATTGTCCAGGTAGGAGAGCAAGGTACAGGCTTTTAGTTAGAAATAAAGTGAGGGAAAACAGCACCTGGCTCACGCCAGGAGGGGACAAGAGAGCCCGTAGTGGTGCGTTGTCTAGGGGGTTTTATAGGCAGTTGAGGATTTTTCGAGAACATGAAAAAACTTAGGGGTGGGGACTTGTGAAGTGGTCCCTGAACATTAAAAATTAACCTAACTGTAAGGAATTTCCTGCCTTGATTTCTCTCTGGGACCCTGGCGCCTTGGTCCGGGAGCACATCAAAAGGCTGCCTGCCCAGCCCCCAAGGTGGGCTGAGGTATTGTCTATTTGCTAAAGAATCCTGCCTCTGGAACTTCCTGGGTGTTAAAATGCAATCTTATCTTTAAGATGGAATTCTTCCTGCCTTTTACCGTGCCGTCTACAGCTGGGTCTGCATGCTAAGTTAGTTGCTCAGTTTGCAGATCACCTCTGTCAGATGCAACGGAGGAAAGACAGCACAGAGGCCTGGGCCTTTTAGTATGCTAAAGTGAATCTTACACATGGTTACAAATGATTAGCATAATAAAACATGTGCTACTCTTCTTTATCTGGGGAACATTAACTGATCTCACTGAATGATTCTAGAGCTCAGTGTTTAGCATAGAGTTTTAGTAGGGGGGTTTCCTTGCATGTAGTTTCCATGCATCAAAGGAATAAGCTAAGTCTTTAATTAATTTAAAACTGCTTGTTCCAAGGTGCTCTGCAAAATATGCTCCAGGCTTTTCCAAGGCAACTCTACCATTTTTTTCCCTCTTAAAACGAAAGCCTCCTTGTCATGCTTAATTAAACATCTGAATCAAATTAATTATTTTGTAACCAGACTGGTGTGTAGGATGTAAATTTTAAATTTAGCATGGGACATTAAATGAAGAGACAGATTGTTCTTTATAAAACATGATTATCTTTTTTATGCCTTCAAAAGTACAATATATGAAAATGAGGAATGGACATGAATATGGTCCAGGTTTATGTACAGATAAAAATGAAGATATCCTAACATACTTAGCAAAGGGGAATATACTATGCTCTTAGACTTCAAGCGACTGATACATGTGTGCATGCTGTTGAGACAGGGACCGTGGATGTAGTCAGAGTAGGGTGAGGGCCTCCAGAGGGGACAGGCCGGGATATTTGCAGTCAGAGCAATGTAACTACATGCAAGGAAACCCCCCTACTAAAACTCTATGTTAAACATTAAGCTCTAAAATCATTCTTCAGTGAGATCAGTTAATGTTCCCCAGATAAAGAAGAGTAGCACATGTTTTATTATGCTAATCATTTGTAAACATGTGTTAGATTCACTTTAGGATACTAAAAGGCCCAGGCCTATGTGCTGTCTTTTCTCCTTCAGATCTGACGAGGTGATTTTGCAAACTGAGCAACCAACTTAGCATGCAGACCCAGCTGTAGACAACATGGTAAAAGGCAGGAAGAATTCCATCTTAAAAGATTGCATTTTAATACCCAGGAAGTTTAAGAGGCAAGATTCTTTAGCAAATAGACAATAACTCAGCCCACCTTGGGGGCTGGGCAAGCAGCCTTTTGATATGCTCCCAGACCAAGATGCCGGTACCCCACAGAGAAATCAAGGCAGGAAATTCCTTATGTAAAGTTAATTTTTAATATTCAGGGACCACTTCACAAGTCCACACCCCTAAGCTTTTTTTCACGTTCCCAAATATCCTCAACTGCCTATAAAACCCCTAGACAACACACCACCACGGACTCTCTTGTCCCCTCCCGGCCTAAGCCTGGAGCTCTGTCCTTTCACTTTATCTCTAAATAAAAGCCTGCGCCTTGCTCTCCTACCTTGAGTGCTGGTGAAGCTCATTCTTTGGCTTCGTGAACAAGAACCCGGGCATCACTGCATGTTTATGCTTAAACTCCTTTCATGAAATTAGCAAGGATTTTCTTCCTTTTTGTGAATCATCCCTCTGCTTCTTTGTAAACTGTAAACATACTTATGTAAGAAGATGCCTAATAAATTCTTCCTACTGATTCTTATTATCTTAGAGCATCAAGAAGTTATTATCAAAGAAAGCCTAATTTTTAAAAATGACATCCATCTAAATTTTTTATTAGCCTGATGACAAGTCACTTGAAGATAATCTGGGTCACGGCCTGTTACTTCTCACTGAAAAGAAAATTATGCAAATAGGATAACTGATTCACATAATGTTACACTTTGGGAGTATTATGTACTCTGCGTCTTTAATTTGATTTTCTACAGTATTACCTCAAGCACTGTTTCTGGGTTCTCATAGATAACATTTAAAAGTTTCAACTACTAAAAACGCTCCACATCTTGTGATCGACAAGCAAACCAAATACGTGCAGGAGCTAGGCTCCAAAGCTTGTAGGAGTTTCTGCCTGTGTTATGTAGAGTATTGTACCTTTCAGTTTTAAAATGTCAATTACTGTCATTCTACATTAAAAATAAAGCTTGCAAATGAAGTCTTAATCTCTCTTTTGTTGACAGCTTCTGGGGGGAAGCTATGTAATTTAACCACCTTAAATAATTCCCAGAGCAGTTTCCCTTTGCAAAGGTAAATTGACTTAATTCCCTTATCCTTAGAATCCCCAGAATTCTCCCTTATACACATACTGAAATTTTTCATATGTACATTCAAACAGCTGTTCATACTTTCAGGCATAAGTGGAATAGAACAGTTTGACTCTGTATAAAATGCTAGTTATCACTTATGGAATATTTTTAGCAAATTGAATAAGATAGAAGAATTGCATGCTCTACTGTGCCAGGGAAAAGATGAATTGCCAGTTCTTTAAAGAAGGTAATATGTTATTATAATAAAGCATTTCTTGACATAAACTCTACGTTCTAGACCCCTCTGTACAAGATCTGAGGAAGCTCTGGCTCTGCCACTTGATTGCTCAGCTACCTTGGGGTACATCACTTAAAATTTTGCACCTGAGCTTCTTTATCCAAAATGTAAAAATGGTGATAATTTACCAGTCCAAACTAATAGCCAGCTTGTGGGAATAAAAATTAAAGAAACACTGAACATGAAAGCAACAGAATACAAAATACAGTACTTGCCCACCTTATCCCCATGTCCGTGGCATGTGAATGCGCAGAGCCAAGAGACTTTCATGGTCGTGGATGCCACGGCAGTGCTGCTCCCACCGATTGAGTTAGAGGTTTACTAAGAACCAGCTGTGATTATTCATAAGCTTGCTGATGACAGCTTTCCTTTATATATTACTTAAAATGCTGATGGCGAAGTATAAGCACAAAGAGAAAAAAAAAAGATCCACTACCATGAAAATGAAATTGTAACTCAGTAAAGACAATTCCAAAAAAAATAAGTCAAACTAGTTGTGGATGAAACAACTATAAAGTATTGGTCGGGAACAGGAGCTGGAGAGAAGGACTCTATACTCAACTTTCATAGCAAGTGTTTTTAAATCGGCCTTCTACTTCAAAGACACCCAAACTGGAACTCAAAGAGGATGCATTATGCTGTGGTTTCAGAAAAGACAAAAGGAGCAGTGTGCTGGAGCCAGGTTGAAGTAGCCCAGGAGAGCCAATTATCAAGTTTTTCTGAATTTGTTGAGCTGTTCAACAACTGCCGGGTTAATAATTAAATGATACAAACTTAGAATTAAATTGTATTTTAAAACAAACTTATTAAATCCTGAAGACTCATCAGTTTGTAAATATTTTACATTGTACAATGATCGATACTCTTAAGGTTATATATATTCATTCTCTCGCTAGTGGAAATACAGTGTAATGGTGCTGTTCCATGTCTTCCCAATTCCACCATTCAGTGTCAAGTCATAACTTAAAAGTGGCCACAGTGGGAGTGTTTACGCCACGGAAATCATCAAATGCCATAATCGGGGCTATTTTTTTCCACAAAGTTGGTTGTTAAACATTTATCATCTTACCACTAAACAAAAGCAATATTGAGTAGATGCGACCACATTCAAAGAAAAATCCTTCACCATACAGCAAAAGGCTGGCAAATGAACACACATGCATTTACAGTTTTAGCTTAAAATGAAATGCTGCTGTATATACAATGGTACTTAACATGAGTCTTGAAAGTCAATCTACTTTGATTCAAAACCCAAACAACACTCTTCCCTAGAAAAGCAAGTTAACCTCTATGCTTTACCTTTTCTGTTAAATAACAGTAATAACCGTTACCTGATCATGTTGCTTATTTTGATGATTAAATAAACAAATATATGTACAATTCTTAGTCCCTTAATTGGCATACCACAAATGTTGGCTATTATTGTTATCAAGCATGGTTCTAGCAAATGCCCGATCAGAACTGTGGTCTACTATACTGAAGTAGTGATGATATCTAAGTCTATTTCTTGTTCTGTCCTATTCTAGATATGCTTTCCTTCCACAAGGCTGAAAATCCTTTACTAGTTATTTTATAAAAAGTCTTGGGTCCCTTCACAGAAAGGAATAATATTTGCTAATCTTTTTTGAGCATTTTGAAAGCTAAATATTAGAAGAATTCATCTGGGATGCCTAGTAATTGGGACTGATGGAGGTCACTATAATGTTACAGCCCTAATCATGAAATTTTAGACAATATATGAAAAAGATAAGAATTTTCCAAAAAGGAATTATCTACACAATAACTGAGCTAGCTGCCTGCCTCATTCCTTAACTTCCTGTTCACAGTGCTATTATAAGGGCTGATACTTCTTGGACCAGTAGAGATGGTGATGGTCTGTCCTGATGAAGGGGCTGAGGAACAGAATAGCACTGAATGGGAAATCATGGGAGTCAGGCACAGAGACTGATAAAACTGTTGGGAATTGATGTATATTCACTTACGCCCTTGTTCTATATTTTAAAATGCTAAATTATGTGTGTATATGTATAAGTGTTTATATATACATATGTAATATTCATGATTTAATTTCTTTAACTGTTTTTCAAGTTCAGTGAGGAGCTAGGGGTTCCAACCACAAAGACAATGGGGTTTTATATAATCAACCTGTGAAGATGTGACTGATAAAATACATCCTTACTGGCCACTCAAGAGACTAGACTCATTTCCAAGGCCCATGCAGCTGACTTTTTTCTATTAAAATACAGCTGACATGATGGAAGGGGTTTGTGCTCTTTTGTTCTCTGCTTCATCTCTAATCCCTGGAATAACACTGGGCATATAAATAGGTGCTTAATAAATATTTGCTAAACAAATAATTTTAGTGGCATTTGTTCTTGTTAGAATTCTAAAAAATCAATTATCATACTGAGACAGGGACCATGGATGTAGTCAGAGTAGGGTGAGGGCCTCCGGAGGGGGCAGGGTGGGATATTTGCAGTCAGAGCAATGTAACTACTAAAACTCTATGTTAAACATTGAGCTCTAGAATCATTCTTCAGCGAAATCAGTTAATGTTCCCCAGATAAAGAAGAGTAGCACATGTTTTATTATGCTAATCATTTGTAACCATGTGTAAGATTCACTTTAGCATGCTAAAAGGCCCAGGCCTATGTGCTGTCTTTCCTCCGTCGGATCTGACAGAGGTGATCTGCAAACTGAGCAACTAACTTAGCATGCAGACCCAGCTGTAGACGGCATAGTAAAGGGCAGGAAGAATTCCATCTTGAAGATAAGATTGCATTTTAACACCCAGGAAGTTCAAGAGGCAAGACTCTTTAGCAAGTAGACAATACCTCTCCCCACCTTGGGAGCTGAGCAGGAGCCTTTTGATATGCTCCCGGACTCAGGTGCTGGTGTCCCGGAGAGAAGTCAAGGCAGGAAATTCCTTATGTTAATTTTTAATATTCAGGGACCACTTCACAAGTCCACACCCCTACACTCTTTTTCACGTTCTCGAAAAATCCTCAGCTGCCTATAAAACCCCCTAGACAACTCACCACTACGGACTCTCTTGTCCCCTCCTGGCGGGAGCCGGGAGCTCTGTCCTTTCACTTTATCTCCAAATAAAAGCCTGTACCTTGCTCTCCTGCCGTGACTGTTTGTGAAGCTCATTCTTCGGCTCCGCAAACAAGAACCCCGGCATCAATACCAAATCACAACAAGATTAACTGTTTCTTCAAGTTATTTTATACTCTTTTCTTCTACACATACTTTCTCATACACTTAGAATTAATTTGCGGTATGCGGTATATATAGTACACAGTTAACTTTACCTTAATTACAAAGTGTCAGCCAATCACCTAGCACTATTTACTGAATGAACTAATATTTAGTATGGATCTTGAAATGTCACAATCATACTAAAATCTATACTTGCATTATTCTGAGTTCAATGCAATTGTGAATATTCCTATGATTCTTTTAAATATTTTGATATTAAATAGTATTAATGATTGAATATTGAATATTTTTAATATAATATACTTTCTTTTCCTCTATTATTTTTTCCAAGTTTGATTATTACAATGCCAAAACTGGAAACCTAGCAAGTGAATAAAGCATCTAATCTTAGAATAATGTGGTGGGTAGGAGGAAAAGTACCTTATATTATCACATATTAAAGTATAAGAAAAAGAAGAAGCTGAAGAACAAGTATTACAAGCTGAAAATACTGAATATGCAATATCGTTAGTCGCTAAGGAAATGAAATTCATGCCCAAATAAAATACCACTTCACACACCCTGAAACTGTACACTACAGCATTTATTTGAACTAAAACCAGACACTGCAGGGTTGCTAACAAAAGTCCTTGAGTTTGTCTTGCAGATAGAAGGCAACTGCACTTGAAGAGACTTGTCCAAACCAATAAAAATCAACACGGATGCCCTGATACACTGCAGAAGGGTCCTGCCTGCCCAGTCAATCACCTTTTGATGTCACAGCCTGAAATTCCACTGGATGTTTCATAGCAGTTCCCTCTGAACTGCACATATGTTCCATGTAGAAGCATGGGGTGCATGCCCAAGGGACATTACAAAATTCCCCTCCCCACCTGCAAATCCTTTACCAAGCCCAAACCCTTCCTCCCAACCTAACTTTGAGGTTGGGGCAGGGAGACGGATTTGAGCTAGCCTCCTGTCTCCTTGCTCAGATGCTTTACAATACAACTTTCTCTCTGCAAAAGACCATGCTTCAGTGTTTGGCTTTACAATGCGTATGGGCAAATGGATGCAAACTTGCTTAGGTAACACACCTAATGGCCACTAGTCAAAAAGACAGTTTCAAGTGTTGATGAGGATGTGCAGAAATTGGAACCTTCATGCATTTTTAGTGGGAAAATAAAACCACTTTAGAAAACTATTTGGAAGTGTCTCAGAATGTTAAACGTTCAGTTATCGTGTGATCCAGAGATTCCACCTCTTTGTAATACTCAAGTAAAATGAAAACATGTGTCTACAAAAATTTTTACACAAATGTTCATACCATCACTATTTATAATAGCCAAAAGTAGCAACAACCCAGTTGTCCATCAAATGATAACTAGATAAACAAAATGTGGCACAAACACACAATGAAATACTATTTGTCAATGTATGACCCTTAAAAACATTATACTAGTTGAAAAAAAACAGTCTGAAAGATACCATATGATGCCATTTATATGAAGCGTCCAGAATAGACAAATCCATAGAGATACAATGCAAATGAGTGTTCTCCTAGAGCTGGGGGAGTGGGAAGTGACTGCTGTAGCCATTGGAGGGTATTGAAAATGGTCTAAAATTAGTTTGTGATGATAGTTGCACAATTCTATCAACACACTGAAAACCATTAAATTAATGGGTGAATTTTATGGTATTGGAATATCTCAATAAACTATTAAAAATACACCTACTATATGAGTCAGCTATTCTATTCTGAGGTATTTAACCTCAGAGAAATGAAAACATATGTCTAGAAATGACTTGTTTATTATGTTTGTAGAGGCATTATGCATAACAGCCATAAAATGCAAACAACACAAATGTCTATCAGTTCAGGGATAAAGAAATTACAGAATATACATAATAAATTCAAGAACATTCAACCAAGTCACCAATTCAAGAACAACCTTCCTCTCCCAAAAATTAAAAAAAAAAAGTTTTCTCTTTATGCCTTAATTTATCTATCCTTTCATATTTTTAAGGAACTTGACAGTGATTTTCTGGTCCTTGACCTTTAAGACCTCAGTCTATACTGACTCAAACTAATACCTGATTACATTATTACACTATCTAGCCATAGTGGAGAAAGTATTAAGCTGTAAACTATTAGCAGACAGATTTTAGTATTGATTATTTAAACTTAGTAAATGTCAGGGATGTTAACTGTCGCTATTAGAAACATATGCTCTCATCTATTTACAAACGTAAAATGGTTCTGAGACCAATTCTGAAGTGTTTGGGGGATGGGTTTCCCCCCACACCACCACACAATGCTCAGGACTCCAACTGGGTGTCCTGCAGTTAAACTCAGTCCTGACTGAGATACCTGAAGACACCATCAGATTCTGCCAGTGAAAGGCTCTGTCCCATAAGACCGCTCTCTACTTCAGAAGCCACAAGCCCAGGTTAACATCTGTTCTTCTGACCAACAGGCTATAGATCGCAGGTTCCAAGGATCCCCTCCCTGCACTTCAGATGACAGACCCAAGTCTAGGATGTTACCTCTAATTCTGACCGACTGGCTATAAATCAGAGGTTCCTGTGACCTCCTCCCCCTTCAGATTCTGTGAATTAGCTAGAGTGTCTCGCAGAACTCGGGGAAACATTTACTTAAGCTTACTAGTTTATTATAAAAGGGTATGATAAAGGTTACAGAAGAACAACCAGATGGAAGTGATGCATAGAGCAAGGTATGTGGGAAGGGTGCAAAGCTTCCATGCTCTTCCAAATATACCGCTCTCCCCAAGTCTCGTGTTCACCTGGAAGCTCTCTGAAGCCTGTCCTTTTTGGATTTTTATGGAGGCATCACTATATAGTCACGATTGATTAAATCATCGGCCATTGGTGATCAAGTCAACCAACAGCTCCTCTCCCTCTTGGAGGTCTGGCATTCTGGGTGGGACTGAAAGTTCCCTGGCAACCACCCCCATTCTTTGGTGACCAAGCAGGCATTCTAAAAGTCACCTCATTAACCTGACAAAAGATACTTAATCTCTCTCATCACTTAGGAAGTTCCAAGGGTTTCAGAAACTGTACTGGAAAGTGGGAGGAAAACCAAATATATATTTCTTATTACAATTCACAATATCACAAAATATTAGTAGTAATTAATGCAATAATTTATAATTTCTTATAGGCCCTAATGGTTTGTTTCAGATGAAGTCATGCTTCGTGCTTCAAGCTTCTTAATAAAGTCAGTCTATCTGGTGATTTTGATGAAAAAGAGAAAAACAGTCCCTGACATCTGAAAGCTTGCCTGGTATCATCAGCTGGGCCTTAGTTGGTAGGCGCTGAGCTGGCACTAATAGCTAGGTCATGTTACGCTCTTCCTGGACATAAACTGTCTCACAGAATACCAATATCACACAAGGTCACTCTGCCACTGCGATGAAGTGAGACAGAACAAGAGCACTTCATAGTACTGTCTAAGCACACAGAAAAACAAGCTCCTTGTGTAAACCACACAATACCAAACATCCCCCTCTCCCGGCTAATAAGAATGACTAGCTTCTTTACCAATTCAAGAATTAGCTTCACTGTAGCCTTCTTCCCTCTAGATAAAATTTATTAAGTTACTCAATCACACAATTACCACTGTCCCTGAGTGTGTGGTCTCCCTCACTGCAATGAGCACTAAAAGGAATTTATTCAACTATAGATACACACCCAGTGGTCAATGGCTGTAAAGCATTGACATAGATAGGTATGTATATGACGGAGAGAAAAGAATGTGGTCTGGCTGTTGGTGAATTTTTATGGCCTCCGTTTTCCAATACACATGATTATTGCCTTGGTTCACCCTGATTTATTGAACCACACGGCTAATGCGATGGAAATGGTTTAACTTTCTGTTTTCACATGTGTTTGACTGCTTGGCACTTCTCTGAATTTAATGCTGAGCTTCACACTAATCATGACCTTTACATATCGACTGGCAGTCACATTTCCAAAATAAAAAGTCTAGATATACCATGAAAATGTCAGATTATACCATGTCTATTGTCCGTGTGCATTTCAATCTTGCAACACTGATGAAAATATTTAATGCCAAATATTAAAAGGCTAATTTGGATTTTCTGGAAAAAATATAAAGTTCTTTGTAAATAATGACTATTTTTTTGGTTTAATAAATGAAAATTAGACACATTTGAAACAACCAATGCATACAAATTTAAGACTGCAATACAATATTAGTTTTAAGAATATACAGCATTATTAAAAGGCCAATACAATCTCACAAATGTGTACTGAATATTGTTTACTTTAACCAACTATAATATAGTAAATGAAATTGGGGCACCTTTAGACAGCACGTTAAGTCAAAGGTAAATGTTGCCAAATACTTATAACTCTGCTCCACTGAAGAAAATAGAATTAAACAGTATTTTTCATTCATAAGAATTACAATGGTTGCTTCATGAACAAATGCTGAAATAAACATGAGTTAAATAATAAGACATTATTTTGTAGAACAGAGCTCCTTTGAAGAGACAGTTCAAAATGCTCCAATGTCAGGATTTTGTTCAAAGTGCAGTCAAATGAAAGTACCTAGTCCTGTCAGAAATTAAACTTTCCACTACAAAGTGTTCTGTGGCTGCTCTTGAAGTCACCACGTGATTACACGATGATAAAATTTCTATTAGCAATCATATGTAGAAATTGAAGCAAAGGGACCGAAAGAATGACAGAGAGGATACTTCATCAGAGGCATGGTCCACTGAAGAAGAGGCTGTCACTAAGGCATGAAAAAAATGGTTCCTTGGCGACAAACATTATTTACCGCTACTGATAAAAGGGCTTAATAAGCACACACCATACAAAGAGCTGCTGGAAACAAAAGGATGAGTGTGTAAGAGCAAGCATACCTCCCGGCATGCACTAAACAGGTTCCCTATTTACCTGGGACCGGTGTCCACTCATCACATGGACAACGCTTTCTGACTTTCACAACACTTACAACAAATCACCACATATTGTGGATTTTTCAAACACACGATGGGTATCTTTAAAAATTTCTTATTATTATTACTATTTTTTAATAGCGGCTCCCAGCAACTACCTGTAGATAGGAAATGAAACTTTCCCAAACCTTGACTGACTGCGTGGCATCATGTACTTACTTGTTGGCAAATTCATAAAAAGTCCAGGGTGAAGACATGTCAGTCTGCTCTCAGTGCTAAACTGGGGTGTGCTGATCAAAAGTGTGTGACCCTGAATACGTCAATTCGGGCACTTTCTGATGTCAGACCAAACACCCGTTTGACCACAGCAGTCACCAGCTCAGCCATTTCCCATGACTCTCTAAGGCCAAGAGAATGAAGTCCTAAAATATGGTCCTGATACTCAAAGCCCTTGTTGGCCAGGCCTTGGAGCCCACTGCTGCCAACTTTACCACTCTAAACTCCCAGAAATACCTGCCTCTGTTTAGGGGAAGGTTCCCTTGCTTGTCACACCAGTCAGATCTCCATCATTGCAAAGTCATTCTAATGAGAGAGATGTATCAGACCTGTTGTAACGAAAATGGAGGCGCTGATAAAAAACCACAGTGGATCAGGAATCAACTTGTCATGCTGGCTTTACTGCTAAATTCTCAAGAGTTGCTGGGAAATCCACACACAACTAAAAAAGTATTTGTTGCTCCATCGGCTTGATCAAGGACAAACTTTCCAAAATAAGGATGATTGAAAGTTGCCACCTGGCAAGTTTACCCAAAAGATGTGTTCAGTGAGGCCTACTGCCTATTGTCTGCCGTGTTTTCTCCTTCACTATTGAAGGAGAATTTCACAGCATACAGAATTCTAGTTAGGGTGCATTGGTTTTTTTCTTCTTTTCAACATTTTAAATGCTTTACTCCATTCTCTTCCTGATTGCACGATTCCTGAGAAATTGGCTGTAATTCTCACAATGGCTCCTCTATAGGTATTTTTTCCCTTTGGCTTCTTTCAAGATTTTTTCTTTGTTTTTCTGCATTTTGAATAGAATGTGCCTAGTTATAAAGGTTTTTGGCATTTATCCTCCTTCATATTCAGTTTGGAGAAATTCTCAGCCATTATTAGTTCAAAGGAATTGCTTAGAGGAGGGATTTTTTGGAAATATTGCTGATGAACAACTACCATTCTGTAAGCAATCTAGAAGCACTAATGAAACCACTGTGATACTATAGCCTAACTGGTTCATCCTTTAGTATGCATCAGAATCACACGGAGGGCTTATTAAAACAGATTGCTAGGCCTCACCCTCAGTTTCTCAATCAAAAGGTTTGGGGTGCAGCCCTATCCCCCACAACACCCCTGCACTGAGCTGCAAGCATGGTCAGGCTTTACCAACGGAGCCGGTGTGAGTAAAGTCTCACTGTTGACAGGTAAAATACAACTTTCTCAGTCCAAGTTAACCTAAGTGAAATCTTTCAGTTTCTCAAGGACGTCTGCAGTTACTAACCATGGAAACCTGTACTCAGGTATACATTGAACATGTAAAGTGTCTCCTTCCATCTCAACCAATCAACCAACCCCTGTATTTGTGCCAGAAGGCATGAACTGGTAAGCTAATATATGTTCAATATCTGGAATAGGGTAGAAAAATGTGTAAAACCTGAAACTGTCTCTTTACTTACTCATTGATTCATTCGTTTATTTACTCAAATAATATTTGACATCTGTTGTTTTCCAGCCACTGTTCTAGGCTCTGAGAACATGGCAGTGAACAGTTAAGAAGCCCACATTCTGAGAAACTACATATATTATTTTGGAAAAATGCTACTGAGAAAAAAATAGAGCAAGAAAAAGAATGACTGAAGCATATGCTATTTTAGAAAAAACACTGGGAAATCTCAGATAAAGTGCTTTGTTGAGCAGGGACTTGTGTGAAGTGGGAAAGAGAATGAAGATATCCAGGAAGTAATGCTCAAAGCAGAAGCAATAGGAAGTGCACAGGCTTTGCAAAGGCATGGGACTCAGCATTTTAAAATACAACGAAAGGGCCAGTGCCTATAATGTATTATTATTCTGAATGATGCAGCAAACTATGAGATTAACTTGCATAGGCCATTCTGTTAGTAAATACAGAACCATAATAATTTTATAACAAATGAACATATCAATTTTAAATATATGGACATATTTTATAACACTAGTTAAGGTGTTATGCCTCAGTAATTTGCATCCATTAATTTGCAGTAATTATTTGCACCTTGTTTTCTATACTTTTGAATGGGCCAAATACACTTTTATAAGATATGAATCTTGTTAAGTTGTAGCTTCAAGGTAAATTGTTTGATATCAGCATGTTATTTAGAAGGTAATAAAATATTCTATGTTTACCATTCTCTAATCTCAATATGTCAGTTATCCTTTCAATCTTGATGTCACTATTTTGAAAATGTCTTTAAAAAAGAGCAACTGTAATACAAAGTCTCATTTTAAATCATAATTTAAACAGGTTAGCTTCAACTCTGAGGGTTTGGTATAAAAAATAAACTTAATTATCATATGTTAAGCACAACCCATAGCAGGTCTGAACATTAACATGTTTGTATGTACAAGGGGCGAGGCACATGCGGCTTACCGGGGGTGGAAATCCATCCAAGTCATGCAGCAGCAAACAGGTTGGTGGGAGAGGTCGGTTCATCTTAACAGGGATGGAAATCCATCCAAGTCATGGCACCAAATATGTTAGGTGCAGGGGTTGTGTATTTTCTTTGGTTCTTGTCCCCACCACAACAAAGAATTGAAGGGCAGTGCCCCCTGGCTGGAGGCACTCACTCACTATCTTCCTCTTCTTTGGGAATCCTTCCCTTCCTTCGCTGTCTTTCGCGAACCTAAAACAATTGCACCTTGGGGCATGGGTTGAGCAGTAAAGGCCACAGGGCACTCGCTGGAAGACTCCCATGACAGGATAAGTGGGTCGTGGATCGTGGACCGGGGAAGATCGCATTAGGCACCCTGCTGACTGTAAGACAATGTACACGCAACAAAGGCACACTGTAAAAGCACCCACTTCCTGAGTATTATTCAACCATAAGAAGAAAACAAATCCTACCATTTGCAACGACATGGATGGAGCTAGAGTGTATTATGCTCAGTGAAATAAGCCAGGCGGAGAAAGACCAGTACCAAGTGATTTCACTCATCTGTGGAGCATAAGAACAAAGCAAAACCTGAAGGAACAAAACAGCAGCAGACTCGCAGAACCCAAGAATGGACTAACAGTTGCCAAAGGGAAAGGGACTGGGGGGGAAGGGAGGGAGAAGGGGAATAAGGGGCATTACGATTATTCCACATAATGTAGCGGGGGTACACGGGGAAGGTAGTATAGCACAGAGAAGACATGGAGTGATTCTATAGCATCTTACTACACTGATAGTGAATGTAGTGGGAGCTGATAATGGGGAGAATCTAGTAACCACAATGTTGCTCATGGAATTGTATATTAATGATACCAAAATAAAAAATAAATAAATAAAACAAAAAAGAAGCACCCACTTCCAACCCTACGGCAAATCCCCAAGCAGAGTTTAATATGTCCACGCAGAGATTTCCTTTTCTGTGTTCGCAGATTTCTCCTACTCACTGCATTTCTTTTCTTCCCTCCTCCAAGATTTCTTTGTTATCTGCTGGTCAGCTAATTGGGGCAAACCCCAAGGACCCCCACCTCATGATCCCTTGACCATGAGATGTCCACCAGACCCAGCTGGAGGTAGCACCCACTTGTGCTCGCATTGCAGGGAACCCCTCCCTAGGAGGCAGGTCATGATTGGGTCCTAGGGAATGTCACCCAGAGCAACCAGGAGATTTCTCCCCTTACTGTCTTCCCCTACAGCTCCCTGCAGGTGCTAAGAGCCTTCTCATGTGCCTTTATTCTACGACCCTTTGCCCCTTTTGCACTAAGTTATTTCTACTGTCATGCCTGCTTTATTTGCTCTATTTTCCATTTAGAGGGAAACAGAAACTTTCACTCTGACAGGATCTGCAGGTCTGACTTAACTCTGACTTCCCATTTGGAACCCACCTCTCAGGCCTAGCCTGCAGCCTGCAGGAGCACATAGCCTAGGGCCAAAACCTCTTAGCACAGCAGGTTTTTTTTTTTCCTCACAGCTGCCTGTGCCTCAGCCCAGGCAAATGGGAGATGATCTTTTCTAACTAGTGTGGTAGTCTCTCCAGGGACCTTGACTTCCTATTGTCCCCTGATGAGGCTCCCAAATTTCCGGGAGGCTTGCCAGGCCAGAACACTTCTTCATGCCTTTTCTGACTCTGAAGCTCTGTGAAGAGCTGCTGCTCTTCCCTTCTTCCACTCTTACCCTGGAACCTGTAATTACTACTAAACTTGACCAATTAAGACTCAGCAAGTATAAAGACCAAAGTTTCCTTAAAGCTCTCTACCTTAGACTCCTATTCTCCCATTTCCTCTGCACTTGCACCTCCTCCACTGTCCCCCTCTCATAAGCCTTTCTCCCTTGCCTGCTTATTACAGGTCCACTCAAGATCTTTTCATCCTTCAACTCCCTTTCTCCCTTATCTCCCTTTTTGTCCCAGACCAGCGCTCTGTCACCTGTGATTCCCCCTTTTCCCCTTTGCTGTCTCTCCATGGCACACTCACTTCTGGCCAGCGTCAGACTGGAAGAGAGGTTTCTAAACTTCTGAGATGCTCGTAATAAAAGCAAGCGTCCTGGGATTCTTAAGCTTATTGTGCCTTTCACCACACCGTCAGCTTTCTAGCTATTTGCCTGACTTGGTTGAGCCTCCTTAAGGCTCCCATAAGACCTCACTGCCAGCCTTTGTCAACACCTGCCACGTCTCATGGGACCACCTGTGGTAAGCCCCCTTTAACCCTTTGCTAGAAAGCCACGAGACTCTAGTCCTCCATGTCCATATTCCGCTCAGAGACGTCTGAGGTGGGATGCGTTAGGTCCTGGGCAGCCAGCTGTGCCAAGACCTCTGGGATAGACCCTGGGACGCTGGGCTCTCTAACCCATTCTTCAGGACTACAGTCTTCTGTCCTGCTCTCCAAGATGTTCCTTTCTCCTAGATGAGCCACACTGTTGGGCTGCATTCTCTCCCTCTAATCATAATTCGACCCTGAGACTCTCAAACTGTAAGCGGGTGGGCAATTGAACAGAGGTCCCTTAGGTTCGGGCTTGCTTCTATCTCAGAAGTCAAAAAGAACTCTGTCAAGCTTGCAAACTTGATACAGTCCTCTCCTTGCTCCTCTCCCTACTTTACTTCTGCTCCAGTGTCAGCTTAAAACTGACCTTAGACAAGCAAAAGAGTTATTAAAAAGGCTTGTAAGTTTACTAGCAGCCTTCACTTGTCTAATACAGTATCCCACTGAACTGCTGTTCGATCAGTAGGCCCAAATAGAAATTATAATAACAAAGATGCTCTGGAAAAGAACCCTCTAACTCCTGTGCATAAAGACATGCTAGTATAACAGTTTACAACAGTTTATTCTTATACTTAATGTCTCAGTAGTATGTTTACATACTCGAAAAGACAAAAATATTAATATTAAAAGACCTGTTTTGCTAACAACTATGTGACCTTCTATATATGCCTTTAAATATTTTATTGTCACTTTAGTTAAATGAAAACTAAATATTGTTTCTTAACAACTTAGAATCTTATTTAAGCAAGTACCTTAAACTTTCTTTTGACAACTTCCCAAAACCAAATTCGAAAAGGTGCTTTTACCGCTAGTGAACTCTGATATTTCCCAGAGGGCCCCTGGAACATGTCAGAGGAATTTTTTCTCCTCATCGGGGAAAAATATGTGGCTTATTCGGCTTATTTATTTAATATATAATTACTTGGGAATGACTGCTGAATGATGCTAAACTTCAGATTATTAAACTGTTATACGTTATAGAAATAACCACATTTTCTTGTCAGTTGTGTTAACCATAGCCATTTCTAAGTCTTTTATCATTTATAATTGTTTTATTCCAGAACTAGTGAAAACCTAGATTCAAGCAAAGAATAGCTACCTAAGTAAACTAAAGAGGATAATTTTAATTCTTATGATATTTGGTTTCAGATGTTGCTAATCTCTTAAACAGAAGAAGTGTCTGTTTTAACCTTTCCTCTTAAGCTAGTTTACAACAGTTTAGTAAATTATACCTTTATAAGAAGAATTGAAACATGTATCTTTCTCTCTCCACCTGATCCCTCCAGAACTTAAAACTCTCAGTGACTTTTTTCATGTTTTATGGCAGTATTTTTATTTGCATAAGTTCAAGAAGAATCTGCTCTCCTTATAACAGGGCACAATTGAACACGCTGGTTATTACCAAGGCTTTGACTGGAAGGTCATATTTGAGACATATGTACATATGTGTAGACTCAGATATGACCAGACAGCTCTAAGGAACTAAGATTGGACTTTATGGAGCCAACAAAACGCCTTGGAAGAACTGGCCTTGTGCCTTGGCTGGCAGGGTTCCCAGCAGCCTCACCAGGTGAGTAAGGAAGGTCACTTCCTGGCAGGTGCAGGAACCTCAGAATATATACTGGGGACCTCGAGAAAAGGAATTTGCCCAAATCTACAGGTACTGCAGGCAAAACCTGATGGCCAGTCTGGCTTGGCTTTGTGGCCTCAAGAGGCCTTTAAAAGCTCAATCTGAAATTCCTTATAAAAAGTTCCAGCAGAGCACATTTAAAAGATCCTATGTGATCAATTTCTCTTCTTGCTGCTCTTATGCAAATAATCAAGACAAGTGTTCCAAGGCTAAGCTTATTTTCTTAAAGTTACCTCTAAATGAGGGTGACTTTAGAGAGAAAAGTATTGTTTCAGTAATACAGCCTTATCTGTAATAGATTCTAATACTAGTCATTGTAAAATCAGCTTCCTAAATTCTAGTTTCCTCAAATATCTGACTCTCCACATGTTTCCAATGTTCTCCCATCTCAATTAAAATCTTACTATTCTTAATCCTCATATTTAGCCATGCATTCTTAATCTCCTTGTCAAGTTTGTTCTTCCGAAGCGTAATATCCAACTCCAGATGTTGCTCAAAGATTTCATCCTCTGTCTCTAACAAGCAGTGAAGAAACTAGCTGATCAAGTCTCTCAGATTTATCAGAAGCTCTCAGAATCATAAGGAGTACAGTTCCACTTTTAGAACTGGGCATCCTGACTACTCTTCTTTGCTAAACTCCTACTAATGCTTTTACTAGCCCCACGGTGTGAACCATGCTTATGAAACCTCTTAATCAAATTTATTTCTTCCAGACGATAGCCCCTAGAGATTAAAGTCCTGCTGTCCTGAAAATTCAACCCCTTACCAAGTGAAAAGTTGGCCAACTTCCTGGGGCCAGTGCCTTATCGGAATATGCCACATCTATACATCAGTTCCAACAGGCTTTAAGAGAATTTGGGCTCACCCAGGTCACAGTCTCTGACCCATCGGAGAACAGGCCTCTCTATAGCCCAGGGACCCGAGTCCTCATCAAGGTCTGGAAAGACAGGTTGCCCCAATCTCAATTGCAACCTGTTTGGAAAAGATCCTACCCTTTCCTTATGTCTACCCCTTCAGCCGTCAGGGTCCCCGGAGTCACCAGCTGGTTCCATCATTCTCATGTAAAGTGGTGGAAAGATCCAGCGGTGCAGAGTCTCGAGACCCAAGAACCCAGCTACATCTGTGAGCCTGCAGAATATCTAAAATATCTCTTCAAGCAACAGCCACCTAAGATAAGTGCTTCGTAACTCCAGTTCCCTAACTCTTTCTAGGCATCCTTGTGAGAGTGGAACTTATTATTCCTTTCCTGTGCTATTGTGAAACCCCTTTCCTTTAGCCAGCAGTATTTCTGCCCCTACTGGGCTTAACCCTTAAAAGGAAAATGGCCTTAAACATGCCATCATTACTATTATTAACCCTCATCTGACTAGTTCCTCTCCTGGCAGCCATACACTCTCTAACGCCAGTGATTAGCAAATTGCTGAAGTAACTAGACAAACCAGTTACTGGATCTGCCCCTGCCGAGATCATCTTGAAGATGATATAAATCTTCTTGGCATCCCAACGTCACTAGAAACTATTGCCAATACCACAGCACTATATTGAAGTTTTTCTTATACAACTTATACCACCATGAAAAGTGATGGAGTTGGTGGAGGCCCCCAACCTTTCAATCCAAAGTGGGTCACTCCAACACCAGCTGAACAAGTAGGTAAAGTCCATCAACTAGCTGCAAAAGCCAGTCTATGCTTTTCCAATTCCTGGGGCACTGGTCCCCTCTTGGGAATGCTCAGCTATTTCTACTGTAATGCAACTTTTATATATAATCGCACTTTTCACAAATGGGAACCACGATTCCAAAAGGATTCCCCTAATAATGGAAAAAATTCAGTATCTATAGCCTTAACCACACAGTCACCAGAGAGCCATACTTCCAAGGCAACACTCTGGCCTCTGGTTATAGTGGGGCAACGATAAGTACAGTGCCACCAAGCCTTAAGCAGGTGAGTCCTGGGCCATAATCAACAATTCAATGGGACAAGAAACTCTTGACATTGTAATTGGGACAGAAACAGTCCTTAATATCTCCAATGTCACCAGACACCCCCAGCCTTAGCCTCATTCAACTTATTTTCAGAAGCCTTCGCTGCCAGATTCCTCAGGCCCACAGTGACTCCTCCAATGACCACACCTCCATGTTCACGGGACCACTTGATGGACTCCCCAATAGCCAGTCTGAGCCCTTGCCTCAATAGTCATCAAGCAACTAAAATCCCTAACTGGGCACCCTTCCTGTCCTAATCTCCACTATCCCGACAGTCAGCAAGCAGAGGGGACCCAAATAACCACACCGACCCTCACAAGCAGGAAGCAGCCAGAGTGGCCATCATCTCACACCCCAATGATTTGGGTCCCGACTCCTTGAGGTGGGCATGTTAGGCAGGAAAATAGATATGAGTGGAGTAGAAGGAGAATAAGGCCAGGAAAGCCACTGTCGCCATGAAAAGGCAGAAGAATTTGATCCAGACCAGACTGACAGAGACAACCCCTGAGAAGGAGATAGATGTAACCAATCTCCCTGAAAAAGAATACAAAATAAAGATCATAACCATGCTGATGGATCTTCAGAGAAATATGCAAGAGCTAAGGGATGAAGTCTGGAAGGAGATTACAGAAATGAAACAATCTCTGGAAGGATTTAAGAGCAGACTTGATGAGGTGTAAGAGGCCATTATTGAGATAGAAATGAGAGAACAGGAACCCAGAGAAGATGACGCGGAGAGAGATAAAAGGATCTCTAGGAATGAAACAATATTAAGAGAACTGTGTGACCAACCCAAAAGGAACAATATCTGCATTCTAGGGGTACCAGAAGAAGAAGAAGAGAGAAAAAGGGATAGAAAGTGTATTTGAAGAAATAATTGCTGAGAATTTCCCCAAGCTGGGGGAGGAAATGATCGCTCAGACCACAGAAGTACACAGAATTCCCAACAGAAGGGACCCAAGGAGGACAACACCAAGACACATAATAATTAAAATGGCAAAGATCAAGGACAAGGACAGACTTTTAAAGGCAGCTAGAGAGAGGAAAAAGGTCACCTACAAAGGAAAACCCATCAGGCTATCATCAGACTTCTCAACAGAAACCTTACAGGCCAGAAGAGATTGGCATGATATATTTAATGCAATGAAACAGAAGGGCCTTGAACCAAGAATACTGTATCCAGCACGATTATCATTTAAATATGAAGGAGGTTTTAAACAATCCCAAGACAGGCAAAACTTGAGGGAATTTGCCTCCCACAAACCACCTCTGCAGGGTATTTTAGAGGGACTGCTCCAGTTGGGAGGACTCCTAAGACTAAATAGATGTCACCAGAGAAAATAAAATCACAGCAAGGAAAGCAGACCAACCAAATACTAACTAAAGGCAGAAAGTAAAATCAACGACCCACAAAAGCAGTTCAAGGAAACTCAAAAGAGCACAGAATAAAACAACCAACATAGAAAGAATGTAGGAGGAGGAGTAAGAAGGGAGAGAAATAAAGAATCACCAGACAGCCTTCATAATAGCTGAATAAGCGAGTTAAGTTAGACAGTAAGATGCTAAAGAAGCGTAACTTGAACCTTTGGTAACCACGAATCTAAAGCCTGCAATGGTAATAAGTACATATCTTTCAATAATCACCCTAAACGGAAATGGACTGAATGCACCAATCAAAAGACACAGAGTAATAGAATGGATAAAAAAGCAAGACCCATCTATATGCTGTGTACAAAAGATGCACCTCAAACACAAAGACATGCACAGACTAAAAGTCAAGGGATGAAAAAAGATATTTCATGCGAATAAGTGGGAGAAAAAAGCAGGTGTTGCAGTACTCGTATCAGACAAAATAGACTTCAAAACAAAGAAAGCAACAAGAGATAAAGAAGGACATTACATAATGATAAAGGGCTCAGTCCAACAAGAGAATAAAACATTATAAATGTATATGCACCCAACACAGGAGCACCAGCATATGTGAAACAAATACTAACAGAACTAAAGGAAGAAATAGAATGCAATGCATTCATTTTACGAGACTTCAACACACCACTCACTCCAAACGATAGATTCACTGGACAGAAAATAAGTAAGGACACAGAGGCACTGAACAACACACTAGAACAGATGGAACTAATAGATATCTATAGAGCTCTACATTCAAAAGCAACAGGATACACATTCTTCTCAAATGCACATGGAACATTCTCCAGAATAGACCACATACTAGGCCACAAAAAGTGCCTCAGTACATTCAAAAAGATTGAAATCCTACCAACCAACTTTTCAGACCACAAAGGTATGAAACTAGAAATAAATTGTACAAAGAAAACAAAAAGGCTCACAAACACATGGAGGCTTAACAACATGCTCCTAAATAATGAATGGATCAATGACCAATATAAAGTAGAGATCAAGCAATATATGGAAACAAATGAAACAACAACAGAAAGCCCCAACTTCTGTGGGACGAAGCGAAAGCAGACTTAACAGGAAAGTATATAGCAATGCAGGCATATTTAAAGAAGGAAGAACAATCCGAAATGAATAGTCTAACGTTGCAATTATCGAAATTGGAAAAAGGAGAACACATGAGGCCTAAAATCAGCAGAAGGAGGGACATAATAAAGATCAGAGAAGAAATAAATGAAATTGAGAAGAATAAAACAATAGAAAACATCAATGAAACCAAGAGCTGGTTCTATGAGAAAATAAACAAAATAGATAAGTCCCTAGCCAGACTTTTAAAAAGAAAAAGAGAATCCACACACATCAACAGAATCAGAAATGAGAAAGGAAACATCACGATGGACCCCACAGAAATACAAGGAATTATTAGAGACTACTATGAAAACCTATATGCCAACAAGCTGGAAAACCTAGAAGAAATGGGCAACTTCCTAGAACAATACAACCTTCCAAGACTGGCCAAGGAAGAAACACAAAAATTAAACAAACCAATTACAAGCAAAGAAATTGAAGCAGTAATCAAAAAACTACCCAGGAACAAAACCCCCGGGCCAGATGGATTTACCTCGGATTTTTATCAGACATACAGAGAAGACATAACACCCATTCTCCTTAAACTTTTCCAAAAAATAGAAGAGGAGGCAATACTCCCAAACTCATTCTATGAAGCCAACATCACCCTAATACCAAAACCTGGCAAAGACCCCACCAAGACAGAAAATTACAGACCAATATCCCTGATGAATTTAGATGCAAAAATACTCAAAAAATGTCCGCAAACTGGATTCAAAAATATATTAAAAGGATCATACACCATGACCAAGTGGGATTCATCTCAGGGATGCAAGGATGGTACAACATTCGAAAATCCATCAACATCATCCACACAGAAACAAAAAGAAAGACAAAAACCACAAGATCATCCCCATAGATGCTGAAAAAGCATTTGACAAAATTAAAAATCCATTCATGACAAAAACTCTCAACAAAATGGGTATAGAGGGCAAGTACCTCAACATAAAAAAGGCCATACATGATAAAACCACAGCTAACATCATACTGAACAGCGAGAGGCTGAAAGCTTTTCCTCTGAGATCGGGAACAAGACAGGGATGCCCACTCTCCCCACTGTTATTTAACATAGTACTGGAGGTCCTAGCCACGGCAATCAGACAAAACAAAGAAATACAAGGAATCCGGATTGGTAAAGAAGAAGTTAAACTGTTGCTATTTGCAGATGACATGATATTGTACATAAAAAACCCTAAAGACGCCATTCCAAAACTACTAGAACTAATACTGGAATGCAGCAAAGTTGTAGGATACAAAATTAACACACAGAAATCTGTGGCTTTCCTATACACTAACAATGAACCAATAGAAAGAGGAATCCAGAAAACAACTCCATTCACAATTGCATCAAAAAGAATAAAATGCCTAGGAATAAACCTAACAAAAGAAGTGAAAGACCTGTACCCTGAAAACTATAAGATACTCTTAAGAGAATTTAAAGAGGACACTAGCAAATGGAAACTCATCCCATGCTCTTGGCTAGGAAGAATTAATATCGTTAAAATGGCTATCCTGCCCAAAGCCATATACAGATTTGCTGCAATCTCTATCAAATTACCAACAGCACTGTTCAACGGCCTGGAACAAATAGTTCAAAAATTCGTATGAAAACACCAAAGACCCCAAATAGCCAAAGCAATCCTGAGAAGGAAGAAAAAAGTGGGGGGGATCTCGCTCCCCAACTTCAAGCTCTACTACAAAGCCACAGTAATCAAGACAATTTGGTACTGGCACAAGAACTGAGCCACAGACCAGTGGAACAGAATAGAGACTCCAGACTTTAACCCAAACATATATGGTCAATTAATATACGATAAAGGAGCCATGGACATACAATGGGGAAATGACAGTCTCTTCAACAGATGTTGCTGGCAAAACTGGATAGCTACATGTAAGAGAATTAAACTGGATCACTGTCTAACCCCATACTCAAAAGGAAATTCGAAATGGATCAAAGACCTGAATGTAAGTCATGAAACCCTAAAACTCTTAGAAAAAACAAAGGCAAAAATCTCTTGGACATAAACATCAGCGACATCTTCATGAACATATCTCCCTGGGCAAAGTACACAAAAGCAAAAATGAACAAGCGGGACTATATCAAGCTGGAAAGCTTCTGTACAGCAAAGGACACCATCAATAGAACACAAAGGTACCCTACAGTATGGGAGAATATATTCATAAATGACAGATCCGATAAAGGGTTGACATCCAAAATATATAAAGAGCTCATCACCTCAACAAACAAAAAGCAAATAATCCAATTAAAAAATGGCAGAGGAGCTGAACAGACAGTTCTCCAAAGAAGAAATTCAGATGGCCAACAGAGACATGAAAAGATGCTCCACATAGCTAGTTATCAGAGAAATGCAAATTAAAACCACAGTGAGATATCACCTCACACCAGTAAGGATCGCCACCATCCAAAAGACAAACAAAAACAAATGTTGTCAAGGTTGCGGAGAAAGGGGATGCCTCCTACACTGCTGGTGGGAATGTAAATTATTTCAACCACTATGGAAAGCAGTATGGAGTTTCCTCAAAAAGCTTAAAATAGAAATACCATTTGACCCAGGAATTCCACTTTTAGGAATTTACCCAAGGAATGCAGCAGCCCAGTTTGAAAAAGACAGATGCACCCCTATGTTTATTGCAGCACTATTTACAATAGCCAAGAAATGGAAGCAACCTAAGTGTCCATCAGTAGATGAGTGGATAAAGAAGAGGTGGTATGTATACACAATGGAATATTATTCAGCCATGAGAAGAAAAAAAATCCTACCATTTGCAACATGGATGGAGCTGGAGGGTACTGTACTTAGTGAAATAATTGAAATAAGTGAAATAAGTGAAATAAGCCAGGCGGAGAAAGACAAATACCAAATGATTTCACTCATATGTGGAGTATAAGAACAAAAAAACCTGAAGGAACAAAATAGCAGCAGAATCACAGAACCCAAGAATGGACTAACAGTTACCAAAGGGAAAGGGACTGGGGAGAATGGGAGGGAAGGGAAGGATAAGGGAGGGGAAAAAGTAAGGGGGTATTACGATTAGCATTTATAATGTGGGGGGGGCATGGGGAGGGCTGTGCAACACAAAGACAAGTAGTGATTCTACAACATCTTACTATGCTGATGGACAGTGGCTGATGGGTTTTTTGGGGGGGACTTGGTGATGGGGGAACCCTAGTAAACATAATGGTCTTCATGTAATTGTAGATTAATGATAACAAACAAAAAAAAAGAAGTAGGATTCTTAACTTACTCTTTAACAAACGGACAATAACTCAGCCCACACTGGGGGCTGGCCAGGCAGTCTTGTTTGGTATACTCCCAGAGCAAGAGGCCTGTATCCCAGGAAGAAATCAGAGCAGGAAGTTCCTTGTGTTAAGTTAATTCTAAGTATTCAAAGACCACTTAACAAGTCTGAACCCCCAGCCCTTAGGCACATTTCCTGAAGAATCCTTATAAGGGGGAACCCCCAACCTTTCAGCGCACTCCTCTCTCTGAGGTTGCCCACCTTTCTGAGTGCACAACTTTAATTTTTCCCAACCTTTCAAGGCACTTCTCTCTCTCTGAGGTCACCTGCACTTTTTCTCTGAGTAAGTTTAAATAAAACCTTTACTCTGCTTCACTACTGTGTCTCTGCCCTTCAATTCTTTGTTGCCGTGGGGCAAGGATGGAGGAAAATAGACAACACCCTCCCCCCCAACAGAATCAGTGAGCAACAGCTGGAATAAAAATTATTGGAAGTGCAAAAATGTGTCATAAGGAAAACAACTAAAAAGCAAAAAGGATGAAAAGCACATAAGGTGAATTTGAAAGGGGAAATACAAATACAATAAATAAATCCAAGAGTTTTTAAAAATAAAATAAGATTTTACCAAAGATAATCAATAAAATTAAATCAGAAATGAGATGGTGCATGACATAATAAAGTATAAAATACAAATGATCTTATTCTAATAAATTAGTAAACTTCCGTGAAAATAAATTTTGAAACCACAATTAAATAAGTGATTTTCTGTAAGAACTGTAAATTACCAAAACAGAATGAATAAATTAATAACCAAGCAAAAAGTTAAAAAATTACCAAAGAATTGCCTCAACAAGAGCTCCTACCAGGATGATTGACTAATGTATTCTTTCAAACTTTCAAGGAAAAAAATTTACCACATTATATAACTGCCCTGGGATACCAAAAAAAGATGGAAAGCCACAAAGGTGAATTTCAGTACCTGATAAACATACCATTAAAACAGTAAACTATGGAGCACTTGTTCTCACCCTGGCTGCACATTAGAATCACCTATAAAGCTTTTTAAACTCGTAATGCTTGGGCCATCTCCACACCCAAACATACTCATAGCCACCCCATACACATACATACAAAATGAAATCAGAATCTCTCACAATGGGCCCAGCCATCAGTGATTTTTTAAAGCTCCCCAAGTGATTACAATGTGCAAGCCAAGGTTGAGAACTACTGCTCCAGAGCAATTTCACTTCTTATGATTTATGGAGCAAAGATCCTAACTACAATACAAGGAAACAGAATTCAATAGTCCGTAACAGTTTTAAGCCACCTAAACATAAAGCAGCATTTTCCTCATGGATGCAAAGATGTTTCCAAATTAGAAAATAAGAGCAAATACACAATGATTTCTTATGGTTTCCTACCACATGCTTTTTAAAATACAAGAGTAATTCCTTACCAAGATTCGAAAAAAGCATCTGCTTTAAAACAACAGCCTAAATATCTGGCATTATACTTAATGAAACTACATGCACTACAGTCAGAAACACAACAAAAGTGCCCTCCAACATCATTATTTAATATTGTTTTTAGTTCTGGACAAGGTAAGAAGGTATGAAGTAAATATATGAGCAAGAAAGAGGCGGAAGTATGGTTATAGGTAGACAAAATTATGGCATACACAAAGGCTGAGAAACAGAATAAATAAAAGATTTCAGCACAACTGAATCAAAAATATTCTTATGTACTAACAATAACTAGCTGAAAATACAATAGGAGAAAAAGTGTCTTCACAATAGAATAAAAAATTACAAAACACTTAAAAATAGTTTTAATGAAAACTGTGACAGAGATAAAACTCTAAAATTATTTACTAGAAGATAGAGACAAACTTGACTAAATAGGATAGATAATGTATATTCTGGATAAGCAAACTAAAATAACATATTTCCAAAGTGTACATTTCATTGATGCTTGGAGGGAGTTGAAAAAAGTAAGTCTAAGTCCACCTGAGAAAATAAATAGGTCAGCCTACTAAAGATAATTAGGAAAGTTGAGTTTTCTACAGGAGACTTCAATCTCCCAGATTTTACACCTCACTTTAATGTTTCAGTTATCAAAATGGTGCAACACCACTGTACCAAGAGACAAATGAGTACGTGGAAAAAATAGACGGTCTGGAAATAGACTCTTTATTACATATAGGAATTGAATGCATGATGAGAGAAGAGTCATGTACCAGTAAGTAAAAAAAAGTACTAACTTAGAAAAGCATCAGAGTATATCTCCACCCAAAATAAATTATAGCCCAAAATATATAGCAGATGGAGTATCAGCTTACATATAACAAATCAATCCCTTTTACCCTCCAAAAGACTGTATGTATACTATATCTATGTCAAAGCTTTGAAGGGGAGGTTGACCATTCTGGGCTTAGGAGAAAAAGAGAAAATTATAAATAAAAAAAAATTAAAATTTGACTATAAAAATAAGTTATACATTCAATAGACTAAAACATAAATAAGAAACAACATACTAATAAAATTTTTGTAAGAAATATGACAGGTTTATTTTATAATATTTTTAAATTAACTTTTAAAAGACTAAAAAAACAAAAAAAAATAACCTAAAATTCATAAGAGGGATAATAAATAAAAAAAGTTTTGCTAAAGAAATTAAGACAAGGGCAAGTTAAAATAAAAGTGAGGAAAGGGGTGGGGGGTGGGAGTGGTAGGATTATTCATCATGGATGGGTGTTTAAATTACTCCAATACAACTCTGTGGCAACACAGTTCTATCAGGAGCCATTTTAAACTTGCTATACTTCTGAGGCACCCCATTTCCAGGCAGGTAGCCCAAAGAAACAAAGGTAAACATGGAGAAACATATGTGCAAAGATGTTCTTTGCAGCATTTTCCTTATAACAGAAAAAACTAGAGCAAAGGAACCGAAAGTTAGCAAAAGGAGAGGGTTTGGTGAATTACGGCACATCTATACACTCTGGAATATAATGAAGGCACTAGTATGTTTTCAAAAACTATGCAACGGTCTAAGAAAAATACTTAGGATATGCAGAAATGTTGAGCAAAAAAACACAGGACTGAAAATGGTTAAAGTACTACAATTTTAACTACGTTTTTTAAGAGCATGTATACTTAAATTCTGCTTTGAAAGCCATAACTATGTTTTTTAGAAAGAATTGGGAGAAAAAAGGAAAAAGCATGCAATGGCCGCAGCTGTGCAGGTAGGGGGAACACATGGCAGGACCGCAGGGTTTTGGCGGGCCTCTGGGAAGTGGGTGAAGGGAGAAAGAGGGAAGGGGGAGGGGAGAGGAGGGAGGACTATCCTGAGGTGGAAGCAGCGGGGGTGGGCGGGCTTTTGGGCGGGGAGTGCATCCGGTGGGCAGGACGAGCAGTGCCGTCCCCGCTCTGCTCCCGTGTTGGGTTCCGTTCTACTTTCCTGCGCACCCTTCACAGGCTGGACCTCTGGGCCGGAAGCCCAGCTCCAGGGTGCCTTGTGTGCATCCTCTAAGGCACTGTGCAGTCTTTTCAACGACTTTCATTTCCGAAGGACCTTGTGTTCCAAACCAAATGTAAGAGCTTTATTGTACCCGAAACGCTTTGACGTACCTACCGGAAGTGCTCCTTGACCTTACGTGCCGGAAGCACTTCTCTATCTAAAAACGAAAGTGCGTAGTAAAACTCGTGCACATTTTCGGTCGGACGGCGTAAGGAGCGGTTGGTAAAACTTGGCTCTAGGTATTTTTCCAAAGTGCTTTAGAATTACAGCCACGGTGGAAGGACTTTGACGTCTCTGGGACATTGAGAACTCTGGTGGGTGTGTGAAAGAAAGGCAAAAGGTCCGTAAGTCGTCAGAGCGGCCACAGGAGCGGTACAGAGGTAGGGTCCCCGTAAACGCGGATGCCTTTGGGCACCGTGATACGGCCTTTCCAGCTGGCCAACTTATAGCTGCAACTGCGGCGAACCTTGTGGACTTTAAGCCAAAGTTTTTCTGGGGCTCACACTGCCAGGGAAATTTTCCTCCTGACCCTCACTTTCTTCAGGCCCAGGTGTGGGTGGGACAGCCTCCAAAGACTGCCTGATTCAGAGCACCTGGTGTTCCCTTTGACCGGAATCTTTTCCGTGCCATCCCCTCTGCCCTCCACCCACCCCTTTCTAGAAAAAAATGGCTTCTCCACAGGATACCCACAACTTTGAGACTAATTCTAGTGGTTTCCATAACTCCATGAACTGGGAATTTGCAGCCAATGCTGAGGGTCAAAATGGCAATAGTGAGGAACTAAACCCAGAAAAGGCCCAGAGAGGGTGGTATAGACAGCAAGACCAAGACTTTTCATCAATCTGTGTGACAGCTGTCCAGGGCATCATAGAAAAACCGATGCCAAAAGAAAAGGGAGAGGCTGCCGCTAGTGCAAAACCGAGCACCGGAGAGCTTCCCAACCCTGGAGAAAGGCCAGCCAGGCCTAGCATCTTCCCTGCTTCTCAGAAAAGTAAAGTGCCTGCCACAGAGGTCGGAGCAGAGACGGAAAACCTAGTGATAGAGCTCAGGAAGCTTGGTCACCAGGAAGTGATGGGACATCATCATGAACAGCCACAAAGTGATCAAAGAGATGTCTTTTTTGAACCCTCTCTAGACCTAACATTTTTAGAGGAACATGACTCTCCTGCAGAAATTCAAAAGTGTAAAGAAAGGAACCTGTTGACTGAGTACCCCTATTCAGGAAGGGGCTGGTCTGGTGTGGATGAGAGTGGCAGAGTCAGATTCTCTCAGGCAGAGCCAGTCTCACAGGGTCTCTTGTCAGTTTCAAAGCCTCCATCCTTCACCACGAACCAGGTCCCCTCCCAGTCTCAGTTTTACAGTGGTCTTTGGCATGGCTATGCCTGCTCTTGGACCAGCAATCCCCTGCGATCTCTCTATCCCTCCATGGGCAGAAGCGCATTCCTGGCTAGGAATAGTGACCAGAGCTGCCTAAGTTATCATAGCTCGGATTCTACCCTGTACTCCCACAGCTGGCCCAGACCTCTGGAGACACCACAGGAAGGTCAATCCAACAGTTCTCATTCAGGTAACCTCAGAAGTTTCGGACCAGAGATGGAGGAGACGAGAATGCCGTTCCAAGAGATACCATCATATCCTTGGAGACAACATGCATCCCTTTCCCTGCCACAGGTTCCCTTGGCACAAAGCTCACAGGAGGGTTTCATTGACAGCCACTGTCACTTGGACGTGCTCTATTCCAAGCTGTCTTTCAAAGGGTCCTTTAGCCACTTCAGAGAAATTTATAGCAGCTCCTTCCCTAAAGAATTTCAGGGCTGCATCTCTAATTTCTGTGATCCTCGCTTGCTAAGCGGTGGCCTATGGGAAGAGTTCTTGAAAGAAGACATGGTTTGGGGGACCTTTGGCTGCTGCCCCAATTTTGCACGTCACTACAACAACTTCCTAGAACGCCATATTTTGGAATGCTTACGTCACCCCAAGGCTGTAGGGTTTGGAAAAATGGGCTTGGATTATTCTTGCAAGTGCACCACACCTGCCCCACAGCAGCACATGGTATTTGCAAGACAGCTGCAGCTGGCTGTAGGTCTAAAGAAGCCCTTATTGATTTACTGCCGAGAAGCTGAAAAAGATATGCTGTTCCTCCTGAAAAAGTACGTGCCCGCTGACTACAAGATCCATTGGATTTGTTTCATTGGCAGTTATGCAACCATCGAGCCCTTTCTGAAGTACTTTCCCAACTTGTTTCTGGGCTTTACAGGAATCCTGACTTACATTACTGCTGGGGAGCTCCGAGAAGCTCTGAAAGAGATCCCGTTGGAGAGAATGCTTGTGGAATCTGGTGCTCCCTTCTTCCTCCCTCACAGGGTTCCCAAAAGCCTTATCCAACATTCCCACCCAGGCCTGGCCCTGTATACAGTTCAGGAGATTGCCAGAGTCAAAGGTCAGTCACTCTCCCACACTTTGGCCACCTTGCGTTGGAACACTTACCGCATCTACAATGTTTAATCAGAGACTGCACAGTCAGGAGTCTTCCAGAAAAGAGAGACAAGTGGCCTGAGAGCATAGACTTGGTTTGAAATTTGCCTGTGTGTCCCAAGTCGAGGGTGTGTTCCGCTAACCCACTGGAACAGAATAAACCAGTCCAGAATGTCTTCCTGAAAACCTCTTTAAAAGTCTTCTGCTTCTAACTGGCAGGATGCGGTGCAATGGGATGGGAGGAGGTGAAGGGTGAGTACTACATTGGGGTTATCAGGGTTTCTCCTCCCACCAAATTGTGCCAGGTTAGCCAGTAAAGAAAAAGATGTAAATAAAAAGTAGTTAACAGTCATAATGTGCCAGAGCACTGTAGAAGAACTTGAGTGACGGAAGCCAAATTGGTTGACACTGGTTCAGCCTCTCAGCCAGGGTGGCCAGATGAGACGTGACTCTGGTGATGAGTGAAATGTATGTCAAGATTTTTTTTTAAAAAGGGGAGAAAAGAGAAAACTGAGAGGAGAAAGCTTTCACCCTCGTTCTTGCTTCATGCCTGAAATCTGAGCTGGTAGGGGTGGGAAGATGGAAGGAGCCAGCATTCCCGGAAGACATCCTATTGAACAGGCTACCTCCTGATAGGTTAGCTGGTAAAAATATGCCACAATGCATTTTCCAACCACTTTGTCAGGTTTTCTTTTAAGACACCTCCCCCATAAGAAAGGTGTTTAGATACTGAATGAAAACAAAAAACTTTAAGTAACCATTTAATTAGTGATTCAGTTAATTTTCAAATTTTGCCAATACACGGTATTCAAACTCAGATTGCTTAGGCAAATATTTTTATATGTATTTACTGCATAGTAAAGTATTTGTTTCATATATTGGTAGGAATAAAAGCAATCAGGAAATAAAGGATTAGTTTAATAAAAGTAAGGAATAGTAGTATCATCAAGGAAATACTTTGGATTCCACAAAAATCATTTGAGCTACTTTAATAAGAAAACTGAAGTGATCTTTGCTTTTGCCAGTTGATTGGGTGAGAAACAGTATCTACCAGACCAGCTTCTCAGATGTCTTCCTGTATTTCTTAAAGATTGTTTTGTTGAATTTTGATTTCACCTTTTCATTGTGTTGGCATTACAAATAAACCATATATAAGTAAAGTACTTGTAATACATATGTTAGTTAAGTTTATATGTTAAATATGAAAGTTTTACATCAATGTCAATTATGTGTGCTTTCGAAATGGAAGTAACGTGATATACTGGTGAAGAATAAATGAGTGAATGGTTTTTGCGAGTATGTTGTGCTTTCAAAATTACTGGAAGGAATATAAATTTGACAAAAACTATCAAAATTGCAAATGTACATAGCCCTGGAATCAGCGATTCCTCATTTAGGAATTTATTCTGAAGACATATTCACATGCATTCATGGGAAATGATACATGTACAAGATTATTCTTCTGGCATAGTTTGTAAAGGCAATCTGGAAACAAATGTTCAGAAATAGAGGGCTAGCTCTAAATTACTGTGCATTCATAGAAGAAAACATTACCGAAAAGAATGAATAAAGTCATTATGTGCTTATATGAAGCAATCCCCAACTTGTTTTAGGTGAAAAGGGAAAGATGCAGAAAAAAATAGGTACTGTATGGGTATGTTGTATATGGGTGTGTAAAGGTACATGTTTATTTTTCCCTTAATCTGACTCTGGAAGAAACTGACATTTGCTGCTTTGGGCGGCTGAGGGTAAGGTGTGGGCAGTGTGGCTGGAACAAGAAAGAAGAAAAAGTTTGACTATAAACCTGTTTCTTTAAGTTATAAGTAATGTGTATCCTTACAAAACAGAAAATATATAAATTAGTAAAAATCTCAAATTTTCTTTACAAAATAACTGAATATGTATAAGCTCATTCTGCTGTTTCTTGCAATGCAACAAATCACATCATACTATCAAAGGAAAATTTTAAATGCTTAAACAAATATATAAGACCCTCCAGCCTTATTAATGCAACAGTTTTAAGCCAAGTTTAATTCCAAGGAGCTTCTGGTAGCTATATATTAACTCAATGTTAGAAGTGGTATGAAAATGTTTTTAATTGGTATTTTTCACACTTTCACAAAGAGGCAATTCTGTTATAAGAAAGCTTACAACAAAATCAGCTTATAAATGCTGATCCAATTAACTGAGCAACCCACAAATTGGTTTCCTAAATTCATTCTGACCAGCAAAATACAAGTCCCCACCAAAATTTATTTATAACTTTGCCAGCAGTTTTATAGGATTTCTCATGGTACTTATAACATATACAGGTGGCAGAACCGAAAGACAGAAATGTGCACATTATCCATAAACACCAGATAAAAGTCACATTATTTTTCCTTCTCCATAAGTGAGCGGCTCTTCAACTATTTGAGCTGCGTTCCTCCATAGTACCTATAAAAGATATCCTCGTCCAAACTTAAAAGGTTTTCATGTAAAGAAAGACCAACATAAAGGAAATGTGTATTTCCTCTCCACGTGAACCAGAGGTACCAGACTGATCAAATATCCTCCAGGATGTGTTTCCTGTTTTGAGACCACCAAGGACTTCATTAAAGTTTGGATATTAATAAGCTTTAGCCATTAAAAATGCATATCTTACGCTTGCCTTCAATTATAGAACCTCGTTGCAGTCATAAAGGATAAAATCTTCAAGCATTCATAGCTGTCATCATTCACATCCATTCTATTCACAAAACCAAGTTGTATCAACTCAAAAAGCTGTTAATGTCTATAATTCTTATCTATATATGTATCCTATACATACACCCATATCCTTTTTTAAATCTGTGTCTACATATACCTACGTTTGTATTTCTCTGCCTGCCTACCTACAGAGTTGAAAGATTACACCTATAAACTGACAATTGCATTTATCTCGGGATAAAAGCCAAGGAACTTGGGGTCAGGAGTAGGAAGGAGATTTATTTTTCCCTGTATATTCTTTTGAGTCACATTTCATAATCATGTTCGTGTATTATTTAAAAATAGAGACCATCAATGTGAAAGCACCTGGAACATGCTAGATATTCTAAAGATATTTATGGATGTGCAATGAACCTTGTTCATGAGTACCTCCATGTACTTAGGATAACCTCAAGTCTATTCAAACATTTTCTTCCTCCCTCCTCCGAAAAAAGCTGAAGCAAATGTGGTGGGTAGTAACATTTAATCTTGAAAATGCATCATGACCCATGTGTCTAGCTCATTAGGCTGCCCGGACAGGTATGAATCTTGTAATGCACAAAGCACAGGCTTAAGACTCTCATGACACTCCTGCAATCCATGCATTGATCCTGAAATAATGAAATAATCTAGACCATACCTATAGACCTCTTCTCCCACTATTCCTCCATCAAACATCCCTAATCTCCCAGCACGCTCTGCTCAGCATTGAGAATACAAAATGAATACGTTGTAGTCTTTGAGAGCAAAGACATTACAAATGTAAGAGAAGACCAAAACCAGTTGTAATAAAACCAAATCCTCGGTATACATCTGAAAGAGCATTAGCATTGAAGAGGGAATAATCAACTGTCTGGAGGGAGGGGCACATGAGTGGACAGGAAAAGCATATGTACAATTTAGACTTAAAGGATGAGTCAGAGATAATCAGGACATGGGTGGGGCTGATGGGTGTGGGTGGAGTAAGAGAGAGAGGAGGAATTGTCAGTGACCTGGGACACAAAAGGGACTGTCCAGAGGCACAGAGTGGAAGCTCAAGAAATACTGAGCATGTGAATGGGTAATAGGAGACTGCATTTTTATAACATTTTAGTGCTCCTAAAGTGTGTTTGCATAATTACTCCATTCACAGTGATGCTGGGGATCTTGTTTGCAGAGTCAAAGAATGAACTTAGCAAACACTCAAGGAAGGAGAGCCAGGGAGAGGCGTTTATTGAGAGATACAATGAGAGGACAGAGCTCCCGGCTTGCACCAGGAGGGGACAAGAGAGCCCAGGTTGGTGCGTTGTCTAGGGGGTTTATAGGCAGCTGAGGATTTGGGGGAACTGATAAAGGGCTTAGGCGTGTGGACTTGTTAAAAGTGGTCTTAGGGTGTTTGTTCTTGATGAGACATTAAGTCCCTTTTAGCATGCTAAAGTGGATCTTACACATGATTACAAACCATTAGCATGATAGAAACATGGGCTGCTTTCCTTTATCTGGGGAATATCAACTGATCTCACTGAAGAATGACTCTAGAGCTTAATGTTTAAGAGTTTTGGTAGGGGGTTTCCTTGCATGTTGTTACACTGCTCTGACTAAATATCCTGCCTTGCTTTTTCTGGAGGCCCTCGCCCTACTCTGACTACACCCATGGTGTCTGTCTCATTCCCCCATCTACAGATAGCGACCCTAGCTCCTGCTAGGGAAAGGGGACGACTGCTGCTCTGGCTGCTTCATGCAGTAAAGGGTGCAGCTAGGTCTCCACCACTGGGCAGTCGAGAGGGCCCCGGAAGGTGGGCACTTTTATTCTGGGTTCCAATACTATTTGCAGTTTTATGGCTTCTAGGCAAGATAGAACAAATCGTGGTACTAGGTCAAGTAGCAGTATCTGGAGCTGGATTTTCCATTCTGGAAGAACAAACTTGACACGGAGATTAAAGAGTGCATGGCTAAATATAAGAATGAAGAATAATAAGATTCTAATTGACATGATGGGAGAAAACAAACATCTGGAGAATTATAGCCAGATATTTTGGGGAAACTAGAATTCTGGATCCAGTTTATGTCCCAATGACTGGTATTAGGATTTAATATAGATAAGGCTGTATTACTGAAACAACTTTAGAGAAAAGTCACCCTCTCTTTTATTAGAAGTAACCAGATGAAGAAAATAATTAACACTTGGCTTTATTATTTGCATAAGTGGAGCAAGAAGAGCCATTGATTACATAGGCTCTTTTAAATGTGCTTTGCTGGAGCTTTTTGTAAGGAATTTCAGATTGGACTTTTAAAGGCCTCTCAAGGCCAGAAAGCCAAGTCAGCCATCAGGTTTTTGCTGCAGTACCTGTAGATTTGGGTGAATTCCTCTCTTCTTGAGGTCCCTAAGACATTCTGAGGTTCCAGCCCCTGCCAGGAAGTGACCTTCCTTACTCACCTGGTAAGACTGCTGGAAACCCTGTAAGCAAGGTACCAGGCCTGTTCTTCCAAGGGGCTTTGTTGGCTTTATAATGTCAACCTTAGTTCCTTAAAGCTGTCTGTTCATATCTGAGTTTATGCACGTGTCTCTCAGGTATAACATTCCAGTCAAAGCCTTGGTAACATAACCAGTGTTTTTAATGGGTCCTCTTACAAGGAAAGCAGGTTCTTATTGAACTTATGCAAATAAACATACTGCCATGAGATAGAAAAATAGTCAGTCACTGAGTGTTTTTAAATTCCGGAGGCATCAGGTAGAGAAAGATAAATGTTTCAATTCTGCTTATAAAGGTATAATTTACTAAACTGCTGTAAGCTAGCTTAAGAGAAAAGGGTTGAAACACACTTCTTTTTCTGTTTAAGAGATTAGCGATATTTGCCTAAAAATTAAAATCATCTTTCTCAGTTTACTTAATTTTATGTAACTAAGTTTTGCTCTACTTGAATCTAGTTCTTTACTAGTTTAGGATACTTGCTCTGCTGGAAATTAGTTCTTTACTAGTTTAGGAGTAATAAAACAGTATTATAAAACAGACTATAAATGACAAAAGACTTACAAATGACAATGGTTAAAGATCTCTTGAGAGCTTACTGTAAGACAGTTAACAGAAGGAAATCTGGATATTTCTGTCACATAAAACATTCAGTAACAAAGTTTAGCATCATTCCCTTTGACAACGCTTTGCAGATAATTAAGCAGGTAATTATATATCAGATAAATAAGCCAAATTAGCCAAATATGTTCCCTGATGAGGAGAAAAAATTACTCTGACATGTTCCAGGGGCCCTCTGGAAAATACCTGAGTTAACTAGAGGTAAAAGCCCGTTCATTTTGAGTTTGACTTTAGGAAGCCATCAGAAGACAGTTTTTAAGGCATTTGCCTAAATAGAATCATAGGTCAATATGAAAAAATAATTATCTATTTAATCAGAATGACAGTAAAAAGTTTAAAGGCAAATACAGAAGGTTACACAGTTGTTAGCAAAACTTAGCTTTTAGTCCTTTTAATATTAAGATCTTATTTTCTGAAGTACTCAGACAACTCATTGAGACTTTAAGCATGAGACACTGCTTTGATAAAACAATTAGAAAACCCTTTGCAATGTTTTAGCATTAACGGTAGACTAATAAACCTTTGTCCTTTTAACAGAAAAATAATTCTAGTTTTGCCGTGTACTTGATATCAAGACTCATTTGCTTTAATTTCACATACATGACCATATCAATAATTCTTCCATGAACTTTCTGCAACAACTTTGTTTTTACATTCAGAGTTCTCCCTCTTTAAATAAACAGCTGTACTTTAGAACAAAGTTATGTTCTTTTATCAAAAGACACATTCTTTAGCATACAGAAATTTTTCCTTATTATTTTAAGTGGTTTTAATTGGAACTTAAAACCATTAGGAAACTTAATTTTCAGTGAACACTGAGAAGTAGGCTATTGTAAGCTGTTACACTAGCATTTTTTAGATTGACAAATTTATGAACACATTTTATAATTTCTGGAACCATGTGCTTTACAGCACAATCTGGCACTAAACACAAAACACGTCTATGTAAATTAGCAAAACTTTAAGGTTTTAGGTTACCACAAAGATTCTCAGGCTGTTTGTAGGAATACACACTGTAACACACTAATACACTATTATTATTAAGATATTTACTTGCTATACCTATTTAGTTTACTCATTCCTAACAACCATGCTAGATTACTCACAACATTAGACAAAGTCAAGCCTCTCTTTAAGCATTTTTTGAAAGATTTAACAGATAACACCAACTTAAATGACTTTAGGTAAACTTAGGCAGCTGATAACCATAAGGACATGTCCGTTTTAGTTCAACTTAAATAAGCATTAATGCTTAATACCTTCTATCAGAATTTTGGAAGTTTTGAAATGCCAAATTTTTACAAGTGCTTGTCTTTAATACCATCTGGAGGTAGACAAACCTTTCATTTACACACTTGGACACAAAAACATACAGTTAGCAATACTTTTCATAAAAGAACATATACACAGACAGATAAACTGATACAAAGATTTGAGTTACTAATGTCCAATTGCCTTCTTTCTTGTTAGCTTATTTGATTAAAAGTATCTCAGTTTTCAAGAATACAGTCTAAGGGCGAGCAGTTTACATAACTGTGTTAAGGTCTAGATGGCCCCAGAGTAGCAGGGCCAAGGAAAGCTCTGAACTGATAGGGACTGTGTGTGTCCAGGGGGCTGGAAATGAAATGCAAGTACAATTCTAGCACCAGTCATTTAAAGCCAGGCTGTATTGCAGAAGATAAATTTTTTCTGTCTCAGGGAGTTTAGTTTAAAAACCTCCCAATGTTTGAAGGTAATGATGAACCCGGTAAGTAGAATAGATTTTCACACACAAAAAATTTTTTTAAACTGGCCCCATATTGTAGTAGTCCATGGGACTTTTGACTATTTTCTTTCCTTGCATTAAAATAACTTTAGCTGCACAACATTGTTATATTGTATACTCCTCTCAGGGGCCAAGCCTCTCAATCAGAGAGTTTGTATTGCGGCCAGGATTGTGTGCAGAAGATAAGGCATTTCTTTTTCAGGGTCTGGGGTTCAAATTGCTCCCAGTTCTTTAGAATGCATGCCAGAGGCGTGTCTGGCTTTAAACTTGAAGAGGAAGCTCCCATCTGGATGAGAGAAAGACAGGTGTGTGACACCTGGTCAGCCTTTTCTCTGTGAGGGCGTCCCCTCGCCTTGGAGCCTGGGTGACAGTGCTCAGTCACCTCCTCTGCCAGGCCTACTGGACTTAACCACTCCTTACCAGGGTGGCCTGCACCTTGCCTTGATTCCCCTCCTGCCTTTCCACTCAACAAAAGTTGCCTCGGAGCTCTGGATTTAGTGGGACCTTACCAGTGTGCTCTTACTTTATGCCTTTGGGGAGTTTTATTTAGATCCCAGTTTTCTCTGCATGGGCATTAGCATAGTCCACTGAGGATCATTCCTTGAGGCCCCTGCCTGTCCAACAAGTGCAGGGACTGTGTGACCTCTCACTGCCAGAGCCTCGGTCAGTGTCACAAGCCTGTTTTGCTTCCCTGGGGGTTACACAAAAGGAAATGCCTAGCCCCAGGATGACTGCCTCTAAGGAAGACAGGTCAACGGAATAGAGCCATTTACAGGTTGGGTTCGAGGTTTGAGTTTGGCTACTTTACAGACTTCATTTACATTACACAGGATGAAGCGAAGGAGCAGGCCTAAGAGGACTGCTTTGAATGAGGAGCAGGGGAAGTTTTTCCAAGCCTAGAGATAGAATTCAGACAGGCTGCCATGGATAGTTATGGGGGGGCAGGGAGTGTCTATATTCTTAAACACCAGTTTCTGCCATTGCCTGGGAATCAGCCTGCTAGTTAACCACTGTGAGAAATCTGATTTGTGAGACAAGAGGTCAGGGGTCATCTGCAACTCTTAAACAGACAGCAGCCTAGCTGGAGGTTCACTTAGAGCTATTGGATCAATCGGCCAGAGCCGAGATCCAGGACTGCCGTCTGCTAGTGCGATCTGCCCTCGGAGTCCGCAGATTAGGATAGGAAAGTAGGAAATCTGCTCAGCCACAACCTGACGTTCCCATCCGGAGGTGGGGGATCAAGGAGCGGCAAACACCGGGAAACCTTTCACCAGAGACTTAAGACTGGTAGCCGACACTAATTGGCTTTTAAGTGGCTAACAGGTGCCCAGACACATCTTTATGAGATAAAAAAAAAAAAAAGTACAGTATTTTCAGGAATAAGAGCGAAGTGTAGGATCTCCTACCGTGTGGTGCTGAGCGTCGGGTTCCATGAAATTGATGACGTTAGCGGCACACATAGAGAATGTAAAGAATTTGTAAAGAGCACCTCTGCCTCACTCAGAGCCCAGGGTGGCTTGAAAAAGCAGGTTGGAAGTCAGAGAGACACACACACAGAGAGACACTCCTCATGGATGCCCAGTCGGGCTGTCGGGGTCTGTTTCCAGCCATGTGGACCTTTGAGAAGCTCCTGAAGTGTAGCCTCAGCCTAGACTCTCACAGTTGCCCATGGCTTTCCTCAGTCCCTCGCATCCAAGGAGAGCCTCTGAAAGGGAATCCTGGCCTCCTCTCAGTTGACTTTTCCAGCTCCCAAGGGAGATGGGGGATCCACTGAGGGAGATGCAGGGGAACCTGTCGCTTGAGACTTTGAGATCGGCAGCCGGGCTAGTCCCGTTTAAGTGGCTGACGAGCGCCCGATGCTGTGTTCCATAGACGGCTTCCTTCTATAAGGACAGTGAAAGAAAAAGCAGGCTCAGATGCTGATACTCACCTCCGAAGTTATCCCAGATGAGCCCCCAAAGACGATGCCACGGTTCTTGTTTGCGGAGTTGAAGAATGAACTTAACTAAACACTCAAGGTAGGAGAGCCAGGGAGAGGCTTTTATTGAGAAATAAAGTGAGAGGACAGAGCTCCTGGATCACACCAGAAAGGGACAAGAGAGCCCAGGGTGGTGCGTTATCTAGGGGGTTATAAGCAATAGAGGAGGTTGGGAAATATTTACAAATCAATTACCATAAAGTCACAAGTTATAAAGATCATTAAATATGTACTGCTTTAACTTAATCTATACATATTCTTTACCCTGTCATTGTAAAATTGATTTCAGGCAGGTGTTGCAAACGGAAGAAACTCTCTTGTAACATTCTGTTTACATTTGCAGGGTTTTTACTTTTACCTCTAGTGCAATATAATCCTTAACCTCAAGGCTGTAAGAACAACAAGGGGCTTGTTTTACTTGTTTTGTATAGAAAGTGTTATCTGTTAGAGTATTTATAACAGGAAATTGCATTCACTTACCAAAATTGTAAAGCACACACTAGCTCTCTGACGTTTAAGTCAATATTGATCCTCAGCCTTTCTAAATGTTGCAGTGCATCTATGTGGTGTGAAATTGATTTACGTGTCCTTCAGAAAGCTTTTTAATTTAAAATGTTCCCTTTTGGAGCTCTTCACAAAATAAATTTGTGACTCTTAACGCATTCATCTCTGAACAAAATACAGAGATTCTTTCTTCTACAGTGATTGGTAAGGATAAAACCCGTGTTGATTCTGACAGATAAGATTAATACTTCCATACTTATTCTCTCTTCCACTGTTTGACAATTGCTCTAAGTCTGACAAAATAATGGAAGTAGAGTCATTTGCTTTCTTTTCGGAGAAAAGTTTAACACACCAGCTCAGATTCGAGCTAACTGTCCTGCTGGCACCTGGCTTTTGCCTTAATCCTTATCTGTCCCTTCCTGTAATAATTGCCTACAAAGTACTGAGGCCCCTCTTGGAATTTGGGGCCATGACTACTCTTGTTCTTTCCTTTACTAAATACTGGCACCCTGCCCAGAAACCCAAGTTTATGGCTGGTGCACGGCACCCGCTGAGTTCTGCCCTAGTCCCAGTGCCCACTGGAGTGTCTGCATCTCTGAACAAGGCCTTCCCCAAGATTCTCCCAGCACTTGCCTGTCAGTGAAATGCCAACCACACACTGGCTGTTGTTATACGGTGTCTTCATTACATCACACAGTGAATAAAAGTAAATTGACTTTGAATAATAATGCAGGTTGAATCATGGACCTGGTGTTGCTTTTCCCTCTGAGCTCAAAGATCATTCTACCTAATGGCATCCAGAGAAGTGTGTTCAGTAACTGGTTAGCTTTGGGAACAGGATGGAAGAGAGAAACTCGGTAAACCTGGGTTTCCTTTTATCTTCACTATTGAAAACAGCCAGGGTTTAACTGTGGCACAAATAAACTATAATTAAAGAACAAACACAGCCTAACAAGTATAACAGGGAGACCATGACTTCAGTGTCATACTTTGGCAAATGAAGACTAAATTACTGAAAAGATTGAGTTTTGCCCACTAGTGCTAGAGGCACATTTCTTTTTCATTTTTCCCTAAATATTGTTTTATTAAAAAACCTGGAAAAGATGGTGGTATGAGAGGTGAGACAGAGACCTCCTCCTAAAACCACATATAACATGAAAATATAATTAATACAAGTAATCCTGAAAGAACAACAGGAAAGAACGCTGCGCCAGACTACATAAACCTGGAGGAAACAACAGACCTCGCGGAACAGGGTAACCGTACCAAAGCCGTGACCCCGCGGGACCCAAGCCCTTTCCCCACCCCAGGTCACCGGTGGGAGGAAGAGAAACAGAGCAGGGTGGGAGTGCAGGCCTGGACTGCTGAACACCTAGCCCTGGAGATCTGCTCTGGGAGCACGAACCTACGTTGCATGGTGCTCTGGTGATTAGTGGAGTTGAAAAGCTAAGACAGGCAGAATACCTGGAGAGACTGAGATTCCAGCTGCTTGTGGAAAACAGGGATTCATATCTGGCTGATCTGGGCAGGCAGTCTGAGAGACTTCCTAAAAGCGAGGGGGCTGCTAAAGGGGCAAGGCTTGCACAGAGCTTACTGTTCAGGAGAAAGGACAGGTAGACGAAATTGTCTGGATGCACTCTGCCCAGCAGGTTGGGAACTTCCACGATCTTCAGGCGCTCCATACCCCTGGCTGGCTACGCAGCTCCAAGGGCCCCCACCGTGATACGCGGGCTGCTGCACCTTCCTCCCGGCCAGCCCGCACCTGGCTTGCAAACTGGCAAACCCTGCCCTGGTGTCAGGTCAGCCGGAGGGAAGCCCCGCCTACGGCAGCTACAAACACAAAGCATAGAGGCTTACACCTGTGTGTTTGGCCCACTGGTTCTGACAGTGGAGACAGGCATAGCAGCCAGGAAGCAGGAAACAGCTCTTTCCTTTCCCCAGGCACCTGCACCACTCCCCTGCAACCCCTGACATTGCTCCAGGGGCTGAGCAGCTCCAGAGAGTAGAGCTTCTGGGCACTAGAGGGCACCACATACAAATATGAAATGTCAAAGGAACCTGTATCACTAGCCACCTGAGTTTCCACAGGTTACATAACCTCTTTGGCCCCCAGTCAACCTGTCTGTAAACTTGGACGTTTAAAACAGGATTCCTGAGGGACTAAAGGCAGAAACGTGTGAAGTGCCCTGCAGGCACCAGGCATGCAGCAAACACTTGGCGTGAAGTCCTTGCTTCTCACAGAGCTGCCTGGGCTCCGGGTGTCACACCCATGTGCTCTCTTCCATCCCGTACTGTTGATGCTGGGGCTCTTGTTTGCAGAGTCGCAGAATGAGCAACAACAATGAGTAGGAGTGTCAGGGAGAGGCTTTTGCTTAGAGATACAGCAAGAGGACAGAATTACTGGGTCACATCAGGAGGGGACAAGGGAGCCCGTAGTTGTGTGTTGCCTAGGGGTTTTATAGGCAGTTGAGGATTTTTGGGAACCAGATAAAGGGCTTAGGGGTGTGGACTTGTTAAGTGGTCCCTGAATATTTAAAATTAACTCAACACAAGAAATTTACTGCTGATTTCTCCCTGGGAAACCTGCATCTTAGTCTGGGAGCATATCAAACAAGGCTACCTGCCTAGTCCCCAAGGTGGGCTGAGTTATTGTCTGTTTGCTAAAGAGTAAGTTAAGAATCTTCTTAACTTCTGGGTGTTCCAATGCAATCTTATCTTGAAGATGTAATCCTTCCTGCCTTTTGCTATGTTGTTTATGGCTGGGCCTCCATGTTAAATTAGTTGCCCACTTTGCAAATCACCTCATCAGGTCTGAAGGAGGAGAGACAGCACCTAGGCCTTTGCCTTTTAGCATACTAAAGTGAATCTTACACAGGATTACAAATGATTAGCATAATAGGAACATGCGCTACTCTTCTTTATCTGGGGAACATTAACTGATTTCACTGAAGAATGACTCTAGAGCTTAATGTTTAACACAGTTTTGGTAGGGGGTTTCCTTGCATGTAGTTACATTGCTCTGACAGTAAATATCCTGCTTTGCTTTTTCTGGAGGTCCTCACCCTACTGACTACACCCACAGTTCCTGTCTCACTGTTGGCTGTCCCAGATCTCTTCACCAATGTGTTCCTTGGTTTTTACTGGGAGTTTTCTCAATGAGGCTAAATTTGCACCCAGGGGTCTTCTCTCTGGGCCCAGGGAAGCAACAGTCTGGGCAAGTTGGACGTGATGCTAGCCTGGCCGTAAGATAAATTCTAGCCAAAATAAGCAGGCGACGAGAGGCAACAAAGGGCCAGGCAGTTTATCTGAGCGCAATTCCCGGGCGATGTTCCCCAGTCTACGGAAATGGAGGCTGGGGAAGTCGCACTCAGCAGGGCAGAAGAAGATAAAGAACTCCCATCCCAGCACTCTGTTTTTGTTTTTAACAATGTCGAATTTTAACTGTGCCCTGTGCTTCTGGAAAACAGTGATAATTAAAGAAATCTCTCCAGTTGATAAGTATTTAAGAAAATGCCTTGTTGCAAAGGAACCCCCTTCTCCGTACAACTTAGAGAAGACTTCAGTGCTCCTGTTATTTGCCTAAGACAAGGCCGACAGGGAACCATGAAATTCCCCTTGTCTCATAAGAGATTAGCTGAACGGCTTGTTCCTATTGATCAAATGGAACCAAATGCTTTAACCAGACTTTAGTTAAGCTTCTCAACTTGCCCCTGGTCCCTGAACTTTGACCCACCTCACCCTGAGCCAACGGATAACCTCTCCTGTGAAGAGAGCAGCCTCAGGGTGACATTTTTCTGATCTAGTATCCCATCTCCCCTTTCATTCCACTTCCCCTGCCCCTGATTCTTTCTAGCCTTGTTTGTTCCTCCTCATAAAATACAAAAACCTTTTTGCCTTACTCTTGGGACGCTTACAGAGCTCATAATGAAAGCAATCTCCTGAATGCAACAGTCCTTGTATTCCCTCTTGCACTATCCCTTTTGAATAAGTCTCTTTCTTCAGCTTTATTCTGGATCAAAGAACTTACTTTAGTCTGGATTTTGTTTTTGTTGTTGTTGTTTTTAGTTGACTGTTTATTAGTTTGTTTTTTGGACAGGGAGCTAGGCATGAAGAGTAGGTAGGGAGTGGTTGGTAAATTAATGGAAGACAGAGCAATGAAGGAAATTTGTGGGTTTTGGATGTTAGTATTCACTGACAATCACCCCTTTATAGAAATGAGAGGTGGGGTGGGAGCAGAGTCAAAGGAAGGTGCTCCCAGAAGGCTGTGAGGTAAAAGCAGGTTCTGGATCCATTAGTCCCAAATTGGGTCTGTGCTCAGATCTGTGACTATGGGGGGCAATCTCACTTCTGGAGGTAGTGATGCCGGGGTTCTTGTTTGCGGGGTCAAAGAATGAACTTAGCAAACACCCAAGGTAGGAAAACCAGGGTAGAGGCTTTTATTTAGAAATAAAGTGAGAGGACAGAGCTCGTGGCTCACACCAGGAGGGGAGAAGAGAGCCCAGCATGGTGTGTTGTCTAGGGGATTCATAGGCAGTTGAGGATTTGGGGGAACTGATAAAGGGCTTTGGGTGTGGACTTGTTAACAGTGGTCTTAGGATGTTTGTCCTTGATGAGACATTAAGTCCCTTTTAGCATGCTAAAGTGAATCTTACATATGATTACAAATGATTAGCATAATAAAAACATGGGCTACTTTCCTTATCTGGGGAGTATCAACTGATTTCACTGAAGAATGACTCTAGAGCTTAATGTTTAACACAGAGTTTTGGTAGGGGGTTTCCTTGCATGTAGTTACATTGCTCTGACTGTAAATACCCTGCCTTGCTTTTTCTGGAGGCCCTCACCCTATTCTGCCTAAGCCCGTGGTCCCTGTCTCAGTAGGGGCTGCCCGCAAACACTGTTCCTCGTCTTCAGTTTTCCCCTTGGAAGCCCACGGGTAGGTCTTCTCTAGGCTGAATCTCTGGGCAGAAATGTTTCCCTTCAAGCCAGCAGAAGCCAGAGGAAAGAAAAGGAAATTAATCTTGGGCCAAGCTGATTTGTTAGGTAGAAAGATAGACATGAACAGCTGGGGAAGGGGAAGATAAGGTTCAAGGAAAAAAACTGCCCAAACTCTGCACAGGTAGGGAGGTAGGGGGTCCCACAGGAATGTTGAGGGAGAGATGTTGTGTATTTTCCTCACTTCTTGTCCCTACCACACAAAGAATTGAAGGGCTGAGACACAAGTAGTGAAGCAGAGTAAAAGTTTTATTTGAAGTTACTTAGTGCAGGCTGCCTCAGAGAGAGAGGAGCTCCCCGAAAGGTTGGAAAAAGTTAGTTTCGTACTCAGAAAGTGTGGGCGACCCCAGAGAAAGGAGCGCACTGAAAGGTTGGAGGTTCCCCCTTCTAAGGATTTTTCAGGAATGTGACAAGGGCTAGGGTGTGGGCTTGTTAAATGGTCTCAAGTATCTTTGATGAGACATGAAGTTTCTTATCAGTCCTCTAGGTAATTATGCAAAAGTAGCTTAACACAAGAAATTTGCTGCTTTGGTCCTTTCCCGGGATAGCAGCTTCTTGGTTTTGGAGCGTATAAGTCAGGACTGTCTGCCCTTCCTCCAAGGTGGACAGAGTTATTTGTTGTTTGCTAAAGACTATGTTAAGAATGTTTCTTCTTAAACTTCCTGGGTTTTTTCAAAATGCAATTTTGGCTTTAAGGTGGGGATCTCCCTGTCTTTATTATGCTGTTTATAGGTGGGCCTTTTAGCAGGTTAGAGTAAATCTTACAATGATCTAATTGACACAGTGAAGACATGGGCTGTGCTCAGATACTTTTCCTTATCTAGAGAATATTCAAACATTCAAGGCCAAGTTTTGTTAGGTAGAAAGATAGACATGAACAGCTGGGGAAGGGGAGCTTTAACTGATTAACTCATTAACTCTGAGTCTTTTCTGGCTTTCTAGTTTTAACTGGTTAAATGAGTCCTTTCTAGGGGGCTTTACTGACCTTGTTCTCTTTCCACCGCGCTCCTATCTATTTTCCCGCCTAACATGAAGGCAACAAATGCTGTGCAAGGAGGTAACTTCCTTGCCTATGGGGACCAGGCCAAACCGGCCCCAGCTAGGTCCCAATGCAGGCACAATCAAATAAAATTGTGCATGGCCCAAGCCACACCTCATCATTATCTCATTAAAATAAAATTGTGGTTTTGCTCCCCATCATGGGCTTTTCTGTGTGCATTTTGGGGAAAGCCAGGTGCACCAAGAGATATGGGTGTATAACTAGAGCTGTCAATCAAATGGCATCACCCTGTCAATCAAAAAAGTACCTCCCAGCTAGGTTGGGGTAAACAGACCCTCCCCTAAAAGTTTGGAGCCTTTGTCTATCTTGACTCTGGCCCACTCCTCCCTTGGAGTGTATTCAGATAAAATTTTCATTCTGTTTTGCTATTGTGTCTCTGCCTTTCAGTTCCTTGCTGGGGAAGGGACAAGAACCATGGAGAGCAAACTCAACCTCTAACAGATCAACCGAATTTCAGCAAAGGCCAAAGGTGTGCTTAGGGAAAGTTTCAAAAACTCCCAATGACGACTGGAGTTCACAGTTGCATTGTTTTGAGATTCAGTCTTATCAGTCCCCTCTCACTTTCAGGGGAGAATCTCAACTGAATAGACCATTTTCTATCAACATCATAATCACACTCTATTCTTCGCATTCTTTTTACTGAATTTGCATTGTAGAGACTGACAGTGATGTGCACTTACTATGCCCCAGGTGCCACAGACAGTGTCCTATTAGATCTGCACCATAAAGGAGGCATCAGTGAGGCATTATTTTCACTTTACAGATGAGGAAACCAAGACTCAGAAAGGTAAACTTGTAGGAGATTCTAGAGCCAGGAAGCAGTACAGCAGAAACTTAAATCATTCCAATTTATTATATTTGACTCAAAACAACCTACTCTTTCAATTACAGCATAATGCTTCACCACATCCCTAAATATATCTTCAACATCACAAAACATTTATATTTTCATTCTTTCTTCTCCATATGAAGGTAGAGCAGGGACATGGGACGAGCATCATGATTAATTTTTCCTGCCTATGATGAGAAATGCCAAGAGATGAATAGCATATTAAGAATAGGAGGGACTCCATCTTAAGGCTTAGATTCCATTTTAAAAACTAGGGAGTTAGGAGGTAATAAGATTCCTCACATGTGTTATGGTAATTAGCCAACAACCGACCCTATGTTAAGTTAGGACGAGTGTCCTCAATGGTATGTCTCCACAGCTTGAGGGTAAACACTGTCTTGGAGAAGAACAGAATCGATAAATTCCTTGTGTTAAGTTTATCTTGCAGAGTATCTGGGGACTGCCTGTGGGTAATTACATAATGTGTCTCACTGGAGATAGACATCATGAGACTGCATGTCAAGCCTAAGCCCTATGCCCCTGGCTCTTTGCCCTATTATTGAGAGCCTTAAAAGACAGAATCCTAAGCTCTAAGCACATCTCCTCTCTGAGGTTGCCTGCACTCCCGTTTTTGAGTGTGTACTTTTCCTTAAATAAAGCCTTCTTACTGCTCAACTTACTGCATTTTGTCTCTGTGCTCTTCCAGTGGTAAGTGTCTTAAGCCAAGTCTCCACTCCCCCTGTCCTACTTCAGCCAAGTAGGTTGGGGCTACTGAGATCTCTGATTTGGGCTTGCAAGTTCCCATCATCTGGGTGGCCCAGACAGGACTACAGCTGTATGATCATGCTCTTTAGTAGCCTGCCTGAAAACTCCTTTCTTTGCTTTGGGAAGTTCTCAGAAAATCTCACTCCATTCAGTGCTCTGTGGCTCCCCCAAATCCTGGGGTGGTAAGGGCTTTGTTCCCAGGCTGTGCAAATTCAAGTGGACACTGGATGCCAGGTGACTCTGGCCTCAGTAGTTGGCAAGGGATCTGCCCTATGCCTACCTAGCAGGAGTCCAGTGAGCTTCCCTTTCCTCCCTCTGTTCTTCTCTGCTCTCTGCTGCCTGCAGGACTGCTGCCATTCCCTGCTGCTTTTGCTTTAGTGAATTCCTTCTTTACCTACACTCATCAGACTTGTTCGATAATTCTTGGTTGGAGTTAAGAACCTGCCCCTATCCAGGTCGAGGTTTCACCTAGTGCACAGGGAGCAACCACCCCAGACACAGCTCCTCAACAACAATATCTATATAAGTAGTACTAGTTTATAGTCACTTGTTGCCTAACCATGTTATGAAGCCTATTCACATATTTTGTCTCACTAGTATATTCTCAATAGTTCTGTGAAATGGTCCAAATGATAATATTTTCTTCATTTATAGATGAACTATTTGAAGTTCAGATTGAATAAGAATAAGGAATTTTTGTAAAGTAAGACAGCGATTAAAATAGTATAAAATGTTAAAGTAAGACAGCTATTAAAATAGTAGCCTCCAGATCTGAACATAAAACTTAAATTCCAAGTCCATGACCCTCAAACATACATCACATTTTCTTGATTAGTTCTACGTTTCTCTTTGGATATTCTGGTATCTACAGAACACATGATAATTTATTAACACATTTTTCATTGTGAGGTAAAGTACACACTAGAGATGAAGCAACAGGAGAGTATGAATGTTATACACAGCCAACAACGGAACCAGAGTAAAACTAGTGTATTCAAAAGATATTTGACATAAAATCTGTTTTTAAAAAAAATTTGTCAATTAGTTAATTAATATAGAAGAGTACATAAAAATAAAGGCAAAATTTTAAAATAGTTGAAATGCAAACACCTAGTCAAAACTGGAACATTGACAGACATTTAGGCTATAGGCATATTCTGACAGAAGGGAAAGGATTCCAGGTAGAAGATCTAAGATGTAAGAAGGGAGGAAGAGCACAAAATAGTAAATACACATGTGGATTCACATTGGCTGTGTTAAAATATTAATAATGTTTAATAGGTTTATAAACAGAATTCCATGCAGGGCAGTGTTCCATGTTAGGATGAGCTAAATTAAAGTACACAAGCTTATTAAATGCAACAAACATATAGGAGATCCATAAAACATCAAAGCATAGTTTAATGGAATATTGGAAGGGAATACCTATATAACCATCCCTTTCACTAATAGGTTACAACCCCCCAAACTTCCCCTCAGAGAATAAAGCCTTACCTGACTTTTATGATAATTATTTCCTTTTTTATGTTACTATTAAATTAAGTGTGTCCACTTTGTGGTATTTTTAAGTAATCTATGTGCAATTAAAAATAACGTGTATTGTGTTGTTGGGTGAAGTAATTTATATGCACACACATATGCATAGCCATTAAGCTGTGTTTTTTTATGGTGTTCATATATTCTATAACCTAATATTTCTGTGTGTGGTGATTCTAAAAGAGGCATGTGGTAAAATCTCTCACAATTATTATTGGATTTTTCCATTTCTCATTGTAAGTTTGCATCCTTTGGATTTATCTGTCTAATTGGTTTTATCTACTTAATGGAATGAGCATTTCATCGTTATGAAGTGACTCTTTATTTCCTGTGATTTATTTTTTGCCCTCACTAATTTACAGTAAAGCTGACTCATGGCCATGTGTTCTTGATTTTTTTGCTTTCCCTTTTTCTCCCACTCTGCTCAGCACCAGGATGACTTTCCTGCATCCCTAGGAATGAGTTTAGTTCTGGTTTATTTTAACACTAAGGTTGTAACCCTTTTAGACCCCAGACTTTACTGCTTAGGCAGGTCCTGGGTCCTGATTTCTATACTCCTTCCTTCTTTCCTTTAAGGGTAACAGTACACGCCACCTCAAAATGTGCCGTTTGGCATGTGCACTGTTTTGAGCAGAAGGCAATTAAGACCCAGCAGAATCAGAGAAAGCTTTTTATAACTCCCTTGACTGCCTAAAAGAATTTATATAGGGGTTCTGTACCAGGAAGAGAACTGTTAAAAGAGATAACTTTTTCTATCAGAAAGACTTACCTGCGTGACATGCAAACATCTGATTACCAAATACTTGATCTTCTCATCTTCCTGCTAACTGTCTCCCTCCCCTTTGAAACCCGTCTCCTACCTCATCTTCTTAGCTCAGGATGATATATAAGCCTCAAATGCCTGTGAGTCTCATGTTTTTGTGGGGCTCCTGTACATACATAATTAAATTTGTTTTTCTATTTATCTGTCTTATATAAATTTAATTATTAAACTGGCCAAAGAACCTGCAAGGAAGAAAGAGAAAGTTTTTCCACTCCAACACTCTTTATCCCTACTCAAGCCAGAGAATCTCGCCCCCAGAATAAAGGAGGCTCAAGTCTTTGGGAGTGATGGAGGGAGACGTGAGATTAATTTTCCTGCGTTCTGCTAAACTCCCTGAGCTCTCATTTTAGAAGACAACTTTAGCCTGGAGTTTTTCAAAGTCTTCTCTTTTCTTTGATGCTTTTAAAGTGATGTTTAAAAAATGTTGTCCAGACTTTTGTGTTGTTTTTAGTGGGAAAGCCATCTAAATACTTTTAACCTAGCATTACCAGAAAACAAAATTCAACAGATATTGCACTTCAGCATGGAACAAAAAAAATTAGCTACTTTTCCATGGAACTTTAAGAACTCAGACAAAATATTTGTTCTTGATACCCAAGGCTTTTGACTGTAAGAGGCAGGCTCTTTGTATTAAGGGAATAATTGAAATAAAATTTCCTGCCAACCCAGAAAACCTTTTCACAAAAGTAGAAGAGAAAAAAAAAAGGTTTTATTATTGACTGCAGGAAACCAACTGTAGTGTGCATCATAGACACGAGCTAGTGTGATTATGAAGACAGAAATCTTACCATTTTATAGAGCCAAGCAGATAAAATACATTACATACATTTTCTTAAGATAAGTAACTAATCCTCAAGTAAGAAGACACAGCAGCACCATTTATTATACACAATTTATCCTAAGTTTACTCAGCAGTTGAGGTGGCCATTTGTATTAGCTAACTGCTTTTATCCAAAGAAATAATGTAACTTCTCATATGTATATAACAGGCAAGTAGTTACAACTTATGGTCAGATGCCTAAGTAAGTCAAACTCTCAGGGAGACTAGAAGACAGGGGCGGTATCTTTCCTGGTGTTTATATTTCAAAGAGATGTCTCCAAGCCTTGCCTGGGTTATAAAACTGGCAAAAGACTTATTTAGCCTTTAAAAAGCCTGTGTACATCTCAAAGGGCAGAAAATATACAGAATTAAAAGTTTTCTAAAGGAAATAATCTAAGAAAAAGAAGGAGAAAGCTTACTTCCTTTTTTTATATCAGGGAGAATACAGTTTTTGTTCTGATTTTTAAATTTTTATTTACCCTAACATTTGAAAGAAGACATTTTCTTCCTGTGTTCCAAAATCTCGGCTTTGAAAATTAGTGGTAAGCCTCCAAGCACTGAACAACAAGTTTGAAATAACCCATAATATTGAAAAGGCTGGTCTTGTCTACGTCTAGGAACACAGCTCCTTGGGAGAGACAATAGAACTGGGAGAGGAGAGTCATATTGACGTAGGTCCAGAAGGGGATGCCGCTAGGTGGAGCCAAAGTGTTCCCAATTCATGATGAGACAGGATTTTAGACAAGATGTAGTCCCCGTTTTCTATCTGGATTTCCAAGGGAGCAACATGCCAACATCTACGCCCTCATACTAGGCTAGCCACAGGGAAGGTGTAATTGTGGAGAAATCCTGAGACTGTCCTAAGTTTGCCAGCATTCCCAAGTTTCTTGCAGCCCAGGGTGGCTATCTGAGAATGCTGCAGGTTTTGAACCACTGATTTCTGGTTGTAGAGAAAACAGAAATTGTGACCAGGATACTCGCTGGGCCTTCATATTGCCCACTGTGTACATCGAGAGCCTGTCTGCGTATTCATGGGCAGCAGGATGTTTACTGGGGACAGAGTAGCTGGTCAGTTACAGGAGTCGTGGAGAAGGGGTGGAGGTGAAACACCCATCCTCTCTTCTCTTCAGTTCCTGGCATGTAATTGGTTGGACGTCAGCCAGTCACCATAGAGACCCACCCACAGAGTACCTCCTGGTGCTAGGGGTGCGGGAAGGGAAGAGAATGAGGGAGCAGAGAAGGGAAGCCTGGAGGGAGAGTCAGGAGAGAGCAGAGGCTGGCAGAGGGAAGCCATGGAGCCCTAGTGCTAGGAACGGAGAGACTAAGCTGTTTTTGCCACTTGTACATAGCCAGGCGGATGAGACTCTAGCACTCAACCTACTGCTGTGAGCTGAGAATGAGCCCCTTTTAACCCCTCACAATTTGCTCTTGTCTATTTGAGCTCACTGAATTCACAGTGAACTTGCCTGGAACAGGGAACACCCTCCTCCCAGAGCAACACTGGTGAACTGAAAGGTGTATGGAAATAGTCTGAGGAACACTGAGTAGGTTTGAAGAGACTCAATGTTTAGGCGAGGAAGATAATGAACGCCCCCTATAATTCTGGCATCAGAGAGCAGGTATCAACACGTCATCACGGGAGTGGTGACAAAGTCAGAGAGGCATCTTAGTAGAAGCTATAGTGCACAGGAAGTGGTTTTGGATAAAAATATAAAACCTAACATGACAATATAAAGTATCCTACAGTAGGGTAGGAAAAATGATTTCCCCTCTATCCTACAAGGTTCTTGACTGAGACACCCAGAATAAAAGATAGATTAACAAGAGAAAAACAAACCGAAGTTCAATAACATGTCTACCTCCTGTATACATGGGCAAGACCCAGGAAAACTGAGTAACTCCACAAAATGGCCCAAGGCGCCACCAGCTAAAAACAAAAGAAGTGAGGTGGTGGGAGGGAGTCAGTTACGGGACGTTTTCAGGCAAAGCACGGTAAACAAGGGTAAGGTTGTTAATGCAAATTGAAATTGCTGTCTTCTTCATTGATAAGATTCTCTTGTGATTTAAAGCCATCTTCTCTTTCTGGTACAGAGAAGGAGATGCCCTTACAGATGGACATTTCCCATGTAAATATCTCTTATGAAAGGGTAGCTTCTACTCAGTTTTCCTGTCTGCTGTTTCTTATGAATAATCAGTCTAAAATCATGTTTATGCCAAACAGACATATTTTGGGGTGGTACCTTCTCCTCCCCATTCACCAACATGCACAGTAGAGGCAGGTCAGAGGAAAAAGATGAAGGTGAAAATCCAGAATTTCCTCTCTAAACAATTGAGTGAAACCAAGAAGTGGCTGAGTTTACCAAGAATGTTAAAGTTTGGTTGCTTTCCTCCGCAAATTGGGAAATGGACAGTAAAGTTTGCTAAGATGTAACTGATGTTCCATCTTTGCACACCAGATTTTATAACTTTGGAAATTGTATTAGCCTAGGTGGAGCCTGATCTGAGTTTCCAAATAATTTTTGTGTGGTATGTATCTATCTAAAGAACTAATACTACCATGGACGAATACAGGCATGTTGTGGGTTTGCTTCCAGATCACTGCCATAAAGTGAATGTTGCAATAAACTCAAATGAATGTTTTGTTTTCCCAGTGCATATGAAAGTCCTGTCTACACTAGACTATAGTCTATTAAGTGCACAATAGTATTGTGTCTAAAAAAACAATGTATACACCTTAGTCAAAAAATATTTTATTGCTAAAATATACTAGCCATCATCTGACCTTTCAGCAAGTCATAATCATTAATCACAGATCACCATAACAGATATAATAATGGAAAAGTTTGAAATATTGTGAGCATTACCAAGATGTGACATGTGACACGGAGACATGCAGTGAGCAGATGTTGTTGGAAAAATGGGCTAATAGAGTTACTCAGTGCAGGGTTGCCACAAACCTTCAATTTGTGAAAAAAGAAATGCATTATCTCTCAAACAAAATAAATACAATAAAATGAGGTATGCCTATGCTAAACCTGGATAAGACAGGAAGTCAGCTTGAGGCCATCTCTCTGAGTTTGTGAGAAAAATGAGATTGACTTTCAGAAGTCATAGCTGACTTGCAGAGAACGGACTATAATGAGACTGAGTTGAAGAGTTCTTTAAGAGCATAACCCATCACCTCCTCTGGCCGACACAGGAATGTCAGTATAAGGAAAAACGCTATTGGAAGAAGTAGGAGTCCGCATCTGAACTAAGAAGCCCAGTCAGTTCCTGGGTGGGAAATTAGAAGTTCTGGTCACCAGTTCCAGTGTGCGTGTTTGTGCCTGACAAGCAATTCGTCAACATGAGCTGGGTGTCCTACAATTAAACTCAACTCTGACATTATCTACCTATCAGATAATATCCGATCCCCCAGGATAAGGAGTCAGTCCTAATAAGACTGCTCCCGTGTCCACCTTAAAGTTAAAACAGCTAGTTATGTCACCACCAGAATGGGTTTCTTTGAGAACTGCAGAAGAATTGCAGTTTGGAACAGGTAAGCTATGGCAAACCATAGGCACATCCAAAGATCAAAGGAGAGGAATGTTACTTTATGGAGAAAAGGAGGAAATTGGGAAGGCCTATTTTAGACAAAAGTCCCTTGAAGGAAAACAAGAGTTCAGAGTATGACAGTTCTCATTGGCTGAGTTGTGGTATTTTGTTATTGGCTGAGCTTGTTGCTGGGCAAGGACAAATTCTTCCTTCTCCCTGCTGGAGAAGTAAAGTAGGCTTTTTCCTATTTAGAATGTAAGGTAAGATCTCTGCCTGCTGGCGTCTGCACTTGATGACAAGTGCTAAGGCATGAGAGCTCTCCCTTCTGGTCTCTGAAATCCATTTCAACTGAGATTTCCTTTATTCAGTTTCACAAGTGCCAGTGGCAAGTCCAGGTTGTCACCTGTGCCTCTGACCACCTGGCTATGGAAATCCCCGTGACGCCCTCCTCAGGTTTGATTAATTTTCTAGAGCAGCTCACAGAAGTCAGAGAAACATTTTACTTACTAGATCGCCAAGTTTATTACAAAAGGATATAACTCAAGAACAGCCAGATGGAAGAGATGCATAGGATAAGGTAGAGGGAAGGACGAGAGGCTTCCATGCCCTCTCCAGGCATGCTGGTCTCCCAAATCTCCACACATTCATCAACCTGGAAGTCTCTGAACTCTGTCCTTTTGGGTTTTTATGGAGACTTCATTACATAGGCATATTGACTCAACCTCCTGCCCCTCTTCCTTTGCTGGAGGTCAGGGGGCATGGGGCTCAAAGTTTCAACCCTTTAATCACATGGTTGTTTCCTCTGGTGACCAGCTTTAGGTGCTCTCCAAAAGTCAGCTTATTAACATAATGAAATACACCTGTATAGTTTTCATCACTTAGGAAATTCCAGGGCTTTTAGGAGCTCTGGGCCAGAAATAGGACAAAGAACAAATAAATACATGTTTGTTATTGTAAATCACAACATCACAAGAATGGTAGAACATCTCCCATGACAGCTGAAGCTCTCACTAAACCTAGTTCTTTTCTTTAGAAAACAAAAAGAAATCAAAAAAGTTATGTAATAAGCTATAGCCATTAAGAAAACATGTCCAGTAATAGGAAAGGTGAGGCAGGATTAGAAGGTCACTGAGTCCCAAGAGACGGAGAGAGTCTGAGGGTTGTCCTTGCCTTTGTTCCTTTGGAGCCAGGCAACTAATGCCAAGAGACAGACATGACCCTCCTGAGGCAAAAAAGCCTGGCTAGAGATGTGTGGTTTGGAATCAGACCACTTTTACATGCACATTCCAAACAAAGATAACATCCTGTGCTGTTTTCTCAAGGTCATTTAACACAGAACACTACCATTACTAGGATGGAAATTTCTTTGTCGAGGTGACAGGAACACAAAACAAGTGCAGCAGTCTCATGGGAGAACCAAATATCAACTCCCAGCAGAAGAAGTTGAGACTATTCACTCAAGAGTTGAAACTGGAAGAGTTGAAACTGGCACCCAGAATCCAGATTACCTCTGTGATGACAGTAGGCAGGGGCATTATGCTTTCTACATTTAAAATTCTACACACACATGTGCACACAGATGCACACACATATAGGTAGTATGTGTATTATTTAAGTAGTTCAAACACGAACTTGGGTCCAGATATTACAATGCACAGTCTAAGCGTGGTCAGCTGGAAGTCCATACACAGGAGGTAACTACTGAAAGTGCCTCTGCTTCTTGTTTTTCAAGTAAAGCTTTGCAAATTTACATTGCCAAAAATGGAATATTATTGGTGAAATAGGCATGTTGATGAGGACGATGATTTTTGTAAATGGCCTCTCAGAGAAATAAAAAGTAGTTAAAGTTCATGGACTGGCTGAATCTAGTTTAAGAGATACTGCCCACCTCCTCACAAAGAGGTTTTAGGAAACTATTGAGGTTGGTGACAATTATAATGTTTGCAGATTCCAGTCTCTGTGATGGTTTTGGACCTGTCTAGAGTCATCTTTTCATGCAAGGAGATAGTCGAAGCATCTGAAGCCAGAGTAATCCGGACTTCACGGAGCCCACAGAATAGGTATGAAGACAGTATCAACTGTTTGGTGCCTGCCTGAAAATCAATGTTCGATTGATCATCGTCTGTGTATGTGGCAGAATTTTTTCTAAGACTTAATATATCCTGGCAGAAAAGTTTATAGAAAAGCAACTACCCTTACCCACCTCCACCTTTTGGGTTTGACGTGGGTTAAATGTTGAATAGGGCTCACTTCCAGGTTATAATAAAAGCAGGCTTCAGAGAAAATTCTAGTATAAACCCGTTTATCCATTATCAAGTGTCCATAAGGCAGTCCATGCATCTTGGGAGTGGCACCTGACAATTACATTTTTTGACGAGTATCCCAGATGATCCTGAAGCACACAGGGGTGTTAAGACCACTGCCATAAGCTGTGCAGCCATTTGCACTAATGCTTGCCATAGCTGCCTCTCATCTGAGTTTTGGGAGCTGGAAGAGCCCAAGAAAACAGCGCTGGAAGGACACCCAGGGCAGGTAACATTGGAGGCTGAGTGGATGTGCATTGTGCATGCTCGTCAGCTTTGTTTATTTTATAAAACATAAGAATTATCTGTGGAGATTATTTTTAACTGCAGAGGCACGGAATCTAATCCAGCCCTCGTAAATCTGTATGCTTGCTGGGGGAGTCTTGCGTATTTTGCAAACGCTCTGTGGTTAACTGTAATGTACAGCCATGTTTGTGAATCACTGATACTGAGCTAGCCAAGAGCCGCTTTCCATTTCTCCAACCCAAGTTCAGAGTTTCCAAGAACAGAAAAACACTATACTTTTCTGTACCCATAGCTGCTACTAATGAGCACCGTGAACCCAGACATATCACTTAACTTATCAGAGCTTTGGTTTTCTCATAAGGCACCCTAAACACAAGCAAATACAGATATCCTGGTGAAATATTATCCCAAGCCCAGCCATCCAATTAGCCACAAAGCAACATTTGCCCATCTCAAACCCTTTGGCTGCCCTTGTTGTGTATCTACCCGAAATAGCTTCATAAATGTGCATGACGAAGTTGATTTAGGTCATAGGACTTATTTACCCAAGAATTTGCCTCTAGTGATTGAACCTTCCCTCCTTTGGAAGCTGCCAACAGTCTTATTTCCTGGCCTTGCCTTTGGAACACAGCCTGTCAATGAGTAGAAAGTGAGCATATGTGTCTATTGGGGGGATTTGGTAGGAAGGCTTGTAAAAACATTTCCCCAAGTATAGAAACACCAACATTCTTCCACACGATATCCCAGCTGTGATATTTGTTAAGCGTTGAGTTTGAAAGCACTCAGTTTGCTAACTGATAGATGCCTGTTTGGAGAACAGAGAATCCCCACCAAGCACAATCTGCCACCCAGTTTTCAGGGAATACAGATGACAAGAGTGTTTGGACCTTGAAAGCTCTGATGACCCAGAGGATTTGTTTGCAGTTCAATTATTTTGCAGGTAAAACAGGGGACAGATGAATCACACTAGATCCAGCAGCAGGATGAACGTAGGCATTGGCCCAAACCACCATCTTCCCTTGCATGAATCCCTGGGAACACAAAGGTAAGAGTCCAAAAAATCTGTGCAGTGAGCCACATGTCCTGTACTGCCAGACAAGGCAGGTGAGAGCCATTAGAAGAAGTGCATCTGTTAGGATAATTATTAGGGCAGCCTCCTTACCAAGAGAAGTTGACACCCAATGGGGAGAAATTCTGAGAGGGGACAGAAAGATAAGGGAAATAAAGCTGAAGAAGAACTGGAAGTTAAAACTGCAAAATTAAAGGTGATGCTGGCAAAGACACTAAGGAGATCCTGTTTTAGCCAAGGACAGCATACGTCCTTCTTCGCTTTCTGTCTGCTCCAGATCCAGAGGAGGCTAATAGTAGTGGAGAAGTCAAGACATAAAAGAAGCGACACCTGAAAAGCACTGAAAGGAAACAAAACAGGACAAAAAGCACTTTCTTACGGAAAAAATACCGTCCTCTTTGTGACTAGTTTTCCTCACTGAAGTGACAGCAATGTAATTGTCTTTTTTTACAAATGACACTAACTGCACTCTGAAAACTTGGAACGAAGGCACAAAGGGATATTGATTGTGGTATCCCAACACAAAGCATAACATTTACAAATGGTAGGTGCTTAATACATGTTTGTTGAATGAATGGACATACTGAAAACGTCTCTGTTTAAGTGGAAGAGTAGAACCAGGCCAGAAGATGAGATAAGAATCTAATGGTATATGTAATAACACCCACATTTCTAAACATGTGTCTCTTTGTTCCTTATTTATTGCTTCCTTCCTTCTTCCCTCCATTACTTATTTCCTTCCCTTCCTGTCCCTTTGTTTGCCTTACTTCTTTCTGCTCTCCCATTCATTTCGTTCCTTCCTTTGTTGCCCCCCTTCCTTTCTCTCCCCACTCTTCTGAAATTGAAAGACCCAAGGTTGAAAGGGGCTAGATGACATTTCCAAGTTCCTCTATTGAGGTGAAGGCAGAGCTGGGACAAAGGCAACCTCTTTTGTCACCCAAACCAGGTCTCTTTTCGCTACATTATACACACTGCCCCCAGTTGAGATTTATGTCCAGTTGAAGAGAAGCTAGCTGTCACAATGGCACCAAAAGAAGCTCCCAACGGCACTCTATGCATTGCTCTGAAATTATTACATTTAAAGAAATTAGTGGCACTTCACACTCTTCTGTATCTCAGGAAGAAGAAATGCTTGGCCGCAATGGCCATTAAAAGGACAGACGAGTGATAGGAAGCAAATTTTGTTAGTAAGTATGTGTCAAAAAGTACAATATGCACGGGTTATCAACACAGTAAGTGTTCTCTAAAACCGACTGCTGTGAATTTCAGTTACAGTACGGAGCTTTGTCACACTTCAGCTGTATCCTCACAACACCCACATTAATTGAAAATATGAAAAATCTGTCAGTTCATACCGGTTTCTGTGTACAATTCCATAAACGCGCATGTAGGTTCTCCAGTTAAATCAGTCTGTTACTTTGGTATCACGTAGACATGGCCACAATTATAATTTTATTTTTTCTATTGGCCAGCGAATATTTTGGGAGGAACAAAACCTGAATACCCTTAGGACTTTGGCAGCCTCTCGGCCTGGAAACAAGTTAGTTAGCCATAGTCCCACCCAATAACATAAAAACTAATCATAAATACCCTTAGAGTATTTCACAGGGGTTTATGAGGGTCGGTTAAATGACAATCAATGCATAGAGGAAGTTTCCAAGGACAGTACAAAGCATTAGTCATTTTATTTTTTAAGTGTAGTGAAATGGTAATATTTGCTGAGGAAATAGGAAGTACTGTGAGGACCTGACCAACTTTATTTTCCGCCATGCACATTCTTACTTTTCCCCAGTGTAAGACCCACCGGCCTTATTCCGACGCCTTATTCCGGTCTGCGCTTTCCCCCCAGTGAGGAGACGAAGGCCACGGTAGATCGATGCAACAAGCAAGATGTTTATTGTTATTCCAGCTAGCTGGGGTCCAAGTGTCTGCCCGACACAGCGGGTTTCAACAAGGACCCCGAGCACTTAGAACTAAGGGTTTATATAGCATTTTCAAAGCATTTAACTCAGAGTAATTTCCCACAGCTATTATTCTTGCAAAACATACATCCTGGGGTTAGGCAGGATAAGACCATTCTTCAATTGTCAGGGCTGATATACATCCTGCGGTTAGGCAGGATAAGACCATTCTTCAATTGTCAGGGCGGTTCCGCCTTATTCCGGTGTTTATGATTGATTAACTTGTTTTTCTAGGCCTTACCCAGCTCCAGTTTTTAAAACGGCTTCTAGGCCCTTAAAATGGCTACTCTTATGCTAACTTATTTCTATTCTTACACCAGAACTAATGAGCCCTGATTCTGGGAACAGTGAATAATCACATCTGAGGTTCTTCTCAAATTTTGCTCTACTGTTGACTTTTTTGCCTGCATTTGTACCTTCCATTTAAATGTACTTTCTCATATATGTTTCACTTATTAGAAACTGCTTTAGGAAACCTGTTTTAATTTTTTATTTTTTTACCTTCAGTGATGATTATTAGCAGATGCAATTTCATTTAAGGAACTGGAAGGGGAGAAGCTGTAGGCAGGAATGATAATTTGGAAGCTACTGCTTGTGACTCAGTTAAGTTCTTGATGAGTGATAATCAAGAAAGCCATAAGGTATAAATAAGGAACATAGTACTGTTTTGTAAAATTCTGACCCAGAGTTATCTTTCAGTTTTTATCGGCTTTTCTAAAACATGATGAGTATTAATGATAAATTGGTATTTCAATAAAACATGATAAATTAGTATTTTCTAAGAACTGGAATTTTAGAACAAAGGTTATATCTAATGATAATGTCCAGCCAATGTACCTCATTTTTCTTTTCCATATTGATAGGAAGTGCTGAGATTGCAAAAACAACAAAAACTATAGAATAGAATAAGTCTAATAGAAAAAGTGTGTAGTTGAAGACAATTTATTGACATAATCTGCCTTAGAAATTCTTTACTACTTGTAATGAAGAGAACATAGCAAAGTTGAATCTTAAATATTGGAGATAAAATTCCAAGTCAATGTGCATCATGGGAAAGTTGACTGAGATGTGAGGTGGAGAGGACAGGGGTGGATGGAACCAGCTTGTGGGGCTTTTGCTGGTTTTGGGGGGTCTATCTTGAAGTTATACTGGGGGGAGCTAATATGTCATAAACCTCTTCAACTGATTGGGCTTGGAAACTTACCCCTGAGCATGTATGGAGGTTTCCTAATGCACATCCAGGATTCCTTCAGATGCAGAACTACAATCCCATGTAGCAACTAGTAGAAATCCATTTCTCCTTGAATGGTACGCTTAATCAGATTTAAATCACCTTTAAGGTAAATATTCTACCTTTCCCAAAGTCTAAGAACTCCTGAAAATATTTTGTATGTATTGTATTGTTTTATTTAATGCTTTATTACTTGTGACTTTGGTGTCCTATGACATTAAGCAAAAAAATTCATGTTAACTCACTAAACTACTTCCTGGCTTTTGCTTTTTTGTTTGTTTTTGGCTTTTATTGAATCCTACAATTTTAACTACTAAAGGCTTTGAAGCAACTTGTTAAACCAAGAGGCCATGGGTTTGGATTGCCTTGTTGCAAATCCCACTCCTGCTTTTGACTAGAAAGGCAATCTTAGGCAAACTTGATGAATTCTTTCAGTTGTATTTGGTAACTTGTGGGAGAGAAGTGTTATTTGGACTCCTTATTGACACAGTTGTGAGATTTTCATTATATACCATAGCTCATAGTAAGCATGGTGTTGAGCTCATAGCACCATTCAAGAATGATTAGCTATTATAATAACTACAGAATATAAAATGTATTTCTCTTCTCCCAGTGACTTGACTCTTACCATAAAACATGAATGGAGACTGAGGAGTGATGTGAGCAAGATGGCACAATAGGAACCCTCAGACCCCATGCCCTACAGAGACACCAACTTAACAATATATGGTCCAGAAAGACTGTTTAAGACTCAGTATCCCAGGAAAGGACAAAGCCAAGAACAACCACACTGAAAGGAGTAAAAAAACAAAAAATGGTGTTGCATTTCACCTGCAATAGCCCTTCCCCCAAGCCACTCTGGAAGCAGCCCAACCCACCACCTTAAAAAGTATCTCCAGCTAAAAACAGAAGATGCTGCTGGTGGGGAGCCAGTTATGGGAGGTGACCAGGAAAAGCACAGTGAACAAAGGTGTGGTTGTTAGGCACCTTTAATGTCATTGCCTTCTGCATTGATACAAGCTTCCAGAGCTGTATTGCACGTCCACTTTCTGGTACAGAGAGGGAGACACTCTTACAAATGGAGATTTCCCTTATAAATGTAATTTATCTTATAAAAGAGTAACTTTGACCCAGTTTTCAGAGCTTCTCCTGTGTGTGCTGTTTATTAAAAATAATCAGCCCCTAAAATCCTTATGCCAAAGAGGCATATTTTGGGCTGACATGTTTTGTCCCTCTTCAGTATAAACCAGTTTTAAAACCAGGAAAGGTATAATAAAATATACCTTCAAAGTTAGTAAAGGCAAAAAATACATTATAGAAAACAAAAAGTAAACCAAACCATGAATTGGGTGTGCTTATTCAAACGTTAGTTTTCCTATTTGGGTGTTTTTATCTTTTTACCAGTTGCCTCCCTTCTCTCTTTGAAACCTGTCCTGTAGATTTCCTTTATCTTGTGTGAAATCTTGCTCGGAGAGTAGAGAATGTAAGTCTGACCTCCTACGCAAAGTAAATTTCCCAGTGCCATTTAGAAGTTATTGTTTTGCTGGGGTTATCAGTGTATTTAGCATATCACTTTACCCTGAATATTCACTCACTGAAGCAGGAAGAGGCAGTGGGCAGTATTTGAGGCCACTTTTTATTTTTTATGTTTTTATTTTTGAGTTTCTATGTGTCGCTCCAGGAGGAGTGGGTTCCCTGCTCTGCACAAGTTCACTCTTGTGGGTAAAATTGCAGTATTTCCATAATGTCTCGCCTGGCCTTTGTGCATCTCCATATCAATAGGTGTTTACAAGGGGTGGAAAAGAGGAGCCATCTCCATATCAATAGGTGATTAAAAGGGTGGGGGAGCAAGGGTATATCTGGACCAGAGAGGGTTGCTGGGGTCTGTTTGTATGGTGGGGTTGCAAAAGACACAGGCAAGCAGAAGTGGATGACTTGGATGACTGCTTGTAAGCAATAAATGAGTTTCTCCCACTTTATTTCTCCCTTTGACTGATTTCAGCTTCAGAGGTAATTTGCCCCAGGCTGGGAACTTATTTTCCCCTGAGAGTTACAGCTATGTATTCAGGAAGACCAAATGTAAGTCTGGGGAAAGGAAATTCCGGGGAAAAATACCTCTAAAAACAGAAATCTCTCAAAGGGAGAAATAAAGTTTAAAATCCGCTTATTGCTCACAAACTGCAGTCCCGGGCTGTCACTCTTTCCTGCTCCAGGAGAAGCAAAACCGGGCCTCCCCTCAGCTCTCAGGTACAGATAAGCCCTCCTTGCCCAGGTAGTTGCCCAGTGATACGGAGATGAACTTCTCTCCACCCCTGAGGGGTGATGCAAATGCACTAAAGCCATACTTCTTTCCACCTTTGAACACCTATTGATATGCAGATGTACCAAAGGCAGGTGAGATAGTCTGGGAATGTTACAATTTTACCCACACCAAATAACAACAATGGAACATTGGGGTAAAAAGGGATTCATACCAAGCTTTATTCTCACAGCTATGTACAAGCAGCAGGCCCGCTTCTGTCTCTGGCCCAGCTACAGCCTCTGCTCCCCAGGCGCTACCTCCGCTGGTGGCTCTGCCCTCATTTCCTCCTGCTTCCCGGCACCAGGCTCTCTTCTCCCTTCTTAGAAACAGGGCTCCAGGTCTTCTCTCCCCTACTTCCTAACATGGGGCAGAACTCTGTGGGCGAGTCTCTCTGGTAACTGGCAGATGCTATGCCCAATTACATCCAGGTGCTTGTGTTTTCTCTCCACCCTTCCCACTCCCCCCACCCCTCCCCTTTACTTCTGTGACTTGACAGTTTGCCCTGGGCAGCTCTAGCAGCCAGTAAACAGCTCACTGCCAATGGGCATGGAAATAGGCTAAGTATCTATACAATGGGTGATATTAGAGTCAGGCAGAATCCTGGCCATAAACTTTCCATTTTCCTTACAATATGCCATGTCAAACACTGTATTAAAGAAACAACAAAGACAAAAACAAAAGATCACACGGTCCTTAGTTTTCTTAGGGACTACTATACTAGAAACTCAATTTGAACAAATGTAGGCACAAAGGGGACTTTACCAACTCCACCAACTGTAGGAAAAGGGGGAAGTGGTATAGCCAGGCCTCAGAGAGAGTGGGAATAGTGGCATGCTCTTTGCCAGGCTCCATTTCTCTGGGTTGGTGATGCCGGGGTTCTTGTTCACGAAGCCGAGGAATGAGCTTCACAAACACTCAAGGTAGGAGAGCAAGGTACGGGCTTTTATTTAGAAATAAAGTGAGAGAATAGAGCTCCTGGCTCATGCCAGGAGGGGACAAGAGAGCCCGTAGTGGTGCGTTGCCTAGGGGTTTTTATAGGCAGCTGAGGATTTTTCGAGAACATCAAAAAAAGGCTTAGGGGTGTGGATTTGTACCTCCTGCCCTGCCCTCAAGGTGGGCTGGGTCATAGTCTGATTGCTGGGGCTGACACCAGAGTCATGGGTTATGCTGATACCCTTGAGGGACACTCAAACATTCCAGGCCAAGTTGCTCCTGGCCTTTTGACCTGTAACTGATCTCACTGAAGATGTCTATATCTTTACCCTAGAGGATTAGTGTGACCTTGACTTTGCATAATGCTTAGCACAGAGTTTCAGTAGGGACTTCTTTGCCCATTGTTACATCGCTCTGACTGTAAATATTCCGCCCTGCTTTTCCCCGGAGGCCCTCACCCTACTCTGACTACACCCACGATCCCTATCTCAGTGGTCTCCCTTCATCTTCTGTAAGCCAGCTTTATCCACATGTTTTCTAGTAGCCCTCCCTCTCCCCCTTTTTTTGCATGGTTACTTATTTTTTATTCTCTTCTCTCTTTTCTTTTTCTCCCTCATTTCATTGAAATAGTTGATATCCAATATTGTGTTGGTTTCAGGTGTACAACATAGTGATTTAACAATTATATACATCACTAAACAGTCACTAGGATAAGTGTAGTTGCTGTCAACATACAACAGATATAATATTACCTACTATGTTTTGTATACTGTACTTTCATCTCTGTGACTATTTTATAATTGGATGTTTGTACCTCTTTATCCCCTTCATCTGTTGTATCCATCCCACATCTCCCTCTCCTATGGTAACCACCAGTCTGTTCTCTGTGTTTACCAGTCTATTTCTATTTTGCTTGTTTTGTTCTGTTAAGTTGCACATATAAATGATATCATATGTTTTTGTCTTTCTGTGTCTGACTTATTCACTTAGCATAAGATTCTCTAAGTCTATCCATGTTGTTGCAAATGGTAAGATCTCATTCTTTTTTATGGCTGAGTAATATTCCACCGTATATATGTACCACTTCACCTTTATCCATTCATGTATTGATGAACACTTAGGTTGCTTTCATATCTTGGCTACTGTAAAGAATGCTGCAATAAACATAGGAATGTATACATCTTTTCAAATTAGTGATTTTCTTTACTTCAGGTAAATCCCCAGAGGTGGAATTACTGGATCACATGGTGTTTCTATTTATTTTTCAGTTTTTTTGGAAACCTCCGTAGTGCTTTCCACAGTGGCTGCACCAATTAACATTCCCACCAACAGTGTAGGAGGGTCCCCCTTCCTCCACATCCTCACCAACACTTAATATTTCTTGTCTTCTTGATTTTAGCCATTCAGGCTGGTGTGAGGTGATCTCTCATTGTGCTTTTGATTTGCATTTCCCTGGAGATTAGTGACGTTGTGCATCTTTTCATGTGCCTGTTTGATCAACTGTATGTCTTCCTTGGAATAAGGCCGATTCAGGTCCTCTGCCCATTTTCTAATCAGATTACTTTATTATTTTTGGTGTTAAGTTGCATGGGTTCTTTATATTTTTTCGATGGTAACCTACCTTATTGGCTATATCATTTGCAAATATCTTCTCTCATTCAGTAGCTGAGTTTTCATTTCTGTTGGTGGTTTCCTTTGCTTGGCCTCAACAGCTCTTGCCCTCACAACCTTACCACTAGTGAAGGACTGACCAGAGCTAAAGTCCCAGAACACATTGTACAACTGTGATTGGCAGCCTCCACTAGATTCCATTTTTTGCAGTGAAAGTGCAAATGACTGAGCTGTGGTGTGTGCTTTCAAGTGGATTAGTAAGTATTTTGTTGAATCAAAATAGATTTGGAAGAAAGTCCTCTCCCCCCAGGCCTATATCAGTTCAGTAAGATAAAATGGTGTGGATGGATTCAAATATTATTCCATGGGGCATTTCCCAAATTTATTTTTCACCCATCTATTACTCCCTTTCACAGAGAAAGTTTAAAACAGCTTTGTTTGGAGTAAATACCGAGTTTTCTGTCTGGATACGATCATTTTTCTTTGAATGACTACTCGTCTATAAGTCCTTGATTTAAAATTACTGCTTGGATCCTGTAGTTTTCTCCTCCTCCTCTCCTCCTTCCAATATACAGCTAAATACTGCTTGTGATATTTTATGTCTAGGTATCTATTCAAGTCAATTTTGTTAACTTATTTCTCCATAGGAAGGAGAAAGCCGTGCCCCTTCTGGCTCATGGAAGGATTTTATCTCATTTTACAGAATGTTCTATGCAGCATTCATTTTAGTTTCCCTTCATACGATGGATTGCAGATACCTCTCTTCCTAGGTCATGTCAGTTTGTCGCTAAAGTATAAAATGTGAAGATTTGCAGGTGTCTTTCCAAAATAAATATTTTCCATTCACCCTAAGGCAATTATAAAGATCACTGGAAAATGTAGAATGAGGGAGAAATCTTTATGGTGGGAAAAAAACCAGAAATACCCTTTGGTTTATCCGACCAAAGGGGACGGTCCGAAATGGGGAGCAGCATAGTATGCTGAGGGATTTGTTACAACATTATGCACTAAAAAGTGAACCTCCCCATGACAGGTGTTTAAACCAGGTCATAAAGGGCCAATTTGGACATGAGAGACTGATTTCTGCATCACAGAAACATCCTCAAAGAGTTTGTGCTGAGGAAACTACCCCATACAGGCTGATCTGCAAATGCGCGATGATTTCCAGTCCCCCCTCGAGGTATAATCTCCTGCAGCCAAGGAATCCCTTTCCCCCTGGGAATCACAAGCGGCTTTAACAGTGACGTTCTGTTCTGTTACTTTCCCCTTGATTTGCTAAAGGTGGTTGTGAAACGATGAATCATCTGTGAGCACTGTGAGGCTATGAAACTCAAGACTTCAGTGCCTGGTTTACTGAGCACTACACGCCGGGTACAGCAGCGCCGATGGCAGCAAGGGTCCAAGGGTCGTTCCAGGGAAACAGAGAAAGCCTGTTTCCTTCTCAGTCTTGTAGATGGAACTCTACCTTCAGCTGCCAACTGCCGGGCTGCTACACTACCTGGTTAGGGTGGGAAGTGCTTCTTCATAAGAATTAACTGACGAATAATAAGTCATAAGAACATCCCTGCAGCCAAAACCTACCAACACATATGCCCAGCAGGTAAGGCTCCCCATTGCTCATCTTACAAAGGCGTTTGGTATGTCCTCTGTTCCTGGAAATAAAACTAGATGTGGGCCACCAACTCGGGCAACTTACCTTTTACTTGTGCAATCAAACAAGCTTTTTTTTTTTTTTTTTTTTAATTCTGAAAAGGGTGTAGAAGTTTAGTGCACTATCCCAAGCCAATTTATTAGTTCCCTGTTAGCTTCTTTCTTCTTGTACTTTCTGTCCCTTCATTCCAAGAGCACTTCGAAGGTTTTCCTTACTCTTCACCCTTAGCCTCTCATTCTTCAGCATCACTGGGTCACACATTCATTTAGTACATATTAAAGACCAGGTACGGAGCAGCCCTGACTTTCAAGATGCTCAGCATAGCATTAGGGCCAAGGGCAGTCTGTCCTAAATAGAGCACTTTGGCATATTTATTATTTTGAATTAAAAGTTACTTAAGAAACAGCCAGTGCAGGAGCAGCAGTCTGACCCACCTCTGTCTCCAGAAAGCAGGAAATAAATCTCCCTTATGAAAGGTACCCTCCCTGTACCAAGAGGTAGAGAGACATCCTTATCACCACAGATCAGGGATTCTGAGCCAAGAAGCCTGAAAAAACGAACCTGGTTACTTTTTACTAATTTATGACTTTAGCCCAAATTCTGTTTAGAATTCCTTAAGCTCCCAAACGTAAGTTTCCTTTGTCCTGTCATTTCCTCACAGATTTTTTTTGTCTCTTTGTCTAAACAGTATAAAAATTACCTGCCTTGGTAATTTCTTGAGGTCTCAATATCATGATTGGGCCTCTGTGCCCGTGTAATTGAACTTTGTTTTTTCCTCCTGTTAATCTGTCTTATATCGATTTAATTCTTAAATCGGCTAGAAGAACCTTGAAGGGAAGAGGAAAATGTTTCCTCTGCAACAGGAGAGAAGAGGACACGGGGAAGAGAATCAGCCGTTGCCCTGCTGTACGAGGAGACTAGAACAAAGCATCTCCTGCGTCAGCCTGAGGACGGTGAGGACGCCTCAAGTGAGCTGATTCTTGAGGGACAGGCAAGGACTAGGCACAAAGATCAGCATACAGGCAGAGGAGGAGAAAAAATTCCAGCAAGCGGCATTGCATGGCCAAAGCCTCAGAGGTTTGAGGGACCTCAGCACAGTGAAGAAAGATAGACAGTGGGTCTGAAATAAGCGGGGTGTGTGTTCGTGTACGCATGTGCATGCTCACACACATGCAGTGATGGTGGTGGTGATGGTGATAATATAGTGGAAAGTCTGTGACCTTATCAGCCGCCTGCCTCAATACAGCTTTCAATGTTCTCAGGGATGGGGATAAGCCCACTGCCCACAAGGCACATGAAAACATTTCCATTCTCCCATGAATATGGGCATCAAACTGGGAAAAAAAAAAACAGAACCAAGCATGTGATTGCCTTTATGCAGGCATAAATCCAGAGAGAGATGGGAGACGTTGAGGACTGAGGTAGAGGGGCAATTTCTAAGCCCTTCCTGTGCTGGATTTCTGCAGTGTGACTTCTTATTACCAGTATTACTGTACCTTTTTTGAGGTGCTGCATGTTTACACTGCTTCTAATAACCTCCAATGTTCAACTAAAAATCCAAATATAGATGGACACCAATTTATAAATGCACTGTGCCCCCACATCCCCTTTCTCAGTGAGCTGTTTTATCCACAGTGCGCTTGCCCATAGAAGCAGTGTCACAAAAGGCAGCAAGCCCTTCACTTCAGCTTATCCACTGCACACGTAAAGCCTCCCTCGTTCTACTGAAAAGTCCCATGGGTTTTAACAAATGAGTAGTGTGATGCACCTAGCATTACATTACACAAAATCGCTTCACTGTCCCCTCAAATCCCCTTTGCTTCACATATTGACTCCTCACCCGCACTCTGAACATCTGGGAATCCCTGATAATATTTATTATTTCTATAGTTTTACCTTTTCCAGAACATTATATAGATGGAAAGATTCAGGATATCTCCTCAACCCCCTTCAGCCCCCACCCCATTTTCCCTATTTTTAATATCTTGAATTAGTATGGTACACTTGTTACAACTGATGAACCAGTATGGATACATTATTTTTAACTGAAGGCTCATTGCTTGTGTTTTATATTCTGTGGGTTATGAAGTATGTATAATGACATGTATCCATCATTACAGTATCATACAGAATAATAATTTCACTTCTCTAAACATCTCCTGTGCTCCACCCATTATCCTACCCTCTCTCTCTCTGAGAATCCCTGACAACCACTGATGTTTTTACTTTCTCCACAGTTTTGCCATTCCAGAATGGCATGTGTTGGAATGATACCTTACATAGCCTTTTCAGATTGGTTACTCTCATTTACCAATATGCACTTAAATTTCCTCTATGTCTTTTGGTGGCTTAATAGCTCATTTGTGTTTTATCACTGAATAATATTCCACTGCATGGATGTACCACTTTGCTCTTCCATTCTCCTATTGAAGTGCATCTTGGTTGCTTATAACTTTGGGCAGTTATGAATAAAGCTGCTATAAACCAATTTTTGTGGGAAATAAGATTTCAAGTCAATTGGGAAAATACCAAAAATATGATTATTGGATCTTAGGCTTAAACCTTGTTTCTATAAGAAGCTGCCAAACTGTCTGCCAAAATGTCTATACCATTTTGCATTCCTATCAGTAATGAATGAAGGTTCCTATTGCTCCACATCTTCACCACTACTTGATCTTGTCAGTATTTTGGATTTTAGCCATTCCAATATTTGTATAGTGTTTTAATTAGTGATTTCCGAATGACATAATTTTTAAAATTTTGGTATCATTAATCTACAATTACAGAAAGAACATTATGTTTACTAGCTTTCCCCCTTCACCAAGTCCCCCCCACATACCCCTCCACAGTCACTGTCCATCTGCGTAGTAAGATGCTGTAAAATCACTACTTGTCTTCTCTGTGTTGTGCAGCCCTCCCCGTGCCCCCCACGCACTGTACATGCTAATCGTAATGCCCTCTTTCTTTTTCCCAGCCCTTATCCCTCCCTTCACACCCATTGTCTCCAGTCCCTTTCCCTTTGGTAACTATTAGTCCATTCTTGGGTTCTGTGATTCTGCTGCTGTTTTGTTCCTTCAGTTTTCCTTCGTTCTTATACTCCACATGTGAGTGAAATCATTCGGTACTTGTCCTTCTCCGCTTGGCTTATTTCACTGAGCATAATACCCTCTAGCTCCATCCATGTTGTTGCGAATGGTAGGATCTGTTTTTTTCTTATGGCTGCGTAATATTCCCCGAATGACATAATTTTGAGCTTACTTTCATATGCTTTCTTCTAATCTGTATGCCTCTTTTGGATGAGATATTTACTCCAAACTTTTGCCTATGTTTTAGATAAGTTTATGGTTGAGTTTTAAGAGTTCCTTGCATATTTTAGATTTTATCATATATGTCCTTTATCTTATAAATGTTTTGTGAAGATTTTCTCTATGTGTGTGGCTTTTCTTTTCATCAACTGATAGTGTCTTTCACAGAGACGTTTTACTTTTCAATGAAATCCAATTTATCAATTTTTTTCTTTCATGGATTGTGTTTTTGATGTTTTATTGAGAAGGTCATTGCCAAACCCAAGGAAACTGAAACTTTCTCCTATGTTATTTACAAAGAATTTTATAATTTTGCATTTTATATTTAGGTCTTTGATCCATTTTGAACAAACTTTTGTGAATGGTGTAAGGTTTGTTTCTGGATTCAGTTTTTTGCACATGAATGTCCAGTTGTTACAGCATCATTTGTTGAAGAGACTATTTCTCTCTATTGTATTGCCTTTACTTTTTTGTCAAAGATGTGTTGATTATATTTGTGTGCATTTATTTCTAGGCTATTCTCTTCCATTGATCTATATATTTGTTCTTTTGCCAATACCACGCTATCTTGATTATTATAAGCTTTTATCAAATCTTGAAATTGAGGAGCATCAAGTTCTCCAATTTTGTCCTTCTTCAGTATGATGTGGGTTTTTCCAGGTCTTTTGCCTTTCCACACAAATATTAGAATCAGTATCCCAATATTTATAAATTCCTTGCTGGGATTTTGGTGGGATGGCATTGAAACTACAGGTTGAGCTAATAGATACTGTAACAGTATTGAATCTTCTAAATCGTGAACATGGCCTAACTCTCACTTATGCTCTTCCTTAGTTTCTCCAACAGTGATAATTAGTTTGCTTTTCATTTTTATTAAAGTATTATTGATTTACAATCTTACGATGATTTCAAATACACAATACAGGGGAGTCAACATTCACCCCTATTATCAAGTCCTCACCCACTCCATTGATGTCACTATCAACAAAGTAAGATGTTATAGAGACATTAATTGTATTGTCCGTGCTGTACTACTCTCCCTGTGACCAACCTGTAATGCGATTGTGAATTATACCGCCCCTTAATCCTCTTCTCCTTCCCTCCCCACCCTCCCCAACCCCTCTCCCTTGGTGATGACTAGTCCCTTCTTAGTGTCTATGAGTCTACTACTATTTTGTTCCTTCTCTTTTGCTTTGTTTTTATTCTCCACAAATGACTGAGATCACTTGATATTTGTGTTTCTCTGCCTGGCTTATTTCACTGAGCATAATACCCACTAGACCCATCCTTGTTGTTGCAAATGGCAAGATTTCTTTTATTTTATGGCTGAATAGCATTCCAGTGTGTACATATACCACCTCTTCTTTATCCATTCGTCTATTGATGGACACATAGGTTGCTTCCATATCGTGGCTATTGCAAATAGTGCACTGTTAAACTTAGGGGTGCATATGTCTTTTTTTTTTATTAAGGTGTTATTGATATACACTCTTATGAAGGTTTCACATGAAAAAAAATGTGGTTACTACATTTACCCATATTATCAAGTCCCCACACATACCCCAATGCAGGCACTGTCCATCAGTGTAGTAAGATGCCACAGATTCACTATTTGCCTTCTCTATGCTACACTGCCTTCCCCGTGACCCCTCACACTATGTGAACTAAACATAATACCCCTCAATCCCCTTCTCCCTCCCTCCCTACCCGCCCTCTAAACCCCTCCCCTTTGGCAACCCCTAGTCCCTTCTTGGAGTCTGTGAGTCTGCTGGTGTTTGGTTCCTTCAGTTTTGCTTTGGTGTTAAACTCCACAAATAAGTGAAATATTTTGGTGTTTGTCTTTATACACAAGGCTTATTTCACTGAGCATAATACCCTCTAGTTCCATCCATGCTGTTGCAAATGGTAGGATTCGTTTTCTTCTTATGGCTGAATAGTATCCCATTGTGGATATGTACCATCTCTTCTTTATCCATTCATCTACTGAAGGACAATTAGGTTGCTTCCATATCCTGGCTATTGTAAATAGTGCTGCGAAAAACATAGGGGTGCATATGTCTTTTTGAATCTGAGAACTTGTATTCTTTGGGTATATTCCAAGAAGTGGGATTCCGGGGTCAGATGGTATTTCTATTTTTAGTTTTCTGAGGAACCTCCATATTACTTTCCACAGTGCTTGAACTATTTTAAATTCCACCAACAGTGTAGGAGTGTTCCCCTTTCTCCACATCCTCGACAACATTTGTTGTTGTTTGTCTTTTGTATGTTGGCCATCCTAACTGATGTGAGGTGATATCTCATTGTGGTTTTAATTTGCATTTCCCTGAGGACTAGTGATGTGGAGCATCTTTTCATGTGCCTCTTGGCCATTCATATTTCTTCCTTGGAGAAGTGTCTGTACAGGTCCTCCACCCATTTTTTAATCGGATTATTTGTTTTTTGGATGTTGAGGTGTATGGGTTCGTTGTATATTTTGGATGTTAACCCATTATTGGATAACTAATTTATGAATATATTCTCCCATAATGTAGGATGCCTTTTTGTTCTACTGATGGTGTCCTATGATGTACAGAAGCTTTTTAGTTTGATGTAGTCCCACTTGTTCATTTTTGTGTTTGTTTCCCTTTCCCGAGGAGATGTGCTCAGGAAAAATTTGCTCATATTATATGCAAGAGGTTTTTGCCTATGATTTCTTCTAAGAGTTGTATGATTTTGTAACTTACATTCAGGTCTTTTATCCATTCTGAGTTTACTTTTGTGTATGGAGTTAGACAACAATCCAGTTTCATTCTCTTACATGTAGCTGTCCAGTTTTGCCAACAACAGTTGTTAAAGAGGCTGTCTTTTCCCCACTGTATATCCAGGGCTCCTTTATCATATGTTAATTGGCCATATATGTGTGGGTTTATATCTGGGCTCTATTCTGTCCCATTAATGTATGGTTGTGTTCTTGTGCCAGAACCAAATTTTTTTGATTACCGTGGCTTTGTAGTGGAGCTTGAAGTCACGGAGCGTAATCCCCCAGCTTTGTTCTTTCTCTGGATTGTTTTGGCTATTTGGGGTCTTTTGTGGTTCCATATCAATTTTATAACAATTAGTTCTAGTTTGCTGAAGAACGCTGTTGGTATTTTGACAGGGATTGCATTGAATCTGTAGATTGCTTCAGGCCAAGGCCAGATGGCCATTTTGACAATATTAATTCCTCCGATCCATGAGAACAGGATAGATTTCCATTTATTGTTGTCTTCTTTAACTTTTTGCTTTATCTTTGTTTTTGTGCAGTTTAGATATGATGTGCATAGATGTGGCTTTTTGGTTGTTGTTTTTGTTTTTTGTTTTTGGGTTTGTTTTTGTTTTCATTTGGTATTTAGCCTGATTGGTGTTCTATGAGCTTCTTGAATCTGTGGTTTGGTGTCTGTCAATAATCGGGGGCTTCTAGGCCACAAATATTTCACATATTTTATTTTCCTGTACTCTCTCTCTTTGGCTTCTGATACTCCAATTACACATAATGTACAGCTTTTAATAGTGTACCCATGCTCTTAGATGTTCTGTTCTATTTGTTCTTTTATCTCTTTGCATTTACACTTGACAAGGATCCAATATCTCCTGATAAGCCAGTGAAAGTTTTCTTAATTTCTGATACTTTTTTGTGTCTAGCATTTACTTTTGATTTTCTTAGCATTTCTAACACTTGTCTTATTCTACCCATCTGCATCCATTTTTCATATTGTCATTGTTTTACCACTACAACCATGAGCTTATTAATCACAGTTGTTTTAAATTTCCTTTCAAATAACTCCAACATCTATGTCATATCTAAGTCTGGTTCTGATGCTTGTTTTATTTCTTCAGACTGTTTTTCCTTGTCTTTTGGCATCCCTTTTAATTTTGTGTTGAAAGCTAGACATGTTATATCAGGTAATAGAAACTGAGGTAAACAGGCATTTAGTGTATTTATGTTAATCTTGCTAGGAGTTTGGCTGTGTTTAATGTTTGGTGTAGCTACAGGTACCAGAAATTTCAAAGTGGTCTACTATCCTTGGGTTTTTTTCTCCTCTGGACTTTAATTTTCCCTAAGAATTCTCCCTCAGAGAGACTCTGTCTTGCAGCTCTTTCATCTCTCATCCACTGTTACTATACTGGAGCCCTGTTAGTAAAGTGGTAAGATATGGGATTGGGAGCATATTCTACAATATTTTGATTAAATCTCAGTCTTTTAGCAGCACTGTGTGTCATGGCCTTTGCAAGAGTGTCTTCAGTGATATAGCTTCCCCTCCCTGCCTGAGATCTGTATTCCCTTCCCTGGCTGCATCATCACAGTCTGTTCCTGTGAAGCCCAGAACCTTGTTGACTATGTTTTTTCCCCGTTTCTGTGAGATAGGAATAGCAGAGGAGGCTGGAATGGAATTCCTTTCTCTTAACTGTGATAAGGCTCTGGAAAAGTCTTTTTTCCTCATAGAATCATTTTAGAGAAGGCTCAGAGCATATTTCACGATGGTTACTCTTGTCTTTTCCTTGCCAGAGCCATGAGGGGATGTTTTTTGGATTTCACTAGGACAGCCTAGTAAGGTTCCTGGAGATAAAGCCCACAAAAGCATAGAGGCTCTCCTAAGACTGTGGCCCTCCAAGAATTTCCTCACTCTCATGCTAATCCATGCCTAGCTTCCAGCTGTTCTTTTTTCATACCAATTTATGATTCCACCAACTTCTTGTCTGGTTAAACAGATCTTGGCTGTGTCTCTCTGGATATGCTTGCGTCCTCAGATTTTGGGATAGCAATTTGCCCTGTGACCTTAGTTCTCTGGTGCATCCAAAAGAAGTCATTAATTTTCAATTTGTGCAGCTTACTCTTGTTGGAAAGATGGGAGCAACAAAGTGAAAACATTTCTATGCATAGATTAGGCTACTTATATTCATGAAGGTCAAATAGAGAATATGTAACTTATTCTAGTTCATTCATAGAGTTAATATTCAAAGTTGAAATATTTTTAGGAAGAAAGTTTTATATGCAATGAGAACATACATGGCAAACCTGAAATAAAACTAAGCTTGCATTAAATTTGTGCCAGTATAATTCCATCTGTGTGAATTTGGTTCCCAGCAGATATTTACATACTTCAGACTATGTGTGAAACATGCCCCACCAATACCCAGATGCACAAGAGTAAAACCGCCCAACTCAGGGAGCTGACATTCAGTTGCAGATAGACTAGTGAATAAAGAATATGACAAATATGGTATAAGGAAATAGCAGCATGATATGGGAAGCATGCAATGATTCTCAATTTGAAATTACAATTTTAGTGTGAGTTTTCTATATATTCATTTAGATTTCTGTTCTAAGCACTTTGCAATGCACTTGGCAAAGAGGTTTGTCCCCAGGAGACCATGTGACTTTGGAGGATACTAGGGACAATGTAATGAGGAGTTCTGCACATAAACTGCATTAACATCAGTGTTAATCCCCATTTCCCTAATCAGCTTATTGAAAACCATCTCCAATACTGATATTTGTCTATGTTATCTTCTAAGAACTTTATGGTTCCATTTTCACAGGAATACACTTATTTAATTCTCAAGAAAAGGACATAGATTTTAGACATCACAAGCTTAAATGGTAGAAAACAAAACCAAAACTGTTATTATTGTTTCCTTGGAGAACTACATATAATATATTGTCTCAGAAAGCAGAGCTTGGCACTCTACAAAGAATAACAGAGTCACCTGACTAGCACCAGGACATGTGTCGCCCTGATTTCCATTGATTAAATCAGCAGGCTCCATGGTATCCAAGGCTTAAGGAAATCTCTGTACTGTGCTGTAAAATCGTTACTAGTTTTTTAAGCTCCTAAAGTTTGTACTCAATTATTTCCTTTGCTTTTATATTGTCCTCCTGATCTGGACCTAGACTGATATGTGAATCTCCTTTGCATCTTGACAATACATACGTACCACTTGCTGACAAAAAAGTGCTATAACTCTGAGCTATCTCTCAGGCCACTTAATGAAACTCATTTTTTCTATGCCTCTATTATTTTAATTTTCCTTTTCTCAGACCCTCACATCACAGACATTATGTGTCTCACAAACTCTATCAGGGGTACTGATTTTTCTTAATAAACTAATAGTAGTGCCTCAGATTTTATACTCTCTGAAAGGCTAAGGAAAGGAAGACTAGGGCTTAGAAGAAAATACTGAAATGCTTCCGTAATGTAAAGCAGAGTCACATATCTTATTTTTATCCTTTAGGGAACTACCATTTGTTCTTTTTGCTAGACCAAAGAAATAGGACAGACAGATGTGTGCCCAAGTACATGACTTAACAGAGTCCTTTTCAAGAGAATAGTGGTGGTGTTTTAGACTCAGTGTTTATGTTGTTAAAGCCTCCTGATGAATAAGCAGGGTCCCTTCTCTGCCCTCTTTTCGTACATGAAGGCTGTGAAAAATTTTAAAGGACCAAAGGTTTTTATAATTCATGGCACATGGTGTTCCTCTCTGTGTGTGTCTGTAATCTTAAGTGGCCTTTAAGATGTCTCTTTACCTCTGGCCTCCCTGTTTTAAATGCTAGAGCATGAAACCTGAATGGCTTCTATGGCAGTCCCCTGGCCTTGCCTTGCAAACACTGGCCGGCCAGCCAATCTAGTTACAACAGACCTGATGCCGGCCTTTGTGATAGTCAGTAATCCAAGGTGTCACACCTGAACTCAGTCTCTCCATTGAGCACCACACTGGATAGAGAAGGAGTCCAAAATGGTGGTATAGGAAGACCCTTCCATGAACACACTGTACCTACACAAACATCTGGGGCAATCCCTCCTGTAGAAGATCTGAAGGTTGACTGAAAAGCTTCCGCACAACAGAGACTAGAGACACCACATAGGGAACAGCAGGAGAAACGGAGACACGGTAGTGATGCGAACCCCACTCCCAACATGGCGACTTGCAGTAGGAAGGGGTATCACTGAGGAAACTGTACACGGATTCACCCACCCTGGGACATAGAGAAAAATAACTGTGTTTTAAAGGCCAACTGGTATATAAGTAAAGGAAACCAAATGGTGGGTGGGGGAACTGCTGGACTTCTCTCTAGGGTCAGAGGTGCTGGTGAGTGCCATTATATACATTCCCTCTCCACCTTTAGTGTGATGGGGAGTAGGGTCCAGGCCCTCTAGCTAGATTGCTGCCTCAGTGAGCTCTAGGCCACTAGCCTGCAACTCCAGGCCACCCCAACTGCACCCCAAGTTGGCTTCCCTGCCAGCGCCTACCCAAGCTTCAAGCTCCAGGCATCCCACCAGGATGGAACCAGTGCAGAGCACACTGGGACACTTCTAGCCCATACCAGGTCCAGCCATAGTGCCAGTGTGCACCCTGCACAGAACACCCAAGTCCCCCCCCGAACCATGCCCAATTGGGTCAGCTTCTGCCATCCCACCGGGGTACCTCCTATGCAGAGTGCCCTGGGATCCCCCTAGCCTATGCCTGCTTTGGCTTCAGCTGTCCTGCCAGGGTACCCCCTATGCAGAGCACCCCCAGATCCTCCAGTTCATGCCTATTTTGGCACCAGCCATCTTGCCTGAGATCTCCCTGTATGGAACACCCCTGGACCATTAGCCTAAGCCCATCTTGGCTCTAGCTATCCTGCCAGTGTGCCCCAGGACCCTCTGGCCCATGCCTGCTTTGGGTCCAGCTGTCCCACCAGGGCAGCACCAGCACAGAGCACCGTAGACCCCCTAGGCTGTGTCTGCTACAGTTTCAGCCAGCCAGCCAGTCAAAGCTGCGAGGCACACACAGTCTACACAGGAGATGTTCCTATACAAGGTCACTGCTTGAAAACTGGGAGAGGTAGCTATTTTGCCCAATTCATAGAAGCTAACACAGAATGTCAACACAAAAAACAAAACAAATGTGAGACAGAGAAATATGCTTGCAATGACAGAACAAGACAAAATTTCAGGAAAAGAGCTATAAGTAATCTACCTGATAAGGAGTTCAAAGCAATGGTTATAAGATGCTCACTTGACTTGAAAGAAGAGTGGATAAACTCAATGAGAACTTGAATATAGGGACAGGAAGTAAAAAAAGAACCAGTCAGAGCTGAAGAGTACAATAGCTGAAAGAAAAAATATACTAGAGGGAACCAACAGATTAGAAGATGTAGAGAATGAATCAGTTATCTGTAAGGCAGGTAGTGGAAAGGAACCATGCTAGACAGCAAATAGGAAAAAAAACATAGTAAGGAGGGTTAACGGATCTCTGTGACAACTGCAAGCATAATAACATTTACATTATACAGGTTCTACAAAAAGAAAGTCAGAGAAAGGGGCAGAAAACTCATTTGAAGAAATAATAGCTAAAAATCTCCCTAGCCTGGGAAGGACACAGATATCTGGGTCCAGGAAGCACAGAGAGCCGCAAAGAAGATTAAGTCAAGGAGGTGCACACCAAGCCACATGACTAAAATGCCAAAGGTTAAAAATTAAGAGAATCTTAAAAGCAGCAAGAGAAAGGCAGACAGTTACATACAAGGGAAAATCTCATAAGGCTATTGGCTGATTTTTCAGCAGAAACTTTGCAGGCCAGAAGGGAGTGGCATGATATATTCAAAGTTCTTAATGGGAAAGGTTATGACCAAGAATATTCTACCCTGCAAGGTTATCATTCAGAATTGAAGGATATAAGGAGTTCCTTAGACAAAAAAATTAAAGGAGTTCATCTCTAGTAAACCAGCTCTATAATAAATGTGAAAGGGACTTCTTTAAACAGGCCATAACTAGGAGTAAGAAAATTATGAAAGGTTCTCGGAAAGAGGGCAGTGGTCAGCCTGCTCCGGTGTCTCTGGACGAACACAGTAAGCCCGATCTGGGAGTGCGGAGCAAAAAGCTGGAGACTGGAACCAGTGTCTCGGTCTTGGTGAACGGCTGTCATCGGGATGGTTTGCTTCGGCCACCAGAGAGCGAACTGGAAGGAGTACCGCCCCTTCCAATCCCCGCCTCCCTCGCTCCTCCCCCCCGCCTCCCCCGCCACTCCTCCTTCCCGCCTCTCCCCGCCCCTCCCTTCTCCCCCGCCCCGCCCTCTGCACGCCTCTCCCCGCCCCTCCCATCGCCCCCCGCCCCGCTTACTCCCGCCCCGCCCCCGCCCCGCCTCCTCCTCCCCCTCGCCCCGCCCCGCGTTCAGCCGCCCCTCCCTTCGCCCCCCGCCCCTCATACCCCTGCCCCTCCCTTCGCCCCCCGCCCCTCCGTTCTCCTCCTCCCCGCCTCCCTCCGCCCCTCCCTTCTCCCCCGCCAGCATACCCCTGCCCCTCCCTTTACCCCCCGCCCTTCCGTTCTCCTCCTCCCCGCCTCCCTCCGCCCCTCCCTTCTCCCCCGCCCCGCATACCCCTGCCCCTCCCTTCGCCCCCCTCCCTTCCGTTCTCCGCCTCCCCGCCTCCCTCCGCCCCTCCCTTCTCCCCCGCCCCGCATACCCCGGCCCCTCCCTTCTCCCTTCTCCCCCTTTTGCCCCCGAGCCTCGGTGCCGAAGTTGGAAACGCCAGCAAAGCTTCTCGCCGGAAATGTGGTTTGCGGAGTCGCAGCCATGGCGTCGCAAGGCATCGACATTAAATAGAACGTAGAAGGTGAGTGTGAGACGATATCTCAACATCTGGAACTTAATTGTTGGCACAGAGGATCATAGTGAAAAGGCAGGGTTCTCTCGTCTCCTGCGCTCCCCCCGCCATTAATATATGTGGAACTGTCGGTGACGCTTACGGCAGAAGAAACGAGTATTTCTGTGGGAGGTGGAAGTATTTTAAATCCCCGTTTCTGATCCTCAGAGGATCTCTTATACGCCTTTTGGCTTAGCGGATCCTGGCTTCTGTTACCATCGCTGTATTGCGACTGCTCTAAGATCATTTCATAACCCTTCGCTAAACCCAGCGGCTTCTTTTTGACGCTCATCCTAATTTCCTTTGGCAAGTAATATTGTCAACAATTTCCTCCCTAAAACTCTTTCCAAAGCACATATCCCGTTTTGTTTTTTTCTTCCTAGTGCCATCTTTTCTCAGCTTTCCTTCCGCCTCCCCTCTGCCTACCTGCCAGGGCTTGGTGTTTCTTGGTGTTCTGGCCTAGATTTCTTTCTGTTTTCACCTTTCTTGGGTATCTCAGCCAGTCCTACACTTGAAGCTACAACCTATATATCAACGACTGTCTGTATTGGAAACCCAGACTTCTTCCTTGAAATGTGATTACGTATGTCCCTCTACTGAATAGCTCTACTTAAATGACCCATTGCCGTCTCAAACCTAGAATGTCCCAAACAAAACTCATTATCTTCTCTCCATATGAAACCTCTTCTGCCTCCAGCATTCTCTTTCTTTCATTAATAATATCAACACCTTATTAAATCACCCAGGCTAGAAAACTTGGAATCATTTTTGATGAATTTCTCTCTCCCTCAGCTCCTGAATGCAATCAGTCATCAAGTCTATTGATTATCCTGTCACTTAAATGCCACTTGATTCTGTTTCAGCCTTTTCATTCCTGCAGGCCCTGCTTAGTTGAGGCTCTCACCATCTCTTGCCTCGACTTAAAATAACCCCCTAACTGGAATTCCTGCCTCCAGTTTCTCTCTTCTCCCAGACATCGTCCATATTATTATCAAAAGTAGTTTTCTGAGAAACAGCTCTGGTCGTGCTGCCCCCCTACTTTTAAAAAAGTCACAGCTCCAATGTTTTGCACTTCCTAGAGAGGAAATTATTATAAAGTCCCTATCAGCGTTTCGTCATGGCTCTGCTTTGGCTTGTATTAACATTCATCCCTTTGAATTGCACTTACTGTTTTACCTGTCTGCTACCATGCTTGGACCTATGAGTTCTCTAAAGGGCAAGAACCTTGTTTCAAACTGTATTTAAACTTAAATACAACTTAGTATTCACAGCATCTGACATAGTGCCTGGACCCTTCTGGAAACTTAAAAATACATTTATTAAAGGAATGAATAAATGAACTCATTCTTACGTACCATGGGACAATCTCTGGGAACAAGTTGAAACCTCACCCAACTTTTCTCTTCCACTCAAGAGAGTATATTGGAATGCAAGTGAGTGGGAATAAGTATGAATTGGCTCATTAAATAAATCACAGATTTTCCTTTCTAAAAATATTATTAAAAAGATACTACTTGCAGCATATCTCAAAATTGATCTGTGCCACAGTGATGTGTCCTGGAACATAATCTCATGGTTGAGAATGGCCCTAAAAAACCAGGGAAGTGCTCTTCCTCTCGGTTTTTCTGAAAAATGTAGATCCAGTGCTTTTTAGGTTTGGGAATTAAACCTTAATGTATACCTTTTAGAGGTTTTTTTTTTTTCCCCCCATGCTTTGGTGCTTTGTGCATACACACACCCTGAAGCCTCTGATGATGGACGCATTTTAAAAAATCAAATACATACATCATTGCCCTTTCTCATAAATGCAGCCCTCCAGGTCAGCACTAAAGTCCACTGCAAGATGTTTGCAGTATTTTATTTCTTGTAATGCTTGTTCTACGTGCAAACAGCTTTTTTGCACTTCCAGTGTTGTCATTGCAGGTTCCTCAGAACATTATGCAATTTTCCAAAGACATAATGAAAATAGCAAATTGTTTTTAAAGAGAACTTAGCGAAAGGGTTTATAAAGTTTTATCTGTACTTAGAGACTCCAGTGGCCCTCCTAACTCCAAATCCTGTGATTTTATGATTAAACTCTTGCTTTAGGCTAAAGGGAAAGGATCATTTCTTGTTCTGAAAGGAGAAACTAAGTCAAGTAGAAGTGACATAGGCAGTGCAAAGTCTTTGATTGCATTCAGTTGCCCCTCTAGAAAGTGAGAATATGACAGTACAACTTCCTATAATCGCCCCTCTTGCGCTATTCACAAATAATGTGAACTTTAGTATTTTGTATTCTTACTAAGGTACATTCATGCAGCGGATTTTGAGCCTTGAATACATATTGTTTGCAGGAAGTACCTTCTTTCTTGAAGAGAATTCTATTTTTCGTGTGCCCATCTATGTGTGTAAGAGAGGATTTGGCACAGGCAAACTGTCTACGGATTTTTCTGAAGATTTTCAGAAGGCTTTTAGAGAACTTGCTCTGTTTTTTAAGGGAAAAAGTAAGAAGCTCAAGGATCTCCACTGAAGTAAACAACATGTAAAGATAATGCACAGAGTCCTTTTCTGAAGGGGAGGGGCAGCACACATTAAAGCAATTGTTTTTCTTCCCTGGATGAAAACTAGAAGATGCCACTGAGTTCAATGGAGTTATTGTATAATAAACCACTCACTGTGCTCCAAAACTGGGAGCTCTTAGGTCAGGTGCAACTCTCCTCCAACAGGAACCGTGCGTGAGCAGGTGAGATTAGGAAGAGTTTTGCTGTGAAACACTGGGCACCAGACAAATGGTGGTCAGTTAAGTAACATCTAAGGGACCTTGTACTGGAGCTCCCACTGAATTCAGCCCACAAGGAAAGGTCAGGAAAGGTGGGAAAACTACACATCGCACCTGCCACTTGATTATTAGAACTCTACTAAAGGAAGCTTAGAATTTCCCCTGTAGCAGTCTAATAAGGGCTTGGCATTTGTGTTACATGATTTTATTTGGTAGTGTGAAGTAACTTAATAGACTCATTATACTGAGAAGATTAAGGCAAATAACTTTGATTTCGCTATCCTAAAGAATGTACTGTTTTTCCTAGCATATTGTGGACACAGTGCAGGCTCTATATTATTGGCACCGGGCACTTACTGCAGCTAGGAGAGCTACCCATGGTGGAGGCAGTACCTTGGCATCAGTGAGGCGTGCACGTGTGTATCCAGGTTGGTATTCACCTTCGACAGCTTTCATGAAGGAGCCAGAGAGCTCTTTTCAGTTCTACACATTTTGTAAATGCTCTGCCTTTGAAGAAGCTGATATCCTTGGCCCCTTCATGGCCTTGTATATTGGTGCTTGTGGCGACAATCTCATTTTGAGGACAGAGGGAACAAATTCTCACCAATCGGTGCATCTTTTGACCGTCCTAGACCTACATATGAAATCACTAGATTTCTCGGTACAGAAGAACTGATAAAATTGGAATGGCTTTCTCCCCTAGTTGTGTCCTGTAAAGGGTATGTTGCTTATTTAACACATTAACATTAGATACTGCCCGTGGGAAGAAAAGCAGAGGGAAAGTCGGAATCATGGACCTTCCTCCTCTATAGTGCCTTACTGCAGGGTTAGTATGAAGAGGCTGTGAGATGCAAGAGCCGTCTTTGAATGTCACGGCTCATGGGTTACAGTCTGCCAGTGAATCAGACTCCCTTGCCTTAGAAGTATTTCTTTGGTGCTTCCTGGTTCACAGGACAGAAAGAAGTAGGGATAATTCATTTTATATATCTCTCTCTATATATATTTTTTTCAATTTTCTTATTTTTCCATTTTTCTCCTACCTCTCTCTTCTTCTGCCCCTCTCAGTTTTTGGCTTTCCTCATGCCCCCTCCAGCTGTCTTCCCACGGGAATGGTTGGCTCCTAAATTTAAATGACTAGTGCTGGGTGGATAAGCAAGTAGATTCTGGGTCATGTGACCTCCACTCCAAGCAACAATAGTTTCAGTGCTTATCCATAGAGTCTTACAACATATCTGAACTTCTCTGGCCTACCCAAATCTGTCAGACTGGAAATGCCTGAAGACTGGGCTATCCTGTAAGATGTATGATTCTCCTCGTTTGTAGTCACAGGGTCTGCGTCTATCTTCTGGTAGATAAGTATTTTCGATTCCTCTGTAGTCTGAAACAAGATGGTACATTTTTTTTTTTGGTATCATTAATCTACAGTTACATGAGGAACATTATGTTTACTAGACTCCCCCCTTCACCAAGTCCCCCCCACAAACCCCATTACAGTCACTGTCCATCAGCGTAGTAAAATGCCGGAGTCACTACTTGTCTTCTCTGTGCTACACTTGTGTTCACTGTGACCACCCCCCCACACCATGTGTCCCAATCATAATGCTCCTCAGTCCCCTCCTTCCCTCCCCAGCCCCTTTAAAAATCGCTAGTCCCTTCTTGGAGTCTGTGAGTCTGTTGCTGTTTTGTTCTTTCAGTTTTGCTTCGTTGTTATACTCCACAAATGAGGAAACTCATTTGGTAATTGCTGTTCTCCACCTGGCTTATTTCACTGAGCATAATATCCTCCAACTCCATCCATGTTGTTGCAAATGTACGATTTGTTTCTTTCTTATGGCTGAATAGTATTCCATTGTGTATGTGTACCACGTCTTTTTTATCCATTCATCCACTGATGGACACTTAGGTTGCTTCCATTTCTTGGCTATTGTAAATAGTGCTGCGATAAACATAGGGGTGCATCTGTCTTTTTCAGACTGGGCTGCTGTATTCTTAGGGTAAATTCCTAAGAAGTGGAATTCCTCGGTCAAATGGTATTTCTATTTTCAAGATGGTACATTTTTAAAAGAGACAGTGCAGTATAGAGAAAAGGGCTTTGGCCTGGAAACCAGTGCTCACTCAGCTACGAACTATTCATGTGAGTTTAGTAACCTTGGATTAGTCACTTACTCTTTGTGGGACTCAGTTCCCTGATGTGAGAAGAAATATCTGCATCAGTCTGGGTAAATTTTAGATTGACATTCAATAAATACTTTACAATGTCAGCAATTGATCTTTCCTCTACACAGATTGAATCTGAACTAAAATTAGGTGCCTATCGTACAGGATAAATAGAGTACGTATTGGACACAGCCACTGGGCATTCCAACAGGAAATAGGGTGTGTGTGTGTGTGTGTGTGTGTGTGTGTGCGCGCAAAAGTGCAGGTACAAGTGTGTTATAATGCCTTTAAAAATAATGTTGTTTTCATATTATATGAATAATACATGTTCTGTTTGGTTATTCACTAAATAGCCTGCTTATAAAAAAAACCTCATAAATAAACTGCTTCACAAATTGCCAACATTTAGTGTTTTCAACAACGGTACTTTATTTTTTATCATCTTTTTGTGAATGACTTGACCTCACATGAATGGTCCTTCTGTTCTATATACTGGGGCTGTAGTCATCTCAGAGCTTGACTGTGTTGGGGAATCTACGATGGCTTCACTCACATGCCTTGGAGGGCCCAGCTGGAAGGGTGCGCTCAGCTACGACACTGGGCTCAGCTAGGACTCTCCTTGTAATCTGGGGCTTCTCTTCTTCCATATTCTCTCTCCACTTAGCGTCTCCATGAGGATAGCCAGACTTATTAAATGGTGGCTCAGGGCTCCCCAAATCACAAAAGTGGGCACTTCTAGGCCTTCTTAAGTCTTAGGTTTTGTAACTCACGCATTGTCACTACTGCGTCATTCTTCAGTTCAGGAGAGTAACGGAGGAAGCCAAGATAGATGCACAGGTAGAGTTCATTGGGATCGACTTTGGAGATAAACTGCTGTATGCTAATTTTTTTTTTAATTGGAAAATACAGAAAATTACAAATAGGAAAGTAAGGTAAAAATTATCCAGAAATATCTTAAGCTTTACTGTAAGAAAATAGTTACCAAATAACATGCTCCCTATAATGCCATTTTGGGTTAGAAAGGTGTGTGTGTATGTGCATATCAGGTAAAAAAAACCTGCAAGGAAAAACAGCAAAGGATTTAAAATAGTTATTTTTGTTTTGTGGAATTACGGATGATCATTGTCTTATTTTTATTTGTCTCTATTTTCTAACATTTTAATAATGCACGTGCATTACTTGTATAAAACATTGAATCAATTTAAGTCTCACCCCTCTTAGTGATAACAACTATTAATATTTGGTGAATTTCTTCCTACTCATTAAATATTCCTTGATAATGTGATTTTACTTGTTATATCATGTGTTAGATAGATGTATTATGATGTATCTAATCATTTCCCTACTGTTGCCCATTTAGGTTGTTTATCTATGTATGTGTATATTGTTATTTTAAACAATACGTGAACATTTTGGTACATATTTGACTGTGTCATTTATCATTTTCTTAAAGATAAAGTAATAGAAGTGAAGTTTCCGGGTGAAGAGGTATGAGTTTTCAAATCTTTCAGTAAATGTTGCCAAACTACTTTCTAGAAAGTTATAAAAATGTGTCCTACTTTTTTAGTCAGTGGTAGAAGCCCTAGCGTGACTCAGGACCAATAGTTGTAGATTAATTGAAAAAATTAGATGATAATAAAATATATATGTATACATATGTAAACATACATGTATACATGTTTTTTTGATTTTTTAAATTTTTTTAGGAGAACAAGGTACAGGCTTTTATTTAGAAATAAAGTGAGAGGAAAGACCTCCTGGCTCACGCCAGGAAGGGACAAGAGAGCCCCCATATGTATATAGTAGCATTTCATTTTAAGCTAAAAGTTATAAATGCATGTGTGTTCATTTGCCAGCCTTTTGCTGTATGGTGAAGGATTTTTCTTTGAATGTGGTCTCATTTACTCAATATTGCTTTTGTTTAGTGGTACGATGATAAATGTTTAACAACCAACTTTGTGGAAAAAAATAGCCCTGATTATGGCGTTTGATGGTTTCTGTGGTGTAAATACTCCCACTGTGGCCACTTTTAAGTTATGACTTGACACTGAATGTGGAATTGGGAAGACATGGAACAGCACCATTACACTGTATTTCCACTAGCGAGAGAATGAATATAAATAACCTTAAGAGTATCGATCATTGTACAATGTAAAATATTTACAAACTGATGAGTCTTCAGGATTTAATAAGTTTGTTTTAAAATACAACTTAATTCTAAGTTTGTATCATGTAATTATTAACCTGGCAGTTGTTCAACAACAGCTCAACAAATTCCCAGAAACTTGATAATGGGCTCCCGTGAGCTAGTACAAGCTGGCTCCAGCACACTGCTCGTTTTGTCTTTTCCTGAAACCACAGCATAATGCGTCCTCTTTGAGTTCCAGTTTGGGTGTCTTTGAAGTAGAAGGCCGATTTAAAAACACTTGCTATGAAATTTGAGCATAGAGTCCTCCTCTCCAGCTGCTGTTCCCAACCAATACTTTATGGTTGTTTCATCCACAACTAATTTGACATCTGTTTTTTGGAATTGTGTTTATTGAGTTACAATTTAATTTTCATGGAAGTGAATCATTTCTTTTTTTCTTTGTGCTTATACTTCGCCATCACCATTTTATGAATATATAAAGGAAAGCTGTCAACAGCAAGCTTATGAATAATCACAGCTGGTTCTTAGTAAACCTCTAACTCAATTGAGGGGAGCAGAACTGCCGTGGCATCCACGACCATGAAAGTCTCTTGGCTCTGCGCATTCACATGCCACGGACATGGGCATAAGGTGGGCAAGTACTGTATTTTGTATTCTGTTTCTTTCATCTGAAGGACAGTTTTTAGTAAAATACCTGATACTGAGCTGGGTAATGCAGATTTCTACCATATTCTTTCCAGTGGGGATTTATTTTACTGATTCATCCATGCTGTTTCTTCCATGACCAAAAATCGGGGTTTGTGAGACGGCTAGGCAGAGTCATAGGGACGGTATTTCACAGCCAAGTAGTCCAGGAAACAGTCACATGTCTGACCCTGTGCTCTAGGGGTCACTAACACTGAATTCTAGCAAAGTGAGCTAATGAGGCTCTTGACATTATGTTTTTCTTGACATTTGTTTGTTCTCCTGCTTTCCATTCCACTCAAGTAGTTATTAAGTCAAACAATGTGAGAGTCAGGGTGCTCCTTACAGGGCAGTGCCAGTGACCTCCTTTGATGGAATTTCTCTCAACCTCTGTTCCAGGTCCATGCTTCTGTTATATCGATGTGTATATCTTGGGAGCTTAGAGTTGTAATGCTAGCAAAGAATTTCTTACAGAAGATTGGTAATTTGTGTTAACATATCTGAGCTGCCCCCTCAAATGCGTGGACGGAAAACTGAGGTTTAATAGTTAAGCCACTGGAGAAGACTCCAGTGCTATTTATCGGGAACCTTGCAATCGTATTAGGAAGGTAAACAAGATTCCACTCAGTGAAAATGTCAAGAGATATTTGTGAAGCTTTCAAATTTCCCCTAAGCCTCAAGGTAGCCAAATGACCAAAGGCAGTTTGAAAGTTTAGTGACTGGTTCCTTTGTTTTAAGTAATTGTTGCCAGAAATGCCATTTCCTTCCGGCTTTCTGGCTGGAGGCTTCTCCATAACCTTCTGTAGAAGAGGTTTTAAGAATTCTTGGAACTTGAAACATACTTTTTGTCTCCGTGTTCCCCACTTCAGTGACCCTTACTGTTTTTCTTTTCCTGCTAATTCTGTCAGGTCGGAGAACTAGTCAAAAAGAGCTTTTTATAGGTCAAAGACATTTTAATAAGTGTTGACTTTAATGATAAGTTTCAACTGTTTCATCTGTTGAAGCTATTAAAATTCATTTTTCTGTAGGATCCATATCTCAGAATTCGCTCAGTAAGTTTCAACATTTTATCCTTTGACTTTTCTATACACAATTGCTAATTCCAGTCTTATCTTTATTCATGTCATTCTCCCAACCAGGTAATTTTTTTCCTTATCAGTCATTCTTTTGATTTTGACAGGATCCTTTCAGTGTGAACCTGAAGTAAAAGTAAAGTTTTTAGCACAGCTTAAAGAGTTAGTCTAACTATGCTGTTTAAAGTCAAGATGGGACATAAAAAATGATCAGGGCCCATGAGGTATCTGTGGTGGTAAATGCTTCCTGGTCATAGCCAGGAAGGCTCACAAAGATAGGTGCTCCTTAGGACTGAAAAACTGGGAACGAGACACCAGTTTGAGATGGCCCAGTTGTGAATCTCTTGAGAAAAATTACATTATATTATTCAATCCTTGTGGCTTTGAGGGTGTCAGAGTCACATAGCTATTAAGAAGCAGTGCCAGGACTCAAACTTAATTTTATTTTTATTTTTATTTTTATTTTTATTCATTTTTATTTATTTTTTATTTGGTATCATTAATCTACAATTACAGAAAGAACATTATGTTTACTAGGTTACCCCCTTCACCAAGTCCCCCCCACATACCCCTCCACAGTCACTGTCCATCTGTGTAGTAAGATGCTGTAAAATCACTACTTGTCTTCTCTGTGTTGCGCAGCCCTCCCCGTGTCCCCCACGCACTATACATGCTAATCGTAATGCCCTCTTTCTTTTTCCCCACCCTTGTCCCTCCCTTCCCACCCATCCTCCCCAGTCCCTTTCCCTTTGGTAACTATTAGTCCATTCTTGGGTTCTGTGATTCTGCTGCTGTTTTGTTCCTTCAGTTTTCCTTCATTCTTATACTCCACATGTGAGTGAAATCATTTGGTATTTGTCCTTCTCCGCTTGGCTTATTTCACTGAGCATAATACCCTCTAGCTCCATCCATGTTGTTGCGAATGGTAGGATCTGTTTTTTTTCTTATGGCTGCGTAATATTCCATTGTGTGTATGTACCACCTCTTCTTTATCCATTCATCTACTGATGGACATTTAGGTTGCTTCCATATCTTGGCTATTGTAAACAGTGCAGTGATAAACATAGGGGTGCATCTGTCTTTTTCAAACTGGAGTGCTGCATTCTTAGGGTAAATTCCTAGAAGTGGAATTCCTGGGTCAAATGGTATTTCTATTTTGAGCATTCTGAGGAACCTCCATACTGCTTTCCACAATGGTTGAACTAGTTTATATTCCCACCAGCAGTGTAGGAGGGTTCCCCTTTCTCCACAACCTCGCCAACATTTGTTGTTGTTTGTCTTTTCGATGATGGCGATCCTTAGTGGTATGAGGTGATATCTCATTGTGGTTTTAATTTGCATTTCTCTGATGATTAGTGATGTGGAGCATCTTTTCATGTGCCTGTTGGCCATCTGGATTTCTTCTTTAGAGAACTGTCTATTCAGCTCCTCTGCCCATTTTTTAATTGGATTATTTGCTTTTTGTTTGTTGAGGCGTGTGAGCTCTTTATATATTTTGGATGTCAATCCTTTACCAGATCTGTCATTTATGAGTATGTTCTCCCATACTGTAGGATACCTTTTTGTTCTATTGATGGTGTCCTTTGCTGTACAGAAGCTTTTTAGCTTGATATAGTCCCACTTGTTCATTTTTGCCTTTGTTTCCCTTGCCCAGGGAGATATGTTCATGAAGAAGTCACTCATGTTTATGTCCATGAGATTTTTGCCTATGTTTTTTTCTAAGAGTTTTATGGTTTCATGACTTACATTCAGGTCTTTGATCCATTTCGAGTTTACTTTTGTGTATGGGGTTAGACAGTGATCCCCCCCACTTTATTCTTCCTTCTCAGAATTGTGTTGGCTATTCGGGGTCTTTGATGTTCCATATGAATTTTTGAACTATTTGTTCCAGTTCTTTGAAGAATGCTGTTGGGAATTTGATAGGGATTGCATCGAATCTGTATATTGCTTTGGGCAGGATGGCCATTTTGACGATATTAATTCTTCCTAGCCAGGAGCATGGGTTTTGTTCTTGGGTAGTTTTTTGATTACCGCTTCAATTTCGTTGCTGGTAATTGGTCTGTTTAGATTTTCTGTTTCTTTCTGGGTCAGTCTTGGAAGGTTGCATTTTTGTAAGAAGTTGTCCATTTCTCCTTGGTTTTCCAGCTTGTCAGCATATAGGTTTTCATAGTATTCTCTAATAATTCTTTGTATTTCTGTGGGGTCCGTCATGATTTTTCCTTTCTCGTTTCTAATTCTGTTGATGTGTGTTGACTCTCTTTTTCTCTTAATAAGTCTGGCTAGAGGCTTATCTATTTTGTTTATTGTCTCGACGATCCAGCTCTTGGTTTCATTGATTTTTGCTTTGTTTTATTCTTCTCCATTTTATTTATTTCTTCTCTGATCTTTGTTATGTCCCTCTGTCTGCGGACCTTAGGCCTTATTTGTTCTTCTTTTTCCAATTTCGATAATTGTGACGTTAGACTATTCATTTGGGATTGTTCTTCCTTCTTTAAATATGCCTGGATTGCTTATATACTTTTGCTGTGTCCCACAGAAGTTGGGGCTTTGTGTTATTGTTGTCATTTGTTTCCATATATTGCTGGGTCTCCATTTTAATTTGGTCATTGATCCATTGATTATTTAGGAGCATGTTGTTAAGCCTCCATGTGTTTGTGAGCCTTTTTGCTTTCTTTACAATTTATTTCTAGTTTTATACCTTTGTGGTCTGAAAAGTTGGTTGGTAGGATTTCAATCTTTTGGAATTTACTGAGGTTCTTTTTGTGGCCTAGTATGTGGTCTATTCTGGAGAATGTTCCATGTGTAGTTGAGAAGAATGTGTATCCTGTTGCTTTTGGATGTAGAGTTCTACAGATGTCTATTAGGTCCATCTGTAGATGTGCCTCTGTGTCCTTACTTATTTTCTGTCTGGTGGATCTGTGCTTTGGGGTGAGTGGTGTGTTAAAGTCTCCCAAAATGAATGCATTGCGTTCTATTTTCTTCTTTAATTCTGTTAGTATTTGTTTCAGATATATTGGTGCTCCTGTGTTGGGTGCACATATGTTTATAATGGCTATATCCTCTTGTTGGACTGAGTCCTTTATCATTATGTAATGTCCTTCTTTATCTCTTGTTACTTTCTTTATTTTGAGGTCTATTTTGTCTGATACTAGTATTGCAACACCTGCTTTTTTCTCTGTGTTGTTTGCATGAGATATCTTTCTCCAACCCTTGACTTTTAATCTGCGCATATCTTTGGGTTTGAGGTGAATCTGTTTTAAGCAGCATATAGATGGGTCTTGCTTTTTTATCCATTCTATTACTCTGTGTCTTTTGATTGGTGCATTCAGTCCATTTACATTTAGGGTGATTATTGAAAGATATGTACTTATTGCCATCGCAGGCTTTAGATTTGTGGTTACCAAAGGTTCAAGGTTAGCTTGTTTACTACCTTACTGTCTGACCTCACTCGCTTATTGAGCTGTTATAAACACAGTCTGATGATGATTTCTTTCCCTTCTTTTTCCTCCTCCTCCATTCTTCATATGTTGGGTGTTTTGTTCTGTGCTCTTTTTTGGAGTGCTCCCATCTAGAGCAGTCCCTCTAAGATACCCTGTAGAGGTGGTTGCTGGGAGGCAAATTCCCTCAACTTTTGCTTGTCTGGGATTGTTTAATCCCTCCTTCATATTTAAATGATATTCGTGCTGGATACAGTATCCTTGTTTCAAGGCCCTTCTGTTTCATTGCATTAAATATATCATGCCATTCTCTTCTGGCCTGTAAGGTTTCTGTTGAGAAGTCTGATGATAGCCTGATGGGTTTTCCTTTGTAGGTGACCTTTTTTATCTCTCTGGCTGCCTTTCATACTCTGTCCCTGTCCTTGATCTTTGCCATTTTAATTATTATGTGTCTTGGTGTTGACCTCTTTGGATCCCGTCTCTCAGGAGTTCTGTGTTCCTCTGTAGTCTTAGGAACTATTTGTTCCCCCAGTTTGGGGAAGTTCTCAGCAATTATTTCTTCAAAGACACTTTCTATCCCTTTTTCTCTCTCTTCTTCCTCTGGTACCCCTATAATGTGGATATTGTTCCTTTTGGATTGGTCACACAGTTCTCTTAATATTGTTTCATTCCTGGAGATCCTTTTATCTCTCTCTGCATCAGCTTCTATGCGTTCCTGTTCTCTGGTTTCTGTTCCATCAATGGCCTCTTGCATCTCATCCGTTCTGCTTATAAATCCTTCCAGAGTTTGTTTCACTTCTGTAATCTCCCTCAGGACATCTGTGATCTCCCTCCGGACATCTGTAGTCTTCCTCCGGACTTCATCCCTTAGGTCTTGCATATTTCTCTGCAGCTCTGTTAGCATGTTTATGATTTCTATTTTGCATTCTTTTTCAAGGAGACTGGTTAGGTGTGCCTCTGCAGATCCTTTCTCAGGTGTAACTATCTTGGTCTGGACCAGATTTTTTTGCCTTTTCATGTTGATTGCAGTGGCTGTAGGCAGGTTGCGGGTGTGTCAGCTGGGAGAAGAAAGTCCTTTCCTGCTTTCTGGATGCCTTGCCCTTCTCCGCTGCCTTTGACGGCTACCTGCACTCCTGGAGCATCCACCGAGTTAATCTCCTAAGCTGCTACGGGCAGGGTGTCCGTCAGAGCAGCGCGGAGCCCTGCGGGGAGTGGCAGTAACGCCAGGTGCGCTCCTCCGTGCTAGTGGCGACCCTGCTGGGCAGCTGTGTAGCAGCAGCGGCCTTTGGGTCTGGCCCGGGCGGCTGTGCGTTGGGCTGGGATTCCGGTTGGCTCCTGGGTGCGCGCCTGCTCCCTCTGTCTCCGCTGCTGGTGCGCGCGGGGCTTTTCCGTGCAGCCTTCTACCGGGCTCTGGCTTCACTGCCGCCGCTGTGCGCAAGCCGCGCCTGGGCTGTTTGGTCGCGCCGCTGCGGGCTAGCCCTGCGGTGCACGGATCTGCTCTCGGTTTCTTCTAGCGCTTCCGTCCCCGGCGCGCTCTCCCACTCTCCTGCTAGTGGGCCCGTTTGTCGGGGTCTGCGCCAGTTGCAGGAACGACTGGCAGGCTGCCTAGTCCTGTGAGGGGCTTCAGAGGTGCACTGCCTCCATTTAGGGCACCTTAGTTTCCCCAGTATTCCCAGCTGCCGGGACAACTTCGTCCAGCTATGGGGTCCCTGTCTCCTTAAGACTTGCAGAAAGCACTCGCTTTTCTTTTGTCTCAGGTGCGCCGGTTGCAGGGACCTGCCCACAGGTTTTGCTTTTCCATTTCTCTAATATCCAGCACCCTGTACACCTTGTGTCTGCGTTGCGGGTGCGAATTTCTAGAGCTGGTTGTTTAGCAGTCCTGGGCTTTCACTCCCTCCCCATTCTGACTCCTTTCTTCCCGCCGGTTTTTGGGGTGGGGGAATGTTCGGGTCCCGCCTGGCCGTGGCTTGTATCTTACCCCCTTCATGTGATGCTGAGTTCTCGCAGATGTAGATGTATCATGGCTGTTGTACTGCATCCACTGGTGTCTCTTTTAGGAATAGTTGTATTTTCATAAATATATATGTTTTGGGGAGGAGATTTCCTCTGAACTACTCATGCCGCCATGTCCCCGTGATCCCTCAAACTTAATTCTTTCAGCTGTCAAATTCATCTTGCTTTCTAATTTTCAGTTACTATTGCACTAGTAGATAGTAAATGCTGCTTTGTACTGCTTTGATCTGATTGTTTGATTTTGTAAAAGAGGATTTGCAAGTTTTCTTTATAATGACTCAGGCATCCCATTTGAGGGCTAGGCAAGATTGGCACATAGGAATCATAGATCTGTTCTGCCCCATGCACTGAATCTATAGCGGGAAAGAAAAAAAGGCACTTCTGGTATCCAGGAACAGGTCTCCCAACATGGTCTCACACATGCTTCTTTAAGCTGGACTATCACTAACAACTAGGTCTTGTTCTAGAATGCCAACACCAGACAAGGTCACTCTGAGACTGGAATGAGAGGAGAAGAAAACAAGCTTACTGTGCAACTCACACAACACCAAAGGCCTCCCTCTCTCAGCTAAAATGAAAGATTGCTACTCAATTAACCAATTTTAGCTTTAACCTTATCTGGCTTGCCCTCCCTCTAGGTAGAATTCATTGAGACACCCAATCATAGAATTGCCTTGCTTCTGGTAGCTCTAATCTAGAGGAATGTCCTTAGACCCTTCTGGGCATCATCAGCTGTGGTTCCACGGCTGGGTCTCTTGAGAGAGGAGAGGCTCCCAGTGGGAAGGTGGGATTACAACACTGGACAGGTTGTCAGAAAACAACAGTTTCTCTATTCTTCTGCATTTTCTCACTTCTGTTTTTATTTTAATTTCCTTGTTTATTTATCAGGACTTTTTTTCCCCCCCTTTCCCTTTTAGTTTTTCATTAAAGAAAGCCAGGCTCATAAAAGAAAGGACAGGGCTCGAAATAGAAATCTGGAATGGGAGATTTATAGGTTTGTATACAAGAACCCATCATTGCAGTTGTGGTTGGCTTCATGCCAAGAAAGTAATGTATAATAAATCATAAGAGACTAAATTAATGCGAAAGCCTTTGGAAATAATCAGAAAAGATTAAGTTCTCAAAAACTGACAGTAGAAAGTAAGTAGTTACCTCTGAATGATGTTCACAGGGATAGATAATATTTGGAAGGCATCAGTTAGAAGAAACTCTCTCTCTTTATTCAGCCTACATTGCAACTCAGCATTTGGGATGTCCTAGCAACTTGAATACATTCGTTGTTTGAAGTGATTTTTGGTTAAGCAGTCATAGAAGGCTTTTATACACTTGTTACCATACATTACATAGGCGCTTCTGTCCTCAGTTTCTTCAGAACAAAATTACATTTCATTTCTCATCTTTTTCATTATACTAAGACTAAAGTACATTTTGTCACATTGTGCATAATGTACAAGTCTATCAGATGATGCATTTGTTAAATAGTTGAACTTTGCCATCTCAACGGATTAGAGCAGTGGCTCCTCAGTTTTTAAGGATGAAGATTTCATGCACATGTCAAAATAGTTCTCCCCCCTTCACCTTTGCCTCCAAGAAAATAGCTACCATATTCTCTTTTTCTGTTACAGTGTCATACAGCTTCTTTTAATTCAGTATTATTTTAAGGAGTTTGTCTTTTGTTAATAACTGTAAAAACTTCTGCATATATTGAAAAATATTAGCACATATTGTTCACCACTTAGCAGAGTAGTGTACTTGTGGGTTGACAAACTTTGTAAGAACTGATTAGTATCTATGGTACTCAGATTGGGAACTGCTGGTTTAGAGCTTGACAAGGCTAAATTTTCACCTCCTTGCTTTTGCTGATTTAATTTCCAAAGTAGCTTACTGGACTCTGCCTGCAAATCTGACTATGTAATTTTAGGTGGTCGGTTAACTAAAATGGCAGTAGTATGGAACAATATTATTGGGCACCCTCCTATTTTTGATGTTTGTTGTGGGAGGTAGGTATGGGAAGGCTGGCCCAGACGGTCACCAATCAATGGGAAATGATGAAGGTCAGGTACTGTGTGTTTTGAGCTGAAGCAGGGCATTTCTTCCCCAAGAGAAAAGGAGTTGAAAAGAGCAGGGTTGGAGAGCCAAGTAAAATGATGTGGATGGTCAGTTGGAGTTTAAACATTGAGAAAAGCGCAAACAGATCCCAAGGTCGAGTCAATGGCAGGATGGCTGGGACAAATGTTCAAGAGTTGAGTTTGCAAAGGATTGGGGTAGAAGCAGGAGCAAGTATGATACTGCTTTTTATTCATCTGCTTTTTGAATCCATCCGGATTTGGTTGTTTGTTTTTAATGATTGGCTTACTGTGAAATGTTTTCCATTTGCTTTCCCAAAGTATACTTCTCAACTCTGATTAGAAACTAGGTTAGTTTGTTTTCCTTTTTATAAGTGAAAGCCATAACATTGGTTTGATTATATCAGAGGACGCAGGATAACAGGCGTTTGGAGTGGAAAATCCATCTCCTGATCCCCAATTCTCAAACCTACACTTTACACAGTTTTTCTAATACAAATTAAATAGTTTATCTTTTCTTAAACCCTCTCCTATGGGTTTTCTCTCCCACAGGAAAACAATCTGTTTTCTAGCTACAGGCTGTTCAAACATCTGCATCTAGTGGTCATGCGGATATGTGATGTTGGACTTCAGGGGATTCTTTGTAAATTTGCGATCACTACTCTGATCCTTCTTTTCTGGTGTGGAAGCTGAGACTGGTTCAGATGAGTTCACAGGGCTGGATCAGCAATGAGAACCATTTCTCTCCCACAACTGTGATGTATTGTGCCAATAGATGAATATCAAACCATCTGAATGTCAAAGGGCAAACCTAGAGAGGTGAGTGTAAGTGGGATGTTAGAGCAAGAAGGCCTCCGTTGAGTGATGTTAAATGGATTTCTATACTGCATTCCTATGATAACGTCAAGTGTGACTCTTCTGGATGGGGATAGGTTATGCCCTCTTTTCCAGACTTATTTGATCATTAACACGGGGCACAGTTCCACAGAAGATGATATGGAGAATGCTGCCATAACACAAATAAAATTTAAAACATAAGTTCCACTAGCAGGGCAGTCATGTTATTTTTGAATGTGGAGAAGTAGCTTTGCTTTGAAATGAGCAGAGCAAAAATTATATAATTTAATTTGTTAATGTCTGTGAGGTGATATGGCACATCAATATAACATACTAAAACTGAGATGGTTGGATTTTGCACCGTTTCAGTAAATTTCAGATAATAGGGAACTGGGATGGTGGCCACAGTTGAAACGGAGACACACTTTGGCCCCCCTGGACATCATGACTTGGTCCCTATTAGTGTAAATAGAAACTCAAATTTAATTTCAAGCAAAGCCTTAGTAATAGTGGTGAGAGTCCAATAAAATTCACTTCTCAGATTCAAATTAGTTCCTTTCCTCGAAGTACAACAAAACATTATTTTAAATTCCCAAGGTGTTCTTTTTTGTACTCAAATATCTCTCAGTGATTGTGTTTTTCTAGGACAAAGACAAATCTGTTTACATTGAAACATACTGCTTGAAAGTCCTATTTACATCACTCACACCAGTAGGTCTGGAGGCACTTTTCCCTATGAGAACTTACAAATGTCACAGTCTTCTTTACTTCTCTCTAGTCATCTTTCAAGGACAAAATTCCTCTTAATTAAGATTTTAACTTGTGAAGTGGAATGTTTCGTTGTCCGAATTAATGTCAGTATGCGTTAGTGTGCTGATACATCTGTTCAGAACACAGGTCACCCTCCTGTCCAGTGAATTTACACTGCTAGGTATGGCTTCTACTTTCTCTTTCTAAGGAAATCATAGTTAGCTGCAGGCAACCTTACCAGTGGAGAGTACCATTCTGCATATTTCCACACTGTTTTCTTTTTTTTAAAAAGTTTTTATTAAAGTATTATTGATATACCCTCTTACGAAGGTTTCACATGAAAGAACCATGTGGTTACTACATTCATCCATATTATCAAGTCCCCACCCATACCCCGATACAGTCTCTGTCCATCAGTGTAGTAAGGTGCCACAGATTCACTGTTTGCCTTCTCTGTGCTACACTGTTTTCCCCGTGACCCCCCACACCATGTGTACTAAACATAATATCCCTCAATCCCCATGTCCCTCCCTCCCAACCTGCCCTCCCACACCCCTCTCCTTTGGTAACCACTAGTCCCTTCTTGGAGTCTCTTGAGTCTGCTGCTGTTTTGTTCTTCAGTTTTGTTTCATTGTTATACTCCACAAATGAGGGAAATCATTCGGCACTTGTCTTTCTTCGCCTGGCTTATTTCACTGAGCATAATATCCTCCAGCTCCATCCATGTTACTGCAAATGGTAAGATTTGTTTCTTTCTTATGGCTGAACAGTATTCCATTGTGTATATGTACCACACCTTCGTTATCCATTCATCTACTGATGGACACTTAGGTTGCTTCCGTATCTTGGCTATTGTAAATAGTGCTGCGATAAACATAGGGGTGCATATGTCTTTTTGAATCTGAGAAGTTGTATTCTTTGGGTAAATTCCAAGGAGTCGGATTACCTCTAGTCAGATGGTATTTCCATTTTTAGTTTTTTGAGGATCCTCCATATTGCTTTCCACAGTGGTTGAACTAGCTTACATTCCTACCAGCAGTGTAGGAGGATTCCCCTTTCTCCGCATCCTGGCCAGCATTTGTTGTTCTTAGTCTTTTTGATGCTGGCCATCCTTAGTGGTGTGAGGTGATATCCCATTGTGGTTTTAATTTGCATTTCCCTGATGATTAGTGATGTGGAGCATCTTTTCCTGTGTGTGTTGGCCATCTGAATTTGTTCTTTGGAGCACTGTCTCTTCATATCCTCTGCCATTTTTTGATCGGGTTATTTGCTTTTTGGGTGTTGCGGTGTGTGAGTTCTTTATGTATTTTGGATGTTAACCCTTTGTTGGATATGTCATTTACAAATATATTCTCCCATACTGTAGGATGCCTTTTTGTTCTGTTGATGGCATCCTTGGTGGTACAGGAACTTCTTATTTTTAGTTTGATGTAGTCCATGAGTTCATTTTTGCTTTTGTTTCCCTTGCTTATGGAGATGCGTTCAGGAAGAAGTTGCTTATGCTTATATTTGGGAGATTTTTGCCTATGTTGTCTTCTAAGAGTTTTATGGTTTCATGACTTACATTCAGGTCTTTGATCCATATCGAGTTTTCTTTTGTGTATGGGGTTAAACAATAATCCAGTTTCATTCTCTTGCACATAGCTGTCCAGTTTTGCCAACACCAGCTTTTGAAGAGGCTGTCATTTCCCCATTGTATGTCCATGGCTCCTTTATCATATATTAATTGACCACATATGCTTGGGTTTATATCAGGGCTCTCTAGTCTGTTCCCCTGGTCAATGAGTCTGTTCTTGTGCCAGTACCAAATTGTCTTGATTACTGTGGCTTTATAGTAGAGCTTGAAGTTGGGGAGCATAATCCCTCCAGCTTTATTCTTCCTTCTCAGGATTGCTTTGGCTATTCAGGGTCTTTTGTGGTTCCATATGAATTTTAGAACGATTTTCTCTAGTTTGTTGAAGAATGCTGTTGGTATTTTGACAGGAATTGCATTGAATCTGTAGATTGCTTTAAGCAGGATGGCCATTTTGACAATATTAATTCTTCCTATCCATGAGCACAGGATGTTTCCATTTATTGGTATCTTCTTTAACTTCTCTCATGAGTGTCTTGGAGTTTTCAGAGTATAGGTCTTTCACTTCCTTGGTTAGGTTTATTCCTAGGTATTTTGTTCTTTTTGATGCAACTGTGAATGGAATTGTTTTCCTGATTTCTCTTTCTGCTAGCTCATTGTTAGTGTATAGAAATAGCACAGATTTCTGCATATTAATTTTGTATCCTGCAAGTTTGCTGAATTCAGATATTAGATCTAGTAGTTTTGGAGTGGATTCCTTAGGGTTTTTTATGTACAATATCATGTCATCTGCAAACAGGGACAGCGAAATGTCTTTCTTGCCAATCTGGATGGCTTTTATTTCTTTGTATTGTCTGATTGCTGTGGCCAGGACCACCACTACTATTTTGAATAGAAGTGGGGAGAGTGGGCATCCTTGTCTTGTTCCCGATCATAAAGGAAAAGCTTTCAGTTTCCCGCTGTTCAGTATGATGTTGGCTGTGGGTTTGTCACATATGGCCTTTATTATGTTGAGGTACTTGCCCTCTCTGCCCATTTTGTTGAGAGTTTTTATCATGAATGGATGTTGAATTTTGTCAAATGCTTTTTCAGCATCGATGGAGATGATCATGTGGTTTTGGTCCTTCTTTTTGTTTATGTGGTGGATGATGTTGATGGATTTTCAAATGTTGTATCATCCTTGCATCCCTGGAACAAATCCTATTTGATCATGATGGATGGTCTTTTTGATGTATTTTTGAATTTGGTTTGCTAATATTTTGTTGAGTATTTTTGCACCTATGTCCATCAGGGATATTGGTCTGTAACTTTCATTTTTTATGGTGTCTTTACCTGGTTTTCATATTTGAGTGATGGTGGCCTCATAGAATGAGTTTGGAAGTGTTCCCTCTTCTTCTACTCTTTGGAAAACTTCAAGGAGGATGGGTATTAGGTCTTACCTAAATGTTTGATAAAACTCAGCACTGAGGCCATCTCGACAGGGGTTTTGTTCTTAGGTAGTTTTTTGATTACCAGTTCAATTTCATCACTGGTCATTGGTATGTTCAGATTTTCTGTTTTTTCCTGGGTCAGCCTTGGAAGGTTGTATTTTTCTAGAAAGTTGTCCATTTCTTCTAGGTTATCCAGTTTGTTAGCATATAGTTTTTCATAGTATTCTCTAATAATTCTTTGTATTTCTGTGGTGTCCATAGTGATTTTTCCTTTCTCATTTCTGATTCTGTTTGTGTGAGAAGACTCTTTTTTTTGTGCTAAGTCTGGCTAGGGGTTTATCTATTTTGTTTATTTTCTCAAAGAACCAGCTCTTGCTTTCACTGATTCTTTCTGTTGTTTTATTCTTCTCAATTTTATTTATTTCTGCTCTATTCTTTATTACATCGCTCTTTCTACTGACTTTGGGCCTCATTTGTTCTTCTTTTTCTACTTTCGTTAATTGTGAGTTCAGACTGCTCATATAGGATTGTACTTCTTTCCTGAGGTAGGCCTGCATTGCAATATACTTTCCTCTTAGCACGGCCTTCTCTGTGTCCCACAGATTTTTGCGGTGTTGAATTATTTTTGTCATTTGTCTCCGTATATTATTGCTTGTTGTCTGTTTTTATTTGGTCATTGATCCATTGGTTATTTAGGAGCATGTTGTGAAGCCTCCATGTGTTTGTGGGCTTTTTCATTTTCTTCGGGTAATTTATTTTTAGTTTTATACCTTTGTGGTCTGAGAAACTGGTTGGTACAATTTCAATGTTTTTGAATTTACTGAGGCTCTTTTTATGGCCTACTGTATGATCTATTCTTGAAAATGCTCCATGTGCACTTGAGAAGAATGTATTCTCCTGCTTCTGGGTGTAGAGTTCTGTAGATGTCTGTTAGGTCCAGCTGTTCTAATGTGTTGTTCTGTGCCTCTGTGTCCTTAGTTATTTTCTGTCTGGTGGATCTGTCCTTCAGAGAGAGTGGAGTGTTGAAGTCTAGAATGAAAACATTGCATTCTATTTCCCCTTTTAATTCTGTTAGTATTTGATTCACATGTGTAGGTGCTCCTGTGCTGGGAGCATAGATATTTATAATGGTTATATCTTCTTGTTGGATTGATCCTTTTATTATTATGTAATGTCCTTCTTTGTGTCTTGTGACTTTCTTCGTTTTGAAGTCTATTTTGTCTGATGTAAGCACTGCAACTCCTGCTTTTTTCTCCCTATTGTTTGCATGAAATATCTTTTTCCATCCCTTCACTTTTAGTCTGTGTATGTCTTTGGGTTTAAAGTGAGTCTCTTTTAGGCAGCATATAGATGGGTCTTGTTTTTTTTATTCATCCACATTGTTTTCTTAGTTTCTTGCAGAATGGAAGAAGAGCTAGCAAGTACAGATAGCTCAGTATTAATGGACTTTCTTTGAACAGGTCCATTATCTGGGGGTCTGTGGCCAGCCTCACAAGAAGGTCGAAGATCTGCTGCAAACCCAGTTTGATTTGAGGTGTTGCTGATAAGGCACTGTACCTATTCCTTCCAGTGCTCAGCACAGTACCAGCACTTCTTCTGTTGTGGAGTTTATTCCTTTGGCTCTTGAAAATTTCAGTCTCTCAAAAGATCTTTACTGAAATGGAAATACACCATGCAGGGGGTATGTGATAAGGTTTCTTATCATCTAATAATTTAAATTATTTGGGCTTGACTCTCTTTGCAAGTAGGGTCCAGAGCAGGGATGCATCCAGGTATTGTGGGACCTTAACTTACACAGTTTAGAGGAGGGCTCTTTAAGAAAAAGAATAAACATTTACCAATACAAATTAGGTAAAGGGTCTTGGAAGGGATTCAGGCACGTTGGGAGCCCTGAAGCTTCATTACCCTCATGGAACATCCACCTCTGCTCTAGAGTAGTGATTATGAAACTTCAGGGTACAGTAGAAGCATGTGAGTGGTTCCTTCTAAGTATAACTTCACGATTCACTTTGAGTAGATCTGAGTTGGAGCCCTGGAACCTTGTAGCCCAGGAGAGTCTAATGTATATACTCTATGCCGTACTTTGAGAAACTTTGTCCAGAAAAGTAGAACACAGAGTAGGCACTTGAGGGAAGGAGTAGGACCTCGCTGTCCAGGGAAATGAGAAAGTAAGAAGAAGCCCAAATGAAGTCCTAAATAAGGTGGTGGTGATTACAGCTCTCTGGCTCCAGAGTCACATCCACAATCACCATCACCACATATGTCCCCTTCATGTCTTGATCTCCTCTGAACTCAATATACAGATTCCCTTAGATAGCCACAGAAGTGAATGTAAGCCACAAAACGTCTCAATTTAGTGAATTTACTTACTGCATTTATTTTTATTTTTTGCATATCTAGGAAAAACAATGGGAAATGTAAGTTTTTCTCATTAAAAAGTGTTTTTATTATAGTAACGAGGACCTGTATGCTGTTATATGGTATATGCCTTCCTTGGAAGGTTTCAGGAAGGGTAGATGAAGGCTGTGACCTTACTCTCTGCAGTGAGACAGCCGATGGGCAATGTGCCTGACTTGTGGCCCAAGATACTCTCCCATTCTTGGAAAACTGAGTCAACTGGGCTCTTGGGAAAGTTTCCCTAACATTTGGGGATAGCGGGAGTTTTATAGTTATTTGCCCTGGATTATAACTACTAAAAGTAAGATGGATATATGGGTATGCATATGTTAAAACAATGTAAGAAGATGTAAATTGTAGAATGTAGGTGGCTATATCGGCAATTAAAAAAAGTTGGAGCATGCCTTCTAAACAGTAAATACTTCATGTACATTATCTTATTTATGTGTTATAGGTATTAATGGTCTCATGTTACAGATGTGGAAATTAAACCTCAGAGAAACCTTCCTAAATCCAGATAGCTAGAACATAGTTGAACTATGATGGGAACTCAAGTTTGTCTGCCTCCCCAAGTTCACCATAGGTGAAAGTGCTTGCTCCTGTTGCGCTTTTATACCCCTAGGACCTGAACTTCTCACAGTTGGAGAATGATAAGGAAAAGCTGATCATTTGTTTGACTGGTGTTATAGTGAGAGGCACATATGATAAGAAACATCGTAGTTCCTGGACTCTTATTATCATATATTACTCTTATACACAAATCTGAGCTGCATGCTGCATGCCAAGGACTCATTATAATTAGCCAGGGTTCTCCAGAGAACCAAAAGGGTGAGAGTGTGTGTGTGTGTGTGTGTGTGTGTGTGTGTGTGTGTGTGTGTGAAGATTTACTATAAGGTACTGGCTCACGTGCTTATGGAGGCTGGCAGGTCTAAATTCTACAGTGTGGGCTGGCAGGCTGTTGATCCAGGAGAGCTGATGATGCAGAAAAAGTCCAAAGGCGATCTTCTGGAGAATTCCTTCTTGCTCAGGGAGGCTGGTCTTTTGTTCTGTTCAGGTCTTCAACTGATTGGATGAGGCCCTCTCTGGTTATGGAGGACACTTTACTCAGAATTCACTGATTTAAATGTTAATGTCATCCAAAAGCACCCTCCACATTGGCATAAAATTAGCCATCACAGCCATGTAAGTCTTGGTCTTAGAGGTGGGTGGGGCAGTGGGCCTCCCAAAGCATCCATTGGAGTCAGGTCCCTGGCATATAAACGGTTTCTACAGTTGGCAGAGACCTTCTGCTCCTGGTTCTGGACATTCAGAAACCACCCAGCAAAAGTAGGTCCCAAACTCCTGAATGCTTTCTTGTCCCTGAGGTCACTGTAGTAAGCACTGGCATGCTTCCCAGCAGTCACAGTGCTGAGGTACTCATACTTTTTCCTAACTCCTGTTTTTCTCCCTACCCAAGTATGATTTATCCTGCCTATCCATAGAATATCATTTTGTTTTCACATTTGTTGTGTCGTTTATCACACTGTATGCTCTAATACAGGTGGTTCTAAGCATATTATCCTCCTTTCCCTCCCCCACCATCCCCATCAGCCACTAATTTATAAGCCACTTGAGAGCAGGTTTATGTGTAATTTTTCTCTTTGTCCCTCACTGTATCTAGCCATGGGCTGTACTCATAGTAGGTGCTCAAAGGATATTGGTTAGAATTACTTGGAACATATTTGTGGGGCTCCAACACAATGCTGACCATTGCCTACTCGAAGGAAATTGGAAAGGAAAGACAGACTTAGCAGTGACCCACATCTGGCTTTTTCAATCTTGTTCCTGTAGCTCCCCCTAGTGGGAAGGTTGCAAAATCTCTTGGCTACAGGATTACTTGTACCATCACTGCCAGAAACAACAGAAACCACCAAAGGAAACACAAACCCTTTGTAGGAATCAGATATTTTTAATCTTTAAAAAAGTATTTTTAGATTTATACCTGGGCCTTAAGGTTCTAGAAGGTCTATTCAGCGTCTGTGAGAAGCAACTTGGACTATTTGCAGGGGGAGATTTAATCTGAGAATATTGTTATAGACCATGGCATTCCTTACAGGCTGGGAGCCAGGCATAGTGGTAAGAAGAGAGCTATTTGGCTACCTCTTAGAACTTAAGTGGGATGAGCAACAAACATCTTTCCCCATGTCCCTGAGCTCCATCCTGCATTGCAGCCCAGCTGGGGAACAAGGAAGCTGCTGCGGTATGCCTCTGGCCCTGCACGTCTCCCGCCTTTCCCCCTTAGGCCTCGGCAGTACCTTCTGCTTTGGTCCTGACAGGTAGAGGTCAGTTTGTTGCAGTCTGCCTGACTGACAGATGCTGCTTAAAAACCCTTTAAGCTTATGCTTCTGGTAGTCTATACTTCAGATGAAAGACAGTATTTTTTATTTTTACATTTCTCTGTAGAAATCATAGCCTCTTTTCTTTAATCCCAATGTTTTGAGTGGCTGTCTGGGTGTTCTGTATGCATGTTTAATGATTCATACTCCTAGGACTTTGCATTTGTTCTTAACTGAACTGTATCTGTTCTTTTATGGAATTTTAGAAATATTAAAAATAATGTAATAAGCCTTTGGAATGCCTGCTTTGAAGAGGTTGATCGTAACAGTTCCTTTTTTTTTCCGACTGACTGATCCACAGAACTGCACATTCCCCAAACCTACTATATATAGAGTAAAAATCTTCAAATGGAAAAATTTTTCTTCACTGTGAGGAAAATAATTTGACCACTGACCCATACCAGTGAATGTGATGCCCGTTAGCTTTCCTGAGGTTATGCATAACTGTTGTCTATCCAGCTTCCTAAACTGTGGAATAGGCTTCCTGGAGACAAAAATGGGAGAGTGAACTTTACAGCATGAATCGGCCCTAGCTACAAATTTGATGTAGTGTTTGCTGGAATTGACAGCAAAAGGGCAACATTAATCCACAGACTAGTGCAGTAGTGGTTTGATTTCATCCCTTTGCAACTACGTGACTTGGAATATATTTGTGTTTCCATCTTATTTCAGTGCCTTTGAGCAGACAACATGGCACCTTTTGAGACATGACGTAGGTTTGAAGCGATTACAATCTATACCTACCTGTGCAGTGCTGTTCATGAGAGAAGCAGTTCAAGGTTAGGATTTTAGTTTCACTACCTGAAAACAAAACATAGTATCATGTGGTAGGGACAAAGGCTTGCCATGTATGCTTGGCCCAGTTAACCAGGACTTTGGTGTTTCCTCTAGTTGTGTTCTAGTTGTCAGGGGCTCTTCTGTGCTCTTGGACAAGCTATGTGATTTAATTTTCTACTCTTAGATTAATTATGTGGGATTTGATTGTACATTGTTAAATTTACCTGGGAGTTAAATATGTGTTCTCCTTTTCATTTAATCTAGTGATTTCACATTTGATTACCATGACATAATTAGAAATGGAATTTCTCTGGTTGGCGGTGAGCACAATCAACAGTTTAAAAGTTTTGTTCCAGATTATTACACCCATGTATTTATTGGAGAAAAATAATACAAAATGGAAGTGGTAATTTTTATTTTCACGAAAAACCCCACGATTGGCTAAATCTTTGATCCTGAAGCTTTTTTTGAGAACCATGGAGGAGTAAGGAATACTTACTCTTTGCTCCTCTATGCACATATCATTGGTTCCAGTGCCCGTCTGTGATAAACATTTGACATTTTTCTTGTGTGTACACTTTTCAGCATGTTGACAACTGGTTTTAGCAAAGAATACATAGGAGCCTATGTACAGTTATTAGTTTGTGTTAACGACTAAGCTATCACCATACCATTATTTTGTCAAGTTGTGTTTGAGGGGCCCGCTGAGTTCTCTTGCATTAGACGGGGGTGGGGGCGGGTGCTTTCTGGCCTGATGTTAATTAGTACTTGTCAGAGAAGACAAGTCTGTTGGCCTGGATACTTACTCCGTCTTTGGACGAGTGGTACGTTAGTCTTTGTCTGACTGTCGGCTGCCTACAGCACATAGCCTGTAGGTGACAGAGTAAATTGAAGACTGAAAAATGCTACCTGAAAACTAATAGCTAATACGGAGTGATAGTGTAGGGAAAACAATAACTATTTCTTCTACCCTGCTACGTTCTTGGCTCAGAGCCCCTATTATTATAGGACAGATTAACCTGGAAAGAGTGAACGAAGTTTAATAACATGTATGCCTCCCATATATATGGGAGATGCCCAGGAAAACTGAGTAAGTGCCCCAGATGCCTCAAGTTACCACCTTAGATACCATCTCCAGCTAAAGACAAAAGATGCTGGGAATGGGGAGCCGGGTGTGGAAGGTTACCAGGAAAAGCACAATAAAGAAGTGTAGGGTTGTTACACAGATTTAAGCCAGTGCCTCCTCCACTGATAAGAGTTTCTAAAGATTGGTCCATCTTCCTCTTCCTGCAACTGGGAGGGAAACACCTTTACAAGTGGAGATTTTCCTTGTAAACGTAAATGCCCCTCACAAAAGGGTAACTTCTACTTAGTTTTCAGAGCTTCTCCCGTGTCTGCTGCTGCTTAAAAATAATCTGCTCAGTATAATCCGTATGCCAAAAAGACACATTTTGGGATGGCATATTCTGCTCCCCTTTAGCAGATAGAGTCATAGTGCTTGTCTTGTCTGTATGGCTGTTGGGGGGTGCGGTAGGAGGATGATTCCTTTTGATACAGACTTTAAGGGACGATGATTGCTCTGGGAGGAGTTTGGGCAGGTCTGGATCACGGTCCGTGTAGGGGAGCATCGGACTACATGCTAATTAAATACCTCTGTTTATCTCAGTTAAGGTCCTTAAATTTTGGACGAGCAAGGAGTTATCCTTAGAAATGTGTCTTAACTTGATTCCTCTTCCTGGATCTTCTCAAAAGAATTGCCTGGCTTTTTCCTCACTTCCAGATGTTTCCTCGCATGTCACTCTTACACTGAGTCTCTGGAGAGCATGCTGTTTCAGTTTTTAACTTGTCCCACCCTGATACACACACACTCTTCATATTCCTTTCCCTGCTTTATTTTTGTCTTCTTAGCACTGACAAATCTAAAACTCTAGAGAATGAGAGATCTCTGAAATCAAACGAGCTTACTGTGCTTTTACAGATGCTAGTCAGGTAAGGACTGAGTACTGGGACAGGAAGTTTCTACTTCATCAGCAGCAAGGCCAGTTCACAGAAACAATCTGTCCACCAGGCTGAAGAAACAGGGCACAATTATAAGGAATCTCAAAGAAAGAAAGTTTTCTAAATTTACATTGGCTACAAATGAGGAAGGTGGGCTAATGTGAAGTAGGGAAAGTCCAGGGACAGGTGTTTAGTCCACAGAGAAGGCTCATAGATTGGTTGTTGATTCTGGTTAGACACTGTTCACTCACGAGGGAGATGTGGTGGTTCTGTGGACCTTCTAGATGATTGTTAAAACGACTTCATCCAGGAATGTGGAGTTCCTGGTTAGCTACGGTACACGGCTGTTGACTGATGACCTTCTCTTGTCTCTCTCCCTCATTCTCTGGCAATTATGTCACTTGCTTTAGGACATTTCAGTATTTTTCCTTATTAGTATGTACCACTGTGTAGAATATAAGGTATTTTGTTTGTTTGTTTGTTTGTTTGTTTGTGTATTAGCTGTATCCCCAACTAGAATGTAAGTTGTGTGAGAGAGTAGGGACGTTGGTCTGTCCTGTTCGCTCACTGTTGTAGTCCTGGTACCTTGAATGGCACATTAACAATGAAAAAGTTGTTGAATGGATAAATGGGCAAAACAGGAAGAAGGCACTAGGAAGGCACTGATGCCAGGGTCCAGAGGTTATTTCTGCTTTCAAAATTTGAACCAAATGTTTCAATCATTACGTTTCATTAGGATAGAGGTGGTTTAAGGAATATCATACCTCCTCTTGAATGGAAAGGACCACCCACAATCAAAGAGAGCTGTCTACCTTTAGATGGAGGGGGCTTCGGTCAGTTGGGTTAGCAAAGAAGGAGAAAGGATATAATAAATCATTAGGGATGCCAAAGAGCATGTTGGTTGGGGGTATTATGTAATATCCCAGTCACTGAGTTAGAAGTGGAGGCAGGAAAAAGGGTTAGCACGGCAATGAGGGAGGGGAGGAAGATGGAAGGGAAAGAGGTATAAAGTACACAGTAAATCAGTTTGGTCATAAAAACAAGGTTTCTCAAGTAAATTGATTTTCATATTTTTAACCATTCGTTCTGTTACTGGTAGATGTTAAAAGACTTACTTCAAACCTCAAAACAGTTCAGGAACTCCTGTGCTTGCAATGAATTTTATTACTGGCAAAGGTGCTGTAAGTGAAAATTAAGTTAAATTGGATTTTACCAATCAAACGATAAGTCGTTCCTTGCCAAGGATCTGTTTTTATTTTATTTATTTTACTTTTTTGGAAATGACCGCAAATACCACACTTAATTAACTAAGATGATAGATCCATATAGGAGAGCAGCATATGCCACCCCAAATATGCCTTTTTGGCATAAGAATGATTTTGAGGTGATTATTTTGAGGAACAGCAGACTTAGGAGAATTCTGAAAACAGAATAAATTACCCTTCTGTAAGGGAACTTTACATTTGTAAAGGAAATTTGTATTTGTAAAGGTGTCTCTTTTTCTGTACCAGGAAAAGGATGACCACAAATCTCTAGAAATCTCTAGAAACTCTGTCTATTGAGAAGACATCCCCTTAAATCTGCATAACAAACTTTACTCGTGTTTGCTTACCTTACTTTTCCTTGTCCCCTTCCCATAACTTGCCTCCCCCACTCATCCTTTCTCCTCTGTTTTAGCAGGACACGGTATATAAATTAAAATTCTGAACCACTTCTTTGAGTTACTCACTGTCCCTGTTTTTGTCCAATGTACATCTGAGATACACAAGTTAATAAACTTGTGTTTGTTTTTCACTTGTAATTTGTCTTTTGTTACAAGGGCCTCAGCTCAGAAGTAGAGCAGTAAAGGGAAGATTTTTTTTTTTCTCTCCTACATCTACATGTTACAAAGATTTTCAAAGTATATTGAAGGGCCAGAAAAAGTTTCCTTTCTTCTGGATTCTTTGGCTGGTCAAATAATTAAATTGATATAAGACAGATTAACAGAAAAAATGCATTTTTTACAAACATAGTCTCATAAAAATACGTGACCCAAAGGGCAACCAGGTAATTGAGGCTTATATAACATCCTGAGCTAAGGAAAAGGGTAGGGGGGGTCTGGTGATAGAAAAAGAAGGAAGGCCATTGGCAGGGAGGTGAAGGAGATATTTGGAAAATAAAGATTGCCCTGTTGTGCAGGTAAGTTTCTTAGGTAAAAAAGTATCTCTAGTAACAGCTCTTCTCCCCATACAGGCCCCCTTTCCAATCCTTAGTTGATGGGGACGTAAAGAGCTTCTTCTGAATCTGCAGCTTCTTAAAAACACACTAAAAGTAAACCTATGCCAAAGAGGCATGTTTTGGGGTAACAGATTCTGCTCCTCTTCAGTATGTAAATTGGTTAGTCAGGATAATAGAGAAAATTGTGCTTTAGTAATACAATTATAGTTCTTAGCTTACTTTCATAATTCCCATTTCATTTTCACAACAAAACAAATTAGAACTGGAAATAATACCTTCATTAGAATAGGCTCATTCTGATTTCTGTCCTGGGGCGATTTTCCCAGGCATTTTTAAGGAGTGTTTTGTGGGGTCCCTAGGGCCACTTGATGACACCTTATGAAATGATCGTGGAGGTATCTGCTTTTTTTGCTAATGCAAGTTGCCGTGTAGCAAACAATTTCTCACCCCTTCTGCTGCCTTCAAACAGAAAGGCTAAGCCGAGCTGCCATCTCCTCAGTACCAGATGTTTCATTCATATCCTGACGCTACGTAAGAGCAGACCTTAAGAACAAACCTTGATTTGCACTGAAATTTTCATCCTTTGATCTCTTCTCACCGTCAAAAAGCAAGCCTCAAAGCCTTGGTTTCGCCAAACCTAAATGCACCCAGGGCTGAGTTTGATCCCCAATGCATAGAACAAACTTCCATCTCAGGCCCAAGTTCTTCATGTTGTCATTGAGTGGTAGATTACAACTGTCACTAGAGTACTGTTTTTCCTTTTGAGAAACAATTTTAAGGTTTGAATACAATAATGTAATGACACATTTTTGGTGACAAGTGTGCCATAACTTCTTTATTCAAATGAGTATTTCTCTTAAAAATAATCACATTGGGCCAAGATAAACATTTAAAATGCTATTGCTATAGTTCAAACATTTTAAGACCTTTATTAAAGTGCTTTCAGAGATAATTTACTGGCAACACAGAAATGCAGTAAGACCAGTCTCATTACTTTATTTTAACGGGATTCGTCTTTTGGTCCCTCATCCTCTCTCCTCATCTTATTATTATTCCCTTGTATTGCTTTTCCTTTCAAAAGTCAATATGTATCAACCGTATGTTAGGTTCTGGGGATGCCATGGTGAATAAGCCTCTCCTATATTGTCTAGTATGGAGAGAGGAGGAGTGGGCCCCTCTGGAAGTCGACTGAGTACTGCTGGGTTATGAGGAAGGGAGATGTACGTTGCTTGCTTCTCTCTCTGTAGCTTCTAGCACAGCGACTGGCATATAGTAGGCACTCAATCAATATTTGATAAATTGGTTAGTGGCCTGTTAGTTTTAAGTGCCATAAGTTAATAATATGGGGATAGTTGAAGGATAATTGGAAATTGATATTCTTTGATCTGAGGACTGCCAACATAATAATAATAAGTGTTCTTCATTATAGACTTTGTTGTTAGGAACCTTGCTACTGGTAGAAATGAAAAAGGTAAAGTTATACGCTTCATAATCTCAGAAAAGATATCCAGTGATCTCCTTCTTTCTTGTCTTCAAGTATGGTGTGATATGACTCTTGAAACAGACAGTGTTTTGGATGGTTCCGTAAGCGTCTGCTCCTTGCTTCTCTTCCTTTTTGTAACAAAGCCAAGGTTTTGTCCATCCTTCTCGATGAGGCGGACCCCATTTCAGGCCACAGGAGGTGTGTCCTAATTGATCTAAGATAGTCTTGGCAGTCCTATTATCCTTGCCAAAGACTGATTGGTCTAGGCACAAATACATGGCGTAGTTCTGGAAAGGCTTCTGGAAAACGTTACTTTATTCTGCCTCTCGGAACTGCTGCTAGCAATCACGCTACATGCCTGAGGGGGAAGTCCACAGACAGAGAAGGGTAGAGAACAGGGAACCACAGAGGAGAGACAGAGCTGACATAACATACATACTAGCATCTGTACTACCGGTGGACTTGTTAATATGTGAGATTTAAAACATCATCCTGTTAAAGTCTGTTTGGTGCAGGACTCTCTGATTACTTGCAACCAAAGGCAATCTAACTGATTAGCTCCTGTGTCTCTTGACTCACGTTGGGGGTGTCCCTCCTTCTCCAACAGATGGCATTATCACAGTGATGAAGAGGCTGTAAACCATGACTGGTGGTTAGTTACTGTCCTATGCGTAGGTGTGTTTTTGGAAACTTCAGGCTGCAAGGAACAGCAGCCATCTCAATTTTCCCCTAAGTCACTGTGGCATTGTGAAGGTAAGTGAGAAAATAAGGAAACAAAATAAACCACATCAGGGCTCAGACAGTCCATCCTCACAGTTGACTAAAAGATGATACTGAGAATTCTTTACAACCCTAGTGTACCAAAAGTAACTTCAGTAGTAAACCATTCTCATGATTCAGGTTCTGTCTTCTGTTTCTACTTCTTCCCTACCGTGATTCTGCCTATTTCTGTGGCTGTCAAATACTCTCAGCTGTCAGCCATGGCTTTCCACTGCCTTGTGGGTTCTGCTGACTGCCTTTTTGTTATGTGCCTTTCAGCTTCTGTCACCACTCTACTGTCTGTCTCTTGGCCCTTTCTGTGGTGTTTGGAGTTTTAAATCCCTAGGTAAGTTAATGTCCTTATCTCCGGTCTGAACTTGTCTTGATACTTGGGATGGCACCATCTTCTGACACAGAACTACCCTGACGGGCCAAGCCCTTTTTCCACTTCCAATGAGCAGGTGTTCTCCCCTCACGTCCAGCTGCTTTTGGGTCAGGTGCCTAGCCTGTTCCATCAGTGCGTCCAAGGTTGCAGTGTCACATAGTACAAAGCATGGAGGTTTGCTAATGGGAAACTTCTTCTAGATGTTTCATTCAGAAGATGACTACATGTAGTAGATACGTTAGAATATCAGGGTGTCGTGGCTTATTTAGCACACTGGGAGATGAGGAAATACGAATCAGAAGAATCTGCCCTCCCTTTAAGTTACTCACACTTGAAATGATGTCACGATTTCTTCTTCTCCTACTATTCCTTTGTCTTCCATTTTCCAAACATTTTCTCTTGGCCAACTAGCCCTGCACAAGTCTAGCAGCCTTCTTGCCCAGATCCTCCCCCTTATATACTACCATAATTAGCTAACACAGCATGCTTTTCATTGTCTCTACGCTGAACATAACCACCTTGTATTCTCTTGGTCAAAACCTGGCAAATAGAGACATGTGGTCAACCACTGGAAATTTGTATAGGTGCACTAGTAGGTGGAGGAGGAACTAACATTTACTCACTAACTACCATGTACTAGCTGTTGTACCAAGTGCTTTGGTAGGAAAATAGCAGGATCGTAGGCAGCTATCATGTCTATCCAGTACGTTGTGAAAAAGTGGCCACACTAGACATTTAAAAATGATTTTTGATGATTAAGTACTTTTGTTATTGTTTGTGTTTTTAGTGCTAAATTGTAAGTGGATTCATTTTCCTCAAAAGCAGTCCAAATGTATTTTGGGGGGATACTATTAACATTATATTGTGTTTTCAGCCCCTTTCCTCCTCACTTTGGACACAGAACTTTTTCATTCTTCTTTTAAAAAGTAAGGAAGATAAAAATAAGTGAAGGTAGATATCCTTAGCATAGTGATTTTCTTTGCTTCCTTCTCTGATTATTTAGTTTCTCTTTGCATTCTGAATATATCAGGTGCCAAAATGAACATGCACCTTCTAGAGGAGTTATATTTTGGAGTAAGGAAGACATCGAATCTTGCAATTTTAGAAAGTTGTTTGTAGTGTTCTGAGGACTCATTTCCAGACATAGAATTAGTTGAAGAAAATTCACTTTTAGAAAATACGAAAGCTCCAACCCAGGGAGCAGACAGGTGTTCTCATGCTGATTTGTTAGACCACAAAAAGGGGATAGAGATAAGACCACTTGTAAGTGAAGCCATACCTGTCTCAAGGCTATTCTTCAATAAGCACACAATTCATTTGTAGGTTTATTTCTGTCTGTTTTCCTTTCTACCATATTATGGTGCCTGTCAGTAAGGCATAGATGTAAGCCTGGAATTGCACTATTGCAGTTGCTTTCTCAATTACCTTTCTAAGATAATTACCTTTGTACTAGAGAGTTTTAGAAATCAATAAAGTGTCCTTGGCAATATCTTTGTAACAGTTAATTAATATTACAACTCGTGTTAACAAACAGTTATTCTGCTCAGTAAAAATAGCCATACTTTAATGTCTCCAACCAGTAAGAAAAGTGTCTGACTAAAATATATTTATGGAACAATATAATGTAAAATAAGTGCCCATTTCTGGTAAAGTTGAGAGCAGACTCCACAAACACCAAGAACTTCAACTGAAGGTAATGATGAATGAACTTGTCATTAATTATTTTAATATCAGAGGCTCTTCTAAATATTCTAACGTGTCTTTGGTCTGTGCAGAGGCTTGATTTCTTTTTTAGTTTGTCTGCCATTGTATTCTTGGAGGACTAAGAATCCTGTTATTACCTGATAGAATTGGAAGTAATTTAATATACCAATTCTAATGATATAAGTAGCTATTTCAGCCCTTCTGATATTGATCAGTACGTGTTAATGATTGTTTTCTAGTGAATGGTCAAAAATTCTGGCTATCTATAATTGGTCTCAAATTTTTCATCCCTAGACTAGGGATAGATAGACACTGGAGTCCTTCCTCATTTGGATTGATGTTACCTTTTGGTTATTGTGAATAATGCTGCTAGGAATAACGGTGTACAAATATCAGTTTGAGGTTTGGCTTTTGATTCTTTTGGATTTCTACCCAGAAGTAAAATTGCTGGATCATGTGGTAATTCTATATTTACGTTTTTGAGGAACTGCTGCCGTGTTTTTCATAGCATCTGCATCATTATACATTCCTACCAGCAATGCACAAGGATTTCCGTTTCTCTACATCTTCACTAATACTTGTTATTTTCTGTTTTATTTCTCTTTTACTAATAGCGTGCTAATAGGTATATAAAGGGTATCTCATTGTGGTTTTGATTTCCATTTCCATAATGTTTACTGATGAACATCATTTCATATCCTTATTGGCCATTTGTATGTATGTCTTTGGGAAAATGTCTGTTCAAGTCCTTTGCCCATTTTTGAATTGAGTTGTTTTTTGTTGTTGAGTTGCAGGAGTTCTTCACATATTCTGAATATTAATCCTTTATCAGATACATGATTTTAAAATGTTTTCTCCCATGCTGTGGTGTGCCTTCTCACTCTCTTCAGAGGCTTTTATATAAAACTTTAAAATTTTGAGGAACGCCGGTTATCTATATCTTTTCTTTGGTTGCCTGTATTTATGGTATATTCAAGAAATCATTGCCAAATACAGTGTCATGTAGCTTTTCCCCTCTGCTTTCTGCTAAGAACTTTTAGTATTAGCTCTTACATTTAGATAATTTACATTGGTGTATTACATTGAATGACTTCCGTGTGCTGAAACTGTTGGGGGAGCATTGTGTATTTTCCTCGATCCTTGTCCCCGCCGCAACAAAGAATTAAAGGGCTGAGACACAGTAGTGAAGCAGAGTAAGCTTTCTTTAAAGTTACTTAAAGAGAGAAGAAGTGGAGCAGGCAACCTCAACAAGGAGAGGCGCGTCCAAAGGGTGGAGAGAGAAAGTTTAAGATTAAAAGGTTATGCACTTAGAAAGTGCGGGCAACCTCAGAGAGAGGAGAGCCCCCTGAAAGGGCGAAAAGAGAGAGTTTAAAGTTAAAGGTTACACACTTAGTGCGGGCGATCTCAGATAGAGGAGCGCCCCAAAAGGTTGGGGGTTTTGGGGGTGCCCCTTTTAAGGATTCTTTAGGAATGTGACTATGGGCTGGGGGTGCAGACTTGTTAAGCGGTCTTTGAATACTTAGAATTAACACCAGGAAGTTCCTGCTCTGATTTCTCCCTGGGATACCGGGGTCTTGGTCTGGGAGCAGATCGAACCAAGGTGGGCTGAGCTATTGTCTGTTTGCTAAAGAGTAAGTTAAGAATCTTCCATTTTTAACTTCCTGGGTATTAAAATAAAATCTTTAAGATGCAATCTTTCCTGCCTCTTACTGTGTTGTTTACGGCTGGGCCTGCATGCTAAATTAGTTGCCTAGTGTAAGGCTGGAGGTACCGGAGGGAGGAAAAGCGAGGATAGTGCAGGCGGAGCAGAGACAGCACCAAGTAGCTCTGTGCTGTATGGGGAAGGAATAAACAGCTCTTCCTGGACTCCAGTCCCATGACGTGCCGACAAACTCCGGATGCAGAGGCGGAGCCAACATGGCGGCGTGAGTAGGACAGTGGGAATCTCCTCCCAAAAACATATATACTTTTGAAAATACAACAAACACAACTAGCCCTAAAAGAGAGACCAGAAGACGCAGGACAGTGGCCAGACTGCAGCTACACCAGCGAGAACCCAGCGACTGGTGAAAGGGGTAAGATACAAGCCCCGGCCCGGCGGGACCCGAGCGCCCCTCCCCCCAGCTCCCGGCGGGAGAACAATAGGCAGAGCGGGAGGGAGACGGAGCCCAGGACTGCCGAACACCCAGCCCCAGCCATCCGGGCCAGAGCGCAGACACAGTATATGCCCAGGGGGCCCTGGATACTGGGAGAACAGGGAGTAAGACCTCTGAGCGGGTGCTGAAGCTGATGCCCCTGTGACAAAGAAAAGCGGGGGCTTTTTGAAAGTCTTAAAGGGACAGGGACTTAACAGCTTGACGGAAAAAACCCAGGTCACAGTACAGCAGCTGGAAATTATAGGGAAAACCGGGTGCACTAACCCCCTGGGCAACAGCTCTGAGACCCCTCACGGAGGCAAACAGTCAAGCAGCCCCCCCATCCATCACCCCACCGGGCGCTGCGAAAGCAGAGAAGCAGCCTGAGACAAATTCCGCCCACAGAAAGGGAAATTTCTCCCTCCCGGCCAGGCAAGACACAAAGACCCACTCTACACGCAATTACCCAACACAAGCCACTAGGGGTCGCAGTTGCCCCAGTAAAGAAAGGCCAGTAGTAAGTGAAAATTTTGGCCCTCCCAGCTGACAGTCAATAGCACCTGTCAACATGAAAAGGCAAAAAAATATGATCCAGACAAGACTAACCCAGACAGCTTCAGCATCTGTTACATCTTCCCCTGAGAAGGAATCTGGGGAGATAGATTTAGCCAGTCTACCTGAAAAAGAATTCAAAACAAAAGTCATAACCATGCTGATGGACTTGCAGAGAAATATGCAAGAACTAAGGAAGGAGAATTCAGAAATAAAACAAGCTCTGGAAGGACTTCAAAACAGAATGGACGAGATGCAAGAGACCATTAATGGACTAGAAAACAGAGAACAGGAACGCAGAGAAGCTGATGCAGAGAGAGATAAAAGGATCTCCAGGAATGAAAGAATTTTAAGAGAGCTGAGTGATCAATATAAAAGAAATAATATAAGAATCATAGGCATTCCAGAAGAAGTAGAGAGAGAAAAGGGGATAGAAAATGTCTTTGAAGAAATAATTGCTGAAAATTTCCCCAAACTAGGGGAAGAAATGGCCTCTCAGACCACAGAGGTACACAGAACTCCCATGACAAGGGATCCAAGGAGGGCAACACCAAGACACATAATAATTAAAATGGCAAAGATCAAAGACAAGGACAAAGTATTACAAGCAGCCAGAGAGAAAAAAAAGGTTACCTACAAAGGAAAACCCATCAGGCTATCATCAGACTTCTCAACAGAAACCCTACAGGCCAGAAGAGAATGGCATGATATACTTAATGCAATGAAAAAGAAGGGCCTCGAACCAAGACTACTGTATCCAGCACGAATATCATTTAAATATGAAGGGGGGATTAAACAATTCCCAGACAAGCAAAAGTTGAGGGAATTTGCCTCCCACAAACCACCTCTACAGGGCATCCTACAGGGACTTCTCTAGATGGGAGCACTCCTAAAAAGAGCACACAACAAAACACCCAACATATGAAGAAGGGAGGAGGAGGAATAAGAAGGGAGAGAAATAAAGAATCATCAGATTGTGTTTATAATAGCTCAACAAGCGAGTTAAGTTAGACAGTAAGACAGTAAAGAAGCTAACCCTAAACCTTTGGTAACCACAAACTTAAAGCCTGCAATGGCAATAAATTCATACCTTTCAATAATCACCCTAAATGTAAATGGACTGAATGCACCAATCAAAAGACACAGAGTAATAGAATGGATAAAAAAGCAAGATCCATCCATATGCTGCTTACAAGAGACTCACCTCAAACCCAAAGACGCGCACAGACTTAAAGTCAAGGGATGGAAAAAGATATTTCAAGCAAACAACACAGAGAAGAAAGCAGGTGTTGCAATTCTGGTATCAGACAAAACAGACTTCAAAATAAAGAGAGTAACAAAAGACAAAGTAGGACATTACATAATGATAAAGGGCTCAGTCCATCAAGAGGATATAACCATTATAAATATATATGCACCCAATACAGGAGCACCAACATACCTGAAACAAATATTAACAGAACTAAAGGAGGAAATAGAATGCAATGCAATCATTCTAGGAGACTTCAACACACCACTCACTCCAAAGGACAGATCCACCAGACAGAAAATAAGTAAGGACACAGAGGCACTGAACAACACACTAGAACAGATGGACCTAATAGACATCTACAGAACTCTACATCCAAAAGCAACAGGATACACATTCTTCTCAAGTGCACATGGAACATTCTCCAGAATAGACCACATACTAGGACACAAAAAGAGCCTCAGTAAATTCCAAAAGATTGAAATCCTACCAACCAACTTTTCAGACCACAAAGGCATTAAACTAGAAATAAACTGTTCAAAGAAAGCAAAAAGGCTCACAAACACATGGAGGCTAAACAACACGCTCCTAAATAATCAATGGATCAATGACCAAATCAAAATGGAGATCCAGCAATATATGGAAACAAATGACAACAACAACACTAAGCCCCAACTTCTGTGGGACGCAGCAAAAGCAGTCTTAAGAGGAAAGTATATAGCAATCCAAGCATATTTAAAAAAGAAAGAGCAATCCCAAATGAACGGTCTAATGTCACAACTATCAAAATTGGAAAAAGAAGAACAAATGAGGCCTAAGGTCAGCAGGAGGAGGGACATAATAAAGATCAGAGAAGAAATAAATAAAATTGAGAAGAATAAAACAATAGCAAAAATCAATGAAACCAAGAGCTGGTTCTTCGAGAAAATAAACAAAATAGATAAGCCTCTAGCCAGACTTATTAAGAGGAAAAGAGAGTCAACACAAATCAACAGTATCAGAAATGAGAAAGGAAAAATCACAACAGATCCCGCAGAAATACAAAGAATTATTAGAGACTACTATGAAAACCTATATGCTAACAAGCTGGGAAACCTAGGAGAAATGGACAACTTCCTAGAAAAATACAACCTTCCAAGACTGACCCAAAAAGAAACAGAAAATCTAAACAGACCAATTACCAGCAACGAAATTGAAGCGGTAATCAAAAAACTACCAAAGAACAAAACCCCTGGGCCAGATGGATTTACCTCGGAATTTTATCAGACATACAGGGAAGACATAATACCCATTCTCCTTAAAGTTTTCCAAGAAATAGAAGAGGAGGGGATACTCCCAAACTCATTCTATGAAGCTAACATCACCCTAATACCAAAACCAGGCAAAGACCCCACCAAAAAAGAAAACTATAGACCAATATCCCTGATGAACGTAGACGCAAAAATACTCAACAAAATTTTAGCAAACCGAATTCAAAAATACATCAAAACCATTGTACACCATGACCAAGTGGGATTCATCCCAGGGATGCAAGGATGGCACAACATTCGAAAGTCCATCAATATCATCCACCACATCAACAAAAAGAAAGACAAAAACCACATGATCATCTCCATAGATGCTGAAAAAGCATTTGACAAAGTTCAACATCCATTCATGATAAAAACTCTCAGCAAAATGGGAATAGAGGGCAAGTACCTCAACATAATAAAGGCCATCTATGAAAAACCCACAGCCAACATTATATTGAATAGCGAGAAGCTGAAAGCATTTCCGCTGAGATCGGGAACTAGACAGGGATGCCCACTCTCCCCACTGTTATTTAACATTGAACTAGAGGTCCTAGCCACGGCAATCAGACAAAACAAAAAAATACAAGGAATCCAGATTGGCAAAGAAGAAGTCAAACTGTCACTATTTGCAGATGACATGATACTGTACATAAAAAACCCTAAAGACTCCACCCCAGAACTACTAGAACTGATATCGGAATACAGCAAAGTTGCAGGATACAAAATCAACACACAGAAATCTGTGGCTTTCCTATATACCAACAATGAACCAACAGAAAGAGAAATCAGGAAAACAACTCCATTCACAATTGCATCAAAAAAAATAAAATACCTAGGAATAAACCTAACCAAAGAAGTGAAAGACTTATATTCTGAAAACTACAAGTCACTCTTAAAAGAAATTAAAGGGGACACTAACAGATGGAAACGCATCCCATGCTCATGGCTAGGAAGAATTAATATCGTCAAAATGGCCATCCTGCCCAAAGCAATATACAGATTTGATGCAATCCCTATGAAACTACCAGCAACATTCTTCAATGAACTGGATCAAATAATTCAAAAATTCATATGGAACCACCAAAGACCCCGAATAGCCAAAGCAATCCTGAGAAAGAAGAATAAAGTAGGGGGGATCTCACTCCCCAACTTCAAGCTCTATTATAAAGCCATAGTAATCAAGACAATTTGGTACTGGCACAAGAACAGAGCCACAGACCAATGGAACAGACTAGAGAATCCAGACATTAACTCAGACATATATGGTCAATTAATATTTGATAAAGGAGCCATGGACATACAATGGCGAAATGACAGTCTCTTCAACAGGTGGTGCTGGCAAAACTGGACAGCTACATGTAGGAGAATGAAACTGGACCATTGTCTAACCCCATATACAAAAGTAAACTCAAAATGGATCAAAGACCTGAATGTAAGTTATGAAACCATTAAACTCTTGGAAGAAAACATAGGCACAAACCTCTTAGACATAAACATGAGTGACCTCTTCTTGAACATATCTCCCCGGGCAAGGAAAACAACAGCAAAAATGAACAAGTGGGACTATATTAAGCTGAAAAGCTTCTGTACAGCAAAAGACACCATCAATAGAACAAAAAGAAACCCTACAGTATGGGAGAATATCTTTGAAAATGACACATCCGATAAAGGCTTGACGTCCAGAATATATAAAGAGCTCACACGCCTCAACAAACAAAAAACAAATAACCCAATTAAAAAATGGGCAGAGGAACTGAACAGACGGTTCTCCAAAAAAGAAATACAGATGGCCAACAGACACATGAAAAGATGCTCCACATCGCTAATTATCAGAGAAATGCAAATTAAAACTACAATGAGGTATCACCTCACACCAGTAAGGATGGCTGCCATCCAAAAGACAAACAACAACAAATGTTGGCGAGGCTGTGGAGAAAGGGGAACCCTCCTACACTGCTGGTGGGAATGTAAACTTGTTCAACCATTGTGGAAAGCAGTATGGAGGTACATCAAAATGCTCAAAACAGACTTACCATTTGACCCAGGAATTGCACTCCTAGGAATTTACCCTAAGAATGCAGCAATCAAGTATGAGAAAGATCAGTGCACCCCTATGTTTATCGCAGCACTATTTACAATAGCCAAGAATTGGAAGCAACCTAAATGTCCATCGATAGATGAATGGATAAAGAAGATGTGGTACATATACACAATGGAATACTACTCAGCCATAAGAAAAGGGCAAATCCAACCATTTGCAGCAACATGGATGGAGCTGGAGGGTATTTTGCTCAGTGAAACAAGCCAAGCAGAGAAAGAGAAATACCAAATGATTTCACTCATCTGTGGAATATAAGAACAAAGGAAAAACTGAAGGAACAAAACAGCAGCAGAATCACAGAACTCAAGAATGGACTAACAGGTACCAAAGGGAAAGGGACTGGGGAGGATGGGTGGGTAGGGAGGGATAAGGGGGGGAGAAGTAGGGGGGTATTAAGATTAGCATCCATAGCGGGGTGGGAGAAAGGGGAGGGCTGTACAACACAGAGAAGACAAGTAGTGATACTACAACAGGTTGCTACGCTGATGGACAGTGACTGTAAAGGAGTATATAGGGGGGACCTGGTATAGGGGAGAGCCTAGTAAACAAAGTATTCGTCATGTAAGTGTAGATTAATGATTAAAAAAAAAATGCAGTTCCTATGTGGTGACCTCTAATGAGTTCTACACAATGATATAAAGGACATATAAAAGTGTAGGCAAAGGGTCTGTTTGTGTTTATACAGAGGATCAAAGCCTAATTTGGCTACCCCGAAAATGAACTAAGAAACGATATGAAAGAGAACTTCCAACATCAGCACTCTCGGGAAGACTCATGCCAGAAGATGATCATTAAAAAACCCCAACAAAGATCCACGCACTGCTACAGCTGTAGATGCACTCATCCCACCAGCTCCTGGACTTGCCATGGGAATGAAGGAGATATCTAAGCTGGCCTGTGCATACAGTAAAACAACAAATTTGACTATATCTATACTGTTGGAACTCAACCAAGAATTAGGAGAAGTGCAAATTGTAGCGCTCCAAAATCTTACAACTACAGACTATTTACTGTTAAAAGAACATATGGGATGTGAACAGTGCCCAGGAATGGGTTGTTTTAATTTGTCTGATTTTTCTCAAACTACTCAAATTCAGTTAGATAATAACCATCATATCATTGATAAGTTTTCACAAATGCCTAGGGTGCCTAACTGGTTTTCTTGGTTTCACTGGAGATGGCTGGTAATTACAGGTATGCTTTGGTTATGTAACTATACTCCTATTATGTTAATGTGTGTGCGCAATTTAAGTAGTAGCTTAAAATCTATACATGCTGAAGTTACTCTACAAGAAGATATGTCAAAGAAATAATCAATCTTCCCATGTTTTCTCCCGCCTGCTACTTCTATAGCTTTTCTTCTTTCTTCCTAATTACAACGAATTCTTAAATAGAAGTCGTGCCTCATATCAAATTTACCGAGTATCATAACTCCTCCAAGTGGTAAAGATACCTCAAGACAAATGCTGGGCATAGAAGCCACAGGGCATAAATATGCAAAGAAATAAAAAGCTAACCATTTCAAACAATAAGGCTTCTCTCTCACTTACCAACTTAACATTTCCCTGTATGGCCCCGGAAGATGACTGGTTAGCCAGAGACGGGTAAGATTCCTCAAGGGAGGAACAACCTAAGACAGGCACAGTCGCAGGGGGGTCATCAGGTGAGAAATTGGGGATCAACAGAGGTGAGGCTTAGAACCTCACCCCCCCTGTTCTGAGAGAAATCTTCTGCATATGTGGATGTTTTATTGCCCTTGTCTAGCTTGGATTAACACATAGTCTACAGGCACACACCTGATCATCTACATTTGCTCTCTTACAACACTAAACTATGTTTTCTACCTTTATGTTGTATCTACCTACCACTTCAGCATCTTATTAAAAATAATAAAGAGAGAAATGTGGTATCCACATATAAATCAAGTATAAAAATCAAATGTGTATTCATATTTGAACTGACTGTTTATAGTTCATAATGCATGAGCAAAACCAAAAGTTTCTGTGATGACTGCCCTTGTACTGTTCACCATGTAACTTATTCACTATGTAAGAATTTGTTCTCCATGTAAGAACTTGTTCGTTATGCTTCAGAAGATTGGAGACTGACGAAAATTAGGCTTGGGGTGGATTAATGATTGTGCATTGAGCATTGACTCCCCTATACAGAATTTTATTGTTGTTAACAACCATTTGATCAATAAATATGAGAGATGCCCTAAAAAAAAAAAAAAAAAAAAAAAAAAAAAAACTCCGGATGCAGACCCCTTCCATCCGGAAGGAGGAGACCTCTGGCTGTCCATCACCTGACCCTGAGCCAATAAAAATATCCCCACACACCCCTGGCGTGGCCTACTTCCCCCTCCCTCCCCTGTTCTCTTACAAACTCCCCACCTCCCCTGCTGGGAGTGACTTCTCCAGCCTGCGTTCCTGCAGAGTGGTGAACCTCGCCCAGGATTGCGCTCAAATAAACTGCCTGGCCCTTTGTCGCCTCTCGTCGCCTGCTTATTTCAGTTAGAATTCATCTTACATTTGGTGCCGAAACCCGGGAAGGAGTGTGAACGCGTGACCCCGACTGGCCACCAGTGTCCCTGCCCCCTCCTTCCCCGACGTAGGACCTCAGCCTGCTCTCCGCTGCATGGACTATTTTCCAGTGAGTCCCTCAGTTTCCCCCGGTCTGTTTCCCTTCCTAACTCCGTTTCACCTGGTTGGTTCAAAGTCGTAGCTACATCCAGGTTGGGGCATCCTGCCCCTAGACATCTGGCCCACCCTCTGCAGGCATCCGGCCCGCCCCTGGCCCTGCGGTGCGGGAGACATCCCTAACCCAGGCCCCAGGACGTCTGCGGGCATCTGGCCCGCCCCTGGCCCTGTGGTATGGGAGATGTCCCTACCCCAGGCCCCAGGACGTCTACGGGCACCCGGCCAGCCCCTGGCCCTGCGGTGCGGGAGACATCCCTCACCCAGGCTCCCAGGACGTCTCCCCTGACTTGGCACCCTTGGGACGCTGAGCGCTCCTCTCAGCGGGATTAGTTGGGGGGGGGGGGTGACACAGACATGGGGAACCAGCCCTCAAAAGTAGAGGCTCAGAACCCGTTGCGGTGTCTCACTTCTAATTTGGCTACTCTATATTTGTCCCGGGAAGTTTGCAAATGGAAGCTAGTCTTCCTTTGCTCTCAGGCCTGGACTCAGTATCCGTTGGACAACCAATCTCGCCGGCCCCCTGAGGGAACTTTTGATTTTGGCCTCCTCACCAACTTGGCTAATTATTGCCACCGGAGCGGAAAGTGGAGTGAAATCACATATGTGCAGGCTTTTTGGACTTTGCGTGCCCACCCAGATCTATGTGTTAAGTGTACTCCTTCCCAAGTTTTGTTAGCCCAGGCCTCCGCCAAGGACCGCCAATCTCTACCACTCCTATTACTGGGAGGCTCTTCTCTGATGGACTCGGCCGAGGATCTCAGCTACCCCTCTTCCGGCTCCTCCAGACCCACCGCGGGGGCCAGCTTCCTTCCTCAGTGTTCATGTCCTCACCCCTCCTCCTCTCTCTCTCTCTCTCCACCATCTTGTTCTCCTTCTCTTCCGGTCTCTCCACCACCTTGTCTCTTTCTACTGGCCTGGACCATGGGCTTTACACAGCTAGAGCTTTTTGCTGCTTCCTCCTCTGCAAGGAGGTCATAGAGGCAGCAGCATGCTGAGCAGAGAGCCTCCCCCAAGTAGCTGGGAGGGGAGGGACCCCTCATTGTCCAACAGCCAGATCTGCCTTGGTGAGACTACAGCAAATTCAGAATTGGAGGAAAATGCAGAGTTGGAAATAGGTCTACCATTCTTAAGACAATAAACAAGTCTCACCTGGTTTCTAAACAGTCCTTTAGAAACAAGTCTCCAACCTATTATCCGATTCCTGGTTCAAGGGTTAAAATTCTTAACTGTTTGTTCTCTGCCTAAGGTGCAATTACTATGTTTAAGACCCTGTCACTTTACTACTTAGTTATAGAGGATTCACATACAAAAATGTGGCCAAAGAAGGTCATTTGGTCCCTCATAGTACTTTTAGGTTTTTTTAAAATTTATTTTTATTTTTTATTTTTTATTTTGGTATCATTAATCTATAATTACATGAAGGACATTATGTTTACTAGGCTCCCCCGTTCACCAAGTCCTCCCCACATACCCCTTCACAGTCACTGTCCATCAGCATAGTAAGATGCTGTAAAATCACTACTTGTCTTCTCTGTGCTGCACAGCCCTCCCCGTGCCCCCCCACACTATACATGCTTATCGTAATACCCCGTTTCTTTTTCCCCACCCTTATCCCTCCCTTCTCCCCCATCCTCCCCAGTCGCTTTCCCTTTGGTAACTGTTAGTCCATCCTTGGGTTCTGTGATTCTGCTGCTGTTTTGTTCCTTCAGTTTTCCTTTGTTCTTATTCTCCACATAGGAGTGAAATCATTTGGTACTTGTCTTTCTCCGCCTGGCTTATTTCACTGAGCATAATACCCTCTAGCTCCATCCATGTTGTTGCAAAAGGTGGGATCTATTTTTTTCTTATGGCTGAGTAATATTCCATTGTGTATATGTACCACATCTTCTTTATCCATTCATCTACTGATGGACATTTAGGTTGCTTCCATATCTTGGCTATTGTAAATAGTGCAGCAATAAACGTAGGGGTGCATCTGTCTTTTTCAAATGGAGTGCTGCATTCTTAGGATAAATTCCTAGAAGTGGAATTCCTGGGTCAAATGGTATTTCTGTTTGGAGCATTTTGTGTTTCCTTGAACTGCTTTTGTGGGTAGTTGATTTTATTTTTTGCCTTTAGTTAGTATTTGTTTGGTCTGCTTTCTTTGCTGTGATTTTATTTTCTCTGGTGACATCTATTTAGTCTTAGGAGTGCTCCCATCTACAGCAGTCCCTCTAAAATACCCTATAGAGGTGGTTTGTGGGAGGCAAATTCCCTCAACTTTTGCTTGTCCGGGAATTGTTTAATCCCTCCTTCATATTTAAATGATAATTGTGCTGGATACAGTATCTTTGCTTGAAGGCCCTTCTGTTTCATTGCATTAAATATATCATGCCATTATTTTCTGGCCTGTAAGGTTTCTGTTGAGAAGTCTGATTGTAACCTGATGGGTTTTCCTTTGTAGGTGACCTTATTAGTCTCTCTGGCTGCCTTTAATACTGTGTCCTTGTCTTTGATCTTTGCCGTTTTAATTATGATGTGTCTTGTTGTTGTCCTCCTTGGGTCCCTTTTGTTGGGAGTTCTTTGTGCTTCCGTGGTCTGAGAGGCCATTTCCTCCCCCAGTTTGGGGAAGTTTTCAGCGATTATTTCTTCAAATACACTTTTTATCCCTTTTTCTCTCTCTTCTTCTTCTGGTACCCCTATAATGCAGATATTGTTCCAATTTGATTGGTCACACAGTTCTCTTAATATTCTTTCATTCCTGGATATCCTTTTATCTCCCTCTGTGTCAGCTTCTCAGCATTCCTGTTCTCTGGTTTCTATTCCATTAATGGCCTCTTGCATCTCGTCCATTTTGCTTTTAAGTTCTTCCAGATTTTTTTTTTCCTGTATTCTCCCTCCTTAGCTCTTGTGTAATTCTCTGCAAGTCCATCAGCATGGTTATGACGTTTATTTTGAATTCTTTTTCAGGAAGATTGGTTAAATCTGTCTCCCCAGATTCCTTCTCAGGGAGGATGTCTGAGTTAGTCTGGTCTGTATCAAATTCTTCTTCCTTTTCATGGTAATGGAGGTAGTCATAAGTAGTTGGTGGGTTTGTCAGCTGGGGGAACCAAGTCTCTTTCCACTTGCTCCTGGCCTTTCTTTCCTGGGAGAACGGCGACCCCTAGCGGCTTGTGCTGGGCAGTTGCACGCAGACGGGGTCTCTGATTCTTGCTCGGCCGCTGTGGAATAAGCTCACGGTTGCTGTGGCCACGTCCACTTTCAGGCCGCTGCTCTGCCATGGTGGGGCCGTGCTGGAGGGTGAACAGGCGGGAGGCTGTTTATCACTGTGAGGGGCCTCCAAGCCACGCTGCTGCCCAGGGGGTTAGGGCGCTCAGAGTTCCCCGGTATTCCCAGCTGCTGGGATGAGTGTGCCTGGACGCTTCCATCCAGCTGTGAGGCTCCTGTCCCTTTAAGTCTTTCAAAAAAGCACTCGCTTTTCTTTTGTTCCAGGGGCACAGGTCACAGGTTTTACTTTTCCATTTCCCTAGTATCCAGCACCCCACACACTGTGTGTCTGTGCTCTGGTGTGGATGGCTAGGGCTGGGTATTTAGCAGTCCTGGGCTTCCTTTCCTTCCCCACCCCAACTCCTCACCTCCGACCAGGAGCTGGGGTGAGGGGCGCTCGGGTCCCACCAGGCCGCGGCTTGTATCTTACCCCCTTCGTGAGGTGCGGGGTTCTCGTAGATGTAGATGTAGATGTAATCTGGCTGTTGTCCTGTGTCTTCTGGTCTCTCTTTTAGGAATAGTTGTATTTGTTATATTTTCAAAAATGTATATGGTTTGGGAGTAGATTTCTGCTGTTCTACTCATGCCACCATCTTCCAAATCCACTTCATCAGTAACCTTTTTTTTTTTGTAGATAATTGAAGGGTAGTTGACACACAGTATTACATTAGTTTCAGGTGTACAACACAGTGATTCAACATTTATATACATGATAATTCTAGGTACCAGCTATCACCATACCAAGTTGTTACAAAATTTTGACTATATTCCTTATGCTATACATTACATCCTGGTTACTTATTTATTTTACAATTGGAAGTGTGTACTTTTTTTTTTTTTTTTTGTGAGGGCATCTCTCATATTTATTGATCAAATGGTTGTTAACAACAATAAAATTCTGTATAGGGGAGTCAACGCTCAATGCACAATCATTAATCCACCCCAAGCCTAATTTTCGTCAGTCTCCAATCTTCTGAAGCATAACGAACAAGTTCTTACATGGAGAACAAATTCTTACATAGTGAATAAATTACATAGTGAACAGTACAAGGGCAGTCATCACAGAAACTTTCGGTTTTGCTCATGCATTATGAACCATAAACAGTCAGTTCAAATATGAATACTCATTTGATTTTTATACTTGATTTATATGTGGATACCACATTTCTCTCTTTATTATTATTATTTTTAATAAAATGCTGAAGTGGTAGGTAGATACAAGATAAAGGTAGAAAACATAGTTTAGTGTTGTAAGAGAGCAAATGTAGATGATCAGGTGTGTGCCTGTAGACTATGTCATCAGTAACCTTTTAAAAGATGAATTTCTTCCAATCTGAAATAGTGTGCCCAACTGAATTATGAAATATGAGGGAAAAGGTATTTTAGAATGTGGATGGTCACTCTCTAGTGGATAAGGAAAGTTACTGGAGGGCGTGTTCCACCAAAAGTTAGAAAGTAGTTGATCAACAAAAGAAGACATGGCATGTAGGAACTAGAGGGAAGACACAGGTGTGTGGTTACTGAAATTCTGAGGCTGATGCCAAAGGGAAGTTCCAAGAGTACAGCTGTCAGCAAGCTGAAAGCATTACCAGTCCAGACTGGAGAAGGAGGGAAAGTTTAAGGAGAGGCAAATTCAAGAAATTGGTGAAACTGATAGGATAGATTTGAATACTTGGTTGAAGGTTTAAAGTTCCATTGAAAAGATTGGAGAAGAATTAATAGGGAGATATTTAAGTAAACGTAATTGTGTTACACCGAGGCAGATCTTATAATCAAATTCTGCACTAAATGCTTTGGAATTTATAGGTGAAAATATTTCTGCCTGTGGAACTATCTGAAAAAAGATGTGACCATGTATTCAATAAATGCTGGTTAGTGTCTAGTATGCAGCAGGCATTACTCTAGGTGCGAGGGATGTACAGCAGGGAAGAACGCAGACAAAAATCCATTAGTCCTTATGGAGCTACAGTCCTGTGGGGGAGAAGAAAGAAAATTAGCAAACTGAATAAATGAAGTCATGCTACATGGTGATAAATCCTAAGAAAAATAAAGCATCATTTAGGATCAGGGACTGCTAAAAGGGTGAAGCAAGGGAAACGGGTACGGGACTCAGTGGAGAAGCCACTGCTGTGGTAAGGGAGCCTGCGGGCCGAAAAGGAAACTCACTGTTTTAGAAGAGTCTGCCAAATGCAGAACTATCAATTATGCTGTTCCCTGGATAATTCAAGCCACTTGCTCAGAGATCTGAGAAAGCCTAGTTAGTCCTGTAACTAGGGCTATAATAATTATATATATAATATATATATAATGTATTATATACATTAGTATACAGTCTTGTAACTGGGTCTAACATAATTCAATGGCAGTCTTTTCATCATCCCATCTGATCAATAAGCATCAACTATAGACATTTATTTGATTGTTTCTTAGAAAACAGGCCTTTTGGGTAGTTGTCAGACCATGGAATAATTTTGGTTGAAGTGTTATCTTGAATTAGTCATAGTTTGGTATAAAGATTTTTCAAATATACTTTGTAGTCAACAGATAGGAATTTTAAATTCAAGCTCTGACACTTACTCTTTCAGTGATTTTGGACGAGGGTTGTGAGTTGGATTCGACAGGTTGGCAGGTGGAATGTTTAGTAAGGAGTCCCCTGGGGATCAGCACCCCATGAACAGAGAGAAAAGTCAAGCTTCAGTACAGTCTCAGAGGAGACCCTGACCGTCCCTACAGGGAGCTTGGGCACTGGGAAAAAACCCTTCAAAAATGTCCCGAAGTGGGCCAAGTTTGGTGTTTTTGTACACAATCTCTCTCATTTATTTCGAAAGAGATTCACTGAGTATAGAAAATCCATTTGATGCTTTGATAGAATAAGGATTATGTTAACATGTAGATTCAACTTACTGGCATGGTTAGAACTATTCTGAAGTGTTCTGAATAACACAAAGTTCGCAAAAAAAAGGAAATAACCTTTTACAGAAAGGAAGATTTTCCACCTGGGAATTTTATACCATACCAGGATGGGAAACTTAGCCATGGATAGCACTTACAGGCTACCCTGAGTGCATTCAGATACTTAAAACTATTTTTAGGCCTCATTGTCTCCCTGACAATGCTTTTCTATTTTGAGGTCATAAGAAAATTGCAAACCATCCTGTATAGCAATTGCATTTTAACTTGCATCTTATAAAATACCCATTTCCAGATGAAAACAAGGCTTTGTAATCAACATTCAGTTTTAAAATATGGCTTTGTTTTTAGAGAAAGACATGTTATGACTACCATTAATCATTTAGTCCACCAAATTATAAAAATAAAATAATTAAAAAAGTTTTTTTTCTAGGACTCTGAAGAAAAAATAAGACCAATATTTAAAAGAAATAAAATGTAATTGGCAACTGTAGTTCTTGTAGATTTACAGAAATGGAAACTCCTCACTTCCTATATCAAGAATAGACAAAATTAATTAATCTATATACTGACAAGATTATTGATGAGCTCCTACATGTTCTACACTGTCCTGAGCATTGTGATGCAATTCACCTTAAATATAACATATAGTCTCTCCCCTTATTTTGCATATTACCTAGTTATTCAAGAACTAAAGAATCTGAAAAGGGTATGATTAAAAACTGATATGTATCTGTCAGGGTTCTGTATTGCAAACGGACACTGACATTGGCTTATTTAAGCAGAAAATAAATGTATGGCAAGGGTGTCTGTCAGCTCACAGAACTGACAGCATGTCTGGAGAAGCAGGCTCAGAAAATGGAAACACAGGGATGCTTGTATAAGAACAAAATGATACAAGGTTTTTTCACTGCTGCTGAACCCAGCCCTTTGTGCCAGATGCTGCCATAGCTGTGCATCAGATTTTTCCTTTCTTTGTCTTTGTGACACTCTGTCAAGATTCAGATTCCCTAATCGCAGAGTTAAATCGTGTTGGGTTGGTTGCCAGCAACAGAGAAAGAGAGATTCTTCTTTTTTGGTCTTTTCGGTGGGAGTGTGGGTCCTGTCATCTACAAAGATTCCCGGTAGGAAGGATTCCTCCAAATTAAAGAGGAGAATGGGTGCTGGGAAGTCAAAAAATTGCAAATGTGAGCATTTTAAAGTTTATTGGAGTCCAGTGTATAGAGACATATAAAGGTGGAGTAGCCAGAGGAAGGCTGTGTGAGAGGAAGGCATTGGCCCAGTGGCAGCCCGTGGGGTCAGTCGACTGAAGAAAGGCTGAGGAGAGGCTCTACAATTCCCCGAGAAGCTCCAACCCTCTTGGTTCTCCCACTCTGAGTGAGTATGCACCCCCAAATCATGATGGGGCTTCTGCAACCTTGGCTAAAAAACATGGTGCTTGTGAGCTTGATTGGACCGTGGAGATCACCTAGTTTGAAAAAGGTCCCTTATATTACAGAAGCCAGATCTGAGGCCCAGAGAGGGAGGATTACTTACTCAAAACTGTCCCGTGAGCAGCGGCATCACAATCAGAACTTGGTTCCAAGGCTGGTGTGTGGTCAGCTAAATTTGTTAGGCCTGCCACATCCTTGCTGTACCAAAGGGCACACCGCTTTGTTGGGATCCTCGTTTGGACTTTTGCCTTGGCTTCCTAAACTGTCTGTTCCTCTTGCGTCATTGCAGCTTTCTACTGATTTAAGATTTATATTTCAAAGTGGAGGAACTGACCATGCTTTAACCTGCAGTGGTTTCTCACATGAATGAAGGTCAGATCCCTGAGCCTAATTCCAGGCCCTGCTGCCCCCTGTGCCTTATCACCTACAACTCCCTACCTTTCACCCTGAGAGTTAAATCCTTCTCAAACTCCTTCCATAGTTTGTAGCTGCATGTGCTTTGCCCTCTCCCTATAACTCCCCCATTCCGTTTTCTCCTGTGAACTCATGTACATTTCAAAAATCAACCCAACTAAAAAATTACCGGAGATGTTGCTGAGTCTCTCAGAAAAACATTGGCCTGGCCTTTCCCATAGCATCCTCACACACACAGCCATTGCAGTCCCAACTGGAAATCTAGTATATGCATCTTCTGGCCTCACACCCAGTCAATTTTTGGAAAATACCAGGCATTCACTGAGTACCTCTAAGAAATTGAATCAATCCACCTTGCATAACTTCTGAGAACTTCTGTGGACCCTGGAGCATAGACTTGGGAAGCATCTTGTGCTTTGACCTCAATTTCTCCTGCAGTAATTAAAGAGCTTTTACACTTTGGAGTTCTAACCCAGTTGTAACAGCTTTAGCGTCTTACAAATCAAAGAGTAAATGTTTCCACAAATATAACTTTGTCATTATTTTCCCTTGGAGAATGGACTCAGTTGTGTCCATTTTTATGGACACATGATTCCCCAAACTGAATTGATGCAGTAATCAGTTCAGAGTCTGAGTCATGTCATGAGAAGCAGGTTTAAAATAAAACCTAACTAACTCACTAGTGTAAGAATTTGAGAGTTTTATTTAAATTCTGGAGGCTTGGAACACTGTTTAAATTCTAACATGTCAGTGTTCTTTGTGCACATCAAGTTTTACATGCTAATTCTTCAACAGAGCTGTCAGTAAGAATGATAAAATAGTATTTTATCTTCCCTTTTCCTTTCTTTACTTCCTAACAGTAACATAAAGAAGTAGGAGATCAAGAAAAAAGGTAGACGAAGAGGAAAGAGCAGTGGGAAATTACTGTGGCAAAGTGAGCATCGGGGATCATTTTAGTGTCTCAACCAGAGTTATCCACATTTCAGAAGTGAATGGATCTGGAAAATAAAGATTTTACAGGAGAAGTACCCAGATTCTTGAAGACTAGAACTAAACTCTTATTTTCCATTGTAGTAATGAGGGGCATGTGTCGCCCCATCAGAATCTGGACATACAAAATGACTAAGACCAGTTAGAACACTAAATGCCACAATGGCAAGAAAACCACATTGACAGGTTTATGAGAGCTCTTAAAGGACAGCTGTGCCCCCCTGCTGCCTTTCCATGGAATGCAAATCAGTAGAAAATGGCATTTCGGCATTGCACTCTAGTGAATATTAAATATCAAATGCTTCCCAATGCTGTCAGGAAGCGGGTCACATTGATTTCTTCCCCCTGACTCTACTGCCATCCTGCTAATGAAGCCTGCCTCTGTGGACTTTTACTGTATATGCTAATATGCACCATGGGAAGAACGCATCATATCAGAACCCCTAACCCCGTGAGAACAGTTGTGGATAAAGAACATTTGCTTTTAGAACCACGGCCCATATTAAAATACCTGACTTGGGAAAGTATCGAGCCTGCCACAAATTTTTATCTTAGCAAAGTGAATTTGCATCTTTGGAGGTCTACAGTATGTCAGATGTCTGTCCACTAGAGAGGCATAAACTACTGCAATAAAAGACAATAAAGAGATAATCCTCAAGAAAGTTGCAAAGGATTGTGTAAAGCCCCTGTTCTTTAACCTGGCTGCACACTGGAATCACCTGGGGAGTTTATAAAACTGTGGCTGACTGGGCCCAATGCCCTGGAATTCCGATTTAATGGTGTGGCCTGTAGCTTTAGCATCCAAATTCTTAACTGCTTTCTGAGTGATTCTAATGGGCAGTCCAGGTTGAATGCTACCTGTGTAAAGAACAAGGGCTGTAGTTCAGGTTTTGGAGAAGGCATTTCTTCCACTGAGGTGGTCACTGAGTATGATCATCTTTGTTTCTGTCCTGGCTTACACTCAAGGTCACATGCTTGATATGCTCACCCTGCTTCCAGCAGTGATTGTGTGTGTGTGTGTGTGTGTGTGTGTGTGTGTGTGTGTGTGTGTGATGAGAGGTGTGCATTACCAGAATTTGGAGCATTTTGCTTTGTTCATACTTAACTTGCTGATATTTTTCTAGAAACCTAAAATGAACCAAGAATTTTTCAGAAAATATTGATAATAGATGGTCATCTTTTTAGACTATGTATTGTCATAAAACCAAAATTGATTGTCAGGTTGAACAAGGAATTTGACTATTTAAAATAAATGGTTTGGGCTAGCATGAAGGGATTTGTCTACTTCTTGGAATTCACAGTCTGGGTGCTCTGCAGACCACAGAGGGAGAAGGCCTAGAAGGGTGGAGAGACGCTTCCTACCTATTTCAGTCCTGTCTGGCCTGCTTTTCCCAGGATCAAGGTACATGTTAGCCCAGGTGAAGTTGTAAGAGGGTCACAACTGGATCAGATGACTGTGCCAAAACCAAACAGATTGGGGTGGAGCGTGGGTGGGGAAGGAATGCAGCAGTCTAGCAACACTCCCGGTCCTGCACGCAGAGGCAGGCCACACTGCCTGGGTCACTGTGAGCCACGGGTGAACGATGGGCGTGGAGGGATTGGGTCCTCCCTGGATACCCCGGAGGCTCCCTCCAGCACATACAGGATCCTTCTTGATGCTGCTCACCTGCGCATTCCAGCTCCTTTCCCAGTCTTCTCATGCAGCACTTGGGTTTCTGCGCTTCCTCTTGTCCCAATCTTCCAGGCTGTCACCTCTGCCTAAAGAAATCAACTTGTTCCTTAAAACTTGCAAATGTGGCACTTAGATTTTAATGAATGTAAATGTAATTTTATCTGGTTCTCACCTGAAGGATAGTGGTAAGGGATTTCCTTTGGTCCCAAGAGTGGGGAATGGAACAGTAAAAGACTTCCATTCTGTTTATTTTTCTTTAAAATATGTGTGAAATTATCATATCGCAACTTGCAGGAGACAATTTCCTTCCAAATATTCCCAACTGGGCCGCAGAAGAAGTTCTTTTTCCTTATCTACTTTTTGACTTTGACTTCATTTCTAACTAAATAGTATCTTCTTATATGAAGAGAGTTTTTACCCTTTCCCTGACGTGACGATATTATAAACTTTCTTGAATTGACTATTAATGAAGGGCATCATGCCCAGATTGCTTCACTTTGATCCCTAACTCCAATGCATCTAAGAGAAGCAAAGGAACCTCAGTTCGCCCCACCACACTCCATTATCAGCATAGGCCACTTATTCCTACCGATGTCTACTTAAAGGTGTGGCGTTCAGGCAGAGAAAGACAGAGGATAATGAAGTACAGCTGCCTAGTACTATTCAAAACAAGTATTATCTACCCAACGATTGTAAGTACAAAAGGTTAAAGATGACTTGCAATTTTAACAGGAGCAATAGGTTCCACAATTACCTCACTACCTATGCTTTTATAGCTAATGATGACAAATCTCTCTTGCTGCTCTTTTGTAGGAAATGAAAAGCCAACAATTAATCTGTCATCATACACACAGGCACAATAATGGGGTTATCACTTAGCATAAGGTCCTGTGTAGAACAGACATTCAAGAAATACTTGTTGCAAGTATGAAAATCAGAGTATTCTGTTAGAGTAATTATGACTTCAGGTTTGTTCACAGTCCTACAAGTGTTAGGGGGAGCGCTGTGTATTTTCCTCGGTCCTTGTCCCCGCTGCAACAAAGAATTGAAGGGCAGAGACACAGTAGTGAAGCAGAGCAAAAGTTTTATTTAAAGTTACTTAAAGAGAGAAAAAGTGCGGACAACCTCAGGGAGCAGAGGCTCCCTGAAAGGTTTAAGAGAGAAAGTTTAAGGCTACACACTTACAAAGTGCAGGCGACCCCAGAGAGAGGAGCGCACTGAAAGGTTTAGAGTCTAGGGTTTTATAGGCTGTTGAGGATTTTCAGGAAAGCGACAAAGGGCCAGGTGCGGATCTGCCAAATTATCCCAGAATGTTCATCTTTGTTAAGGCATTCAGTTTCCTTTTTTTTTTTTTTTTTACTTAACACGAGAAATATACTGCTTTGATTCCTTTCAGGATATCAGCTTCTGTCTGGAAGTGTATCAGTGAAGACTGTGTGCCCTGCCTCCGAGGTGGGCTGAGCCACCTTCTGTTGTATTAAATGCAATCTTAGCTTTAAGATAGAATTCTTCTTGAATAAGCGGGGCCTTTTAGCAGGTGCTAAAGTAAATCTTACAATGGTGTGTGCTAATTGACACAATGAAAGCATAGGCTATGCTGAGATACTTTTCTTTATCTGGGGAGTATTCAAACTTGTAGGTCAGGTTGCTCCTGGCCTTCTGAGCTTTCTCTTTTTAACTGGTTAACTATTTCAGTCCCTTCTAATGGACTTTACTGGCCTTATTCTCTTTCTACCCTGCTCCTATCTATCTTCCTGCCTAACATAAGTGCTATATCCATTGATTGGAGTCAGCTAGTGAGCATGCTGACAAGTTGAAGATATTCGTGACTCACCTTCATTTGATTATATCACAAAGTGACTTGCTTAGAATTGTATGTGTGTAGAATGTGAAAAGTGGAGAAAATACTATATGGAGTCAACCTGATCAAAGCCAAAGATATGAATAATCTTTCCAAAAATGGACAAATTATGGGGAAAGCCCATTCACTTAAAAGAAGGCAGTTGTCATTTTCTTAGCTATATTACACGCAATACATACTAAAACCTTCTGTTTGGAAAAAGAAATGGATATTAGACTATTACTGATCTTCTGGGATTAGTAAATAATGAAAAAAATTAGAAAAGAGTAAGGCACATACTGGGTCATTCATATATACGTGACCAAGAAGTCCGAATTGGCAATTCAAACTTAAGGAAAAGAGAGCCTTGCTGAGATTGCCCCTTCTCAGAATGACTCAGGGAACAGGTGGTTCTGTATCCAAACATCTGTTGCTACAACCCCTGCTTTCTATGTTATTTACAATTCATAGCCATATACAACCATTTTTTAAAGTGTTCGAGTTTACCTCTGTTGAGATTATGAAAATTGCCAAAAGGAAATCCATCTCATTTGTGAATTGCTACAACTCATCACATCAACATAAACCACACGCCCCCAACGCATACAGAATTTAGGCCAAACTATTAGTAAAAGTTATTAAGGATGCCATCTTACTCCTTTTGGACTAGTATAACAAAAAGTTGTATAGACTGAATGGCTTGTAAACAACAGAAATTTATTTCTCACAGTTCTAAAGCCTAGTCCAAGATCAAGGTGCCAGCATATTCAGTGTCAGGGGAGGGCCTGCTTCGTGGTTCATAGATGGCTGTCTTCTCACTGTACCCTCACATGTTGGAAGGGGCCAAGGAATTTTCTGGGCTGTCTTTTATAAGGGTACTAATCTCATTCACGAGGGTTCCGCCCTTATGTCCTAATCACCTCCTAAATGCCATACCTCTAAATACCATCACTTTGGGCTTTAGGATTTAATATATGAATTCTGGGTGGACACAAAATTTAGTCTATAGAGGATGCCCTGACGTAGATTGTTGGTCATTAAGAATTGCTGGTTTTTCATCTCGTGTCCTACTCTAGGAGTCAGTTCCAATAAATGGCATTGGATCTCAGAGTTGACTTCAATCATATTTATCTTGTCTCAGTTGAGAAGTTATGTCATAAAAAGATAGTTTTCAGAAAATAAGGCTTAATTTATCTTCTTCACTCAGTTATCACCAGAATTAAATCTTCAGGAACCATCCATCCAGATAAGGTGGTTCCTAACCCATTAATTTTTGAGTGTTAGAAGGGGGTAAGCTGCAGGGAATATATGAAGAAAGGAGTATATCTGGGACCTCACTGTGCCTAGGGAGATGTTGCAAAGGGCTGTTATGAATGTGTCAAACTAAATGGACAGATGAAGTGTACATGGTGAAAAATCAACAAAAATGATGACAAAATGAAAAAATGAGTTTGCTTTAGGAAAAAAGCAGAGTTAGGAGAGAGGTAGGATCAGATAAAAAAAATAGTTTTTTCATTTGTTCTTTGAACTACTGCTCTGTGTCAAGGTTTCTGTTCGCTGTTCAGCAAAGTTGATGGCCAAGAAAGTCATGGTCTCTGTCCACAAAATGTTGGGTGAATCTTTGATTCCTCTCTGTAGGTCATCTCTGCAATGCCAAGTCTGGCAGTGGATTAGGGTCACAAGACCTGTTCCTTTCAAAACACAAGGTACCTGTATGTCCCTGGGCAAGCATTTCTCTAAAGGTGACTTGACAACAGTAATCCCATTAATTACATCTTTTCTGGAGTCATTAGACTTCTTTTCTATTGAACTTGTAGCAATTTCATTTTTACACCCCTTGAGGACTCATCAGCTAAGAAAATAGAGGGAAACATTTTCCTCTAGTTCAGTACAGCATCCACTAGATAGCATCCTCAGACAGCCTTGCAAAAGGAATTTCTTGAGTTGGAGAAGTATTATACCAAATAAGAAAAAAGATATACCATATACATTCTACGATCCTTTCATGGTCCCACTGTTGCTGACTTTGATAATTCTAGGAAGCAAGAATGCTATTCAGAGACATACACTAAAAAGCATACTGCATTTTAAAGTCTCTTTTTTGCATTCTTTTCATTTCTTTTCTTCTTTAGGGTGAATCAGAGCAGTGCTCTGTTTGAAAATAAATTCCCATGTTGAAGAGTAGATCTTGGAAAAGTTCAGGAAATCCAGAGAATTAGTGGTGTTATCTGGGCAATTGGCCAGTCACCCTTATGTTATCTAGACTTATACTGCATATGGTGATAACACCAGATGGTCTGTTTTCCCATCTGTCCAGAGCCACTCAAATTCCTTCCAAAGAGAAGCACTTAGGGATTCCCAAGCTTCATATGCCAAAAGAAAGAATGTGAAATGCAAGTGGAAAAATAGGAAAAATGAAAGTTCCTTTAAGGGTACATTTTTATTGTTTTATTTTTTTTAATTTTGATATCATTAATCTACAATTACAGAAAGAACATTATGTTTATTAGGTTCCCCCCTTCACCAAGTCCCCCCCACATACCCCTTCACAGTCACTGTCCATCTGTGTAGTAAGATGCTGTAAAATCACTACTTGTCTTCTCTGTGTTGCGCAGCCCTCCCCGTGCCCCCCACGCACTACACATGCTAATCGTAATGCCCTCTTTCTTTTTCCCCGCCCTTATCCCTCCCTTCCCTCCCATCCTCCCCAGTCCCTTTCCCTTTGGTAACTATTAGTCCATTCTTGGGTTCTGTGATTCTGCTGCTGTTTTGTTCCTTCAGTTTTCCTTTGTTCTTATACTCCACATATGAGTGAAATCATTTGGTATTTGTCCTTCTCCGCTTGGCTTATTTCACTGAGCATAATAAGGGGTACATTTGTTTTAAGTCACCAAAAATTATTGGGAGCTTGCATTGTGATTAAATTGCTAGTATCCATTTGGGCTACCAGGAATACTGACCAATCATTGATCTATTCACTGTGTGCTCCTCAGTTTAATAGGAAGGTCCATCCCTATCGTACCAGAGCTTCACTCAGCTGCCCGCACTGAGATTGCCCAAATTGTAGGCTCAGTCACATCTAGTTTGTGATCTTCACTAGATCTTGACCAAGGTTGGTAGCATATTAGCCTCATACCCACATCTGTCAAACATCTTACGTCTCTAAGCCTTGCATCTGAAATGCCAAGGGTTCGCCAAGGTACAAGTTCCCTTATTTTGAGTTTCATAGAAAAGAGGAGGCTTCTGCTCTGGTTTCCTATGTTGCATGCTAATTTGCTTGCCTTTTCTGAGTTAGGCCCCAATGGCCTTAACTCTAATCCTTCCCAGAGAGCTCTTTGACCCCCGCCTCTTCACAGCCTGCTGATCTCAGTCACCAGGAAGCAACACTGAGGCCCAGGAAGGGATGCCCAGGCCATTCTGACTCCGGAGGTCTTCTGCAATGCCCCATGGGGTGACAGCCTACACACCCCCTCCAGCAGACTTTCAGTGGGCTATCTGAAGAAACACTAATGCAGAAGCGCCTCACAAAACAGCCAAATGAAAGGACCGCCCCTTCAAAACCCCCTTCCCTGTCGACGAAGTGTACCGGGGCAGTACATGGGATTGCAGATTTTCCCCATTGCACACACTATACCTCATTTCCCTTCTTGCCACTTCTTTGTTCCTGTCTCTGCTTAACTCTTTAAGGATGAATTCTTGAATTTTACCCCCAGACTCCTACACCAGTCTTGATTTCCCAATTTTGGATCATTTCTTCTAGTACAGGACTTGTGGAATGAAAACTTCTAGTAGTGACACCTCAGTTGGCATGCAGCAAGCCCTGACTACTTCCTCCTCTTATTTGTATCCTCAAAGGCAGCTTCTTTCACAGGTAGCCCTGGGCAGGCTTAATGAACCATAAAAATGATAAAGTCCCCAAAGACTGACTTGAGTTGGGAGACATTACCACTCGTGCCTAAGGTGGCACAGAGAAGAAATGGTATTAGAAGAGTCTGGAAAGACCTGGCATGCGGACTAGAGGCTGCTGGAAATGAGCTGTGGTCTTAGAGGGATGCAGCTGCTACCAAACTCTGGTGAGGTAGAGAAGGATCTGGAATGGGAAAGAAAAAAGGACTCCCTTCCCTTCCTTTGATCTCCTGCTGGTTCCTCCCACTGGTCAAAATCAATACTGGACAAGGGAGCTTCCAAGACACGGTCCATGGAGGTCAGCCTCTGAGGGCACAGAGCAGCATCAAAAGGTAGAAGAAGTAGAGACCATGCATTTTTTTTTAATCAGTCTTGACTTCCCTCATCCTATTCACACTAGTGCTTTCAGATTTCAGTAAGTACCTGTTAACTGGTTAGAACCCATCATCATTCTTTTTTCTATTCCCATTACTATTTCTCTATTTCAGGCTCTTATTACTTCTTCATTGGACAATTATCTAATTTACTTACCTCGTTAACTGCCTCTGGCCCAGTTCTGATCATGCCACTCCCTTAATGTGAGTGTGTCTCCATTGCCTACTATCTAATGACCTAGATCAATGTAGACTTTCTACAAACTGTATGTTATGTCCTTGTATCTAGGGTCTGTGTATCTAGAGACAATATTTTATTGAACAGAATCATCTGCGCATATTACAGTCCTTTAGTGAGAGAGTCCTATTTTCTGTGGAAAGAAATTTCTTTTGAATAATTCTCAATAGGTTTCCAGTGGTATTAAATAATTGGGATCACTTCTCAAGTCTGTGGCTCCATAGATCAGTGGGAAATATATTCTGGCTTGAACCACTCACTCACTCATTCACCCATTTGTTTATTCATTCGGTAAAGATTCATCCAGGACCCACTATTTATCAGACTTTGCCAAGTACTATGGGTACAAAATGCATATCAAGTAGCTTACCCTGTAGCATGTATTACAGCTGTGTGAATCGATGACTGCATTGCAGGGTACTGGGTGCTAAAGAAGGCTTATGCCCCAGATGAACACCAGCATGTGAGGGGAGCAGCTGTTCCACTTGGGAAGGGGACGGCATAGAGACATGGAGATGCCTAAGCTCATATTTAAGGAATAAGTACTGAAAATCAAAGTACAGAAGAAAGACCAGGATAATGTACAGGATTTGGGGTGGCAGAGCACGCCACAGGTGCTTCAGGATGGGTACAGAGTGCAAAGGCCATATATGACAAGCCCACAGCTAACATACTCGATGGTGAAAATCTGAAAGCTTTTCTTCTAAGATTAGGAACAAGACAAGGAAGACCACTCTCACCACTTTCAATAGTTTTTGACTGGTTAAAACCCATCTTCATTTTTTTCTATTCCCTTTGCATTATTATTATTATTATTATTATTATCACCATTCTATAATTACAAAATTAAAATACATAAAATATTAAGTGATTATGGATAGTGGAGTGATGAGGCTATAGGTACATCCTTCAAATCTGTTTTTGCTCTTCTAGCTTATCTAAATTCCCTAATAATATTGTCTATATAATCATACAAATTCAGTAAGAGTTATTTTTCTAAGATACTGACAATTGTGAGGAGTAACTCGTGAAAAGGAGAGCCCCTCTTGGACCCAAACAGAGTTGGGTCTGTGATAACACCTAAAAGAGTCTGAATGATCACTTTTAAAGTATTTAATATTTGAATAATTTCCCCATTGTGGAATGTGTGGAACCGCACGAAGAGAAACCCATAGACAGACACCATGACGGCCTGTTGGCATACAGTCGCAGGAGGCGCTGTGAGCAACGTGTGCTGGGTTAAGGGTGGTGGTGACACGACGGAGGCAGTGCTGCCACTTCGGGACTGTCCCAGCCCCACTCCCTGCATCATGTCATGCAAGACTTTGCGAGCAATGCGCGTGGTGGGCTCTTCAGGCCAAAGAGGGAATGCCTTCATGCGGCCCCTCTCTCACACTTCTCTTTTTCCAGTCAACTTTTCCTAATTCCTCTTCCTCTTTCTCTTTTTTACTTTCTTCCCTTTTCTCCCAATCAAGGCTAAAGGCATAAGAACCAATTACTAAGTAAGTGAGCCTTCCCTCCTGGGCATTATTTAAATTTGAATAATGTTAATGCAACATAGCATATACTGGTGTGTGTGTGTGTGTGTGTGTGTGTGTGTGTGTGTGTGTGTGTAAACTCATCTCAGGGAATTTTAGGGAAACTACTGTTTTATGCTTGGAAAGACTGTAGAAAGAATCGAGAAGATTGATGCTGCTCTAGTACAAATTTCCCAGTTCAGATACTTTGAAAAAAATCATCCTCTATTGCAATGAATTAAAATCCTACCATCCCAGTGTTGGACTTTAAAATACTTAAAAAACATATTGGTAGAAGGGGTTAAGTTGTTGCAGATAAAGTCAGAGAATATACTGTATATGCTATACTATGTATACATCATACATAATACACTATCTAATATATCATTAGTATATATACCAAATATGCTATACTTCCAATGAACTTCTGGAGGGTGTCTTGCTCACTCTGAAGCCAGAGTGATAGTTTCTCTTTACCAACAATAAAGTGTTTGTAATAAGAATTCACATTTGTAAAGGGAAAGAAGGGAAAATGCATTAGCACTGTGCTGTTTCAAAGGGCAGAAAAGGCATTTATCAGGTGAGTGACTCCCATCTGTCACAAAAAGCTTTCTTATAAGGACAAAAACAATCTCACTGTGTTTCTAATAGTAAAATGTCTGTTTCTCATTTCCTGCCTAATGAATTATTTACATACGCCATTGAAGGCAATTTATGCTCCATCTAGATTTAGGTAATGTTCCAGAAGGTGGCACAATCATTTAGAAGAGAATCTCCTCAATATATTCTCTACATTCACTCTGTGAAAATGTTGGTGTGCTCCACTTCAGAGGTGAATGAAGATCCATGTTATGATACATCTGCTCTTCTGTGATCACAGAGCAACGGGTGAAATGAATTTTGGCAAGGGGGCCATTATTCAATCAATGGAAATAGAGTAGATCATTTCTGAATGAGAAAGAGCCATTGTAACTCTAAGGCCTGGGCCAGCCCTTTGCTCAGAATACTTTGAGGTCCTGTTGCCATTTCCTAACTCTCCTGCCACATTCTTAGTCTCTGACTGGCTCTTCCGGGCGCCAGCACTGCCTGATCCGGCAGATGTTTGGGGGAAATTGGAGGCAATGGCAGCCTTTAAAGTGAGGATGGTGTTTTAAATATTTTGGGAAACCTTCCAAGTGACAAACTGGTCGTTATTTTTAGGCTTCCTTCTTCCCAAGGCACGTGTTGACAGTACATAGCTCGTTCCTAAAGAGAATGGCAGGTTTTCTCCTCACAGAAAAGCCCTGTTCTCGCTCCACGTGGTGTACAGGAAGAAAGATTTGCCTTGAAGGCCCTGCCGGCTGCTGGGGACCTCTGCCCTCGTTACAGACATAGACTGGGGGCCTTACAATAACAATATTAGTGTCAGGCTGGTCCTCAGCCAGAGGTCCCGTGCAATAAGAGCAAATACAAATCAAATGGAGATCAGGTACCTCTCAAAATGCTCAAAGCGCATTGTGCTTCTTAGTTCATGGGGCTGGCAATGTTAATTTACCCATTAACACATCAGCCGGGGTAACTGATTGTGATGACTCCTGATTATACAGCAATATGTCACTTCCAGTTAGCAATTTGAAAAAGACATTGCCACAAGGAATTCTAGGTGTGACTCATTAAAATTTGCTACAAGATGCTTTTCCTGAGTGGTAAATTTGGCCATATTTTAATGTGGCTGGGAATGGCTGCAATCTCCTGAGGAGTTCATCAGAATATTTAGCATTTTGTTGTAAAAAAAAAAAAGTGAGAGAGACCTTTAAATTACTAATCTAGTGGCTTTATATTGCTAAATATTTTCTGAATGTAACAGTCCAGGTATCAAGACCGTGGCTATAAAGCTTTGTTTTTTATTATCCATAAATTTAAAAGTTACAAAATTCTTATTTTGGAGCCACATGGGATTTAAAAGATATCCTTAAAAGTAAATTGTGTTAATCATTTTATTTTTAGATTATCATGCCATAAAATTGACTTTTTGTTGTACAGTTCTACGAATTTTCGCACACGTGTAGATTTGTGTAATTATCATCACAGTCAGGACCAGAAACAGTCCTATTACCGCAGAAAACTCCAGGCAGCCATTTGGAGTCAAACGGTGCTCCACCCAAACCCCTGGCAACCACTGATCTGCTCTCCATTCCTATAGCTTTGCCTTTTACTGACTTGCGTATGTTATATGGAAACATAGGTATATATTTTATGACTTTGAATTGTGTATTTATTATATAAAAGCGTGCACAGTGTATGATTACATGTGGTATATATTGCCCGATGATATATATGCACACAAAAACCATATAATATATAACCCTCTCGGGACTGGCTTCTTCCACTCCGCCCTTACCCAAGTTGTTATACACCTCGGTAGTTCTCCCACTTATTGCTGAGTAGTAAACTTGTTGTATGTACTGCACTTCCGTCTATTCATTCTCCTGCTGGTAGACATTTGAGTTGTTTACAGGTTTTGTTGCTATAACAAATGAAGCTGCTGCGGTAGACGGACTAACACAGTGACTCCTAATGATTCTCAGCCTTGTATAAATGCCCAGGCCTTTAGCATGGGAGCAACTTGGGAATATGACCAGATACCCAATCTGTGATTGGGTTATCTTACGTGGCATGGTTTATTCTAAGAAAAGGAGATTATTCCTGGTGCATATATCAGTCTACTCAGGCTGCCTTAACAGAATATCACTGATTGGGTGACTTAACAGAAATTTCTTTTTTCACGGTTCTGGAAGGTGGAAATCTAAGATCAGTGTGCCACAGGGCTGGTTTCTATTGAGGTGTCTCTTACTGGCAGATGATGGCCTTCTCACTGTGTGCTCACAGGGTCTTTTCCTCAGAGCACACACTCTTCTGGCATTCCTTCCTCTCTTTATAAGGACATCCATCAATCCTTTTGGATTAACACTCCACCCTTATGAATCATTTAACCTTAATTACCTCCTTAAAGGTCCTGTCTTCAAATATAGTCACATTGGGGGTTAGGGCCTCAACGCAGGAGTTTGGTGGGCATAATGAAGTTCATAACAGTGGGTATAATTTAATCAGCTGAACCCTTGCAAGGGATAGGGCTTTTCCTGGTAAGAGGTTTAAAGAGTGAGAGGAATTTGACGTAAGGGAGGTTGTTCATTGGTGGCTCTGAAGATGGAGGGGACATACAAGCAAGGAATGTAGGCAGCTCCTATGAGCTGACGTGGCCTCCAGCTGACAGCCAGCAAGGAAACAGGGTCCCAATCCTAAACTGCAAGGAACTGAATTTCACCACAACCTCGTAAGCTTAGACGATGACCCTGAACTCTGGGTAAGAACACAGCCTGACTGACGTCTTGATTTTAGCTTTGTGTGACCCTGAGCAGAGAACCCAGCCATGCTTTGCATGGACTTAATACCTATAGACTGTAAGCTAACAAATGGATGTGATTTTAAGCTGCTAAGTCTGTGATGACTTGTTATGCAGAAATCGGAAACTGATACATGTTTTGGTACCTGGAAATGTCCTTTGTGTCATGCTTTTGCCAGTAACGCATTGCCTTGGTTACTACAGCTTTATATGGTCATCATAAAAATGGCTAATGTGAGTCCTTCAACTTTGTTATTTCTTTTCAGAAGTTTTTTGGCTATTCCAGTAATTTTGTCTTCTCATGTAAGTTTCAGAATCAGTTTGTAGATTCTTTTTTCACAAAAGAAACATACTGAGGTTTTTATTGGGATTGCATTAAGATCTTTAGATCACATTATGAAGAATTGACATTTTCACCATATTGAGTCTTCCAGTCCATGAGCCAGATTGGAATTATTTGTATCTCTAATTACTTGTGTCTTCTTTGGTTTCTCTTATCAGTGTTTTCCAGTTTTCACGTAGAGATCATGCACATGTTTTGTTAGATTTATACCCAAGCATTTTATTTTTTGGTGCTGTTATGAAAAGTACAGATTTCTTAATTGAAAATTAAAATTGTTCATTGCTGGGATATAGGGAAGCAATTAACTATTGTACATTGACCTTGTTTCTGAAACTTTGCTATATTTGCTTATAGTCCCAGGAATTGTTTTGTTTTGTTTTTCGTGTTTTCCATATCATGGCATCTACAAATAGAAATATTTTTATTTCTTTCTTTCCAAACTATGTATGTTTTTATTTCTTTTTCTTGCCATATTGAATGAGTTAGGATTTACAGAACAGTGTTGAATAGAAGTAGTTTTATTTTTTAATCCATAAACTCCAAATTAAACCAACCACATTCTTGAAAAGTCCCTTCCTCCTGATTAGCAAATAGTCCTTGTCCCTTTTTTTCACATATCAAGTGCTTACATATGAGTTGGTCTGTTTCTATATTCTCTAGTCTATCTTATTTGGTGTATTTTCTATTCGAGCACCAACTCCACACATTAAGGATTATCGTAGCTTTATAATAAACGTCAGTATCTAGTCTGGCAACTTCTGTACCTTGTTTTTCTCTGGGAGAGTCTTGACTCTCCTTACCACTTCTCTCCTCCACACAAATTTCAGAACCAGCTTTTCGTATTTCACAAAAACACTTTTTGGATTTCAACTGGGATTCCGTGGACTCTATAAAACAATTTGGGCAGAATTGATATATTGACAATATTGAGTTTTTCATTCATGAAAATGTATATCTCTCCATTTGTTGGTTTTAAATTTCTTACCTTAAGGCTTTATTCTAGAGGCAAGGACCAGTAATACAGTGTTGGATAGCCATGTATACAGCACCCTCACCTCCAATGGAAGCGTTTCAAAATGGCACTTTTTAACAGAATAAAAAGTTTCCTTTCTACAACTAGGTTAACAAGAATTCTTTTCCTTTCTTAAAAATTTCACTGTGGAAAGAATACTTAACATGAGCTCCACCCCTTAACAACATTTTAAGTGTATGATATTTTTTCATTTTTTAAAAAATTCTGCACATAAGTTAATTTTTATCAAATGCTCTTTCATTAAAATAATGATTAGAATTTCCTATGTTAAATAATGCAATAAATTACATTAGCTTACTTCCAGTGGTAAATTAACTTGTTCCAAGTGAATCATTCTTTTTATATATTGAAGATTCCATGTATTACTATCATGTCTAGGATTTTTGCATCTATGTTCATGAGTGAGATTGACCTATACGTTGGCCTTCTTGTGCTCTTCTCCTGAGGTTTCTGGTAGCATGAAACTGAGCTGGGAAGTGCTCCTTTTCCCTGTTCTCCGGAAAAGTGTGTGTGAGATTAGAATAATTGGTTTTGAACATGAAGCCATTTTTTGCTCATCTTCAGGTTCCTTGCAGTTCTGAGGGTACATACAGCAGAGTCATGTTTAACCCTAGTTTTCTCTTACCCTTCCGGGATGGCTGGCCCTTATCATATGCCAGATTTATGAGGGGAAGATTCCTTTCAGCCTCAAGTCCCTGGTAGGCCTGCGTTTTGCCCTTTGTTTGCTAAATCAAGATTTTGAAAACTTAAAGTCAAAATTCAATAAATGCCTTCAGGGCAAAATTTGCTTCCAGGCTCAGATTAATTATCTGGTTGCAGTCTTCGCTTAAATTCTGCTTGATTATTCATTCCTGTTTTATCAGCTCAGCAATATTTTTCAGAAAGTGACTTTTTATATTTCATCTGGCAGTTTTGGTTGTTTTTGGCAAGAGCCTCAGTCTTGGCCAACACCTGGCCAGCTCTGATACCAAAATAGAAGTCAGATTTGCACTTAGATTTCCATAAACTCTGGGCAGTTTTTCCTTACTAGAAAAGGAGTTCGTTTTGGATAAAGAGGAATTTCAGTTCGCTTCAGTCCCTCTTACATGCCAGCCACCATGTTAGAATGTGGATGATACATTTATGAGTAAGACCTTCAGAAATTTCCATTCTAACAAATCTAACAAACATTAAGGACTAACAAGAAATTCTTATATGTATATTGCTCTTTTAAGACTTTTTTTTTTAGAGCAGTTTTGTTAAGGGTCAAGTTTGTTCTCGTTTCTTGTCCCTGATGAAACAAAGAATTGAAAGGCAGAGACACAATAAGGAAGCAGAGTGAAAGCTTTATTTGAACTCACTCCAAGGGAGAAGTGGGCCAGAGTCAAGAGACAAAGACCCCAGTCTTTTAAGGGAGGGTCTATTTGTCCTGTCCTAGCTGGGAGGTGCCTCTTTGATCGACAGGGTGAGGTCATTTGATCGACAGTTCGTTTTACACCCGTTCCTCCCAGTGCACGTGTTTTTCCCAAAATGCGCAGAGAAAAGCCCAAGGGGTGGAGGGGGGAACAAAACCATTTTATTATAATAAGGTTATGGTGAGGGGTGGTTTGGACGGTTCTTAGTTTTGTTGGATTATGTCTGTGTTGTGATCGGGTTGGGACCTGTTCGGCCTGGTCCTGATGGGCAAAGAAGTTACCTCCCTGCAAAGCCTTTGTTGTCTTCATATGGGACCCGGACCTGGGCGGTTTTTCTCCCTTGAACCTTACCTTCCCCTTCCCTAGCTGCTCATGTCTTTCTACCTAACAGTTTTAGGTTTATAGTAAAATTGAAAGGAAGGTACCCTGTACAGAATATCCTTGCCAGCATCTGCTGTTGTCAGTGTTCTGGATTTTGGCTTTCTAATAGGTGTGTAGTGGTATCTCATTGCTCTAGTTTGCATTTCCCTGATGACATATGATACGGAGCATGTTTTCATATTTTCTTTGCTATCTGTGTATCTTCTTTGGTGAGATATCTATTAAGGTCTTTGGCGCGTTTTTTTTAAAGGTTGTTTGTTTTCTTCCTGTTGTGCTTCAAGAGTTCTTTGTAATTTAATCAGATATATTTTTTGCAAATACTTTCTCCCAGCCTGTGGCTTCCTGAGTCTCTTGATTTTGCCTTTCACAGAGCAGAAGTTTTTAATTTCAATGAAATCTACCTTACCAATTTCTTATGTTTGTATTTAGACCTCATGTGTATTTCCATTTCTTCATTTCATTCTTCACAATTTATTTGCTGTAGGTAATTCCAGTGTATCCCCTACTCTTGGGTGCGAGAGTCAGACTCAGATCCTCATTTCTGATTCAAAGTGATTAGCCTGAATTTTGCTTTTACCACAGAAATAAACAGAGGGGTGCTTTATAACCAGAGAGTACAGGAAGATATGAGGAGAGTATCCACAGCAACGCTGTGCAGAACTGTCAGGAGTGTGATAGTGTTCAGACCAGTTTGAAGCTTGGGTAATGAAGGGTTCGGAGGTGTGAATGTTTCAGGGTGAACTCCTCCCTGGTGAAACATATTATGAACACTGGCTTGTAGGAAGAAAGAGAGGTGTCAGACTGACTGTAATGTACCTCTCAAGCTCCAGAACTGCAGGGGAAGTCCACAGAGGTGGGATTTGGGGAAAAGCCAAAAAGCACCCCTTTGTAAAAAGGGTCTTTCTGTACTGTATAAAGAAAGAATTTAAAATATAAGCTTGTGTGGAACTGAGCTGAGTCCCTACAGGTTGGTAAATTCCTACTGACAATTGGGAGAGGGCAAATTCCTTTAAAGTTTCTCAAATTTTGTATCTTCAAACAGGCCAGATTTTACAGTTTCCTACTGCTAAAATAAACTAGTCTCTATTGACTTGCAATAATCAGTCTTTTATGAGTTTTGAAGGCAGTGGGATGTTTATCTTTCCATTTCCTTCAGTTTGTGATTGAACACATCCAAGTAATATAAATATTAGTCTATAAAGATCTATCAACATATCATATATTTTTGGCAGCTGTTTATACAAAAAAATTTCAAAAACTGATTATATATTCTTTTTTTTTTTGTAGATAATTATTTTTTATTGAAGGGTAGTTGACACACAGTATTACATTACATTAGTTTCAGGTGTACAACACAGTGATTCAACATTTATATACATGATAATTCTAGGTACCAGCTATCACCATACCAAGTTGTTAGAATATTTTGACTATATTCCTTATGCCATACATTACATCCCGGTTACTTATTTATTTTACAATTGGAAGTGTGTACTTTTGTTGTTGTTGTTGTTGTTGTTGTTGTGAGGGCATCTCTCATATTTATTGATCAAATGGTTGTTATCAACAATAAAATTCTGTATAGGGGAGTCAATGCTCAATGCACAATCATTAATCCACCCCAAGCCTAATATTCGTCAGTCTCCAATCTTCTGGAGCATAACAAACAAGTTCTTACATGGAGAACAAATTCTTACATAGTGAATAAGTTACATGGTGAACAGTACAAGGGCAGTCATCACAGAAACTTTCGGTTTTGCTCATACATTATGAACTATAAACAGTCAGTTCAAATATGAATACTCATTTGATTTTTATACTTGATTTAAGAGAGAAATGTGGTATCCACATAGTTATATATTCTTATGGGGTATTTTCTAGCTTTGAGCAAATAGAAGCTTATATCTGTAAAGTTTAAAAGGATTTTCTTGTCTACCAACTTTATATTCAGCAAGGGTTGGAAGCACAAACCCACATATATCCATTTTCTCAAGCTTGCTAAAGTCAATACGATAGTATTTTTAAATGGGGACTCATTTTGAAAGTCTTGCTTACATTTGAGGAAATAAAAATCTAAAGTCAGGGTTCTGTTAACCAGAAATGTTAAGTGAGGTAAGTAAGCCAATTTGACGTCTGGAAACTTGAGGAACTAGTTATTCCTTGGTACTGAAGAAAGGAGACATGATCCTCAACCCAGCTTTGGGCTTCGGAACTTCCTGGGTGTAGGTAAATTGACCTCAGAATGGGTCAACTGACCTTCAGAATGGAGGTTCCAGTACTGTAGATCTGAGAACTGAGCAGCTGAGAAGGGGTGAGGGGACATTTCCCTTTCTGTCCCTCCTGAAATGGCACATATTTTTCCATAAGCAAAAAAATAAATGTAAAGTGAGACTGATGAAAGCCCGCTTCCTGAGTTTTTACCGTGTATTAGGCACATTGTCTACATTAGTTGTAACCTTTGCCACAAGCAGGAAAAATAGACGCCATTATTACTCCCATTTTATAGATAAACAATCCGAGTCACATGTTGTCCAAAGTTACATAATCAGTAATGGTAAAACTAGAACCTGATATCATTTATTTCTGACTCCAAATCTTGAATTATTTCTACCACAGTGACAATGCTGTGGTCAAAGAAAATGTGCTATGTCGACACGTATTTAAACCTGCGTATGAGTCACACAAGTAACCCTGCTTCGTATGGTTTTGCATGAACTGTATTTCCAGTGCTGCTTCTTTCTCTGATATCTATGCATTCCAGTCCTGAACATTTTATCTTATTTTTGACAATAAATATTGAAAGTCTTAGGTCCTACTTGACGTCCTTTGTCTAAGTCCTTTACTTCTTGCTCTCTTCTGAATAGGCACAGTTAGAAATAAATGCCTTAACATGCTAATGTTGAGAATAAAGTATTGGACTGAAACTTCTCACTGTAGTCATTTTATAAACAAGTATAAATAACATCATTTGATCTTTGTTGCACAGAAGGAGGAGAAATGGAAAAGTAGTCAGGAGAAAAAGAAGATAGAAAGGTGATGCAAACAATGTCAAGAGAAAATATAATGACTTCCCTTTTGGACCCCAATGCTCACACATGGCTGGATGGGATTTGGACATTTCCGGTGACATGAGATTACTGCTTATTTGGAAATTCTCGTGGGTGTAATTTTAACTGATGTGGAGAGATTTCTGGACTAGCAGTTCTAAACAGGCTTGATTAAACAAAAGAATGGCCTTGATTCAGTGTGATCCAGTAGAGACCCAATGAACAAATATTCCTATTTCTTTCTCTCCTTCTTTATTTTTAAAGATTATTTTCTCTAGAAGCTCTGGTCTCACACAGAAAGCACTTTTTGGGATATTCCATACAATTGTCTCCATACCCTGATTCTGCCTCCTCATAACTATACAATACAGTGGGAGACACTTAAATTCTCTCAGCCTCATCTAACTCATCTGAAAAATGGGTTGTTATGAGGCTCTCACATGACACTATATATTTAGGGAAAAATGCATACTAAAATGTCTCTGATTGCATTACAGTTATTCAGTGGTACACCTGTTAGTAGGGAAAAAGATTTCCAAGGAACTAATTTACATTGTCTCATTTATTTAGGTCTCTATGAGATTACAGGTAAGAGTCAGGATCCTGTGAGAGACCTGCAGCCAGCCAGGACTCCCCAGCTAAGCCCCTCTCAAATTCCTGACCCACAGACACTGTGAGAGAACAAACGCTTGTTACTTTAAGTCACTCTATTTTGAGGTAGTTTTTTTATACAGCAATGTATAACTAATATGAATGTCTTAAAGGACGTGAGGGACATTTCTGAATGTAATTTACTACAGTTCATGTAAATGGTAAAGTTATCAGTGAAAGAAAGAAAGGCCTAGATACTCGATAAAGGGATGTAGGCATGAGGAATGGGATGATAATTTGAGAACATAAGCGAGACTATATTCAAGGATGTAGGTTAACCCCTCTCGCTTTTGCTTGTGTGTTTTATTTCAATAGCATTTCAAAGTAAGGGTGCTCTCGTGACTAACGGGAGTATCTTTTGACAGAAGATGCAGTTGATGCTGCATGAATGATATTTTTGATGGTCAAAAGGAAGAGTCAGAGCTCAGTAGTCAAAGGGCCAGGAAACCCGCCTGCTGCCAAAACTGGGCTTATTTACTAGACTGCAGCAAAGGAGAGCAGACCCCACATGGAACCTTGGAGCATCCAGGAATGCAGATTTAAGAGGAAGTGTTTATAAGTATGGGTTTGTGCTTGATTTTCCCAAGGGAGATTATGGAATCCTGTCTTGGATTGCATCTTGTCAAGAAGGAGCAGTTTAGCAATTAGATTCTCAGTAATCTTCTTTCCCGAGAGATAACGCTGGCCTGGGGACAGCACTGATAGGAAAGCAAAAAATCACTCAGAAAGAGGCATAATTAGTCCTATTTCCAGCTGTGGTGTGTGGCCTCGTGTATAAACAGTGTTTATATGACCTTGTCCATGCCGCATTGGAAACACTCTTTTACCAGGACCTGATTTTCACTTTCTCAAAAGAATATTATGACACAACCATGAAGTGGAGAATTTTAAGAGCCAGCACAGGTCCACTGGGTTGGTGCATGTTTTTACGTGACTTTTGGTCGGTTAAGCAGGACAAGACCTTAGAAAGTGTCATTTTGTGGTTGGGGAGCCCAGAGTTTAGGAAAATGGTGATTAGCTCAGGATCACTCAGGCGGTTTGTGTCAGAGGCAGGATTAGAACCTAGATCTCAGACAGTTAGCCCAGGACCCTTCACGTGAGAGCAGTCCACCCTTGTACGCACAGTGACTAGAGCACGAGGGTCAGATGTGGAGTGTTTGCAGGTGACTTGTTACTGCTCAGAGTTAAAATACGGACGTGGTGCTCTATCACTGTTTCCACATTGTAAAAATTTCAAACATACCGTTGAAATAAAATTATCTCTTGACTTCTCTTCAGTCCCCTCTTACCTACCCTACCACCATATATGAGTTCATTCTTTGTGGATATAAATGTGCATCTGTTACGTAACATAGTAGCACACATTGTTTTGCAGTTTACTTCCCCCACCCCCAATTACTAACACATCTTAGAGACTGTTCCATATCAGTGTGCATAAAGTCTGGATAGCGTTATTTTATTATTATACAGAGTGAAGATGTCCTTGATCATACCCTATATATTTTCTATACCTCCAGACTTTATGTACACTCTATAAATAGACCTGCATTTTTATCTTATATTAAAAAATTTAAATAGCTAACTAACCACTTAATTAAAACACTTGCAAGTATTTTCATTAAAAAATTATCTTTAGTAGTAAAGGTATTGAGATACATAATCAGTGTGCTAGGTTTTGCTCGTAGTAATTTGTAGACTATTTGTCCCATGGGTCATGGGAAATACAAGAAAAAAATAGTTTGAATACTGCTTGTTTCAGTCTGTTTGGGCTGCTACAACAAAATACCACAAACTGGGTAGCTTATAAATAGCAGAAATTTATTTTTCACAGTTCTGAAGGCTGGGAAGTCCAAGGTAAAGGGGCCAGCACAGCTGGGTAGGACCTTCTTCCCAACTGCAGACTTCTGATTGTGTCCTTACATGGTGCAAGGGACCAGGGACCTCTGTGGGGTCTCTTCTGTAATGCACTAATCCCATTTCTAAGGGCTCCACCCTCATGGCCTAATTACCTCTCCAAAGCCCAACTCCTAATACCAGCCCATCAGGCATTAGGATCTCAACATGTGAATTAGAGGGAACACAGACATTCAGACCATAGAACAGCTGTATTTTATCTGTCTGTCTTGAAAGAACTTGTCTCTGCATTTCCAATTCCTGATCTTCAAGGTGCAGCTCACAAAATCCTGCTGATTATAAAGAACTATGATGATAAAATATCAAGTAGCAGATTGAGAAAGACACACAATACATGATATCCTAGTCTTGACCTCCAAAGGCTTAAATGCTCCAATATTGAACTCAGGACTAGTGAGGGATTTTCCATTTGTCTCTTGAGAGCTTGTTATATCATCGCTATGCTGTATTTGGATGAAGCAGTTCCTTAACCTAATCCAACTTACTATGGAATTGTTTTACAGCCCTCTAGGCTTATTTTATCTTATTTACATTCTTTTTCTGAACCTGGAAACAAGAGTACAGCCAGCCTGCAGAACCAAGTCTCTACCTTTGGAATCCAGCTTTTATGTCATTTTTCTTTGTTCACCCACATGCGTTTTGTTATTAATCCAAAATAGTTTGTCTTTCCATATGTGTCTCTCTTTCTTATAAGATATGGGTTTCATACAAAAAGATTCCTTATGCAATATGTGGAATTAATTCCACCATGGGATTTTAATACTTTCTTCTTCATTTGCTCCCATATTTGGCTCTGCATTATGCTTCATTATAAAGCAATCAAGCTTTAAAATGGATAAAATACAGAAGTAGATAGTGTAGCATTACTTCATTTAATTTAAGGTGTTTTAATGGCCCATTAAGCACATGCAATTCACAATGGCCATGATATATGTTAAGTAAAAAAAGTGAAATAGGAATGTTTTTGGTAAATAAAACAAGTGAACTTATAATCACAGCTACTGTTAATGTGTTTACTGTTCTATAAAATTATAACATGGGAACTGTCATTGGAAACCTCTATTAAGAACAGTAAATTAAGAGTATTAAATTAGTTTTTCGTGGTTACTGAGATTAAGATAAAGTCAAAAGCGCGTACTGCTCACATAGCTTTTTAACTAAGATGTCTACAATTATTGTGTGTCATAAAATGGCACGTTACATGCTTAGTTCCATTTCCCCATGCCACTGTACGTAAAAGAAGTTACCATCGTATTTGCTTTCACTAGGCAAACTCTATCCTCTGTCCAGCATTTTAAAATAGCATCTTCTAGAGCAGCAAACAGGTCACTGAATGTTAGTTTACAAAGGCTGTGCGTCCATTCGGAAGTTGTTTACCTTAACTGACCATCAATTGCTGATAAAATGACCAGTAAATAATTGGTTAGTACCAAACTATCTGACTGAGTTGAGACTGGTTTCTCCTGGAATTAAAATACATTCATTACATCAAAATGATAGACTGATGGACTGTAGACTAACATAGGATTATTAGTTCACTGAATTTTAGAGATAGATAAGACCTTAGGTCAAAGTTTCTCCATCTCAGCACTCTTGATATTTGGGGCCAGATAGTTTTTCGTAGGGGGCTGTCCAGGGCGTTGGTAGGTGGGTTGGCAGCATCCCTGGCTTCTCCCACTAGAACCACCAGCCGCACTCCTCCTCACGTGTCACAACCCAGAACATCTCCAGATTTCTCCCGAAATCGCCTCCTTGTAAGATCCTCTGCTTAGAGAATATCTGATCCAATACACCCGTTTGTCAAAGGACAAGAAAGCCAGGGAGGTAAAATTACTTGGCGAAGATCACTAAAAGAATTACCTGAACATTATTCTAATTGAATAATCATTTACCATTACTACTTTCGATTCCACATCCATAAGATATTTTACAAAGCTCACGTAATAAGCATATATTTACTCGATTTGGGGGTTACTACCTAGATTGAGAATTGAAGTAAACACTTCTCACAATGCAGGTGTAAGATGTGATGTTCTCCCAGATGAAACAAGGTTTCGAGATGCATGTGTTTTATTAAGGATTTGTTCCCAGGAGAGACTATTAAGGGGGTGAAGGAGGCAAGAAAAGGGGAAAAAGCCGAGGAAGTGTGTAATTTCAGGTGAAGTGTCAGACTCAGCCTAATCCTACAGGGAGCTCTGGAACATAAAGTACACCTCAAAAGTGTTTTGGCCTTGAGGCAAAGAAACTGTTCTGTCATTGGCTGACCACTCTGGCATTAGATGTAAAATTCCTGTGCACTTCCAGTTCTCTGTACTGGAAAGGAGGCCATGGATTGTCTGCAGATTTGGAAGGGATGGGAGGGATAGAAAATTACTAGAGGTTTTTCTGAGTGAGTGTGAGCAAACAGACTCTAATGCCAAAGGTAATCCTCTGGGGGTTAAATGCGTGACTCCTCAGCATAAAGCATGCAGAAGCTTGGAAAGGGACGCACAAAGCTGGCGGGAAGGTATCTGAGGGTATCTAGGCCAGGCACTAACAGTGTCTACTGCAGTGGTATTGTTGAAAAACCAGGGACTTTAGAGACAGAGAAGTATATATTCAAGTTCTGCCCTTGCCACTTACTGCATGACCTTGAACAAATTACTTGGATTTACAGACCCACAGTTTCTTTATCTTTAAACTTGAGGCAGTAACACCTAACCTATCTGATACGATATTGTGAGGGTTAAAATACATAATAAATCCAAGATGGAGACCACATAACAATATTGTTACTGTGCTTTTCAATTCATGACAAAGCATATCTTCCCATTTGTTTAGGTCTTTTAAAATTTCCTTCATTAAGGCTACAAAATATCTTTGTAAAGGTCACATGCATGTTGTTTTAGGTGCATTCCAAGGTACTTGACACCCTTAATCCTTTTGCAGATAGTCTTAATTTTATTTCAGCTTTTTTTCCTGATAGACAGAAATACAATTGATTTCATTATAAGGAAGCACTATCCAGAAAACCTTATTATTTCACAAACATTATTCACAATCATATCATTTATAAATAATGACAATTTTGTTCCATCCTGTACAGTTCCAACGTATTTTGTTTGTACTGTCTGCCTTTGTGTGGAGGTGAGGATCTGCAATACAATGTTGAATAGCCATGTAGAACATCATTGTCTCAAATGAAAATCTTCCAGTATCTCACCAATGACTGGTAATCTTTAGCAGGTTAAAGATGGTCTTTCTTTTACTAGGCTGCATAGAGGATTTTTCCCCTTTAAAAAAACCTGCATGCATGTTCAGATTTATCAAATGCTGTTTTTCATTTGATTATATGAATTTTCTTTCATACAATAAAGGAAAAATTTACATTAACTGATTTTCTAATGATAACTTACTTTGCTGAAAGTGTATCATTCTTTTTACATACTGCGGATGAAGTGAACTATTATCATGTCTGGGATTTTTGCATCTGTGTTCGTGATGGAGATTGACCCATAAGTTAGCTTTCTCGTCCTTTTCTCCTCAGTTTCTGTGCCAGGGTCTGCTAACATGAAACTGAGATGGGAAGTGCTCCTTTGCCCTGTCCTCTGGGAAAGAGTAGAAGCTTTTGTTCTTGATCATCTGAGAGCACTCGAAGCCACTTTAGCTCATCATCCGGAGCAGTGCCCCCTTGTGGTTCCTGAGGGTAGGTACAGTACAGGCAGCCTTACCTCTGGTTCTTCCTTAGGACTGACAGATTTAGCAAATAAAACTATAAGGCACCTAGCTAAATTTGAATTATTTTAATTTTGCTAGTCTGCTAGTGCTACCATAACGAAGCGCCACCGACTGGATGGCTTAAACACAAACTTATTTTCTTACCATTTTAGAGGCTAGAAGTCCAAGATCTAGGTATTGGCAAGGGCTGGTTTCTTCTGAGGCCTCTCTCTTCGGCCTGTAGTTGGCCACCCTCTTCTCCCTGTGTCTTCACATGGTCTTCCCTCTGTGAATGGGTGTCCTAATCTCTTCTTCTTATAAGGACCCAGTTATACTAAATGAAGGCCCACTCCGATGATCTCATTTTAACTTGTCGCTTTAAAGACCTTACTTATCTCCAGATACAGTCACATTCTGAGGTACTGGGGCTTAGGATGTCAACATAGGAGTTTTGAGGAAACACAATTCAGCCCATAACATTTTCTATGCATATCCACATTGAAATAAAAAGAAAAAAAAATATTTCATGGGATATACTTATAATAAAGCATTACTTGTTATTTATCTGAATTAAATTATAAATATCTAAATTGTATACCTCTTTCTTTAGTTGTATTCCCCTGCTGGTTTACCTCTCCGTAACAATTTCCTGTTTTGCAGAATTTGCTTATACAATTCCTTGCAGTTTCAGTCTTCCATTTACACTGTAGCAGCATAGCTTTTACAGTGGGCACTTTCAACCTATTTCATTATTTTGTCCTTTGAAAATTCATTAATGAGAACATATATTCAACATTAGCTATATGGGCTGATATACTGAATATGTACCAGCATAGTTCACAATTCTGGGAACCACTCTTCAAATGTGCTTTGTTGACTCATGGAATGCCATCTTTCATGGCATAGTTCACATTTTCGTGGTTCAGGATTGTGTTGCATCTCTAAACATTTTTTTTAAATGTCCATTGACAAGAAAGGAGCAGCCTCATCAATTGTTATCCTCTCCTTCTCTTGCCATGCTGAAAGAATATTCAGTAATATCCATATGACTAAATCAAACCCTTCAAGTGATGAAATCCCTTCCAAATGATAGTCTTGATGAATCCCATACTAATTATCCACTTCAAGTCAGAAATTTTCTTCTTGTTCATAAGCAATGCTGTTCATTTAAAAAACAACCTTGACACATAAAGGGGAACATTTTCCATCAATTCTTTCTCTAACAAGTTCAACAAATTCCTTTAATCAATGGAGTTCTTTAATAATACTGTTTGCTCTTCTTTCAATGCACATGAGCCTATTGCTAGAGAAATAGTGAAAACTATGAATAAGAAGCAGACTTTGCTCAGTAGCTTATTTAAAAAGTCAACAAGAATTTTGGGGGCCTGTCCTTCAGAAGTGAAATATTTTATCAGTGCCTCAAACAAACTGAAGAGTCTTTCAACTGTATTTGTTAAGAAGAGCCAATGAATTTTTGAATGAGAATTGAAGAATTCTAAATGCTAACAAAATCACCCAAATCCCTTAATAACAGAGTTCAAAGACTATAAATGCGGCACAAGAATCGTTTTACGACTTTTACTTCTATTTCAACAGGAAGGACATCAGATACTGTTTGAGTTGCGTTACTCAGAATATGGGCAGTGCATCAGTCTACCACAGAATCGTGTACTTTCTGTCACCTTTAACTTCTTTAATTCATGAACTCCTAAATAAAAACAAAAAAGGAAGTCTCTGGAAACATTTGCTGTTGTGTCTGAAGTTTCATCTGAAAAGGACTTTGCTCATAGTAGCCCTATTAAAAAGCCCTTTTTTCAGGAGAAAACTATTTCACAAGGCTTTAAAGTAAAAACGTATTCTGTTTTGTCATTACATGCGTCTGTGGTCATGACATAAAAAACGGAGGCATTTAGATCTTTGATAATCTCTGTAGTGGTAAATGGAGCTATTGTATTTTTATTAGTGCAGTAGATTTGGTCCCAGAACTTGAAAATTTGCTTCCAACTTGTGATGATATAACTTCTGCTGTGATTATTTTGTCTTCTTAATCTGAATCTCTCAAGAAAAATGTATTTTTTTGTCATTGGTATTAGTTAAGGAAATCGTCTCTCATGTCCTCCTGTTAACGTATAGTGGTTGATATCTGACTTTCCACCCTTTTCTATGTGGAATGAACAACTGCGTACTGCACAAAAAGCTTTTAAAGGGATTGATCCTCATTTAATAAAAGTCCACTGTTCATAAGATTCATCCCAACATTTATGCTTATGTTGGGCATTCCGGAAGTTCAAATATATGCAAATGAAAATAGATGAAAGCGACCACTGCGAGAATTGAAAAGACTGAATTTGAAACTCTCATGGCCACATCAGTTAGCGTGCCTGTCATTCGCAAATCCAAGCAAGTCTGGAAACAGAGACTGAATGGTTGAAAGTTGTGAACTTGAGAATTAAGAATATTTGATGCCAAAAGGTGAACTTCCCGTTTGCTGAAAGGGAGAACTGTCCTTGCAAGGTACAGTCTTCCTGAACAAAGCCAGAGCTGGCTATACGGTTTTGGTCAGCTTGGGGATTGGACAGTCAGAAGTGGGAGTGTTTGGGGACTGCCGGCCTTTAGCTGCGTTCCTGTGGTCACTAGAGTAAGGTTGCTATGGACCCGCTGCCTTTCACAAGTATGGCCCCGGGACAGAACTTGTTGATTGGATGCTTTCTAGAAATGTGAGCTGTCGCTGATTGGCTGACTTTCAGCACAGGTGTGTGTGGAGGGAGGGAGGAAGGTATCACTGATCGGCTGATTTTCAGAAGCCTGGAGCTATCGTTGACTTGCTGATTTTCAGAAGTTTAATTACTGGAGAGAGGCAGTCATTGACAGTCTCATGCTGATTGGAAGTTACATGTGATTGATGGTGGTTACTTGTTCAAGACTTGGGACTGTGTCCAAAAAACAGGCATTTCCTCTCTTTAATATTTCCTTAATTTAATTCTAATTCTCCCCCTTTTGATCTTCCCTCAGCCAGACCTCTGGAGACACCAGATCTTTATTTGTGGAGATATGGTTTTCAGCTAGTGTTGCTGTAAGTGATTTAATCGCTAATTGCTGTGATTGAAAACTAGCTCCAACTGCTGAATGTTTGTAACTTACTGAACAAAGCTGAATACAGGACATTTAGGTTGTGCTGACAAAGTCAATATAGAATGCAGGACAAAATCACATGGGAGACATGTCCTGTGTGTTCAGGATGGCTGGCACTGCTAGATGAAGTCCATGCCTGAGGCAGGGTCCTGTAGCACCCAGCGTTCTCAGCAGTGCTCAGAGGGCACCCTAGAGTTCTGTGCCTGCCAAGAGCCCATGGACCAAGGGGGAGGAAGGGGCTGAGTGGACAGGACTCTGGGCCTGCAGTCCCCACTTTACCCAGACTGCTGGGCCTTCCTTATGTTCCTGGACTGGGGAAATTTTCAGTTGGAATAAGTAGTCTTATGCCTAAAATTTTGACAATCACTGTCCCCTAGTTAGATAAAGGATGTGTCATGAAGTTCCAGTCTCCAGGGACCTGGGCTCAGGATTGCTTCCAGCCCCTTGCTCTGTATGTCATGAGAAACTTGAATTACTGCAGGGCTGTCAGCTGCCTAGAACAGACAAGTTAGTTAGAGTGGACGAGTGTCTATGAACTATGGTTGTGAGCTCAGCCTTGAACAAAGGCTACCAAGAGTAGAGTCCTAAAGGGGACCTGAGATAGCATATTTGAGGCTGAAAAATGATGATGTATAACTTAACATATGCTATAAGCCGCAAATTTACAGGCATAGGCAATGCCTAGGCAAAGGTACAGATATATGATTAAAACAGAGAGATTAAGGCAACACAGGAAAACTTCCTCTGATTGGTGAATTTCTGGTTGAGTGCTTTCTCCCTCTGAACTCTTCCCTGGACTTATTAAGGTTTGTGTAATCTTGGTTTCCAATAGTGTTTGCAGAGGAGACACACTATGGAGGCTGCTATGTGCACACGCTTGATTTTACCTACACCTACGGCCTCACATGACCTCTCCCGATGCAGCCAAACCTAAATCTGCAGCCTGGTTCCCTCTCCTGATAGTCTGACCTGTGTATTCTACTCCTTACTGGACACCTCCACTTGGACAGCCAGTAGAACCTGATCATCTACATGGTCCATACTGACCTTATCCACCACACCCTTCCTAATCTCTGCCTCTAATTTAAAATCGCCAACTCTTCTTCCTTTGTCCTCAATCTCAGCTAAGAGGAGCAGCTTCTGTGTAGTCAGCCCATCTTCAGAGCTCAGAATCACCATAGGCTGTCCCCCACCCTTTCACATAATCCCTAACTTCCTAAGAATCCAACCTGTCCCCTCCTCGCCATCCTCACTTCCATAGCCTGAGTCAAGTCAAACCTCACCCTTTCCTTTTGTTCTGTTTAGTGTTTGCCCTCAGCATTTATTCAGTGCATGCTTGCTGGATAAATGAATGAATACATCAAAGTACGAGAGGTAACATTCACTGTTTCAAAATAATCCCTGGTAGAGTCTTCTGCCTCCGTGGAAGAAACCTCAATTATTACAATGCTTACCCAACTTGAGAATCCCCATGGGAAACTGTCGCTGAGAATGTGATCATAACTGTGTCCTTCCCAGGCCCCAACACCCTCATCTTGGAGGTGGAAATGCTGGTAGCAGGACAGGGCATCATGCTTCCCTCACAGAATCCCACACATCTCCATCATCCCCTGTCAGTTTTACAAGGAAGTGGGCCATCTCCGTCAGCTCACCATACGCTCTGCAAGTGTCTGCTCCTTGGCCCAATCCCTTACCTCAGGCAATACCTGCTGGCAACACGGGCCAGCAGACGTAGTCCTGCAAACCTCTGGTGTGTCAAAAATTCTGGAAGCATGAGAAAGCATTCTGAGTTAGGGGCACCATGTGGATTGCTTTTCAAAGCATGTCACTGAGTTAATGAGCCCATAAGGCATCCCCCTTCCAATTTCCCTCTCCTTGCACTACATAGCCCCTTCCACTACTCTTGTTACTCCTGGCCTGTCTCGACTATCTGTCATCATTCACTAACCCCACCCGTTCACATAGCCCCAACCTCAGTGGAGGGGGTCCACTGTATACAAGGATACAAGGTAAGAAATAGCCCTCTCCAAGAGACATAATGAGAGCTCCCAGCCCAGGTATTTTGGCAAGGGTACACTGGGCCCCCAGGGTCCTCAAGAGATGTTGCTCTACCAGAATCCATTAATAACATATACCATCACCAGGTAATGCAGAGGAGCCAGCCATACTCTGCCTGACAATACATAGAGGAGATTCTAAGGTAGGGTGTGTAATGTCCGAGATGGTTTGCCTTTTTTCATCCAGGAGACCTGCACCTTTAGATCACTCAATTCTAACCAAATCTTTGTTTCTCAGTGTAAGATGAAAATGTGATGTGGACATGAGAATTTTAAAGCTTGTTCAGAGGAGCCCTGTGACTCAGAGCATCACTGCAGAAATCCAACTTTATATGGGCAAGAGATTAAGTTAATTTTCTGCTCAACCTATATAGATAACAGGGAAGTACAAATTAATATAACTGTGATACTTGATTTTTTAATATGTAAGTTTGGCCAAAAGTTAAAGGATTGAAAAAACAAAATGTGAGAGTATAGGGTTTTTACATACATTAATTTGTAAGAATACGAATTGGTAGATTTGTGGGATGATGTTTTGTGTTGATGATGTGGGATGATATTTATAAAAATTTACATTTTTAAACCCTCGCCACTTTATCCCAATTTCTGTTTGCTATGTCTTTTCTGTGCACATTTGACCAAAATGATGTTCAAATATGTTGACTTCAGTTCTTAACCAGAGAAACTGAAGGGAACTACTTATGTGTCCATCAGGAAGAGAATAGCTAAGTTAATTATAGAAAATACTTACTTTAAAATCCTACAGAGTAGTTAAAATAATGAGGTGGATTTATATGTGTTGTCTTGGAATGGTGTTGCATTCATTTTATTATGTGACAAAGGCAAGTGGAAGAACAGTATATGCATCACTACTCATCATGTTTAAAAAATCAGTATACTTTTATAGCACATCTATGTATTAAAAAGCTTAAAATGATCTTTAAAATAATACACACCGTATTTGTTTTTATTGTAGTTACCTCTGAGGAGAAAGCTGAATTTTGGAGGAACACTGTAAAGCGGCGGGAGCGGAGCCATGATATTCAAGCTGTGTAGCGAAGTTCAGGCTGGAGGAAGACCCCCACAAAGCAAGGACCTTTGCAGCTGCCTCCCCCTATCACCCACCTTGATTTTGTTATTCTCCATTATACTGTTGGCTTTCTTTTGCTTGCATTTTTGCCAAGGGTGAAGCTAACCTTTGCTAAGCAGTATGGAAAAATTGAGAACATACGTTTCCCAGAAGCTTTTCAGGCCAGTGCTCCTAAAGAATGGAACACGCAGGGGCCAGATGGCGATCTTGGCATGAAATACCGAAACCTACTGTTAGCTAGTCAAGCATTGACTGCCCCATCTCCACTAAGTGGGAATGCCCCCCTTTTTTATTACAATGCCAGTGAAACTAGTGATGGAGAGTCTTATAGAAAGATTAGAGAAACAGAGTTATGTGGGAATATTGAATAGAATAACCCTGTCTGATACTTAATCCATCTTCTCATGTTTTCTTCTATTTGCTACTTCTATAGCTTCTCTTCTTCCTTCTCAATTACAGCCCTTTACTAGAATTCGTGCCTCATACTTTAAATTACCAAATACCATAATTCTTCCAAGTAGTAAAGATACCTCAAGACGAGTGCTGGGCCTGGAAGCCACAGGGCATAAATCTGCAAAGAAGTAAAAAGCTAACCTTTTCAAAGAATATTGCTTCTCTCTCACTTCCCAGCTTTACGTCTCCCTGTATGGCCCCGGAGGATGGCTGTTTAGCCAGAGACGGGTAAGATTCCTCACGGGAGGAACAACCTAAGACAGGCACAGTCGCAGGGGGGGCCATCAGGTGAGAAAATGGGGGCCAACAGAGGTGAGGCTCAGAACCTCACCCCCCCCACCCCAGTTTTGAGAGAAATTGTCTACACCCGTGGATGTTTCGTTGCCCTCGTCTAGCTTGGATCAATACCTGGTCTGTAGGCACAGACCTGAGCATCTACACCTGCCTTCTTACAGTACTAAATTATGCTTTCTATCTTTATCTTGCATCTACCTATAAATGAATAATCATATCTGACCTGAGTGTTTATAGTTCATGATTTGTGATCAAAACAGAAATAGTTTCTATGATATGAAGGCCCTTGCATTGTTCAAGTAAACCTTGTTTAGTCCCTACAGTAGTAGAGCCATGGAAACCTGCATATTATGTATCAAAGAAATTTTAGTATTCACCCAGAAGAAAGAGAAGTATAGATAAGAAAGGGAAATTTATTTTGCTGCCTTCTGTGCCCTATGAAGGGGTGCGTAATGAAGATATGAGTTTATGATTTTAGATTGATTATAAATTTATTAAAGCTTTTAGAATATTTTTGTGGAAAAGAATCCTAGCTAACTGTGGCAGTAGGTGACCTGTATTTCACCCTGAGCTGATAGACTCCATAGTCACTGCTACATACTGCACGCTCCTGCAGTCACATGCGCTACTTAGAAACTGCGGTGCATAGAAACGTAAAACACGATAGAGTACATGGTGCTAGGAAAATGTTAGGTCAAGAAACAGAGAAAAGATCACCTAACACTTGACTAAGCATGTATAGATTAGAAAGAAATAGAATTAATCAACAGAACAATAAGAAGTAATCATATCTTGGTGCAAATGGTATAAATAAAGCTGTCATTGGCACTTTGTCGAGAGACCACCTCCATCTGACTCCGTGTCCTATCTCTCCGTGCACCGACTCCTTCTCATTGTTTTGGGCAACACCCCCCCGCGGGAGCTGGACTCCGGCAGTAAAGAAAGGGAGTAAATGGTCTCCAGGGGTGACTTCCTGTCTCTGTCATTTTGGTTCTGGTTCATGCCCAAGCCCGTGACGGGAGCGCCAATAGAAGCTGTTTCTCTGCCGGCTCATCCACTCGGAGTAGAGAACTTTTTCGAACTTGAGACCTGCCTTTCTGTCTTGTGGGAGCCTTGATGTCCTTCTGCAACTTCATGTAAGGGAGACTTGCGGTTTCTGACTGGGCTGCAGAGGTCTCGTGCCTGGTGTTTTCCGGCCTCTCTCCAGGCGGCATCTCACAAGACCTTGTTAACTGTGGCATGATAATGGCAGAGGCAGGAGCTCAGAATGATCCCAACCAGCACATTGTGACTTTTGAAGATGTATATATATATACTTCTGCCCAGAGGAATGGGAGCTACTTGATGTTGTTCAGCAACACCTATGCTATGCTGTGATGCGGGAGACCTTTGAACTGGTGGCCTCACAGGGACTTGCAGTTTCCAGATACCACCTAATTCCCAGGGCTGAGCCACCGAGAGTCCACCAAGCTCCTGGCATGGTAGACATAGCTCCAACCGTGGCAGAGATAATCCAGGAGAGCCCTCGCCCTGGTGGTTGTCGTAAAGTGGAGGATAAAGATGCATCTTCTGAGCAAGGTGTTTCTGTGAGAGTGTCACAGGTGAGAACTCTCAAGGCGGGTTCTTCCTTCCAAAAGAGCCACCCATGTGACCCACTCTCGAAGGACATCTTCCATCTGACCGGGCAGCAGGGAACATGCCCTGAGCAGCAACCATACCCACGTAAGTCACGTGGGAGAACCTTCTGGGTCACTGAAAACCTTGTCCAGAGCCGGAGGCAGCAGAATGGAGAGACATTATCTCGAACGGAAAAGGGCCAGGCCTCCTCCGTGAAGAGCGGCCAAAGCCACATGTCAAAGAAGGCCTGCACTCGCCAGGAGGATGCGGAGGACTTGGCCAGCTCTGGACTTGTCCCGCACCGCGCCGCTCACAATGGTAAGAAGCCACGCAGGAGCACTGAGTGTGATGAGGCCTTTCACACTGCACAAGGGGATTACAAGTGCAGTCAGTGTGGGGAAGCTTTCAGCGACAAGGACGAATGTGTTCAGCACCAGAAAGTACACACAGAAGAAAAGTCTTGTAAGTGCAGTGAATGTGGGGAATTATTTAGCCACAGCTCCGACTTTTTGTTACATGAGAAAACCCACAGCAAACCAACACCTTCTGAGTCCAATAACCATGGGGAATGTTTTAGCTTTGACTCCAGCCCCAGAATACAGCAGGCCTCTCACATGGGATTAAGGCCTAATGAGTGTGCTGAATATGGGAGATCATTTAGCACAAAATACAACCTTGTTCAGCACCAGACAAGTCATACCGGAGCCAAACCTTATGAGTGCAGTGAATGTGGGAAAGCTTTTGGCCGCAGGAGTACACTGACTCGGCACCAGGAAATTCACTGTGGAAAAAAGGCCTTTCGTGTGCAGCAGCTGTGGGAGGGCCTTTCTCCATAAAAGTGCTCTTACTCAGCACAAGAAAACCCACACTGGAGAAAAGCCTTATCAGTGTGATGCATGCGGGAAAACTTTAGCCGCAGTTCCTCCATGAAAATACATAAGAGAATAAAGCAGGTGCGATTATGCTCCCTGACTTCAAGCTCTACTACAAAGCCACAGTAATCAAGACAAGTTGGTACTGGCACAAGAACAGACCCACAGACCAGTGAAACAGACTAGAGAGCCCAGGTAACCCCAGGGATATATGGTCAATTAATATACGATAAAGGAGCCATCGATATACAATGGGGAAATGACAGCCTCTTCAACAGTTGGTGTTGGCAAAACTGGACAGCTACAAGCAAGAGAATGAAACTGGATTATTGTCTAACCCCATACACAAAAGTAAACTCAAAATGGATCAAAGACCTGAATGCAAGTCATGAAACCATAAATCTCATAGAAGAGAACGTAGGCAAAAATCTCTTGAATATAAACATGAGCAACTTTTTCCTGAAAGCATCTCCCCAGGCAAGGGAAACAAAATAAAAAATGAATAAATGGGACTACATAATGCTAAAAAGCTTCTGTACAGCCAAGGGCACCATCAGCAGAACAAAAAGGCATCCTATGGTATGGGAGAATTTATCTGCAAATGACATACCTGCAAGGGGTTAACATCCAAAATATACAAAGCACTCACATGTCTCAACACCCCAAAAGCAACTAACTGTATTAAAAAATGGGCAGAGGATATGAACAGACACTTGTACAAAGAAGAAATTCAGATGGCCAACAGGCACATGAAAAGATGCTCCCCATCGCTAATAATCAGGGAAATGCAAATTAAAATCACGATGAGATATCACCTCACACTAGTTAGGATGGCCAACATAGAAAAGACTAGGAACAACAAATGCTGGCGAGGGTGTGGAGAACGGGGAACCCTCTTACACTGCTGGTGGGAATGTAAGTTAGTTTAACCATTATGGAAAGCAGTGTGGAGGTTCCCCAAAAATCTCAAAATAAAAATACCATTTGACCCCAAATCCCACTCCTTGGAATATACCCAAAGAATACAAGTTCTCAGATTCAAAAAGACATATGCACCCCTATGTTTATCGCAGCACTATTGACAATAGCCAAGAAGAGGAAGCAACCTAAGTGTCCATCAGTAGATGAATGGATAAAGAAGATGTGGTACATATACACAATGGAATATTATTCAGCCATAAGAAGAAAACAAATCCTACCATGTGCAACAACATGGTTGGAGCTAGAGGGTATTATGTTCAGTGAAATAAGCCAGGCGGAGAAAGACGTGTACCAAATGATTTCACTCATCTGTGGAGCATAAGAAAGCAAAAACTGAGGGAACAAAACAGCAGCAGGCACAGAACCCAAGAATGGACTAACAGTTGCCAAAGGGAAAGGGACTGGGGAGGATGGGTGGGAAGGGAGGGAGAAGGGGAAAAGGGGGCATTACGATTAGCACACAATATGGGGGAGGCATGGGGAAGACCCTATATATAGCACAGGGAAGATAGTGACTCTAGCATCTTAATACGCTGATAGACAGTGACTGTAATGGGGTATGTGGTGGGGTATTGATAATGGGGGAAAACCTAGTAACCACAATGTTGCTCATGTAATTGTATATTAATGATACCTAAATAAATAAAATACATTGATTTTTTCCTTAAAAAAATACATAGGTATTTTTCAGAAAATACACAATACAGATCCAAAGTTGTGACCCAACGTGTATTTTGTTACTCATTTTGAAGTCAATCTTATTTGTGCTTAAAAATATTTTTAAAAAGATTCATCTCCATATTAAAATGATTTAAAGTAAACTATTATTTCTCATTGGGAAAAAAGAAAAAAAATTCAATTTACAGAAGAAAGTAACCATTAAACCAAGGGAATCAATTGTATTTTAGAAACGACATGAAGTTGTAGGCAAGAGAAATAACTAAAAGTCATACAGATTGGAAAGGAAGAAATAAAACTGCCTTTATTTACAGATGAGGTGAGTGTCTACTGAGAAAAGCCCAAAGAACCTACAACAAACTTCTGAACTAATATGCAAGCTTAGGAAGGGCACAGGATACAACATCAACATTAATATGCAAAGTCAATACCTTCTCCATATACCAGCAAGGAACAAGTGGAATTTGAAATACACACACACATATACACACACACACCATTTATAATAACACAAAAAAATGAAGTACTTAGGTATAAAATTAACTAAGTAAGAGAGCACTTATAAAACAAAGGTATTGGACATGTTAAGGGACACAGGAGCTAACTGAAAGTGCTCCCAATGGCCAAAATGGAAAAACTTGAGCAACAAAAGAAATCCAGTAGTACTGGATTATAACCTTAGGTATAGAATACATTTGTGTAAGTCCCCACTGGTATAAATAAGTGATCAAATAGATAAATAAATGGGAGAGAACAAACATCTCCCACGCAGAAGCATTCCAGATAGTTTAATTTGAGGGATGAGAGAGTTAGTCCTACAAGTTTCTGAGGAAGAGTGTGCCACAGGCAGAGGGAAGCACCAATGCAAAGGCCTGAGGCAGGAGTGTACTTAGTATATTTAAAGAGCAACAAGGTCAGCTGTAAATGCAGCACAGGGAGCAAGGGGTTGGGAAGTAGAGGAGTTTGGAGAAATGGTCAAAAAGGTATTGGTAGTGGAGGAGAAGATGATGGAGTAGTCCACTGTAGTCCACTGTGGGACGTTGGCTTTTGAGTGTAATGCTGCGGCATTGTTGAGTTTTGAGCAGAGGAAACGCATCATGCAACCTAAGGTATCCCTCTGATTGTGGAACAGAAGAAGACGTTAGTGAAAAAACTGGTGAAATCTGAATAAAGTCTGAAAATGACAGTTAATTAATAGAAATGCACCTATGTTAATTTCTTAGTGTTTATAAATGCAATATGGATGGTCATGTAAGATGTTAACATTAGAGAAACAGTGAAAGATGTGGGCACTGTCTGAACTATCTTTGCAACTTTTCTATAAATCTGAACTTATTCCCAAAGAAAAAAGGTTTATTAAAAAAATTAATTGCACACAAAGAGACCAGATACCGTGTTAAGTGTTCTTACCACCAAAAAGGGGAGGTGGGGGGATGCATGACATTTTCTGGAGGTGATGGGTATGTCTATTACCCTGACTGTGGTGTAGGCATATGCCCAAACTCATCAAATTGTATATATTAAATATGTGTGACTTTTTGCACATCAATTATACCTCAATAAAGCCTTTACAGTAATAAACTATATTATAATCTTCGAAGAAATAAAGAAACTGCATTATAGTGAGGAAGGAGAGATCGATAATTCCAACCAGAGGCTTGGACCCACCACATACCAATCTTTAACACACCAAAATCAAGTTTTCATTTCATACAGAAGGATAGCCAGAGATCCAGTCTAACACTTCCCTTGTGATCAACAGTGGAGGGGGATCTCTTCTGAGACTCAGACTGGGAGCAGAGATTCTGAATACACAGCAGGAAAAGGGAGGTTGGAATTGTGTAGGTCATAAGTAAGCAAACTTCAAAAGAGTATTTGAAAGGGGACTGAGAACATACATGTACAGAACTCCTGGTATGTGTCCAGTAGAACATTAGGATCTCCGAGTGGGGAGGCAGTGTTTGCCCAGGGAAGGGAATCCTTAAATGCCCCTTAGGTGACAACTATACTGCATTTCTCCAGCTACAGTCCTCCACTGAATTCACATTCTCTCTAAACTTCAAAGGGATGATTACTTCATCACTTTACACTCCACTACTTAATTTGCAGCCGTGGGACTCGAACTGCATCTTAGTTTAGATAATTTGCCTTATCTTTAATACTGGCATAATGCCATGATACCTCATGGTCAAAACGCAGGGATTTAAAATGGATGGCTATTGACAGTTCTTACAGAGCTTCATCTCCTCGCATCTACAGCGTACAATTAAATTGTCACTTGCTTGAAGTTAAAGCTTTTCTGCAGTTACTCTGGTCGCTTTTAGGAAATCCTTTTGGAAATCCTCTTGGAATCCCTTCTTTCTATGTTGCATTGGTTAAACTTCTTATTACTTGTAATTTAGCAATAACCAAATAATGGCATTTGCATTAATATATAATTGATACCTATTTGTAGAGGGTGAGGAGGAAGAATTTTTAATCAGAGAAAAGAAAATGGATCTTTTCTGTTAAGCTTCAATGTCATCCTCATTCCCAGCAGTGAAAAACCTTTCCTGAGAAGGTAACTCATCCCAAGGAACTCACACTCATGTGTGGTACCCTGCATAAGGGCAACTGGTCACTGTTGCTTTTTCTTTTTCTTCACACCATCTCCCAATTAACCTTCCCTCAGGACAAAAAGAAATATTCTGACTTACAAAGTGATGAATTACTTATTGAAAACTGCATGAATTATTTTCTTTTTTCTGTGTGAAAAAGGGATACTTCCTTAGAATTGTTTGCGTTTATCCCCAGGAACTCCAAAGGCTCTGAAAACCATGAATGAGCTTTATCAGGGTCAGTATGTTTTTTACAAAACCATCTATTCATTATTCAGAGTATGCTTGGGATGTTTCAGAGACACAGCCCAGTATTAAATAGATCCTTCTAGATATCTTCTATGGTTGTTTAATATTTATGCTGCTTCTGCAGTGAATTCTCACCTTTATAAAATGCAATGACCCTAGATCTCTTCTATGGCATGTCACCTGCCTTGCAATAAATAAATGGGTATAAAAGCTGGGCCAACTAAGGTTTAGATCATCCAGTTTGTCTTTTATAAGATTCACATCTTAAAGCAACATGCAGACTAGAGAAAAAGGTAGACTCATCTAGTGTTAATAAAAATAGGACCTTATATTTTAAACACCTTTTCATAAATTGACTTGTTTGAGCCTGACAATAACACTGAGACACCACTAAAATAGATGTGTTGTCTCCATTTTATAGATGGGGCAATTGAAATTCAGAAAATGATCAGAACCCAAAAGTATATACATTAAACAGGAGAATGGAAATTTAAAAAAACTAGTCTTTGATATTTGATCCAATGATCAATGTCAGGCTACAGAACTTGAATGGAGTTACCTATACTAGTGTGTGAACATTGTATTACCCTGTCTTCTCCTTTCCCAGATGAAATTGGAACAGAATTTAAGAACTTGATTTTGTGATCATATATCTTCCTGTCTATATATTAGAAATTATTTACAAGTATACTTACTTGGTTTCACATCACTGTTTACAAAGAAGTATAAACTGATGGAACTCACTGTGACAGTTGACACTACCTTAAATGATGGACAGCTGTCTCCCCAAATTAATGTGTTTGGAAGAAATTCTACCCACCTCCCAGATATTCATCTTCTAAGTCCATAGATGCCCAGCAGGTGCTCTAAGATTAATATTCCTGGAGATTCTGGTGTAATCTGTGTATGCTAAAGAGGTGACTTACCCTGATAAATACTCTAAAGGTGAGGATGGGAGACTGGAGGGGACAGTGAGGTTCTCACAATGGCCACATTTTCCAGGTAGGGTGATATACGGATAATAGAAATAGAGGATAATAAGAGGAAGATCAGGATTAATACAGTGCAGAGTCTTTTGGTTACATTTCTGTAACTACTTCGCTAATCAACTTTCACCCTTCACTGTTCAATTTAACCCAGGTTTTGCTCCAAGTTTGAGTAGAATATAGTGTTCACCCTACCTCCTGTACATACATTCCAGACAAGCACTTCCTAATATTTTGATTAGTCCAGATCACTCACTGTTTACTTAGAGAGGCCTAACTTGCAACAAATGATAGTATTTCCTAGCAAGTGAACATAAAATGCCTTGCCATGAGCTCTAAGTACTTCTTTTGAAATAAACGAACAGATCTTTATTGCTCATCTATTATGTACGAAGACCCATCCTTCACTGTTGTTGGTTTTCAATAAAGTTAATTAACAGTAGAATCTATAAATTCCTGATTATTATATCAAAGTTTATAACTAGCTAAATGAAGATAAAATTAAGTTTTATCATCTAACCTTAGAATCTGCTGAATCTTAATTTTTCCCATGATATTTGATATGGCTTTAATTTGTAACTATGAAGCAGGGAAAATTTACTTTTTATCAGCAAATAATTACAGGTTATAGTGAAAAGGAAAACGTTTTTTGCAATAGGGGGATCAGTGCAAATTTTGTAGTCCAACACATGTGCCAGTGGGAGTTTTATTTCATTATCAGTATTTAGAATTGCATTAAAGAAAATAGTAGTGGAAGAATCCATTCTGTGAATTTTTCATGTTAAACTCCCAGTACATTTTTTTAAATCTTAGAAATAAATGTCTGATATAAGAAGATGTAAACTTCCTTTCCTGAAGTTAGATTAAAGGACATAATATTTCTTAGTAACAGGTATGCTAATGATAGATTTTAGAGGCATCAACAATATTGACTGTCCTTGTAGAAAACCAGTCTGTTCACACCTATCCTAGAGAGTATTATTCAGAGCTCTTCTCTGTCCATAACTGAAAAATTTTGTCAGTTTTGTAGAGATTGATGTATTAAGCTATCTTAATGTAGGTGTGATATTTCTCTTTCATCACTGTTTTTCAGCCCTTTCAGGATTATTTTTAACAATGCCATCAAGGTTTGCCACCTGAATATCATGTATGACTCACTGCTTTGTCAGCTCTCTAAGTATCTCCCAAACATACTCATTCTTCAGCATTCCCTTGATAATAGATAACCCCCACTCAATTTCTCTTCCTCATCACAGAAAATCTTCTTGGAAAAATTTTGGACTGTTTCCCTACTACTCCTCAGGAACTCAACTGCCAAAGGAAGATGACTTCACTGTTGCTAAATCCAACATTCACATCTCTATTTTTTTAAATGTATTTCTCAGCAGTAGTCAATATTAATTGACCAACCGCTCCTTCTTGAAACACTTTCCTTCCCTTTCCTTCATTAAATTACACTTCTTCCTGCCCTATGGGCCATTCTAACACACTCTGTTATCTTGGTTTCTCCACACGGTCTCCAAGACTCAGTCAGCAACCCTCTGGTTTTCTGTATCTACCCAGTCACATCTTGGAGCTTTTAATACCATTATGTACTTTCAGCTTCCAAAATTACCTGCCTGTGCCTAAGACCTCCCTGGTATAACAGACTCATGTATGCATCTGCCAATTTGTTATATCCACTTGGAAACTGGCTTGGGAATGCACGTCACAGAACTTTCCAAAAGAGAACTCTTGATTTCACTCTCTACTAGATCTGCTTGTCCCTAACACTTCCCAGTCTTAATACATGAATTTATTTTGCAGGAAAGGGGAGAGATTATGGTATCAAAGTACTTAAATAGGCAGAAAGAAATCAAATTTACTGCACAAGTGGAAGTGTTCATCTTTGCTAGGAGAACGGTCACTTCATAGTGTCCGTAAAGAAAGCAGGGTGTACATGCAGGGAGTGGTGGTGGGAGTTTGTGGAAATGATCTTCTTTCACGTTAACTAAAATGGGAAGCAAAGTCTTGAGCTGAGAGCCATTGTGGAGGAGGAGCTGAGCATGGCACCAAAATCACATCAAGCTCCAAGACAAACCAGTGGATTTCCTGTGCAATGGTGGGGCATCCTTTCCGTAAATGAGACATGCGTCCACCACTGCTACCTGCCAGCTGGAATATTTTTATAAACTTTACCGAGCATTTTTATACACTTAAACAAACTACTCTTTGAAGGCTAAAATCTTTCAGTGATTTGTCCTTGAAAGAGTGCTAGTCCACCAATACATAAGTATATTTCATATATAGATATGAAAAAGTTTGTTGCAACCAGGTTCAATAAATTTCAAACATATTCCTTTAGGAGATCAATGCCAAGAATCTAGCTAAATAACTGCTTTAGGAGATCTGTTTGGAGGACAAAGAAAAACAGTAGGAAAGCACAGTGGCAAATTATGAGGAGCACAGAAATGTGCTGTATGAAGAATATATTCTCAGGGAGCAGAATATTAAGACATGCAGTATTTTCATTGAGCAAAGAAAAGGCTGTGCTGTCTAAAAGATAAAGACACTAATAGGCAAGCAGTAGGAATATACAGATATGTATCCTAACCACAAATCAGAAGATGGAATTTCTTGACTTGGCTTAAAATAAAGGTCCAGTATATTACTCTTAGCTTGTGAACTAATTACTACTGACTGATCATAAACTTACCTCAGCAGTATCACAGACTCATAATAATAAGATAGAAAGGTCTCAAAGGTCACTTAGAACATCCTCTCAACCTAGGCAGTATCACTTTTAACGGATCCCCATGGAGATTGTGTAAGAATATTTTTTGTCATGGGGACTATATCTGGAGAGGTAGAGTAGCTTAGTGGTTAAAGCATGTTTTCTGGAGTTAGACTGAATTCAAACTGTGATTCTACTACTTGTTAGCTGCCTGCCCTTTGAGCAAGTCACTTAAACTTTCTATGCCTCGGTTTTCTCATGTATGAAAGCAATAATAATAGTATTAACAAGGAGGATTGTTGTGATAATTTTTAGTTAATACAAGGCTTACCTCAGTGTAAAATCTCTGTAAAACTGACTGATAAAATCATCAGAAAGATATTTATTATACCGCTTTTGAAAATAAAGTCTTGTTCCTTTAACCCATTGTCCCTCGTTACGAAATCTGAAGCAACCTAGAATATGTTTCAATATTTCCTTCCTCACATGATCTCCTATCACTTTACAGGGCTGTTTTTGCTTCGATTTACACAATTATAACAGGAATTATGATTATTTGGAGTATTTTTTGAAAAGCGCACCCCCTTCTTATTCATGATTGCTCCCTTCAGGGCCTCATACTCAATACCTGATGTGGGCTATTTGCTCAAGGACTGTACTCTGAATGACTGGCAACCCTTCAAATTTTTTCTTTTTGGTATCATTAATCTTCAATTACATGAACAACATTGTGGCTACTAGACTCCTCCCATCACCAAGTCCCTCCCACATACCCCATTACAGTCACTGTCCATCAGCACAGTAAGATGCTATAGAATCACTACTTGTCTTCTGTGTTGTACAGCCCTCACTGTGCTCCCCCCTACATTATCTCTGCTAATTGTAATGCCTCCTTTTCCCCCTTATCCCTCCCTTCCCACACACCCTCCCCAGTCCCTTTCCCTTTGGTAACTGTTAGTCCATTCTTGGGTTCTGTGAGTCTGCTGCTGTTTTGTTCCTTCAGTTTTTGCTTTGTTCTTATACTCCACAAATGAGTGAAATCATTTGGTACTTGCCATTCTCTGCCTGGCTTATTTCACTGAGCATAATACCCTCTAGCTCCATCCATGTTGTTGCAAGTGGGAGGATTTGTTTTCTTTTTATGGCTTAATAATGTTCCATTGTGTATATGTACCACCTCTATCCATTCATCTACTGATGGACACTTAGGTTGCTTCCATTTCTTGGCTATTGTCAATAGTGCTGCCATAAACATAGGGGTGCATATGTCTTTTTCAAACTGGGCTCCTGCATTCTTAGGGTAAATTCCTAGGAGTGGAATTCCTGGGTCAAATGGTATTTCTATTTTGAGTTTTTTGAGGAACCTCCGTACTGCTTTCCACAATGGCTGAACTAATTTACATTCCCAGCAGCAGTGTAGGAGGGTTCCCCATTCTCCACATTCTTGCCAACATTTGTTTTTGTTTGTCTTTTGAATGGTGGCCATCCGTACTGGTGTGAAGTGATATCTCATTGTGGCTTTAGTTTGCATTTCTCTGATGATTAGCAATGCAGAGCATCTTTTCATGTGTCTGTGGGCCATCTGAATTTCTTCTTTGGAGAAGTGTCTGTTCAGATCCTCTGCCCATATTTTAATTGGATTATTTGATTTTTGTTTGTTGAGGTGTGTGAGCTCTTTATACATTTTGGATATCAACCCTTTATTGGGTATGTCATTTATGAATATATTCTTCCATACTGTAGGATGTCTTTTTGTTCTATTGATGGAGTCCTTTGCTGTACAGAAGCTTTTCAGCTTGATATAGTCCCACTTGTTCATTTTTTCTTTTGTTTCCCTTGCCCGGGGAGATACATTCATGAAGAAGTTGCTCATGTTTATGTCCAAGAGATTTTTGCCTATGTTTTTTTCTAAGAGTTTTATTGTTTCACAACTTACATTCAGGTCTTAGATTCATTTTCAGTTTACTTTTGTGTATGGGGTTAGACAATGATCCACTTTCATTCTCTTACATGTAGCTGTTCAGTTTTGCCAACACCAACTGTTAAAGAGGCTGTCATTTCCCCATTGTATATCCTTGGCTCCTTTATCATATATTAATTGACCATATATGTTTGGGTTAATATCTGGACTGTGGGTCTGTTCTTGTGCCAGTACCAAATTGTCTTGATTACTGTGGGTTTGTAGTAGAGCTTGAAGTTGGGAAGCGAGATCCCCCCTGCTTTATTCTTCCTTCTCAGGATTGCTTTGGCTATTCAGGGTCTTTTGTGGTTCCATATGAATTTTTGAACTATTTGTTCCAGTTCATTGAAGAATGCTGTTGGTGTTTTGATAGGCATTGCATCGAATCTGTAGAGTGCTTTAGGCAGGATGGCCATTTTGACAATATTAATTCTTACTAGCCAAGAGCATGGGATGAGTTTCCATTTGTTAGTGTCCTCTTTAATTTCTCTTAAGAGTGTCTTATAGTTTTCAGGGTATAGGTCTTTCACTTCCTTGGTTAGGTTTATTCCTAGGTATTTTATTGATGCAATTGTGAATGGAATTACTTTCCTGGTTTCTCTTTCTGCTAGCTCATCATTAGTGTACAGGAAAGCAACAGATTTCTGTGTATTAATTTTGTATCCTACAACTTTGCTGAATTCCAATATTAGTTCTAGAAGTTTTGGAGTGGAGTCTTTAGGGTTTTTTATGTACAATATTATGTCATCTGCAAAGAGTGACAGTTTAACTTCTTCTTTACCAATCTGGATTCCTTGTATTTCTTTGTTTTGTCTAATTGCCGTGGCTAGGACCTCCAGTACTATGTTAAATAACAGTGGGGAGAGTGGGCATCCCTGTCTTGTTCCCAATCTCAGAGGAAAAGCTTTCAGCATCTCACTGTTCAGTATGAAGTTGGCTGTGGGTTTATCATATACGGACTTTATTATGTTGAGGTATTTGCCCTTTATGCCCATTTTGGTGAAAATGTCCATTCTAACCTTAATCAGGGAAAATGTAGAACTATAAGGAGGAATTGAAAGTGACAAACAGGTAACATATATCTCAAAAACCATCAATTCAAAGAATTGGATAAAGGATTTAAATAACCCAACATCAGCTTTAAGCCAATACATCTATTATATATGCACCCAGATGAGGGAACAAAAATTATTTTCAAGCACTTGCAGAAATTTACACAAACATGAATAAAAACAGAAACAGTTTCAAGTTTCCCCCCAAATACCATGCAAACATCACAAACAAAATATGGTAAAATAATATTAGAAAAATCAATGACCAAAAGGTAACATACACAACAGACTAATCGAGATGTTTAAAAAAATAAATGCACAATTTTGAATGATTTATAGATAAAAGTGGAACTCAAAACAGTAATAACAGATATTTGTAAAAATAAATAACAAACCACTTTACATCTTAAACCTGAGTGTTTCAGCTAAAGCAATAATAAAAGGAAGATATGGGGTCCCAATGGCATTTACTAGAACACTAAAAGGCCTGAAAATAAATGAATTAAAATTTCACTGCAAGAAGGTAGAAAAAGAACAAGAAAATAAAACACTTTAAATTGAAGAAAATAATTATTAAACAAAATAATGAAACCAAACCAAACCAAAGTATAGATTCAATCCACAGATACATAAGTTTTTTTTACTAGAAAAATAAAAAAAGACAATACTTTGTCTAGTGTGATTTTATTTTTAAACACAAGGTAGGTGTGAATAAACCATACCAGTAATGAAAAATGGGTAACTAGTTATTAAGTAATCTATTACTTAGCATTAAATACCACATGATCCAGCAATCCCTTTTTCTGGATATGTATCTGAAAGAAATGAAATCAGTATCTTGAAGAGATTTCTGCACTCCCATGTTCATTGTAACACTATTCATAATAGCCAAGATAAAGAAGCAACCTAAATGTCAATGGATAAAAAAAATGTGGAGATATATATATATATATATATATAAAATATCATCAGCCATTAAAAAAAATTCCTGCCATTTGTGACAAATCTACATAAAGCTGGAGGACCGTATGTTAAATGAAACAAGCCAGACATAGAAAGACAAATACTGTATGTACTCACTGATATGTAGACTCTTTAAAAAAAAAGTTAAGCTCACAGAGACAGTAAAATGGTGGTTGCCAGGGGATAGACGGTGGGAGAAGTAGGAAGATATTGGTCAAAGAGTCCAGCTTTCAGTTATAAAATGAATAAGTTCTTGGGATCTAATGTACAGCCTTGTGACTGTTAATAATACCATATTGTAAACTTAAAATTTGCTAAAAGACCAGAAGTTAAGCGTTGTGACCACGCACATAAACAAAGTAAGTATATAAGGTGAAGGATGTGCTAATTAAATGATGGTGATAATCATTCAACAATATATACATAAATCATCACATTGTGTACTTTAAGCATACACAATTTTATTTTATTTGTCAATTATACCTCAATAAAGCTGAAAAAAGAGTAAATAAAGGTAAAAATAATATAATGCAGTGAGCAATATTCTAGGAATACATATGAACATCTAGATAACATGAAAAAAATTCTAGGAAAATATAAATCAGCAAAGTGGCCCATCAAGAAGAAAATCAAGTCAAGGAAAGAGTAGTTAAATTTCTTCAACCACAAAGATATGAGATCTACTGAACTTTTTAAAGCTAATTTCAATTGTATAAAAACTGTTCCAATATATAGAAGAGAAAATAGATCATTAATTATTTTCTGAGTTTAGCAATGACTGTGGCCCCCAAGACAGAAAAGCACAAGAAAGTAAAAATGCATATTAATCATATTTATAAACATAGAAGCAAAAATTCTAAATAGAATATCAGCAAATCACAATCAACAGTTCATTATAATAATGACATCATGGTGAACAGTTTAATTTCAAAACTGCAAGGATAGCGCAATTAAAGAAAATCTACCAACAAAGTTAATTTGCTAAAATTATCTAAATGAGAAAAGATATATGGTCAAGTGAGTATGTGTCAATGTATCATTGAATGATACCCAGCTATCATCATGATTTTTTCAAATCTTGGCAAACAATTTCCGCAAATGTTCCTACCAGATAGAAAAATATATGTACAGTATAAGATGAAAAGTCTAGAATAATTTACATTAAGCTCAGAATTTTTTTAATGTCATCTTTTATCACCACTGCTAATCAACATTATTCTAAAGGTTCTAGCCACTGCAGTAAGATGAGAGAAAAAAATAACAATATTAAGGGGAAAATGGACAGTAAAACTTGGAAAGTACAAAATAAAATATTATTTATAGAGGATATGATTACCTATATAGCCAATCCAAGAAAATCAAGTGACAATTAAAACTAAAGAGAGAATTCAACAGTGCCTAAAACAAGATAAACCCAATAAAAAAAGAAAAAGATTATAACTACCCTGTCTAGCAAGAATGAGATGGATAAAAGAAATTCATGCTATCAGCACTTAGTATCAACTGCACGTGAGACTGAACACAGGACTATGAAATTAGGAACGGAGACATTTGGTTGGAGTTAAAAGAAGCTGAAAACTACGAACTTTGAGGTTTCCTCAAGTCATCTTCGCCAAGCAAAGTCTCCCGTCCTCTGTCCAATCAAGGGAAACCTGCTATTCCTCTTTAAGAAAAACATCTTTAGGACGGCCTCCAGGGGTGACTTCCGGTTTCTGTCATTTTGGTTCCGGTTCACGCCCGAGCCCGTGAAGACGGGAGTTCCGACAGAGGCTGTTTCGCTGGGGGTTCTAGCCCGTGACGGGAGCTCCGTTAGAGGCTGTTTCGCTGCCGGTTCTTCCAAACGGAGTGGAGGAGTTTTTCGAGCTTGAGACCTGCCTTTCTGTCTTGTGGGAGCCTTGATGTCCTTCTGCAACTTCATGTAAGGGAGACTTGCGGTTTCTGACTGGGCTGCAGAGGTCGCGTGCCTGGTGTTTTCCACCCTCTCTCCAGGCGGCATCCCACAAGGCCTTGCTAACTGCGGCGTGATAATGGCAGAGGCAGGACCTCAGAATGACGCCAACCAGCACGTTGTGACTTTTGAAGATGTGTGCGTATACTTCTCCCCAGAGGAATGGGAGCTACTTGATGTTGCTCAGAAACGCCTGTACTATGCTGTGATGCGGGAGACCTTTGAACTGGTGGCCTCACAGGGACTTGCAGTTTCCAGATACCACCTAATTCCCAGGGCTGAGCCACCGAGAGTCCACCAAGCTCCTGGCATGGTAGACATAGCTCCAACCGTGGCAGAGATAATCCAGGAGAGCCCTCGCCCTGGTGGTTGTCGTAAAGTGGAGGATAAAGATGCATCTTCTGAGCAAGGTGTTTCTGTGAGAGTGTCACAGGTGAGAACTCTCAAGGCGGGTTCTTCCTTCCAAAAGAGCCACCCATGTGACCCACTCTCGAAGGACATCTTCCATCTGACCGGGCAGCAGGGAACATGCCCTGAGCAGCAACCATACCCACGTAAGTCACGTGGGAGAACCTTCTGGGTCACTGAAAACCTTGTCCAGAGCCGGAGGCAGCAGAACGGAGAGACATTATATCGAACGGAAAAGGGCCAGGCCTCCTCCGTGAAGAGCGGCCAAAGCCACATGTCAAAGAAGGCCTGCACTCGCCAGGAGGATGCGGAGGACTTGGCCAGCTCTGGACTTGTCCCGCACCGCGCCGCTCACAATGGTAAGAAGCCACGCAGGAGCACTGAGTGTGATGAGGCCTTTCACACTGCACAAGGGGATTACAAGTGCAGTCAGTGTGGGGAAGCTTTCAGCGACAAGGACGAATGTGTTCAGCACCAGAAAGTACACACAGAAGAAAAGTCTTGTAAGTGCAGTGAATGTGGGGAATTATTTAGCCACAGCTCCGACTTTTTGTTACATGAGAAAACCCACAGCAAACCAACACCTTCTGAGTCCAATAACCATGGGGAATGTTTTAGCTTTGACTCCAGCCCCAGAATACAGCAGGCCTCTCACATGGGATTAAGGCCTAATGAGTGTGCTGAATATGGGAGATCTTTTAGCACAAAATACAGCCTTGTTCAGCACCAGACAAGTCATACCGGAGCCAAACCTTATGAGTGCAGTGAATGTGGGAAAGCTTTTGGCCGCAGGAGTACACTGACTCGGCACCAGGAAATTCACAGTGGAGAAAGGCCTTTCGTGTGCAGCAGCTGTGGGAGGGCCTTTCTCCGTAATAGTGCTCTTACTCAGCACAAGAAAACCCACACTGGAGAAAAGCCTTATCGGTGTGATGAATGCGGGAAAACCTTTAGCCACAGTTCCTCTGTGAAAGAACACAAGAGAACTCACAGTGGAATAAGGCCTTATGAGTGTAGTGAATGCGGGAAAACCTTTCGCCACAGTTCCTCCATGAAGGAACACAGGAGAACTCACAGTGGAATAAGGCCTTATGAGTGTAGTGAATGCGGGAAAACCTTTAACCGCAGTTCCTCCATGAAAGAACACAGGAGAACTCACAGTGGAACAAGGCCTTATGAGTGTAGTGATTGCGGGAAAACCTTTAGCTGCAGTTCCTCCATGAGAGTACATAAGAGAATTCACAGTGGAGTAAGGCCTTATGAGTGTAGTGAATGCGGGAAAGCCTTTAGCTGCAGTTCCTCCATGAAAGTACATAAGAGAACTCACAGTGGAGTAAGGCCTTATGAGTGTAGTGAATGCGGGAAAGCCTTTATCTGCAGTTCCTCCCTGAAAGTACACAAGAGAACTCACAGTGGAACAAGGCCTTATGAGTGTAGTGATTGCGGGAAAACCTTTAGCCAGAGTTCCTCCCTGAAAGTACATAAGAGAACTCACAGGGGAGTAAGGCCTTATGAGTGTAGTGAATGCGGGAAAACCTTTAGCCGCAGTTTCTCCATGAAAATACATAAGAGAATTCACCGTGGAATAAGGCCTTATGAGTGTAGTGAATGCGGGAAAACCTTTAACCGCAGTTGCTCCATGAAAGTGCACAAGAGAATTCACAGTGGAATAAGGCCTTATGAGTGTAATGAATGTGGGAACACCTACATCACTAAGAGCAACCTTACTAAACACAAGGAAGTTCACAGCACAGCAAGGCCTATGGGTAATGTGAATGAGGGAAACACTTTGGTGGCAACTCCAGCTTCAGTGGACACCAGAGACATAACACCGGAGCAAGACCGTACGTGTTTAGGAAATGTGGGAGAGCGTACAGAAGATGCTCCCATCTTCCTTGACCTGTGAAAGTTCACACAGAAGTTCTACAGACCTGTTCATCTCCTGGGTCTGAAGTCAGTGTGAGCAAGTAAGCTAAATGTTTTTTGTATTCCCCTTCCCCCCTGGGCTGTTGACCTCATGGCCATCACTGCCCAGGCAGGAACCCCAGGGCAGAGAAGAGATATGTTGCAGTCTTGATTGGGTCTTGGGACCCAGCCAGTGTTTGGGTAGACGTGGTAATAATTGTTCTCCAGTTTTTGCTGCCACTGAAGCAGCAAATGGATGACCCTACCAAGATATGGGAAGTTGGAGATGGTTGAGTCAATGTAGGGTTGGTTGATTCCAAGAGAAAAGGGAGAACCAGATTTTTGTTTGGAACCAATTTATTTCTTAACAGCTTTAGTGGTGCATAATTGTAATACCATAACCTGCACATATTTAAATTGTACAATTTGATCAGTTTTGTCATATGTATGCACCTGTATGTGGTACCAGCAGCACAATTAAGATAATGAACATTATCATCATCTTACTTTATCTATTGCATTTTGAGGTTCCTTACATCCCTTAATAATCTCTTCACATCCCTTACTAATCTCTTCCTCTTGTCCCTTCCTGATCTCTCAACCCCATGCACCCACTGATTTGTTTTATTTCACAGTACTTTAATTTGCACCTCCTAGAATTTTCTGTAAATGTAATACAGTATGAGCCTATTTTTTTCCTACATTCTTTCAGTAAGCGTAATTGTTTTGCGATTGCTTGTTATATATAACTTGTTATTCCTTTTGAGCATTCCTTGTTGAGCATATAACTTGTTATTCCTTGTTATTCCTTTTGTTATTCCTTGTTGAGCATATAACTTGTTATTCCTTTCTATAGCTAAATAATATTTCACTGTGTATGGATGTAATACAATTGTTTACCCATCAGTTGTGAATGGGCATCCAAGTTGTTACAAAACTCTGGCTATTAAAAATAAAGCTTGTTTGAAGGCAAAAAAGGATCTTTAATGAATTCACAGAGGCAGTTGCAAGGCAACTCCTCAAGAACAAACACCACTACTCCTATTGCTGCCACTCCTAGGCTCCAACATGGTCTGTACAAGATTTTCTCGAGATCTGGGGAGGAGATAGCACTCGTATCCCATGTAATTGCAAAGTTCTGGCTAATTTGTATAAGCAAGAAATAAAAAGGTATTGTGGGAATGGATGTCAAGTTTGCAGGACCAAGGACTCTTTACGGAGCTGAGGGAAAGGACTATGCAACGCGATAGAAATGGTGATGCCCCCGGAGCCCTAACAGTGTGAAGCCTCTCTTGGCCTGACAAAAGAAGACAATAGAGAGAGCAGTTTTACTGGAATTGGCAAGATCTAGAACTGTGGGGAAGGGCCCCCCCAACAGGAGTCGTAGCATAGGTAGAGGAGCACAGCCACCGTTAAATTGCCATCTGGCAGGAAAGGAGCATCAGGAAGGGGGAATAGACCCCTGACCTCTCTCTGCTCCTGACCTTAGACCCCCTGCCAATACCTGCCATTGGCAAAATGCAATTGTAAGCCAGAGCTCAAGGGGGCTCCAGTGCTCCAGTCCACAGAGGTCATCCTCCCAGGGTGTAGAGCACAGCAGAGACACATGCTGGATCTAGAAAAGCAAATAGAGATTGATCAGTTCACCCAACTTCTGAACTGAAAATTGAGGGTACTTGCTAAAACATAAATCAAGAAATAGCTGTAAAAGTATGTGTCTAGGTAAAAAACACACCGTTTTCCTTTACTCACACACATTTCTGACAGCAGATGTGTAGGTTTCTTCTCACACTGACCAACTCTCCAACACCAGCTGAATGTCCTGCAATTCAATTCAATTCTGATGCTAAGGGGAGTTCACGCAGATCTCCGCAGGTTAAGGAGTCACAAGACTGCCTCCCCACCCCTCAGCGCACCATTCAGATACCAGTTGGAAGTAGTAGGTCACCCGGTTACTCGCAACTTCTGTCTGGCTTGGCTACAGATCAGAGGTTCCTACGACCCATACTCAGGTTTGATAATTTGCCAGAATGGCTCACAGAACCCAGGAAAACAGTTTACTTACTAATGCCGATTCATTAGAAAGGATATTTTCAAGGTTACAAATCAACAACCACATGAAGAGAAATATAGGGCAAGGTCTACAAAGTCCTGTGAAGAGAAATATAGGGCAAGGTCTACGAGGTCCTGAGCGTAGGGTCTTCTGTCCCTGTGGAGCTGGGATGTCCCCCCCTCCAGCATGAAGATGTACGGAAGCTCCCTGAGCCCCATACTCTTTGGATTTTTAAGGCAGCTTCATCATGTAGGTGTGATAGATGATTAACTCAATCTCCAGCCTCTCTCCTTCCCAGAGGATGGCACTTAGGGCTGCAAGTTCCAAGCTTCTAATCATGGCTTGGTCTTTCTGGTTACCAGCCCCCAGCTTGAAGCTATTCAGGAGCCCACCAAGAATTCCCTCATTAAAACAAAACAATACTACCACCCATGAGAACCCAAGGGATTTGGGAGCTCTGTGCTAAAGACCAAATATTAAAAGATGCTCCTAGTGCCCTTAGCATTTAGGACATTGCAAGAGTTTTCAGGGGCAGACCAATATATATAACATATCATTTCACAATATACTATATAAGAAATATAGCTAAAAGTGTTGAAACAAAAGAGCAGGAGAGGAGGTTTTCTTTTAATCTGCCATAATGAACTATTTGAATATTTAAGCTGTGTGTGTGTGTGTGTGTGTGTGTGTGCGCGCGCGCGCGCACACGTGTACATATGGTTTTGTGTGCTGGTCTCAGCCTGTTGATAACCAATAGGCTGTTGTGAACAGGCCTTGTGGTTCTTATGATTGCAAGAAGCCTTTCACCACACACTGAATGACGAGAGGGAAAAAATAAACACCATTCATCCATTCTTGCAACAAGGTTTACTTAGAACTTACTGATAATGGGCAGCTTGCCAGACACAGTGGAAAGGATGTATGGTACAATTTAGGTATCAGGGTCAATTAATGCCAAATGGATAAATTTGGGGAGATGAAAGAATTATCTTAGCCCCCACAAAACTTGCTTCTGAGCTGTAAGGGACCGCGAGAGCATTTTGTCCTAAATCTAGCCTGATTTTATAGAGGTGGAAACTAAGTAGGTTGGGAAAGCTTTCAAGTAGCAACAGAGCTGTCAAGGGGATTTAAATGATGGGTGGAATTTTATGGAGAAGAATGACAGAAAAGTACCAGCAGAAAAAATGAACAAAGGACCTGAGCTGGGCAAGGATATGACCTGTAATTGGGCCTAAGAGGTAAGAGCAAAAGATGAGCATTTACCCAACGTCCAAAAACAGAGAAAAAGTTTCTCTACTGATTCACAACAAACACAAGGCATTAGAGAATACAGCTCTTAAGGACATTTTTCTCCCTAAAAAGAGAGATGGGGAGTAGATAAACAGCCTCAAATAGTTGTTTGCCTTTATTCCTAAAACAAAACAAGACAAAAGTAAGGGTCAAACAACATGAGCAATTATCAAAAACCAAAAGTTGGGGGAGTAAAAGCCATGCAGTTTTCCCAGCTATACAGAAAATTTTCACAAGGATTTTTTTTTTAAGAAGGACTGAAAAGAGTTGGACCTGAATTCCAGTTCTACCACTTATTATAGCATTAAACCCTCTTGAAGTTCTCAGTCTTGAGATAATTTCTTCATTTAAAATGGAACGATCATATTTCCACTTCTATCCAAGGTAGAGCAAAATGGGCCAGATTTACATTCCCACCTGAAACAACCACAGAACCAGACAAAATATATGAAACAGCAGTGTTCAAGTCACTGGAAATCACAACAGTGAAGGACAATGATCCCTGAGAGAGGGAAAGAAATGCGGTGAAACCTATGATTACCCCCAAGATATTGTTTGAGAGTGTTTCCAGGCTGTGGTGCAGAAAGGGGAACCCAGGTACAGCCTGATGGTCTCTCAGAGTTGAGGAGACGGAGCTAAGTTTCTAGGTGCCCAAGGCAACTAGAGATAGCTGATCAGAGTACCAGAGAGGAGAGGTGTGCCCAGTGAGAAGGCTGTGAAGATCAGTAGAGGGGCCCACTTGAGTGCTTAGTACCGATCAAAGAATGCATGTGAATAAACCTTCTGAGGCTGGGGAGAGAACCATCAGACAGAATCAGAGATAACAATGCCCAATGCATATACTGAGCCAGGACAGTGTGTAGTCACCAGCCAGGCTGGGAAAGGTCATAATTCAATGGGTGCTGTGTAGAGTACTCAGGAAATAATATTAGTTCTAGACTCAACACTGCCCCAGACCTGCCTAACAAATCATAAAAGCACTACCTGAAAAGACTGCACTGTTTCCAAACCCTGTAACTGCATCCCTGAGCAAAGCTCAAGAATACCCATAGGAATACAAAATATCCAGAACCCAAAAAGGTTAAAATTCACAATGGCTGCCATCAAACTAAAGATTGCAGGGCATGCAAAGAAACAGGAAGACAAGGCCCATAATGAGAATAATCAATCAATCAACCAAATCCAACCCAGTGTTGGCACAGGTGTTTGAATGAGCAGACAAGGACCCTAAAATAGTTATTATCAGAGTATTCTATATGTCCAAATGTTAAGTAGAAACATGGAAGATATAAGGAATCAAACTTCCAGCCTGGGAAAACCTGGAAACTACCATGGAAACTACCATGTCTGAGATGAGAAAGAAAAAATCCACTAGATGACATCAATAGGAGAGTAGAAATGGCAGAAGTAAATACACGTGAACTTTAGGACATAGTGATAGAAACTATCCACAATGAAAAACATAGAGAAAAAATAGTCCAGAAAAGGAAAGGAAGAAGAAAATGACAGAAATAAGGAAAAAGAAAGAAAGGAAGAAAGAAAAGAGCATCAACTAGAAAACAAATAGCAACTTGGCAGATGTAAACTAAAGAATGTCAAGATAACTTTTTAGACATGACACTGAAAAAATTAATCACCAGCATACCATCAGTACAAGAAATATTTAAGGAAGTACTCAGGCAGAAGGAAAGTTAGACTAGAAGGAAGTTGGACCTATACAAAGGAATGAAAAGCACTAGAAATGGTAACTACCTGAGTAAACATAAGAATTTTACTTATGGTACTTATGGTTTAAATCTCTTGAAAAGATAACTGATTGCTTAAAGAATAACAAAAACAAAATTAAAAACCCCAGTGTATAATGGAGTATTTAACATATGCGTAAATAAAGTGTAGGACACCATAACATCAAAGCTGACAGGAGAACAATGGAACTATGCTATAACAGGATTCTTACACTACACGTGAAGTGATACAGTATCACTTGAACATAAACCCTGAGAAGTGAAAGATGCATAGCATAAACCTTAAGGGAACCACTGATACAATAATACAAAGTTATAGCTAGTAAGTCAGCAGAGGATATAAAATACCTATTTAAAACACTCAGTTAATACAAAGAAGGCAGAAAAAAGAGGAAAATGGGGCCAAAGGACAGATGGGACAAGTTAGAAAACAAATAGCAAGATGGTAGATGTGAACCAGAGAACATCAATAGTCACATTAAATGTAAATAGTCTAAGGATCTGATTAAAAGGCAGATTATCACATTGAAAAGGAAAACAAGACCCACTTATATGCTGCCAACAGAAATACAAATTTCAATATTATAAATAGGTTAAAAGTAAAAGGGTGGTAAACACCAGTCAAAGGAAAGCTTTAGTAAAAGTAGATTTTAGGGCAAGAAATATTACCAGGGATAGAGAAGATCATTTCATAATGAAAATAGGGTTAATTCATCTGGAGGCCATATAATCCCAATCATTTATTAACATAATAAAATAGCTTTAAAATACACAAATCAAAAGTTGATAGAGTTGTAAGGAGAAATAGACAAATCCAGAATTATAGCTGGAGATTGTAATACTTCTCTCTCAATATGATAGAAAGTATATGAAAAATCAGCAAGGATATAGAAAACTTGAATAACACCATTAAAGAAGTTTATCTGACTGACATTTATAGAACAAGCCACTCAATAAGAGCATCAAAACATTTCCCTTTCAAGTACACAAGGAACATTTACCAAGATAGACCATATTTTGGGCCATAACACAAGAATCAATTAATTTTAAAAAGTGCATAAGCCATACAAATTAGGTTCTCTAACCACAATGGAATTAAATTAAAAATCAATAACAGAAATACTTGTAAATTCCCCAAATGTTTTGAAACTAAATAACACAACACACTTTTCTTTGTTTGGTATCATTAATCTACAATTACATGAGGAACATTATGTTTACTAGACTCCCCCCATCACCAAGTCCCTCCCCACATTCCCCATTACAGTCACTGTCCATCAGTGCAGTAAGATGCGGTGGAATCACTACTTGTCTTCTCTTTGCTGTACAGCCTTCCCCATGCCCCCACCATATTATACATGCTAATCATAATGCCTCCTCCTGTTGTAATACATGGAACTTTTATTTGTTTCTTTGTTCTGTTTACTCTATAGCTTTAGAATGTACACAACAAAAGTTATCTGAGGACACTGAAGAACCTATTATAAGTAATCAGGTTGGAGAAGTCTCCACGAGCACATAAATATTATCTATGATTTATGGAGGTAATGTAGCATAGAGCTTGAGGGGAAGACTCTGGAACCAAGGAGTTTTACATTCAAATCCTGACTCAGCTACTTAGTAGTGGTGTGACTTTGGACAAGGAAGGTAATTTCTGTGTCTCAATGTATTTACTTTCAACATGAGAGTTAAAAATAGTTCCTGCATTTAGGATTATTGTAAGGGCTAAATAAAGCCATGCATTTGAAAAAAGGAGCACTGAGCTTAGCATACAGTTGGCACTCAATAACTGCCATGCTATTATATGATTTACTGGGCTCTTGCTGTAGCATAGAGATCACTAGATCACTTCTGATTGAAGAATCTGGAATTCAGGGTGCATTTGGTTATCATTCAGAACTTTCTACCCTATGATATTACATTGTCCTAATGATACCAAGAATCTGATCGTGCTTGTAATGTCTTTTAAGAACATGTTTCACCCTTTTCCCTCATACCTATCTTCTCTCGGGGGTTGATCCTTACAGTTTTGACACATTCCTTAGTAAACACTACCATTCTAGTTTTATGGTAACCCATTTTCAGGTAAATATGATGTATTAGAGGAAGAATCCCTGCATGTACCAAGCTTGAAGGGTGATTTATGTACAATGACAGGTTAAAATGAGCTAGTTTCCCATGCTGATATAAAACAGGTATTGGGAATCTTGTCCTTCCTGGTCCCTGACTCTGCTCACTTAAAAGATGATTTATTTTCATCCACTTCTCCATTTTTCCTGACTTTGTCATTATTTTCCCATAAGCAGACGTCATCTAAGTTTTCTTACTACTTTGTCCAGGGGCCAAGTCTCCAGAAATCACTTGCCTTTATTTTGATGAGGCTTGGCTTACCATCTTCAGCAGAGTCAGTTTACATTCTTTTTGGAATATATGTCAGCCTCAGTCTTGGGATTCGGGGCCCCGTTCTCCCTCTACTATCCCTCCTATGTTTCCACTTGCATCTGGGACCAGCCAGAGTGGACTGAAGGGACTAAGGACTCCTTTTACGCTGGGTGTTCCTGGGAACTTCGTAGCTCAGTGTTGATGTTTATCTGCTCCTGTGAGTTCTTGTTAGTTTGATGCGTTCGGTTGCCTGGAGCACAGGAAATAACATGTGTTTTGATTGATAGCTTTGAGTTGTAATAGATAATCGATGCTGCTCATCCTCAGCCAGTTCCTGCTACCCCAACAGTTGAGTTTTGTATGACAAGAATAGTACCTTTGACATAAAAGAAAACTGGATATCAGCAGGTTACTCTTGTAAATATGTGTGCTTCCCGGTATTCCTTGAAAATGACTGAACTAGGCTTTCACTCTGGAACTTGAATACACTCTGTGTTTAACACTGCTGAAGAATTTAAAGCCAGTCAGCCTCTTCTGTTGTGCTGAGAGTTGCACCCCATGTGGAATCAAATAGAGAGGCTGGGGTGTCCAGGGAGTCAACAATTACCAAACATTAACTGCGTGCCAGGCTCTGAGCCCAGTACTTTACCTGGTAGCTTAGCGGACGCTCACAACAACCTTGAGAAGTAAGTTTTGCTATCCCCATACTACATATAGGAAAACTGAGGCCCAGGGAGGGTGCCAGACTTACACATAAATGGTGATCTAGGATTTAGTCTCAGCTCTGTGTGAATCTAAGGGCTCATCCTGCTATGCTGAACAGAAGGGTACTACGCTGGGCAACACTGGTGAGGGCCAGCTGCGTGTCACAGTAACAATAGCTAAAATCTATATTGCGCTTCCTAAAGTTCCAGGCACCGTTGTAAGTTTTCATTAGTTAAACCTCGTAAAACTCTGTGAGGTAGTTATTATTATCTCCATTTGACAGATGAGAGAACTGAGGCATGGGCTGCTCCACATCATAGAGCTTTAAAGTGGCAAAGCCAGAATCTAAAGGCAGGCAGTATGGAGCAACTAACGTCCTCTATTCACTAGCATATTTGATTAATTAGCCAGGTCATTAGCATATCACTTGCTTCAGTTGTCTATCGCTACATAAGCACCTACCCAAAAATTCAGTGATTGAAAGAATCATTTTATTTCATTCATGGTTTTATGAGTCAGGAATTCAGGAAGGACTCAGCCGGGCCCTTCCGGGATCCACGCATCATTAGTTGAGGTGAAAGAGGCTAAAGCTACTTCCAAGGCGACCTTTCACATACGTGCTCGCTGCGTTGTTTTCTCCCTCTCTCTCTCTCCTTTTGGGACTTCATCTTCTATGCAGCTTGGGCTTCTCACAGTAGGGTGGTTTCAGGGTGGTTACACTTCTCACCTGGTGGCTGGCTTATAAGATGCAGGCACAGGCTTTACCAGGCCAACTAATGATTTTGTGTAGAATTGGCACAGTGTCATCTCTGCCATATTCAAAAGGCCAAAGCTTTCACAGGGCCCACCCAGATTAAAAGGTAAAGAACCGACTCCACCTCCTGCTGGGGCGGTAGCAAGGTCACATTGCAGAGGAACATGTGGGGTGGGCTCTTTTTGAAAAGTGTGATCTGCCACACGCTCCTCCGCAGCTCCATCAGTCATGGGTTAGAGACTTAAAAGTCACAAGCAGGATCAATCCGGTAAGGGAACTGCTGTTTACCTCACGGTGCCGTGTCATTTATTTTAGCACTGTACTTTAAGAGAGTGTCCTTACATAATATATGAAGGCATGTCTTATACATTAAGGCTACAAGAAAGCAATTCAATGGTGTTTCTTGATTGAATGAAATTTCATAATTTTTGGTGCCCAAGAAAATGATGCAGTGAAAGATCCATTCTTCACCAAGATCTGAACTAACTTCCAGTAGAATGTAAAATCTGTTGAGGGCAGGGGTTGTAGATGAGACACCGTTTGTTTTGTGGAATAAGTATCAGACATAAGCCACAGATTTAGACTTGTTATCATCTGGATTGGCATAACACAGGGAAGTCTATGGATCACCCTGGGTACCCAGCCATCCCAGTACGTAGAGCTGTGCGTATGTCTTCCAGGATGCTAGGTGCAGATTTTGCCAGAAGCTGGGCTGCCTTTGAAGGGGTGTGCCAATCCATCAAAAGCTGTTAAACTCAATCTAGGAGCTATGAGAGGAGGTTAAGGGACCTGGCTCTTCAGAACCAATACATTGCTGCACCATGTGGTATTTTCAGTAATGTACAACAGCGGCTCTGGATTCAAAGTGGAGGTGTTTCTGCTGTGTGGAGCTCCTAACTGATGATAACACTTCCAATTTTTTTCATGTGTCATCTAATAATGCTGTAAGAATTACCAAGTATTTGTCAAAATAACAATGATAACTTTTCTATGAATGTACCATGCTGCTATACTCCACTAAGCTTGCATAATTAACTCTGCTCCCATCCCTATCCTCTTAGTGTTCAGTAAATATTTATCCAACAGACCCACATAATTTGCTACTGTGTATTGTTACAAAAAGCACAGCAAGAAAACTTGGAACCTGACGGCTTATCCTACTGGGTGTCAGTGCTCAAGCTATTACTACTGTTGGAATTACGTATCTTTAGGAATTTTGTAACAGCACGTCCAGGCTCTGTGAACTTAGGGAAATCACAAAAATAAATAAATCCATTTCAGCTGGATCCAGATGTTGACCTGAGTTACATGAAGGATAGAAGCATACCTGTTCCTCTAAGCCTAAGATGAAAAATAAAGATCTTTAGCATCTAATCAGATAAGGTCTCTGAACAAAACACATTGTCCAAGCATCCCTGGCTACCCTGATTATTTCTTCCCTTATGCTCAATGATAAGAGTGAGTTTGATGTGGTCACGTGGGCCCTTCGAAGAACCAGGCATTTAAACAGAATTTACTGGCGTTTGAAAAACTCGGTTTTTGTATGAGGAGAAGGTTTGCATGATTTGACCTCACCCAATATTATTTTGCCTGTGCTTTAACAATCACAATTAAGACCACTTAAACACTCATTCATTAGGGGTCAGTTTAAATGTAGGACCTTTATTTGGAAAATTCTGTTCTCCCTGGACATGGCCATCGTTCTATGGAGGTCTAGCATTCCTGGATTCTGACTATAAGCCAGGTGCTTGGATGAGGTCTGATCCAGGACCAGTAGATGATGACCTTGTTGTTGAAGAAATTAAAGAAGCCCTTAAAGAGGATTGCAACACATTAAGATATCCCTGTGGAAAAGGGAAATGAGATATCAGAATGCCCACGGTTTCAATGTCATTGCAGCTGGTATGCACCCTACTCAGTAGGTACCTGTTGCAGTTCAGGTTCCCAAGAACTAGACTCTGAGACAGAGATTTGCGTGTAGGAGGCTTTTGCGGGGAGGCTTTTGTGATTAATCACTATGGGAGAATGGAAGAAGCAAAACTGGGTAGAGGGAGCAGTTGAACAGAGAAGCAATTACAGCAGAGGCCTCAGCTGAACCTCCGGGGAACTGAAGACCTGAGATGGCCCTGAAGACTTGTCCCAAACTGATTCAGGTGGGTCATGTCTCTATATACTCAGACTGGGCAGTCTTTATAGACCCAGATTCGAGGTTGGTTTCCCACAGGAAGAGGGTATGACCTTGGGTGAGGCAGCTGTCTTCAGCAGAGGACAGTTCTAGAGAGGGCAAATAGCCAAAGGCTTTCAGCTGCCAAGACTCTCAAAAGCTGAGGAAATGAGTGCTTCAGCCTTCAGGGAGCACTTTAGCAGCACATCACAGCATCCACTACAGTGCTCATAATGTATAAGCTCCTGCAACAATGCAGGACATTTGGGTCTTGTTGGTTCTTAATGTCTACTGGGTTTTTATTCGACAAATGGCACTCATTCCTGCACTCGTTCATGATATCATGGAAAAGACATTTTAGGAATGTCAAGCAGTTGTTGATTTCTCATCCTGTCAGTACTTTTTCATGAATATGTATTACTTTTCTTACCACTCATGCTTCACCTTAGGTGGAAAATGCCAGATACTTCTGAGGCATAGAGTGCTTTCTACTCAAAAACAGAAAACCATCTGCATAACCAAAATCCCACACAAATTGAAAAAAAAATGAAGATGTGCTATTAATTTCAGGATTCTAATACTTTCTGACTACCTCATTGTCATGTCTTCACAATTTACAATAATTCCCCTATTTATTCAAAACAAGTTTCATTTCTTTATGTTCTTATTTATTGCAATCCATTAGCTATGCACTACTTACTGTGTGCCAGGCACTGTTCTAAGTGCTTCACAAATATGAATTCTTTTAATTCTCCTGACGACACTATGAGTTAGGGAAAGTTAATAAACTGATTTTACAGATGATCAAACCAAGGCACTAAAGAAGGTTTAGTTACTGACACAGCTGGTTAGTAGTAGAGCTGTGATTCCAACCCGGGTAGTCTACTTCTAGAGTCCATGCTCCTCATCCCTATGCTATGCTCCTTTGTTACATTAAATGCTGATGCCATTTGGCTTCTTCTATCCCCTACTTGAAAGAATGATGTGAGACCTAGATGTGAGATCTCCATTTCTCACCTCTTGGAACTGATTAAACAATATTTTAATCTTATGGGATCCCAGAAAGTTCTCTCTCTTAAATGTTTAGGTGTATTTGGGTGTGTGTGTGTGTGTGTGTGTGTGTGTGTGTGTGTGTGAGTTGGAGGGAAAGTGATGCTGGTGGTGGTAAGGGTAGAAGCAGTGAGTATGAATAGAAGAGAAAAGAGTTGTGCACACACGAAATTCATGTTCTTATTCTAAGAGGCGATAATCACTGTTCGGCCAAGATTATATCCTAGAATATCATGGAAGTCTACACTAGAAGTTAGGAGGACTATGTTGGTGATCTAAAATTACTCTTGATGAGAACAACTTAAGAATGAGAACAATTTAAGTTCCATCCAGTCCAGATTAGTCAGGATAGTCTTTCAGAATAGTCTGCTTTTCCATGTGAAGTTTACTAAAAATCTTTGGTTAGGAATACATAACCATTTTTCTATAGCATGATAAGAACTTTTATTGTACTATGCTCAATTCCTTAACAAAATATCTTGGAGTTCCTCCAGTTTCATCTTAAATGTCACAGATACGCACCAGTTATTGTAACAGATATTGCCAACTACGTTGATTTCCAATGGTGGGCCCTATTTACCTCTCTTGCATTATGCTCTTTGGAAAAGAACTTTCTCAGAACTGTTATCAGGAGCAGGGCAGCCTCCTAAGATTTGGGCAAAAAGACATTCTGCCGGAGCTTTTATTGCCTTATGTGCCATTTCCCCTCAACCGCAAGGCCTGGTCTTGCCATGTGACTAAGGCGGCAGCATCACAAAGTTTGCTTTCAGCCTCTCCATTCTGTCAGAGGTGCAGATCGAGTTGCGATAGAAATGGCACAGGTGCTCCTTTGCCTAGACTCTAATTTCTCTATACCACAAAATTGAAAAAGGTATTTCCTGCCTAGATTATTGTGGACAGATCCGGGTGGTACATAGTCTAAATCACAGAAGCAGTTCTCACAGATAGGTATGACAACAAAGGAACCAAGATAGTTGTTTTGAATTAATTTTCCAGCCACACACCTTGCAAATTCCCTGACCGTGCATTAAATCAGTTCACCCACATCACAGGGACGGAGAGTGGAGAAATCTCATATGTCCATATCCACTAGTGTAATATATGGCCATGAGCCAGCTGGTAAGGCCAGCCTCAAAGGGACTGTTTATTAAAGTGAGATTCCTCAGACCACAGAGGGTCCATGGACATACTGTCAGAAGTCTGTGCATATTCTATGAAAATTTACTGATTCAATATTTAGATTTTGATAATAATTTGAATATACTAAATTAAACATAATCCATTTAATCCTATTGGCCAGTTCACCCTGAGTCTTGTCACTATATTTCAGTGGCTGCATGTATGATTAGGTTTGCTCTCATATTGGTGTTAAATAATATCACTTTACTGTCAATACCTGTATTAGTCAGGGCTCTCCAGAGAAACAAAACCAATAGGATTGATCTGTCTATCTATCTCTCTATCACCTATCGATATACATACAAGAGGAGATTTATTACAGAGATTGACTCACATGGCTATGGAGGCCAAGAAGCCCTACAATCAGCTGTCTGCAAGCCGAAGAACCAGGAAAGCCAGTGGTATAATTCGGTCCGACTCCAAAGGCCTGAGAACCAGGCAGCCACTAGTGTTAAGTCCCAGAGGCCAAAGATCCAAGAGCCAGGAGCTCTGACGTCTGAGGGCAGGAGGAGATGGATATCCCAGCTAAGGAAGAGAGAATTTCCCCTCCTTTGCCCTTTTGTTCTGTGTGGGCCCACAGGGGATTGGATAATGCCCGTCTTCTTGGAGAAGGCTGGATCTCTTCACTCAGTCTACTGAATCAAATGCTAATCCAGAAACACCCTCACAAACACACCCAGAAGTAAGGTTTCACCAGTTATCTGGGCATCCCTTAGCCCAGTCAAGTTGACACATGAAATTGACCATCACATTATGCAATTTAAAAAATATAGGGTGGATGTGATATATAAAAGAGGTCTTCAGCCTCCTTCCTGTAAAAGGCAAACAACCTAACAGCCAAGGGAGTAAGAGCAAAGGCTGCACAGTAGTTTGAAAAAGGAAAAGGGGTGCGAAAACTGAGTTGTTAGGCGTCACATGGTAGTAAAGGTTTGTTGAACTCAAAAGAGCCTGCCCTGTAGCAGAACCACTTAGAAACAGGCTCATCCCTGCCTCAGAGACTTTCCGGCCACTGTTCATTTTGGAACACTTAGCACCGTCCCCAACCTCTCCGCAAATAATACCCAAATACTCTTTTTCTTCAAGTTTTTATACAAATGTCACCTTTTCCATGAGGCCTTTCTTATATTACAAATTGCAACTCCCTTTCCCTGCAAATTTTTATCTTTCCTTCTCTAGATTTCTCTCCTTAGCACCCATTACCATCCAACACATTGTGCATTTCACTCATTTATTTGGCTTACTATCTGTCTTATCCTCATAGAATGTGAGCTCCATGAAAGCAGAGAATTTTGCTCAGTGATGTATCTGTGGCCCCTGGAAGAGCCCCTTTGGAAATAACAAGTGCTCAATTAATGTGTGTTGAATGAACTAACAAATGCACGTATGAATGAAGATTTACACTGTGAGCACCAGTTTGACTTTATCACATTCACCTTATTCATCACATCAATGTCATTCATTTGTATTTTGCCATTTTGCTCATATTTCATTTGTAAACCTGTTTTTGATTTATATTTATACAGTAACAATACATATGAGCAGCTTATTATACCTAGCACTACGTCCCTACATATTTAAGTAACACAATAAGAAATAATAAAGATTTGAAACCTCTGGGTTTTTTTTTCCTTGAAAAGACATTTGTACACTGTTCAAACTTTAAAAACAATATTGGTGAGCACATGGCTGGCTAGGGAAAGCATCAGGAGGGGTCCTGTTTACTGGGGCACTCTGCGATTCAATCTTTGTGACTGATCTTTCAAGTTCTCCCCTCCCCCTGGCACCCCTTGGGTAGCAAGAATTGTATGAAACAAGGAATAGGATGTGGGCAGTCAAGTCGCATTTTTACAAAAAAAAACTAAAGCCCTATTACCCAAGCCAGATCCTCCCCTGCCCATTAGTATTACTCAAAAATTGCAACAACTTTATGAATCTGTCTTTTAAATAAGGTCTCATTTCTGTGAAATTGTAGTTTTTGTAAAGCACATTCAGAGGTTTCTGTGGTAGTGTATATTTTCCCCCTTCAGTTGATGGGTGTAACTATTGAATGCACTGAAAAATCAATTGTTCCTGGGATGATTTCCCCACCTACTGTTTTATCCCAGTGTGTTTTGTGGGTGTAAGCTCAGTGCTTCAGATGCTTGCTAGGTTTTTATTCTTTTGAGCTATTTCTTTGGTTATTCTAAAAGGCCCAGGACAGTGCTTTCAAATATAGAAGGAACTCTATAATTTTGAAGGTAATGTTATAAACAGACTCTTCCAGTCTCAGCCCTGGAGGTAAGAATAAAACACTGTGTTTTGGGATTTAGAATGCTCCCCCTTGGCCACTCCCTAGCTCTGCATCAACCACGTGTCACACATATGGTAAGCTTTACATCCCTCGTTAGCTACAAAACAGTGATTACATTGTAGCTTAAGCCTCAGAACTATGCATAACTATCACAAAATGGCAGAAAAAAGAAAAAAGCCTCCTTGTAAGAAGCATGGATCACAGATGGGGAAATTTCCCTTTCTCTCCTTCTCCTTCTGAACACCCTAAATATCTACTGCTACTGGATGCTGTATCTAAATAGAGATTGCTACTGAATTTTGTAGCTAAAGAAAGCCCGAATAAAACAGTATTCCCTCATGATCCTGACAGCCATACCACATCTTTCTCAGACCAGAGATTCGCCCCTTACTGTATGCAGTAGCTTACTATTGCATCAAAGGCAGAAAAAAAATAATTGTAATTATCATACCATCTTGTTTCAGGGCTGTGATGTTGGGTCCCGTGTGTTCAGTGGGAGTCCTCCACCATGAGACTCCCCCTGGGACAGGTTAGAAGCATAGAGTTTACTGCTACTGCTGTTCCTCCCTTCCCTGGGCCTCTCAGACAGGGTGGGGGCTTTGAGAAAACTTTGTCTGCTTCACCTCACTCCGCGCCCAGCTACATCATTAGTATAACCATACAAGTACTTATAGTGAAGAGACATGGGCAACTCAAAAACCTTCTGTGGACATCCTGTTATGTGCAAGATTTTGGGCAAACATGTTTCTTCTTCAGTATCTAATGGGTCCTAACATATGAATCACACATTCTGGTTGAACATTCTTGTCATTAAGCATTTCCAATTGCAAACTCCCAAAAGTGTCTTTATAGCTGGCAGTAACAGTCCGGACCCTTCCAGTTGCCCTTTTAATTTTACACTCGCACTTTCCATCACTCACCAGAAGCTCATCTTGTCCCTTAACCAACCCTCTTAGCCGTGCCTCCTCTTAGGGTGCTCTATTAGTTATCTATGGCTTTATAACTATATTGCTATGAACTTAGCAGCTTAAAACAATACACACTGGCTTACGATCTCAGGTTCTATAGGGCAGGAATCCATCACGGTTTCCCTGGATACCATACATCAGGGTCTCTCATGAGGCCTAGGAGTAGACCAGGGCTGGAGCCTCATCCGAGACTCAGATGGGGAAGGATGTGCTTCTATAAGTGCATGTGGTTGTGGCAGGATTCAGTCCCTTAGGGGCTGTTGGCCAGAGGCCACCTCTGTTTCCTTGCCATGTGGACCTCTCCAACATGAAGGCTTACGTCATCAAAATCAGGAAAGAGGAGAATCTGCTAGGATGACAGGAGACACAATTGTAGGTGGCTTAATCATGGAAGTAATATCCCACCAAGGATCCTGTTTTCTTGGAAGAAAGTGTGGCAGGGGATCACACAAAGATGTGAGTATCAGAATGCAGGGAAAATTAGGGCCATCCTAGAGTCTGTCCACTACAAATGCTCTGCAGTTAAAATTGATCTACAAAACTTTACTACTAGAAATTAAATATTAGTGCACTTACCAAATCAGTCCAGTTGTAGCAGACACTGTTGATATCTCCTCCATATTCACTTAAGTCCAACCAATTTTAGTGCACCCTGGCTTGACTTCCAACTGCTAGCAACCACTTCTCTGTATATGAGACCTTCTCTCTTTGCAAAAGCCTGCTCTGTCCGGAGGATACATCTTTTTTCTGTCACTGTGATTGACTGTTCTGAGATGCAATCATTCATACAGCCTTTCTGAAGATGCCTCATAGGACCAGGCAATTGCCTACACTTGATCTGAAGCTTAAAAGTGTATCCTCCAATATTTTTCTCCAGACTCCCTTACCTCAGTACCCCTTTTCTTATCACTCCTGCTTTCTTGGGTTTGATCTCTCCAGCAAGGTTTGGCATATAAGCTTTTTGCCTAAAACTCTGTTTTCTAGGTTACCCAGGCTAAGACCTGTAAAATCAAATATTTAGAATCTGGCACAGACTTACTATAAGGTTAGAATAGTGGGGTATTCAGAGAAATGAGAACATCATATTCTTCCTGTCATCTCACATCTCACTCCTAAACCCGGAGCGTTCTTCAAATATACTTCTCCCCTGCCCCCAGGTATCTACTGTGTTTAAACTTCGCCCTGAAGTTACCCTGAAGTATTAATACTTCTGTCCCTCTTGGACCCATTTTCCCATAACCAAGATACAATGTGTGTCCTTTATCCTGAGGCCGCTGTTCCAGTGCTGGGAAGCATGTTTATTATATATGATACTCTTGTTACTTACCCTGAGGGTATTCCCTTTGCTCTTTAGAGTCAGGCTTCACCGTGTGAGTTATAAAATCACCAAGGAAGAAAGAGTAGCACTAGCCAAGTTACAATTTTAAGAAGATGTACAAAACCAAATGGAGAGAAAGGGCCTTCAGGCTGCTCTGCACTTCCAAAGTAGAGTTCTAAAAAAAAAAAAATAAGCAGGCCACACATAAGGAAGCAGGCAAACTTTGTTTTGCTGAGAGGACTCTTATCTTTGGATTAATTCCAAGAGGAAAGCGGCTCTGAGTGAGTCATAGAATAAGTAGGGCAGAGTTTGCCTTTCAGGGAATGCAATAGTGTAGGCATACCCAGAGGCCCTCGAGGACGCTCAGCAGGCATGACTTCCCAAAGCCCCAGACTATGTGAGGCAGGGGCCTACCATGCAGAACTCTCCCATCCATATGAACTCGCTCTGGCTCTGTTCCCATGCCTACAGCAGACTGAGTTTTCAGAGGGAGCTCATCTCTCTGTTTAATCTGCCCTCTTAGTGAAGAGGTTGGGTGAGACAGAGTTGGGTCTGTAGTTGATAAGGGATCACCAAACCTGGAGGTATGCAAGGCTGTGGGTCAAAGTAGAGATTTCAGTAGTGTGGGTTGAGAGCTGATCGATGGCATGTTATGGCAAGGGGTTCCCAGGTGGGCCCCAACACCAGCGCATGGGTCCCAGCACGGGATGTGCTAGAGAAGGAATTCAAGGAGAAGATCCCAGTGGGTAAGGGAACGTGACTCTATATAGAGCAGGTTCAGAAGGCTGCTGTCCATGGCTGGGTATTTATGAAGCTGGGTAGTTCCATGTGATTTAAAGGACCAGAGGCAGGAGAGACACTGCTCTAAAGTCAATCAGTATGTCACAGATTTCAATGTGGGAGATACTCAATACCTAATAAACTCATGACTTAGTGGCATTTCATGGCAGTTGTTTCCCACTAGAAGCAAATTCTTCAAGTGCAAGCTGACAGGGAAGCATAATAGAGAAAGCAGATAAGCGAGAAGCTGCTCTAATTAAGAATACGACAGTAGAGATGGATGGATTAGGTGCTTTCACACCACCTCCAAAATCTGAGCCCCTGAGTCTCTCTCATGCTGTTTCTAGTGCACCATGGGATAATCTCTGAAAAGAAATTCTATGCCACCTGATAGCAGATGAGTAAGGCGACTGGGGTAGAACATGGGGTGGGAGGAGGTAGAGCTGGTGCAGACAGTGCCATTCTTCTGCCACTGAAGAATTTGTGAGTTGAATACTCTAGAGTGCAATTTCTACCTCCACAATGCCATGGAGAACAAGTGTGAGTGTTCAGAGCTCTAGGCACTGTTTAGAAAACACTGATGGTCTTGAATGCTTTTCTTCAGTATCCATCTGTGTGTGTGTGTGTGTGTGTGTGTGTGAAAAATAAAGACCTCTTTCTTGTTTTTTATCCACCAGATAAATTACCCAACACTTCAAAGCCTCATCAGGACAAGACTTTTAGAATCATGATCTTTGATCAATGCATGATCTTAGAATTTCTTCTGCATCATCAAAGACTAAATTGTACTGAAGGTGGCTTTAGCATTAAATGCATTTAATTATATGTCACTTCTTTGAAAAACTGTCAATGTCTATGAGGTACAGTTAGTCACAGTCTATTTGTATCTAGTGGACATTTAGTTTATGATATTTTAGATGAAAGAGAATGTACTAGCACTTGTTAGATCACTACTGTTTCACAGCTCCTCCTTCCCCTGAAAACACCCTCAAACTTCTGCCCCTTGTTGCTTTCTCTACTTGGTAAAATTTACCTCATGTTGTTTTGTTTTTCTATCTTGACTATGTTCCTTTTGCTCAGTTTTTTCCCCTTTGGCCTTTTAATTGGCCATGTTTGTTTTTCTTGTTAACAAATGCAGCATATGTTTTCATCTAATCACCAAGACCACCCACTTCAAAGTCATACAGTTTGTTAAAATGAAACCACATGCTTAAAGAAATTCTTCATAGAGCTTTCATATGTCTGTGTTTAATACTGACCTGCAGCCTTAGAAGCTTGCTGTAAAATTGTCATCCTGGAATTTCTTTTCATTGAACTGTTTCTTGGCTCTCAAGTCTTCCTCATTTTTCTCATTCTTGGATTCCTTCTAGTTTTAGTTTTGCCGAACCACATTCTCAAGTAACTTCAATTTTGTTCACAAGAGTGTGTGGTTATTAAACCTCATAAGTCCTTGACAGTCCAAAAGTGTCTTTATTTTTGTATTGTAGACCTTGCTAAAAACTTGCCTGGATACAGAACACTATATTGAAAAATAAAAGTTCATTCAGAACTCTGAGACATTGCCCCATTGTCTTCTAGCATGTGGTGTTTATAATGACATATATGATTATGGTTTCTTTTCTGTTCCCCACTGACCTCTCATGCCCAGGAACTTTTAGGATCATGTTTTATCACTGTTACGAAATTTTCGTTGCATGCTTCAATGTGAGCTTTTCTGTACTTATTCTGTGGAATATTTATTGAGCTCTTTAAAGTTGAAGATACGATTTTATTAAACTCTGGGACATTTTCTTCTATTATTTCTTTGGTTATTTCCTTCCCTCTGCTTTCTTGCTCCATCCATCTTTCTGGATCAATAGATTGATATGCAACCTCTTATATGTGATCTTCTATATCTCTTATTTCCCTTCTATTTTCTCCCTTTTCTCAAGTATATTCACAGAGTTATATTTTTAGTTTTCAAGAACTTTTTTCTTTGCATGCTCTTTTTTTATAACATCTTATTTTATGTAAGCAATATTTTCTTAAATATCTTTAAGAATTTTTAAAAGATTTGTTTTTAACTTATATCCTATCCTGAATTCTCTTTTTCCTCTGGGATCTTTTAAAAATTATAACATTAGGTCCTTCTATTGTGAGTTGATGATTTCTTCAAATGCCATATAATCCTAGGTTGTATATTTGAACTTAGAAATGTGGGAACAGGATGAAGTAGTTGGTATTGACTTCCTCTGGTGCTGTGTAGATCTTTCTCCATCCTAAATAGAAGGCATGTCGTTCTTGGGGGAGCTTTGTTTTGGAGGGTGAAGGGACAGAAATAAGGGAGGCAGGTTGAACATCTCCCCTATAGTCAAAACAAAGAGGCTTTTCCAATAGGGTACCCAAGAACCACAATAGGACTACAGATCTTTCCATTTCTTTCTGGAACCATTCTGTTTGAAAGTAGAGTCAGTCTCTCCCCATGGGAGTGGAGGGTGGAGGACAGCTATTTTTGACATAGTATTTCCATTAATCATTCTGAGTTCTCCTTCACTTCCCAATCCAGCTCTTCATACCTAATAACTCCTAGCTCAGAATCCCTCCATCTTCAGAGGCTGTTCAGCTGCCTCTTCCTCTTCTGCCTTCTTCTGTGTTGTGAGCTGTTGCATCCACCTGTCATCTGTCAAAATAACCCCTCATGTTTTCAGTCTTTCAGAAATGTATCAAAACTTCTGGTCAATCCTTGGCCCTTTATCTCCTTTTTGATTCTGTTATAGATGTATTCCCTTTTATACTTCTTCACTGTCATTTCAGTGAGGTTTGGAAAGAAAAAGTAAAGCCTGCCATTCTAAAGGAGGGCTAACATTCTGAGTGAATTTTAGATAAACCTCATTCTAGTGAAGTCTGCTCCACAGGAAAGAGAATTATAGAAACAAGTCAGGCTATTTGTGCTAATTTTTGTGTAGCAGTTCCATCTTTCAAATTCTGTTTCCAGAAGTTTCCTTGGCATTCTAAATATTAAAATGCTGGTTGGCATACTGTACTATTAAATTATACGTGTTGAAAATTTAACACTTGTATGCAAATGTTAATTGTTATTAAACTACACATAGTGCACAATTAAAATCTGTATGCACGTTTACAAAGTCTACAGTTTACAAAGTATACTTACATATATCTCAGTTGAGCCTCATTACAAGACTTTAAGGTATATGATATACCAGGTTATACTAACTACTGTGTAGTGGTAAAGCCAATTAGACTGCTTTGTTTTTAGTCTTGGCATTGTAGTTGACTTGCTGAAACTATCTATCTTAATCTTCTAAAGCTACTTAACTTTTCTTGTACCCAGTTTTCTTACCTGTAAGCTTAGATTAATAATGGTAATTCCCTCAGATATGGCTATGATAAGAAGTGATGACGACTGTAAACACTTAGAATAGGACTTAGAACATAATAAGCACTCAAAAAATATTAGTTATTATTGTTATTATTTACTTCATAATTGTCTCCTATTCCTTTTAACAGATGACAGAACTATGTGGGATTAGTCAAGTCTCTCATAGACTCAGTAAATCAGAAACAGATCCTGCATACAAATTATGTGTTCTGACTCCAAATTCAAGTTATCTCCAAGACACCATATTGTTTCAACATGCTAAGAAGGTTAAAGATTAAAGCTGGGAATGATTGCAGTGTTCTCTCTCCTCTCCTTAACCACTAACCAAAGATGTGGTGCTATGCAAATTCTATGGATAGAAGTTGAGGGTGGAAATTTATTTTAAATGGATGTTCAATATCCTTTATCTATGCTTCCTCAACACCAGTCTATGAAATCTTTGTGTAATATATTGCAATTATTAAGCAAACACTTGCTTCAGTTAAAGGAGCTCCTTGAAAATGTGGACCAGCGTGGTCATTTTTGTGTTGCCAGTGCAGCATAAACAAAATTTATGTGAAATTTCAAGCTCAAGGATATTTGACTAAAGTTACTTAAACAAAGAACACTAGTGAAAATACCAAATCTATGTTCTTGCTTCTGTATTTTTGGACCTTATGGAGGCAACGAACTTACAAAATTGAGACTCACTGCATGGACTTTTTAGGAAAGTACATACCACTACAGTTCCTTGGATCTCAGATGAGCTGAACCATCAGCACATCAATACATAGAGAGTAAATATTTAAACAAACAAAACAAAAAATATTTGGAGGCCCAGATTGGAGATCAAGACCTGCCAATGCACATATTATCTTCCACTAGTGATTACTCTCATTTCGGATCCTAGGATGAGATTTGAGGACACAGATTCTAGAATTCCTTTCCTTTCGTTTTATTTTTAATTTTTTCTTCTGCTTGCATGATGCTTGCACACTCCAGAATGTTTGTACACATTCTTTTTGAAGCTCCAGAAAAGTGGCATGAAAGTTTTGTTTGTGGCAGGAAGAAAAAAGGTGGGATATAAACAGATTTGGGTCCCCCAGGGATATTAATAGCACTGCATAAAAATGAGTAATACCAAATAGCACGCGCATTACTTTTATTCTTCTCTATCATCATATTTTCCCCAGAATCCAATGTCACAGATATAAGACAATTTTTAGCATTAGAAGGGGCAATCACAATATTAGACGACAATTTCTTCTTCCTTATCACAGGGCACCAAAAGGGCCCAGGTTAGAGTCTTGGAGTTGATATACCAACACTATATATAGCATTCAAACTATGATAATACTTTAGTGAATTGCAAAGTTAACAGGGAAGAACTTCCATCTCGTGATGATAACTTGCATGTATTTTCTGAAAGATGGTGTGGCCATCCATACTTTTAGATATATAGGACGGATTTTTAAGAATTTAGCTGGTATTTGTTTGCTGTCGGTTGAACTCGACATTGTCATCAACCAGTGTCTATAGTGAAAGCCACTACTGATCAGAGTCTGATGAACTAATGGGCCAGAAATCCCCAATATATTCTGGATAAAAAGAGATTTGGGGTCCTGCGGGACCTAAACAAAAGGCTGATTAAAGGTCCAAAACACAGCTGATTCAGCAAGGGCAGGCAGTCTTGGCTCTTCCCAGCACCCATTGCTAAGAGCTGGAGGCGAGAAAGCCCTGTCAAACCCGTCAGAGCCATATCTGACTGTGGCAATGTTTAAAGTGAGTGTTCGGTCCCCTGTTTATTTCTCCCTGCTAACTACCCTCTGTCACTAGCTTTGTAAGCTGTCCTGCCAAGAAAAAGCAAGTAGCCAGACATATGTCTGAAACTTCAGCCGCTATAGCGGACCTCAGGAGGCCCACTTCTGAGGACCGGACAGAGAGGTTTGGGTTTGACAGGAGATCGTACTCGGCTCAGCCTTTTTGAGGCTGGAGGTCTGTCACAGGTTGGTTTCCCTCAGAAGCAGACTGAGTTGGAGATAAGCATACAGGACGTTATTAGAGGGGCTCTAGGGAGCAGTACTGGTAGCCGGGAGGGGAAGGAAGAGGGACTGAGCAGAGGGACAAGTCCAGCTGCGATCACGTCTCAGTGGTAAGTCCTGACCAGCCCCACAGGCAGCCCTGAAGCTGGAGTGGTTTTCAGAGTTGTCCCAAGTTGGGTCCAAACGAACAGGCCCTGTAGACCCCCACATTGACCAGTCATTGGGCTTGGGCCACCCCAGGAAGGAGGTGCGATCTGAAGCCAAGTGTTCTTCAGCTCAGGCAGTCCTGGGAGGAGAGGGTTGACAGTTGAGGGCTGTCTGCTGAGGGTGCTGTCAGCAGCTGTAATCCTAAGAGGGGTTTCTCGATGGTGGATCCCAATGTTCACCACAAGGTCTAATTTCAGTGCGGCCGGCTCGCAGTTCAAGCCCCAAGCCTGGCCTGCGACGTGAAGAGTGTGCTGGCTCCTGTGATGTGCCCTACCTACTCTGTGAGCAGCAGGGTTTGCCTCTTATGCAATGCCAGGTCTAAAGGTAGGGCCCCGGCTGGCTGTGATAACAGTAGAGCTCCACGAAAAACTCCAAGACAGTGATAACAATATCAAGAAGAATACTAAACACAGGTAACAGTGCTTGGCACTCTTCTAAGCCCTCTCCACGTGTTACTTCATGAGGTGTGCACAGTAACCCCATGACCTGTAGTTTTGCAGCTCACGAGGAATCGGAGGGGACAGAGACAGTGAACTCCTCCTCCACCACTCAAAGATGAGGAACTCAGGGGTAGTGGGTGATCCCACGGGTACCACAGGGGTAGTGGGTGATCCCAGGGGTACCACAGATGTTTCTTATTTTCCTGCATGGTCCTTCTGTCAAGGTGCTCCCAGAAGAGCAAGGTGCCTCCTTACACAGCTGGAAAAGGCAAAGTTTCAGCCAGAGAAGGCTTCAGCTGCTGGTCTGCAGTGAGGCTTTCTAAGAAAGAGCAGACTCTCCCTGAAAGCTTTTCTGAGTTCTGAATACAAGAGCTGTCCCGAAATCGATTTGAAAACACACTTCAATCTGTGTTCAATTTATGTTTCCCATATATAAAGGGAGAGAGCATGTGGCTATATGCAAACATCACCTCCCCTTGGCCTCACGAGCCCTGGGGTCTCTGCTGTTTCTGAGACAGAGAACCTTACCTCTAAAGTGAGGCAGTTGGACCAGAGGGTCTTTAAGGCTCTTCCCACCTCTAAAAATTTATGTTGCTATCAAAGTCGATAGTAATTAATAAAAGGAATTCAGAAGGAAAAAGAATTTGAAGCATTCTGAGAATATAAAGTGTCATGTGTTATTACAAATAACTGAATGTGGTTCTTACCGGTTTGGATTCATGAGACAGAATTAATCCCTTTACTCCATGAACTTGGCTGTGTCCTAGAAGTTTCGATGCATTTTAAAATTTAAATCTCAAATGGCTTTATATCTAAATCCCGCCCGCTGTCCTCCCATTCCATCTCCTACTTTGCAAACTTAGTGGTGATGAAAACTCCAAGGACATCTTCAGAAAGGTTACTTGAAGCAGCTGCCACTCAAGCCTTGCCTTCTGGGACTGTCACCTCATCACTTTGTCTTCCCCTGTGCCCCTCGTGGCCCTGAAGCTTGAGGAGTTTTAGAGAACAAGCTGTATTTGAGTTGGGAAATCGTAGGCCAATTGTAGAGCCCGATTTAACAGGAGGAAGAGATGTTCAAGCGCGACTTCTCAGTTCCACTCTATAACATCTACCAGGATAAGGCACTGTGCTGGGGGAAGTCAGACATGTGGGCACAGCTCCTGTCTCCAAGTGGCCCTCAGCCCAGCGGGAGAAAAGAGATACACTCAGAAACATCTAGCACTATTACAGATGTAGGGAAAATGTGTGCAGATGAGAAAAACAATAATAGCTACCACTTCTTGAATACTAAGTAGCAGACATGTCATACTAACATCTTTTCACTTAACCATTGCAACAACCCCAAATGCAAGGCACTGATACCATTATCCTCATTTGATTATGAGGAAACTTGGCTCAAAGACATGACATGCTCTGCCTCAGGTGACTCTGCTAACATATGGTAGAACCCGAGTTCAACTCTAGATAGAGCTTTTTGACTCTAAGGCCTTTACTGTCAATTACTGTACTCCTCTGCCTCCCCGAAGGCAGGTATCCACTGTCCTGACTTAGGAGTTGGAGGTGTGGTTTGCACTGAATGTGGAAGACTGAGGAACACATGCAGTAAAAACAGGAAGACATATATTCTGGGCAAAGCGAATAGTCCAAGCAAAGATGGAGATGTAGAAAAGTGCTGGGACTCTGTGGGTGGCAACAGGAACGCCCACTGCACCAGTGAGAAAGAGAGACAGAGAGAGACAGAGAGACAGAGAGACACAGAGAGACAGAGAGAGTGTGTGTAACAGTCCAGGACAGTGAGGAGGAGGGACTGGAGACAGAGCTGTATGAGGAGGGGTGGGGTCAGACTGAGCATGGCTGTGATGGGGATCAGGCGGCACAGCTGTGCAAGGTTCTCAGCAAGCCTGTGCTCAGTCCTGACAGTGAATGTGGAGAATTTTTGCAAACTTGGATGCACATCACACACACCCCCACTCACAATAACAGTGAGGTCTGTCCCACAGAGAGCTGAGTTCAGCTAATTACAAAGCTGCACGTAGAGCAGTGGTTCTCAAACTTGAAGGTCCTTAAGAACCTGCTGGGAAGCTTGGTAAAGCACCAGTTGCTGGGCACCAGCCCCAGAGACGCTGACTCCATAAGTCTGGGCAGGACCTGAGCATCTGCATTTCTAGCCAGCTTCCAGGTGACACTGATGCTGCGGTTCTGGAGACCACGCTCTGCATGGCACTGGTGACGAGGGGGCTACAACTTTGCCGTGAGTGAGGGGTGAAAAGTTCAGCCTTTGAACATTACAATCATGAGCTTTCTGAGACCAATATCGTGTTTGTGCTCCTGTCTCCAGTTTTGTCTTCCCTGCCCTGTTCCAGTCGCAGCCTTACCCTGCAGCCATGTGGTCTTTCAGAGATAGGACTCTGATCGTGTCACCTTCCTGCCATACAGTGTGAGTGGGTCCCCTTGCCTTTGTGTGGCCCACAGACCCTTTCAGAGTCCTTCTTACGTCTTTAATCCTTCACCTTCTCCTTTACGGGACACCTTGCAACTATCTGAAAAAACCATATTGCCTCTTACCTGTATCTGCAATGCTAATACCCCTGGGCCCAGCTCTCCTCATTTAATTAAATTCCATTTCTCCTCCAAGTGGTATCCTCGAAATCAGGTCCACGGGAAGGTCTTTCAAGACTTTGGGCAATGCCCCTCAGGGGCCTCTGCAACGCACTCCTGCCCAGCATAGACATGGCCTGGTGACGAGGCTGAGCTCTCCACTAATCAGGGAGCTCCTTGAAGGCAGGCACTGAGTCCTGGCACTTAGTGCATGAATAAACAAGTCAATCTATTTTAATTGAACTAGTGTTATTCCAGACCTGGCAAGAATTAACCATCACGTGTGTTCTCCCTGGGGCAAAGGATTATCTGCTTTCTTCGAGTCTGAGCTACCACAGGAAAATCTCGCTCACAAATAGCATAAGGAAATGACAACATGCCATTAATAACCCAGAAGAAACTGTATCTGTTGTAGGATTTTCCCACCTGGGCATTACAAACCACAAAAACAACTGTTTTGCCTCCACAAGGAACGTATTTTTTTAACAGCACACTTTCCAAAAGGAAACTCCTTGTGTTGCATTTTGGTCTATCCCGATTTAATTTAAAGTTTGGAGATGGGGGTCTGACCTTATCTATCAGTGGCTGAGTCGTTGTCTCATGGTAATGCAGTTGGAAGCTCATTAATAGGGTAGCCTGTTATATGGTAACTTAGAAGCTCTGGGTTATCACGGATGCTTGCAATTGCTATGGAAACCAGGTTCAAATGCACCTTTCAAAGAGTCTGCTTTAAAACAGCGGGGAAAAAAAGAAGAGGAAAAAGAAAGCTCCTTGAAAGAATAAGGTATTAGTAACCAGCATGCATAGATGGTTCAGTGATGCAAAAATGCTCTGCCTAAACAAAGATAAAAACAGTTCTTTATATTTTTTAGGATCTAATAATGTATAACCTTGTATTAGAGAACTGTGTTTATTCTGGAGAGCAAGAACACCTCAAGCAATTCCCCCCTGCCCGTGCATGTGAACACACGCACACTTAAACACACGCACACAGAGACACACCTGCAGCTTTCAGTTTCCCCCCGACATTTCACAGCCGGCATCCTTAAATCTTCCAAAATCCCCTGCACATGCAGCCTTGGCTGCTAAAGCCCAACCCATGTGGACCCTGGTCCACTTCTGCCCCCACTCCCCAGTGTGTACAGAATCCTGCCTCCCATTGCTTATGGACCCATTGCTCCAATGGTAAAACGGTAGCCCTGATTTGATCAAGTTTCTTCTGGAAAATTTCTGGTTGGATTCCTCCCCAGGTTTTGGTTTTGGAGGCTCCAGCCCTCATCTCTCTCCTCGCCCACGTTCACCCTGATGATCCCGATCATCCAAGTGTCATGTTAGGTTGGGTACACAATAGTGTGAGCAGTCATCAGCACAGAAGGGCAGACTCAGCGGCAACCCGACCCTGGCGTGGGGAAAGAAGCCAGAAAACAAGGGCAGGGGGCACACACGCAGCTCCTGAGGGGTCTGGCCCTACTATGATATTGTCTTATCCCCCTTACTCCCCAGGCTCCGTCTTCCCCAGCCACCTCGTTTTGTCTGTGTCTTCCTCTTCCTTTGTCTCCCTTCCCTCTTCCTCACTTCTGCCCACCTCGCCAGCCTCTAGCCCAGATGCCCTCCCCAAAAACCTGATTTGTCACCAGGGTAGCACAGGAGGGGCAGGATTTGTGAACCGTTTATGACCCAGACAGGAACTGGCTCAATAACCCGAGAAAGAAACACAAAATGTTAACACATTAGAAAATGCATGAGGTTTACGGTCCTGAATACTGTCTTTTCTTTCCCAATATTTCCCTACACACCTTTCGTCTCCTTTTTTCTCCCCTTCTGGTATGCTCCAGCCTGACTTGCCTCTCTTCCTGCCACTGCCCTAGCCTTCCTCCAAGCTTCCTCCCAGGCGTCTGGGTGCAAAAGGTTGAGAGTGGAGGGGTGGGCACCTCTCTCCTGGCACCACAAACCAGCTCTTTCCCTGACCCAGGGCTTCAACTATGGGCGCCATTGTTTCAGAGGAGGACAGTATAGCTGCATCAAACATGATCCAACAAAAGGAGGCATGGTGTACAGTTCATATTTTGCATAACTGCTTCGTTTCTGAGATGCAGAATCTACAATTCCTCATTTAAATAAGATAAAGACAAAACTCTGAGTATCATCTTGTGGAAGAGGATTTTCCAAGTCGACACTCCCAGCCCAATGCAGAACCATTTGTTATTGCCTCTGATGTCCTCATCTCTCCATTTACCTCCCTGCTTGTGAATCCTTCTCCGGTTTTCCCCTAATCCCTTCTGCACTGTGCTCCTCTCCTTGGCCACCTGTGAACTGGGCCTCCTTTCTCCGAACCAGAACAGGTCTCACCTTCAGACAGAAGGAACGAAGAGGACAGAAGACCTCTTCTGAAGGCTGGTGTTCACTCTGCAGGCATGTGAAAACCACTTCTTTGTTCTCAGGTAGTCATGCAACCTAAACAAGGACTCTTGTCCCTCTTTTAGTAGAGGCATCTTCTTCCCAGAAGGCTTCATAAAGGATCATTTCAGATCCATACAGGTCTCCCTCACTAGACTGAGACCTCGTTAGGGGCAGAGGCTGAGTTTCATTCATCATTCTCTCCCTAGCAATGGCTGCTGCCCCTGACACATGGCCATGCTTGGTAAATGTTTGTTCGCTGGTTGGAAGCAATTGATAAAAATGCTACTTTGATCCAGTGGCATCTTTGTATGAGTGAATGTCTCAGGTTCCTTGCTGAGCTGACTCACAGCAGAGGGTGGGAAGGGGTAGCACAAGTACTTGGGGCTCAGGGCAGTGTGGGGGGCAAGGGGACAGGGAGAAGGCAGCCCCTACATTGGAGAACATTCTCCTTAGACCACTCTCACTTTACAGCTATACTTAAAAGCAGCCCCTGCTGCTTTGCCAACGTAGACATGTGTGCTTCTGGGGGGATGGGTGGGGTGGTGCGCTTCATTCCCATCAGGCTCTGCTTGACGCCAGTGTTGTATAGGGGGCAAAATACTGCCTGAGTAAGCAAGACAGGCCTGGCTTTGAATCCTAATTCTATCACCTAGCAGCTTTGGATTTGCACTAATTATGTAGTTTCCTTTATTTTAAATTTCCTCATCTCTAAAACGTGCAAAGCAATACTATTTCAAAGGATTGCTGGCATACTTGAATGAGAATGTGTTTGAAGCCCTAGTGCAACGACTGGGACATTGCATTATACTCAATAAATGGCAGTTGGTAGTAGTACTAGTGAGAGTAGCATAGCTGTAATTATTTGGTTGGGTGTAGAAGAGAACTTCCTTTTCCTCATCATTCTTCACTAAAGTTTTGTGTCCTCTTTATAATAGTTCTGAGAGTTAATGACTCATTGGAAACCAGCCATAGCTTTTAAAGCTACTGGACTTAATCCTCCGTTCTTCTTCCTTCGTTCTTCTCATTCATTTCTTCATTCTTTTTCCCCCTCCCTTCCCAGCTCCTCACTTTTGGGTATGTCTTTCTCTCCTTTCATTTTTATAATCCCCCCAGCCCTCCCAATTCTGACCCGCTCCCTTCCCAGCCAATACTCCCTACCACAGTCTTAGTTTGCTTTAAGGTGTGAATGGCTGATAAGCACCTAGTGTTACTTCCAGGTGATTTTTGCACACCAAGAAGAATGAAATCCTTCAAATGAAAATATTAAGATCCTTTGAGTTCAGTGTTTGCGAAATTGCAGGTTGCAATTTAAAGGAATTGATTTAGTGGTTCTTGGCTATCATTACTTTCATATTATTGTGCCTTATTTCAACATATTATTTTGTATACTAATGTAGAGAAAAAAAAATGTAAACAGTTTCAAAGTCTAGGGGGAAAATGCATTTACTTTAACTTTCAAGTGGAAGTTACTCTTATTTAACAATCCGTTTATACTACTATATATCCCAGGTTTTAAATAACCAGCCTTTCTGAATTTCAGACTGAAATATGAGCATACAAAGGATGACATCACAGGAGTTAACCAGAGGAGGTGATATTGATAAAGAGCTGAAACTGGACCTGAACATTCTCAGATTCCTTTCTCTAAAGGAAAATCTAATTTAAGTAATAAAGGTCCATTTTCTATACAGCCAATTTCACGTCACTTAATTAGGAAATCCTGATTTGGAAGAAAAAATTTCTGAATTACGTGTCACTAGGGCCCAAAAAGATTTTGCATAAGAGGAAAAATCAATAAATCAGAGTACATCAAAACTGAAAACCTTTGCTCTCTAAAATCTCTGTAAGAGGATAAGCTACAGATTGCTAGAAAAGATTTGCAAATCAAAGAACTCCCAAAACTCAACAGTAAAATGAAATAGTCAAACTAGAAAATGGGCAAAGGTCATTTCACCAAAGACGATATACAGATTGCAAATAAACACATGAAAAGTTGTTCAACATTATTAGCCATTAGTGAAGTACAAATTAAGATGTTAGTATACATTTATAACAATGACTTAAGTAAAAAAGTGGCAGTACCAAATGTTGATGAGGCTGCAGAGAAACTGGAATGCTCATACATTGCTGGTGGCAGAGCCACTCTGGAAAACAGTTTGGCAGTTTCTTGAAAAATTGCAACTACTACATACAAGCTAGCAACTGCACTTCTGGGCATTTATCCCAGAAAAGCAAAAACTTATGTTCATACAAAAACCTGTGCATGAATGTTCATAGCAGCTTCATTTGTTTTATCAAAACGTGGAACTAGTCCAGATGTCCTTCAATGGGTGAAAGGCTAAACAAACTGTGGTATATCCCAGAAGACTATATACTATATGATTTCATTTATATAACATTCTTGAAATGACAAAACTAGGGAAATGCAGAACAGATGTGGGTATGAAAGGGCAACATGAGGGATTCTTGCTCGTCATGGAATAGTCAGCATCTTGCTTGTATTAATTTCAATATCCTGGTTGTGACATTGTTCTATAGTTTTGTAATATGGTACTGAAGCAGGTAATAGAGGGTGGGAGGCAGGCAGATAAGAGTTCAGGACCCCTGTAAGTTTCAAGACACTTGTAAGTTTCAAAAACCTCCAATCAAACTCAGCCGCTCAAAAAGTACACTTAGTTAGAGAGACCTCAACTCTGATTGGTTATGCCCTTGCAAATGAAGCGTTGTACTTTCAACCAATCAAGAGTGGGTTGTGATGTCTTCAGTTTAGGGTGGGACTTCCTCCTCTCAGGAGGCAATATAAACTGGGACCCCACAGCCCTCAGGGTACCCACCCTTGAAGCCCCTCCTGAGTAGCAGGATCTTTCTCTTTTCACTCATTAATTAGAGCTTTGCTGGTTGCTCCATACTCTTGTCTGCTGGCTTCATTCTTCATTGCCTCTGAGAGACAATCCTGGGAAAAACAGCAGTGTTCTCAGCCAGGAACATTACCACTGAGGGATCCTGGGTAAAGGGTATGAGGGATCTCGCTGATCTCTTTGTATTATTTCTCACAACTGCATGTGAATCTACAATTGTCTCAGTCAATTTTAAATTTAAAAAACAACGGAAATACCCCCCCCACAAAACCCTGGGCTTACTTCTGTCTGTGTACGTTGGGGAACTATAATCATGTCATTGGCTGCACAAGATCGTGTCATGAAAAAAAAACCTGTTGTTTTCTAAAAGCTAGTTAGGCCAAACAATAATAATAGCAAGTTAATTAGGAAGCTGTAAATCAAAAAGGTGTAGAAATTTAGCAGTAGGTCCTACGTCCTGACTATAGCACTGTCTGCTATTCAATCTAGTTTCTAGATGTATTAGAAGACTGAATAGGCCAAGATGGTCAAAATAGGAGTGATACTGTTGCAGCAAATAGAATATCTGAGAGAAGCAAGAGTTCCTAATGTCCTGCCCATTTTTGAGATTTCATAAAGGACTGTGTGTAAGTAGGGAGGGCTGAGGAAACATGGGGTAGAGGTTAAGACATATGAGAAAGGACTGCTGAGGTAAATTAAATTTTTTGAAATACTGATATTGAACCTGCCCACCTAGTGTACAAGAACCAGGACAGACACTGGCACAATTTTAACCTGCTAATTCATGAAAAAGGACTAGTTTCGATGTGAAAAAGTTCAGCCATTTACTGGTAAACGCTGAAAGAGTAGGAAATTTAAAGGTACTAGGCTAAGGAGATGTAACAATAACTCATAATAGATTCCCTCTTAATTAAACAGGCAAATCACCCTAAAGACCAGTGCTTTTTAACCCTGAATATTTCTCAGACTATATAACCTACTCTATCAATTGCATTTTGCTTTTGTAACAAAACCTTTTCTATAAAAGTTAGTACATGTAGAATAGAAATGAGTCCCCCTTTAAACCTTTAACACATTAAAAAGCTATACAATATATACATTAACCAATAGTTTTATACAAGTCATGAGCTTTCAGGCCCAAGTCAGGATCTGTATTTGCGGCGAAATACAAAGACAAGAACACCAATCAGACATTTGCCAGTTATTCTATTATTTTTTTAAGGTCACCATTTAGCTATTGCCGTACCACTTAACTGGTATTTCAGTACTCGACGCAAGAGCCCTTCCGGAGTAACAGGGGCTGTATCTGAGAAACGGTTGCTGCGCCGAACGACTGTTTTCTCCACATAACATGACTAGCTTTGCATTTCGACACTTGCAGGACCTTACTGGGATTCTTCCGTGGAAGTTCTTTGATTGGAAGCACAGAGACTTTCTTCGTTTTCTTCCTGCATTCCCTCACTTTCTGATTCTCCTAAATCAAGTCTCGCTAATTTCATGGCCGGTCGTCTTGCGAATTGGGCTGGTAACTGCTGAGCTAGTTCATCTTCTTGAAATCATAGTCTCTGTGCGTTTGGTGGTACGTCGCCAGGATGTTGGATTCATCCCACCTCTGGGACTTCTTTTTTGGCACCTGCTGGATCGCCCCTGCAGGCTGCTGGGTGGAGGGATCCTCCGAGGGGGCTGTGGAGCTTTTGTTCTTCAGGATCCCCTTGAGGGGCTGGTGTGAGGTGGTGGAAGTTGCCATGCCTTTAGGTGTAGGGCCGCTGACTTTCGCGGCTCTGGCTGTCGCAGCCGTCGCCCCTCCAGGCTGCTGGGTGGAGGGAGCCTTCGAGGAGGCTGTGGAGCTTTTGTTTTTTAGGATCCACTTCACCGGCTGGTGTGAGGTGGTGGAAGTTGCCATGCCTTTAGGTGAAGGGCCGCTGACTTTCGCGGCTCTGGCTGTCACAGCCGTCGCCCCTCCAGGCTGCTGGGTGGAGGGAGCCTTCGAGGAGGCTGTGGAGCTTTTGTTTTTTAGGATCCACTTCACCGGCTGGTGTGAGGTGGTGGAAGTTGCCATGCCTTTAGGTGAAGGGCCGTTGATGGGCTGGTGTGAGGTGGTGGAAGTTGCCATGTCTTTAAGTGAAGGGCCGCTGACTTTCGCGGCTCTGGCTGTCGCAGCCGTCGCCGCTCCAGGCTGCTGGGTGGAGGGAGCCTTCGAGGAGGCTGTGGAGCTTTTGTTTTTTAGGATCCACTTCACCGGCTGGTGTGAGTTGGTGGAAGTTGCCATGCCTGGAGGCGAAGGGCCGTTGACGGGCTGGTGTGAGGTGGTGGAAGTTGCCATGTCTTTAAGTGAAGGGCCGCTGACTTTCGCGGCTCTGGCTGTCGCAGCCGTCGCCCCTGCAGGCTGCTGGGTGGAGGGATCCTCCGAGGAGGCTGTGGAGCTTTTGTTCTTCAGGATCCCCTTGAGGGGCTGGTGTGAGGTGGTGGAAGTTGCCATGCCTGGAGGTGAAGGGCCGTTGCCGCTCGATGTTCTGGCTGTCGCAGCCGCCCACAGCACTGCCTGTGCGGACAGCGGCTCCAACACACAGAAGCCTCAGTTCCGCCCTGCGTCACAAAGGACGCGTCGGGTCACGTCAGAGTGACCGCGGGCACCGCCTGCGCCAGCGCGTCACTGCCTCGCGGCCCATTCTGATGTCTACCTTTCGTTTTTTTTCCATGTGGTATGATAGGAAATAGCCCAGCATTGCGCATCAAATGCAGAAGTACTGTTTTGTACATTTCTAGAACCCCGTGTACCGAGCGAGACTGTACAAGCTGTACTCCTTACTGTAGGTCACCATCAAGAACTGGAAAGCCACTGCTTTGGAAAGATTGGAGGCATAGGAGCTAGGAAGCATTTCACTTCTGCTCCTGCCTCCTATTGCCATCCACAGCTCCCTCTCCCACTGCGTACACACACACACACACACACACACACACACACACACCCCACTCCTGGTCCTCCTCCGCCCCTCTGCCTCTGCTACTGGCCTCAATGGCCAGGCCCTTCCACCAGCTGGGAATCTGGGCATCAGCCTCAGCACCTTCATACTGCTCCCTCTCCAAACCAGACCTCAGGTACTGGCCTAAATATTTCAAGAAACTCCCCAATTCTAGCTCTTCTGCCACCAGCATGTTTCAAGGCACCCCTGTCTCCTGCTGGACCTACAGCCATGGCCTTTAAGCTGAGCCCCTGTAACTCCCCCGCTGCCTTCCCACTTCTGATCCACCTTCTAGCCAGAGTAGTCTTTTTGAAACACCCATCAAATCTTGTCACATCTCTCTTTCAAACACTCTAACAGCCTCCCATTTCCTTTAACACAGAGACCAAATCAAGAAGAGGCCATAAGCAGCCCTATGATCTGCTCAGACATACATCTGAGGCCTTCTCCCAGCAAATTCTCCCTACGCTTCCTCCAGCTTTCCCCTTGGGCCTTTCAGTTCCAGAAGCATGTGCCTTCCTTCTTGTCCCAACCTCTTTTTCTAGGTTCCTCCCACAGCCTGGATTTCAGCTCATCATTACTGCCTTAGCGGGGCCTGATTCCTGACCCCCAAAGCAGACAGGCCCGCCTGTGCCTTCCTGCCTCCCCTACTCTCTTTGGCAGCACTCAGGGTCATTGCAGTGACATTATCTGCGCACACTAGATGGCCAAGTCCTAGAGCTAAAGGAAGGTGTCTGTTTGGCTCACCACATTCTCCAGCTTTGCATCTTTACCACATGCTGCTGAACCTGGCACATGGTAGGTGTTACAGAAACATTTATCAAGTGAATACTAAATGCTAGGTGATAGGGAACTAGAAGGAGATGTGTGAGTGGAGAAAAGGGGGCTCCAGAACCTTTACAGTTTGTCCAATTAATCACGTGGGGAAAACCCCCATACGTGTAATTTGGGGGCTGTTACAAGGAGTGACTTGGGAGCATTTTGTCCTTCACAAGCCTCATATTTCATAGGCAATGACATTCTTCTAAAACGCCAAAAAGAAATTAAGACCCAGTTTCACATTTTCCTCTCCAGGTAGCATTCACAAGATTTTTTTTTTTCTTCTGATAACATTTTGCTTCCTCTTCTCTCCCTCAAGGTCTTTCCACATTTTAGAACACAAAAACGAAAGCATGAAAGAACCATAAAACTTTTACAAGGGTCTTAAGCACCTTAAGTTCAAGTTGTCCTGTATTCTCCAAAGTCCTTCTAACTTCAGGAAGTCTGCAATCACTTTAAAACTGTGTATTTCATCTCAGAAAAAGAATTTCCTGATACAGTACTCTTTGCAAAAAGCTGTATTGTGTGGTGAGGGCTTTCAGGGATTCAAAAGCTGATATTCAAGGCGATAGGAAAACCCTCTGGTATGTGAGGGGGGAAAAATAACCTTCATTATTCAGAAATACTCCAGGCAACACTTTAAAAAGCCTAACTGACAGGCAGCACGGGCCAGCACAAATGCAGTTTGTCTTCCCTGGCTGGTAGGCACAGTGGGCCTGTGCATGTTTAGCTGTAAACAGGATGTTAAGGGAGATGCTGATCCCACTGCATTGGGATTGTGCTTTTGTCTGTACACAGCACCCACCCCCACATACTGTGATCTGAATGAATACACAGGCTGAATGAATATATATTGTGTCAGCGATCCAGTAGTTCTTGCATTTTCTGAAACTCATCATTCAGTAGCACAATGGCAGTTCATGCTGGGGCAGGGACACTGTGATTGTGACCTACTGGGTAGGTCACACACAGAGTCATTTAAAGAATGAAATCACCAGGCATTATAGATTTCAGTTGCCCGTTATTTACAAGTAATCCCTTTTTGCCTCCCATTTGCTAATTATTTGCTTAATGAAAGTCGCACTAAGAGAAACCCAACTTTTGAGTTCTTGTCATCAAACCTAAAATTTTCAGTCTGGTCAACACTACCACAAGCCTAGATCAGCAGTCTTTCCTCATGAACACAGAGAAAAAACTGGTGGGTGCCATAGAGGAGGGGGGTGAGGGGTGGGCAAGACAAGTGAAAGAGAGAAAGAGGGACAAACGTTCAATGATAAAATAAGTAAGTCACGGGGATGAAAAGTACAGCATCAGGAATATAGTCAATATTGTAAATACCTTTTGGTAACATTGGATGGGGGCTACACTTACTGTGGTGAGCATTTCATAATGTGCGACTGTTGAATCACTATGTTGTACACCTGCAACCAATATAGTATTGTATATCAACTCTACTTTGTTAGCAAAAAATTCATTATCATTACCTTGAAAATAAAGACAGAGTTTTATTTGAGCTCAAATTTGGAACCAGGCCCTGGGAGATGTAACTCTTCTGGATGGGGTAGGAGATATGTTCTAAAGAGCCCAAGTCACACACAGGTTCTATATCCTCAAGGAGACAGGCAAGAGGGACAGAACTTGAAAGGGGTACATGTCATTTACATAAGCTATGTCATGCAAAGAAAAGAGTTGAAGGGTGATACACATCCTTGTGGGCAGCTGGCACAGAAGGAAAATAAGGGGAAAGGTAAACATTTTGCTTATCCCTTAACATAAATGCAGAAGCCTGTTGTTTAGCCTTTTACTTAATCAGCAGTTTCTTTTTTTTTTGTTTCTCATGGGTGGCCACTTTGAGACTCCCTGAGTTAATGAAACCTTTAATACTTAGGCCTTAGAAATCTTTTTGGTGGTCCCGAGTATAGTGGTCAGCATTTTTTTTTGTATCATTAATATACAATCACATGAGCAACGTTGTGGTTACTAGATTCCCCCCCCCATTACCAAGTCTCCACCACATACCCCATTGTAATCACTGTCCATCAGTGTAGTAAGATGCTACAGAGTCACTACTTGTCTTCTCTGTGCTATACTTCCTTCTCCGTGAACCCCCTACATTATGTGTGCTAATCATAATACCCCTTAATCCCCTTCTCTGTCCCTTCCGACCCGCCCTCCCCAGTCCTTTTCCCTTTGGCAACTGTTAGTCCATTCTTGGGTTCTGTAAGCCTGTTGCTGTTTTGTTCCTTCAGTTTTTTCTTTGTTGTTATACTCCACAGATGAGTGAAATCATTTGATACTTGTCATTCTCCGCCTGGCTTATTTCACTGAGCATAATACGCTCTAGCTCCATCCATGTTGTTGCAAATGGCAGGATTTGTTTTCTTTTTATGGCTGAACAATATTCCATTGCGTATATGTACCACCTCTTCTTTATCCATTCATCTACTGATGGACACTTAGGTTGCTTCCATTTCTTGGCTATTGTAAATACTGCTGTGATAAACATAGGGGTGCATATGTCTTTTTCAAACTGGGCTCCTGCATTCTTAGGGTAAATTCCTAGGAGTGGAATTCCTGGGTCAAATGGTATTTCTATTTTGAGTTTTTTGAGGAACCTCCATACTGCTTTCCACAATGGTTGAACTAATTTACATTCCCACCAGCAGTGCAGGAGGGTTCCCCTTTCTCCACATCCTTGCCAGCATTTGTTGTTGTTTGTCTTTTGGATATTGGCCATCCTAACTGGTGTGAGGTGATATCTCATTGTGGCTTTAATTTGCATTTCCCTGATGATTAGTGATGTGGAGCATCTTTTCATGTGCCTGTGGGCCATCTGAATTTCTTCTTTGGAGAAGTGTCTGTTCAGATCCTATGCCCATTTTTTAATAGGGTTATTTGCTTTTTGAGTTTTGGTCAGCTTTTTTAAATTTCACAACTTCAATTAAAAAATACCCAGCAGTCTTTGCAACATTCCTCTGTACTGTCTCATTTGTTATTGCCCTAGATCAAGGGCTGAGTAGATAATGTCTGAGGGTCCATCACATATACACACATCCCCCAGGGCTGACTGAAACTTCCCCAGTCAGTGACATATTATATGAAATTTAGGCAAAGTCCTAGGAAATCCTTCTTTCAACAAATATTTGGTGGCCATTTCCAGTAGAAGCACCTTTCAAAAGCACAAAAAGTGATGTGCACAGTGGTCTTTAATGAGTTACTATTTGGTAAATACACCTAAACATGCATGCTGTTCTATCGTCACAGTGTTAAAATGCATTTAAAAATATCACTGATGTTTAAAATGTCATTTGAACTCTCAGCCGTTTGCACACAGGTTTTTCTACCACTGAGAATCACCTCCCTGCAATGGAGATGTTCTCCAAATGCTGTAAGTGTAGGAGTTGGTTCAAAAGGATAACCAGCCCAGGAACAGAGAAATTCCCAACCAAAGGTGTGAGCACGTAAGAAAACAAGAGTTACCATAAACAAGGAAGGGGTCCTGCTTGTGCCATTAGTGAGAGATTAGTCAAGTACTGATAAGGCAGTGGGCTACTTGGGGACCCATCATGCTGCCAGAAGTGGAGATAAATACTTAGTTCAGCCATGTGGTATCTAAAGTCGTGCATCAATGCATCTAAAAATTGGCCACAGTACTCAGAGAATTAAGTTAGATACTGTGTGATATAAAAATTAAAGTGCTATTCGGTTTTGAATAAGTGTCTTGCCCAACCTCTCCCCCTCTCTCAGAGTCTAAACCCAGATTTCTGATAGTCCACTAAATACTCCTATCTGAGTCTGGGTTCCCTTAGAAGCTGACCTTGAGACAAGGATTCAAGTGCAAGTAGTTTACCTGGGAGGAGATTTGCAGACCCACTGGTAGGGAAGTGGGGAAGTGAGACAGGGAAGGTCAGGAGACAAAGGGTGCATTACCAGCACAGTTCCTACTGTGGAAAGGCAGAGCTTCATCCTGCTGGTGAACTCTGGGGGTTCATCTAGAAGAGTTACACCCATGGCCCCCTTCCACGCCACAGTTGAGGCAGTTAGAGTGTATGTATACATCAACTGCTGCCATCTTTACGTCAGGCCCGTGGAGTGGGGAAGGGCATTAATCCCTTGTACCCTGCATTCTTGCTGGAGCTTCTGGGGAGGGTGGCTGACTTGCAGATACCTCCTTATACTGGCTTCCTCCCTTCCCTCTTTCACAAATCCTTTCCTGCTGTCCAGCTCCCCGGGATCACAGGCCCCAGTGAAGTCTTGTTCTCCAGCTCTACTTTGGCAGGCAATGCCCATACTAAGACCAGGATTGTGCATTTTATCTTCAATTTCCCCACACCTAACACCAAACTGGCACATGTCCATTTTTCTGTAAAGTCAGTGAATGAACCATGGGAAGCAGACAAAACCTTCGAAGAGGAGGAACCTGACAATAGGAGCAGATCTAGAGAGGTTCAGTGAGGCAGTGAAGTTCCATCTTTTTCATTATAAGTCTTCAAGCGGTAAAACTTCTGTTTTTCCAAATGAAACATTACATATAACTCCAGAATAAAAATGGATAAAATAGGAGCCAGCGAGCAATGGAGTTTGTCCGTCTGAGTGAAGGTGGGGACCCCAGACTTCTCACTGCGTGGCATCTCCAAGGTGGCTCCTGAGGCACCACAGGGACCTGAGGAGGTAGGCCAGTTTAAAACCCACTGCAAGACAAGAGTCATTGCCCAAAGCAGGAATGTCGGGTTATCCCAAGTGTTAATTGTCTGAGTGGTCACTTGTTTGAGAACGGCAACGATGATATTTTCGACGGCGGTGATTCAGACCCATTGAGAGCAGGTCACAAAGGAGATAGGACATGAGTGAGAATTTCTGATGTTCCATAGGAAGCATCAACTTTGCCCCACTTGAAAGGGATAATCTAGTTTTGGAATGTTAAAGAAGGAAAGGAGCACCAGTGGGGATATCTGCCAGAGTTAGGCAGAGAGGAACGTCAAAGATGTCAGAAAACAGGCCTTGCAGGGATGGGCTCAAGAGCTTACAGCAGAGAAGGGTTCTTCCTGCTCCGTAGAGGACACTAAGCTGTTTCATGGTTAGGAGGATGAGAGCGGGCTCATCCTTTTGCTCTTGACCCTGCTTGATCAGGAAAGGAGCTATTGATCAAGTCGAATATGCTTGTATCAACTATTTGACATATAAGCATTATAAAATTAGATTTCGGTGAGTATTATTTGGGCTTAGATGGAAATCCTGAGTCATATCAATCCGAGCTCCTCACCACGTAGCTGAGAAGATGGGGGACCAAAGAGGTAGAGTGGCTTGCCCAGGGTCACAAAGGTGGTTAGTGGCACAGCCAGCTCTAAAACCCCAGGTCCACTGGGACCGCTACTGCCACGCACTTTCCTATTAGCTACATTTCCCTTCTAGAAGCGCTGGGAGTCAGGGATCCCAGCGCGTGTCTCACCTGCAAATCAGATAGCTACGCAAGTTTAGATAAAATCCCCTCGGCACCTGTGCCTCTGGACTGCAGCATTCTCCAGTAACACCAGCACTTTCAAAGAAGAACAGAAACAGCAAAACCACCATTTTCTGAAGGACTGAGAAGCTGGAGCTTGTGTCCTCTGAATAGCAAGGTGAAATATGAGATGCAAGTTCAGCTCAAGGCACAAGCAGATAAGTTTTGGGGGTCGGGAACCAATAGGCCAGCTGACCAAGTTTTCTAGTTCTGGGTGAGCCACAATCAAATTAGAAAAGCAATAATGTGATCCAGGGTAGCAAAATTCAATTTTGCCAGCAACACTGAGATTCCTTGAGGCAGCCCTTTTAAGCCAACATTATAGACAGGATTATTTCCCGTGTGTACCAATATGGCTGGGGAGAAAAACACAAACACACACAGATATAACCCAGGGTGTGATCCATTCTATTCTGGAAACAGATTTTCTTGTTATTATGTATCTATGTTTTTCAGAAAGAGCCTTATAAAAACAGCAAGAGAGTGTAATAGAAAAAGAAATGAGACGCTGCAAGTCTTTTTTATGATGTTTTCACACGCAAAAAGGAAAATAACTCACACAATCATCAGATTTCTTAGAAGATGCAGTAAATATATTGTTAGCATCCCCGTGACTCACTAACAAGATGTTGTCTGCAGGAAGGTGGGGCAGGAAAGCTGTCACCAAATTCCAGTCAATGATTTATAGTGTTTGTGACTACCACATGCCAAGAGTGTCAGCTTGCAATTTATGCTGGCTGATGTGACCCGACAGACTCCTCTTCCTCTCTGACAACCAGTGCAGTAAGTCAGGCTAACACATTTCAGCTCTAATAAACAGAAGTAAACGGAGCAGTGGAGTTTGGTTCTCTCTTAGTCATGCCTATGTGCTGGTTGGGTTTAAACAGAGCCTGCAAAACAGTTCATGGCAGCCCCTCAGACTCTGTGACAGGAAGGAAGTCAAAGAGAGCAGAACAGTGGTTGCCAAACTTCAGTGTGAACGGGACGCCCTGGAGGGCTTGTGAAAACCCAGAGGACAGGGCCCCACCCCAGAGTTGCTGGCTCAGTAGGGCTGGGCCCACGGGATCCCAGAACTGGCCTTTCTAGCAAGCTCCCAGGTGATGCTGACGGTGTCGGTCCACAGGCCACACTGGGAACCACTCAGTGGAGTAGAATATGGCCCTGTCGCATCTGGCAGGCGACTCAGACAAATCTGGGTCCACAGCTGGAGACAATACTTTCTATTCTCTGGAAAGCCACGGGAGCGCAAAAGGAAGTACAGAGGGAGAGGAATTCATTCTGCCTGCGGGTGACCGGGTGCCCTGAGGTGGAGAAGGGCCAGGGAAGGAGATTCCAGGCAGAGGATGGTAAAGGTGACCTGTGGCAGATGAGTATAAATGGCCTTTAGGATTGCCCCATAACAGGCCACAGCAGGATGGCTACTCCACTCGTAGCTACATACCAGAAGGGACCTGTTACCCTTGTTTAATCAGACATTCACACAGACTGCTTGAGGTGACTGCACACACAGAAAGAAAAGGACAGGGAGTTGGCGTGGGTGGGTTCCCCAGGATTGCCTCCAACTGATTGTCCGCTGTTGTCTGCACGTACTGCAAACTAGAGCCCCACGAATACTTATTCCTCAAAAACAGAGTGCATTTTTCAAGCTCATAGTTTTCCCCAGGGAACTGTTGTTGTAACAGGTTACAGAGACCTAGTCATACTTAATGGGGTAGTGGGTTGGTGGTATTTGAGACATCTGATAGTGGTTGCAGGATGTATTCTTTGGGACAGAGCAACTTTCTTGGCATCCTGCAATCTCATCTCACAGATGGTCTGCTGCAGATAAGCCTGGCCGTATGTGTCCAAGCATGTTTCAGCCAACAGCCAGTCTCAGTGGATTTACAAGGACTCCTCGATGGGAAGTAGGAAGCAGGGATCATGTTGCTGATGTCCTATGTGTCCTGTGTAGCTCCTAATGTGCACACAGTAGGGGCTGGATAAATGCTCTCACTAATAAATAACAGGGATCAATGCAGACACGCCCATCAGACAGTCACTGTCGGGGGTTGTTCCAGCTGATGGCTGCCTAATAGAAAATCCTCCTGTGTTGGACAGACACAACTCTTCACAGAGATTAGCCCCCATCGCAATGTAAAACAGTCACTTTAGATAACTGTGCTCAAAACGATACATTTTATCATCAGGTTTTTTGAGAAACGTGCACTTAAAAGAAGACAAAACAGAATATTGCTTTATGGCTCAGGCAATTTATCTCTGTCTTCTACTGTTTGTTTAAGTCTTATTAGGGTCAGTTCTGCCCTGAATTATTCTATTTCTCATTTCTCTGTGCCATCGTACTTCCAAATATTCCAGAAATAAAGCCCCTTTTCCCCCCATTTTATGTTTTATGGAGAAGTATTGAGTATGACAGAGCCTGTCGTCACCTAATGGGAAATGGCTCGTGGGCCACTGATAAGTAGTATTGAGATGACATTTTCCCCTCTGACTTTCTGCAAGAAACTGAGGTGCACAGGCGCTAACAAAACAATGAAGGACCAAAGAGAAGACAACAGCCAAAGAAAAATAGAAGAATCAGCTTTGTGAATTTAGGCTTGGGCAGGTAATATTTTCAAAGGCATCTTGAAAAATTTCCCTTAGAAAGAAACAGACAAGTAAGGAGACATGAGGGAAGGGAGACTCCGTATATCACGAGGTTTGCTACTTCTCAGTAGGCTTCTTGCACTAGTGACCCAATCTTCTCACAAAGACAAAAGACCCTCCCATTGTCTGCTCATCGTGGAACCTGTAGTAGAGAAAGTCATATCCAGATGGGTCCCGAATGACAAGAGGACGGTCATTAGCAGGGCGCACATGCATACATAAGGCATTGCTGCAGAAACAATACTAGGTATCACACTGCAGACATGAAGTAACATATTAGAGAAGTGCCATGAATTACTGGATTCTTACAAACACAGTTTTTCTTTTCTAACAGCATAATGAAAAGTTCCAAAGCACTCTTGTCTTTCAGAGTATAGCACCGTTTTGTTTAAAAACTTGGCTTCGTTTCTCAGTAGATCTTTAGATACGTGCCAATAGTCATGGGGATGAGGATGGGTATAAAGATAAAGTCCCAAACTCAAAACTGCCCCCACTCATGCTTGGGATCTTGAAAGCCAGAGCAGGTGCCCTAGTTATGAATTGCAATTTTGTGTGGAAACAGTCTGTCAGTAACTTAATGCCAAGCAGCAACTGTTCTCCAGAAAACAGCTTGTCTCCTTTGGTAGCGTGGCGATGCTTGAAGGATGAAAGGTTGTCTGAATAGGCATGGAAGCAGGACTTGGTTTTATTGCAAGTGCTATGTCATATCTGGTCCTGCCATTTTTACCGAAATTCCCTAAATCTCTGAGTGGGAAGGAAGTCAATATTTATCTAGGCTGGTGCTTCTGAAACTTGAATGTGCTTATGAATCATCTGGAGATCTTGCTAAAATGCAGGTTTTGGTTCAGCAAGTCTGGAGGAGGGACCTGAGATTCTGCAGGTCTAACAAGCTCCCCGGTAAGGCCAGTGCTGCTTGTCTGTGGAGCACATTTTGAGTTGCAAGGACTAAGACCAGTTTTGTTTGTTGACCTATAGCTTTCAGACGTTCTAGTGTTTCGTGATTATGTCAGAGGTAATTTGTTACTGATGCTAGTTAAATCACCAAGATTTTTTCCACTGTAGCTATGTGAGTAGCTCTTTCTACTGCATATTTCTATCCCTCTCTCTATATCTATGAATGAAAGTAGCTTAAGGTTATCCCCATAATAGCAGTACTCTCCTTGACATTGAAGGCTAAAGGAAAAATTTTCTTCTACCCTTCAAGGTTCTTTTGGCTAGTCTAAGAATTAAATTGACATGACGCGGATTAACAGGAGAAAATTAAATTTAATTATGTACCTACAGGGCCTCCATAAGAATGTAGACCCACAGGCGCCCTGGCAATTGGCATTTGTATTGTCATCCAGAGCTGAGGAGAAGGGGCCAGGGGGTCCAGGACCTTAAAGGGAAGGAAGACAATTCACAGGAAGATGAAAAAGAGTTAATGTTTGCTAAGCATTTGCCAGGCCATCCAGAAACAACAGGACATAGAAATTTTAATAAAGAGACTTGGCTAAATTCTTCCCTGTCTACCGCCCCTCGTTCATATTATACTGTAGTTACTATGTGATAGCTCCCTTCCTGGAGCACGTCCTCTATCAAAATTCTTTTAGCCACTTAGGGAAAGGTCAAAAGTTCTTTCTAAGTCTTCTGTTTCTTTAAAATAATCAGCCTAAAATAACCCACATGCCAAAGAAACACATTTTGAGGTGGCAAATTTTGCTCCCCTACATCTACCTTCTGACACACTATCCTTAGTGGAAGAGAAAAAGAGAATTCCTGCCAGGGAATTCACATAGGCCTGGTTGTGCCTTTGGGGATATGTTACACATGAGAATGTCATCTGCTATGAGCAGAAAAAAGATTAAGAATTGCTGATCTAGTTTAATCTCTCAAATGATGATTTGGGAAACAGGTTACATTAAACCCTAAGTAACTTTGTATTGGATTTTTTCTAATTTATAAAAATAATATATCTCCATTCAACAAATTTCCACAGCGAATATCTGTGCAAAGGCAGAAGTAATCAACTCCGTGTATTCCCTCCAACCCTCTGTTAACTGCTGTGTATACCTCCTGAGTTTTTCTATACTTATATAAACATATTTTAAAAAATAAAGTTAAGTGTATCAATTGCTTTGCCATTTGCTCTTCTTATTCAATATTTTGGAAACAACTATTGCAAATCTACTAGAAAAATGTAACAAAGTATTTTCTTATTTAATATTTTTATCAGCTTAAAAATAATTTTCTTGGGTTTTATTCCACTGTTGTGATCCATAAACTACTTTTATTAAGAAGAAAATGATTACCAATCAGTGTGTTTTCCCAGGACTCTAGAATGTAACTTCCATGAATGCCAAGATCTTGTCTGGATCAGACATATTCCAAGATCCTACAGAGGAGCCTGGTACATAGTAAGCGCCTAATAAATATTTGCTTAATGAATCAATATCAGCCAGTGTCAGGACAGTTGGAAGGTGGGTGAGATCAGAATCGGCTGCCAAGGGAAGGGGTTGAGGCATGCCATATAGCTATTAAATGTTTACCCTTGACAGGATCCAGTAAGAATCAACATGTTAGTTGGGTAGGTAAATTGTGTCTATGTCTAAATTTTATTTAATGGCTGGTCACATAACAAAATGTTTTTGCTTAATTCTAGCAATGTGATAAAATGGATATATATTTTATTTGCCTTTTTAACCTGAGGTGAATTCATTAAAAAAATCTGGGGAATGCTATATAATTTATTAATTAAATTCTGTCATGTGATTTATTGATATTCTCTTTCGTGATAAAGAGTCATTATATATAAGCAGTTGACTCTTGAATAACACAGGCTTGAACTGTGCAGGTCCACTTATATACGGATTGTTTTCAGTAACTATATTGGAAAACTTTTGGAGATTTGTGACAATTGAAAAAACACCTCCTTGCTAGCTTACTTTATTGTAAAAAATTATATAATACATATAACATGCAAAATGCGTGTTCACCGACTGTTTATGTTCTCAGTAAGGCTTCTGCTCAACAGCACGCTTTTAGTAGTTCAGTATTTGAGGATTAAAAGTTATATGTGGATTTTCAACTGTATTGGCGGGGAGATGGTCAGCATGTTGTTCAAGGATCAGCTGCATATTTAGGCTTACATAAAGAGTTTTCAGAAATCTTCAGAAAACAGTCACTCATTCATTGAGCAAGTATTTCTATCTTCAGCACCAGGACCTAGGGGACATGTATATAGATCTTGGCAGTAGAATTAGGATGTGAGGGCAGGATGGAGGAAATGTCAGTACAATGAGGACCCTCAACCTTAGCACAGTACTGTCTCTTAGAAGGCTGGAAACCTTCGCAGCCACTCAGTCATTATCATGTTCAACCTCCAAGTTAAAGAAATCTGGACATGCATTTTGTGAATCAGGAGAAAACCAGGCTTGTCCATATTTTGTACTGTGCACATAACCTGAAAGTACACTCTTCCATGGCCTAGGGTTCCATCTGGGGACAAAAAGAAATCACCCACTCATATGGTTTTGACGTGTAGAATTTTGAAGTTGTTATGCAAAGAGAACAAAGACTCTTCGCTTCAGGGGAATTAGGTAGAAAGATTCACAACAGCTTTGAACTTGTTTGTGTGCAATTCTACACATTTTAAGATGCAAATCATCTTGTCAGATAAACCAGAGGAGAGATATGTTGAAAGAATACCATGCACTTTGGCAGTTTAATAAAAGGCCCATTTTCAAAACATTGCCTTAGTAGTGTGGGTCAAGTCAGGTGATTTCATTTTGATGCTACTTGAAGTTGATGAAGGGGCAATAACTTTTGTGACAAATGGCACTAATAAAGTGAACACAGTAAGGATGAGGGAGGCCAGATTCTGTCCTCATTTCTGTGACTAAGAATCTTTGTGAACCTGAGCAAATTACTTAGCCACTCTGAGCCTCAGTTTCCCCATGTACAAACAGAAAAAATTCTAATCTCTTCTTGACAGGCTGTAGAAAGGATTAACTGAGCTATTGTGAGGAACATTCACTCAGTATCTGGCATGCAATAAGTGGTCAACAAAGTTAACGAGTTGGTAGGAATGAAACATATATTCTAAGTGTGAGATTATTTGTATTAGTTTATTTTACTGCAAATTTCTTCTACTTCTCTCTTGGAGAAAGGTCTAGCCAACACCCGGACTCAGTTTCCCGCTCTCATTTGACCAGTCGTATCATTTGCCTTTAAACTTGTATTCTGGCTGGAACTTTGAGTGCTAGAAAACCCAAAGAAGAAAAACAAAAGAGAAAGAATAATATTTTAAAATTGTACTTCCTTGCAATCTAGCCTTGAACCTACTTGGCCAGATCAGTCCGCAGTGGCGCTGAAGACATTGTTTGCTCTCTCACTGGCCCAAGAAGAGCTGTCAGGAATTGATCTCCCCGTTCTACTTACACAAGCCCATTCTGGGTCATTATGGTTTCCTGGTTAAGCACTTCCGAAACACATATTCTTTAACTGACATTATTTTAGCTCCTTCAGAGTCATTGCCATCTATCATGCTGAGAAATCTTAGTATTCGACTGTCATTAAATTAATATGTATATATGGAGTAGAAAATGATAGGAAGAAGACACTGTGCTAAGGCTTATGACAGAAAAGCAAATACTTCAAATGTGTCATAGTGCAACCGCGTGCTTATAAGGCACGGCATTTTTAACATGTAATTTAGTAGTCATAAACTTGCATCTCTCCAAACATGAATTGTCAGTCTTGTTATTGTCTCTCCAACATATATTAGTCCATCATTACTGTAGGTATTGTGGGAGATGTATGAACTTGGCCTTAGGCTCATTCTCTCTAGTCCTTCCTATTAGGTCTATGCACTAATCTGAAATAAAGAAACAAATAAATACAATTATGTACAATAAAAGTCAGATCCCTTCTGTCCCTTCTAACCCATTTCCTAGGCAGGAGCAGAGTGATCTTCTTAAAAAGCAAGTCAGATCATGTTATAATTCCTTGCTAAAAATGCTTTACTGTCTTTCCATTGGATCTAGGAAAATAATCTAAATTTCTCCCTTGACAGCTGTATTATATGGGACCTGCTTCCTCCCTCTCTGCCCTCATCTTCTGCTGTCTCCCCTCAGTGGCGTGTCTTGTTGTTCCTCTAAATGCATCCTTGGGAACTTTGCAATTGCTGTTCTCTGTGTTTAGAGTGCTCTGTCCCTAGTCTTTTGCATTTCAAGGTTTTCATGTCTCAGCCCAAAGACCTCTTCCTCAGTGAGGCTTTCCATGACCACCCATACTAAATTAGCAGCCTCACCCTCCAAATACTCTCTATCCTTCTGCTTATTATTATTATTACTATTATTATTACTATTTAATACAGCACTCATCACCATCCCAACTCATGCCCATCTCTGTTTTCTCATTTGCTGTCTTTTCCCTCCAGCATGAAGGCAAGACCTTATGCGTCTTATTCATTGATATAGTCCCAGCACCTGAATCAGTCCCAGGCACTCAATAAATATTAAGATGAATCATATGGTGATGCTTCAGAGAGGTGGGATGTCTCTCTTAGGTGCCTGATAAAGTGTTTTATTATCTAAAGGCAGGTTCTCATTCAAGCTCTGCATTGATTTATCTGTGTCAGCTTAGACAAAGTATCCACGTGGCTGAACTTTACTTGATTTGTCATTAAAATGAGGAGAAGGACATAGTGGGGTTTTTCAAATTAGAACCAAAAAATCAATAATGGATATTCTCTTTGTAATATTTTAATATTTCAAAAAGGTTGATGGAAATCTGATATTTTATCCATATTATATTTGTATGGAGCAAATGCATTATCAATTTTGGGGCTTTGTCTAGGATTCTATTAGTTCACAATAATTAGTAGTTTTGTGTCTTTTATTTACACGAAGGGTAAAAACAAGCCAAGGGTAATTTCGTTTTGTAGCAATAGTTTTTCAAAGAAATTTTCAAAGGAAAACTCTTCAAAGAAATTTTTTCTAAAGGAAAGTTCTTTTTCAAAGATTTCAAGACTTTCAAAAGAACATTTCAAAGGAAAATGAGTGAACGTGTTATTGGGGCTAGAAAGGCATTGGTGGAAATGAGCTGTCAGTGTCTTATCAGCTTCAAAAGTCTGTGATTCTTAGTACACAATTCAGAATTCCTAGTTGCAAGCAACAGAGTCCATTCCAGCCAGTTACCACAGAAAGAGATTTAATAAAGAACGGCAGGTACCTCAAAGAATCGGCAAGGCAGCAAGTAGCAATGACTGAAAACACCTTGGGATTACAAAATATTGATACTCTAATTCTGTCATTGTCAGATTGATTTTTTACACAAAATTTCTTGGTTAAAGCATATATAATATCAATGTTGATAGGTTTGAAGAGTCTCCTAAGTGATCTCCTTCCATCCATTTCTTTTCCTCTAATTACTTCTCCACCAAGAAGCCTGAGTGAGCTTTTCAAAATGCAAGTCTGATCATGTTAGCCAAGCTTTCTCTTCCCTAATTCCCTCAAGCAATAGAAAGATTTTCTGCACTTCTTAAAATGAAGATTACAGTCTTCACAGGGCCTACACAGTCTTGTTATGTCCTGGCCCCTGCTTTTCCTGTCTTATCTTGTGCCATGTTGCCCCTAGATTTCTCTGCTTCTAATCACACTGACTTTCTTTTGGGTCCACCCAGTAGCCATATTCTCTCCTGTGTGAAGACATCGGCAATCCTGCTCACTACCCCAATCTCACTCCCAGGCTAGATAACTGCTGTTCCTCCTTCAGATCTCAGCTCAAGTATCATGTTCTTGGGGAGCCTTTCTCCAACTCCCAGTTGACCTCAGGTCTCTATGGCATATATGTCATAATGCCATGTATTTTCCTTCAAATTTGGGTGGATATTTGTCCTTCCCACTCCCCACCCCCCCATCCCTATGGCCTACCACTAGCCTAAGTTGTTAGTTAGGAAAATTCCTTGGTGTGGAATTTCAGAGTCAACATATTTGGGAACAAACTCAGTTGACTCTTGGTAAACATACAGCACAACTGATGGGGAGAGAAAGAGCACGGGAAATCCAGAGGGGGGATATAATACTCAAATACACAGTGTGCCATGGCAACCTGTCAGCACATTAAACAGTGGCAATGGAGGTCCCTGCCAGATTCGTCTTCTTTGAGGACTTATTTGAATATTCCTATATTGGTTTCCTATTGCTGCTGTAACAAATGACGATCAACTTGATACCTTAAGACAACACACACACTTATTCTCTTAGAATTCTGGAGGTCAGAAGTCTGAAATCAGTATCACTGGGCTAAAATCAAGATGGCTGCAGGACCACACTTATCTTCGTAATCTCTGGGGGGAGTATCTGTTTCCTGTCTTTTCTTCTATGGCTGTATTCCTTGATTCAGGGCCCCTTCAGTCCTCACATTTGTTGTCTTCTCTGGTGCTGTCTCCCTCTGCCTCCCTTTTGTAGGGCATGTGATTGTATTGCGCCCATCCAGATAATCCAGAATAATCCCTCCATCTCAAGGTCTTTAGTTTAATAATATCCACAAAGTTCTTTTTTTCATGTATGGTTATATATTCATAGGTTCCAAGGATTAGGATATGGACATCTTGGAAACCATTATTCAACCTACCACATTCTCTCTCCTGTATTAGATTTTCAGCTTCAAGAGGGCAAGGCCGGCATCTGTCTTTGTTCACTGTTGTGCTTAGCGGACCCTTTGACCTCTAGTAGAAACTTAGAAAATATCTTCTTATGAGTGAATATGATTCAACATCTTTTCAAAGAATTAGAATCATATATGGCTTACTTTTGAAAAATGTAGTTTATAGTTCTGTGTTGGGATTAGAGCACCTGAAACTTTCATTTACTAGTCTTTCATAGGCTAAGTACACACTTAGCACTAACGTTACTTAATATTAGCATTAATATTTAACAGGTATTCAATAAATGATTTGCATAAATTTATGGCGGTAAGATAGTTTGTCCTAAACTTTATTTCACAGAGGAGGAGATGTGGATCCAGGAAACAGAAAATAATTTGCTTAAGTAGACTGTGAAAGAGAGGTCTAGTGCAGATTTGAATGGCAGTCATGTTCGTTGCATCAAATGAGATGTATGATGTATTGAGGTCCTTAGTATTGCATACAAGTTGTGAGACTAGGAGAAAGTTACTTTTTCTTTTCATGCTTAAGTTTATTACATTCTACGAAATGAAGGCAATATTTGCCTGTAATATCTGTGATAAGGATTTAGTTACACAATGCATATAAGTACACTTAAGACAATGATAAATGTTACTGACTCTTGCTCTTTCCTTGAATTGTTGACAGTGTATTTAGGCACTTTTTTAGTTGTGATTTTCTTTCCAAAGCAGTCACTAAACACAGAAAGAGAACTTCTGTATAAAGAGACATCCCATGAAGGATGTAATGCAAGGAAGATTACAGTTATTTTAGACTTCTTAAGAATAGGTTTTTAAGGCCTAAATGCTGACTGATTCTTAGTTGTAATGGCTTGAGTAACTAATTTACTCTTAGATTCCAAGTTGCTGAGTAACCGAAAGCTAACAGAGATAAAAGGTGAAGATTTAGCAGCTTATTTTTGTCTTGAAGTATTTGTTAAGTTAAGAAAAGCATCATAGGGAATTTATCCCTTTGTCCTTCAAGACAGGAAATCACAATTCCATAATACTGTGTCAATGTTTTAGTGCAGAAATGAATTATAAATATGATAGTTCAGAGATTTCTGTCAGAAGGCCCCTTAATCGTACAACAATACAGAAGGAAAGGACAGATCATGAACCCTGAGCAACAGAAGCAAACTTGTCATACAGAAAGCTAAAACAGGGAAACAAGGCCCCGGGAACAGTTATCATGGAGGCAATAAATAAGCAAAAGAGTACTTTTTTTGCAGGAAATCAGCACCTAAGGCAGTAAGAGCCTTGTAGAAGGCTGTTTACTGTTGCATTGCTTATAAAAGGAAAAAAACTGGGAAGAGTCCAACTGTGATTGGCAAGTGATTAAATAAATCATAGTTCATTTAAACTCCTGAATATGACAGAAGTTAAAAACGATGTAGGTCCCTATGTGCATACATACGAAAAATACAGATATGTTCTTAAGTTGAAAAACCAAAGTGCTATTTATGTTAAAACAAGACAAAACAAAATTATTTTTTCTGCTTTATTTCTATAGAAAAACACTTAAAAGTATACGCACGCCAATGACATACTACCCCAATTGATACCCTCTTTTTTGTTTTAGAGGGAGACAGTTCTGTGATTGGATGCAGTGGACAAGAAAGATTTTAGCATCATTATCCATCTTCTGTGCTTTTGTAAAAACTGTAAAATCATGATAATTTGGTTGAATTAGAATTCTACTTAAAAATCATTACTTAATGGAGGTTTTTAAAAGGTGCTCCATTCGTTTCTGACATCCTGTGTGGATGATTGTGTTAGGGCTAAGGTAATTCTCATTCCCATGGAAATGACCTACCTCTCTGGGTGGTTTCAGAGATTTTTTTTCTTTTGACTCAGTATTTTCAAATCGCACAGCATTTTTAAATTTCACATGGTGGACCTTTACATTAGGACTTCCAATTAAAAAACTGCCTCTCTTGTCAGGTGTGAGGAAGCCTTTTACCGATTCACTAATTTTCTCCTCGATACTTTCTTTGGAATACAATTCTTAAATGTTAGATAGTTTTCTATATCTCTGATATTTTCTTTGATAATTTTATTCACTTTGCCTTTTGAAGGTCAATATTCTGGGAAATTTTCTGAATTTTGTTGAAGAATCCTTAATTGAACTTGATATTCCAGTAATCATGTTTTTAATTTCAAAGATCTTTATTGATCTTGGATCATTCTTCTACCATTGCATCCTCTTCTTGTTCTATATATGCAGTAATGCCACAAATATCTTTGTTTACTCTGCTTTTCTTTCAAGGTTTCATCTGCTTCTGAAATTATCTCTTTCTCTAGAAAGCTAGTCCTCTGTTTATCTTAATTTTTTTCATTCATGTGTAGATCTTCCCCCAAATGTCTTAAGATCCATGGCTTTTAATGCATATACAAGAACTGGCCTTTATAGGAAGGTGAAATGCAGTGATTAATTTTATGTGTCATCCTGCCTGGGCCATGAGGTGCCAGATATTTGGTCACATAGTATTCTGGGTTTGTCAGTGAGGACGTTTCTGGATGAGATTACCACTTGAATACATAGACTGAGTAAAGCAGGGTCCTCCCTAATGTGGGTGGGTGTTCCTCATCCAATCTACTGAAGATCTCAGTAGGACAAAAAGGCTGAGTAAGAGGATACTCCTCCTGCCTGACTGTTTGAGTCCGGACATTAGTTTTTTCCAGCCATTGGACTCAGACTGAAACACTGGCTTTTTCTTGGGCCTCGAGTCACCAGCTTTTCAACTGAACTTATGTCATCAGCTGTCCTGATTCTCCAGTCTATGGGCTCAGACTGAACTACACCACCAGCTCTCTTAGGTCTCCACCTTACTGACTGGATCTTAGGACTTCTCAGCCTCTATAATCACATGAATGAATTCCTTATAATAAATCTCATTTTATATATAGATATATATGAATATAAATGTATATGTATTAATAATATATACTAATAAACATCAATAAATTAATAAATCTCTTTATGTAAATATAAATATGTATATTTATATCTCCTTAATATATTTGCTAAAATTCTTGGTTGGTGTATTAGGGTTTCCAGAGAAACAGAATATATATATATGGGTATGGGTGTGTGTATGTAACAGAATATACATATATAACCAATAACATTTATATATATATATATATATATAATATACATATGTATACACATATGTATATTATATATACATGTGTATCAGTGTTAACAATTGGTTAACATATGTATAAAACAATAGTATATCCCATATGCAATATATCCTATTAGTTTTGTTTCTCTGGAGGTCCCTCACAAATTCACTAGCCAAGAACATTTTGCAAATATTTGGTGTTTGTCAGCTGAGGACTTTACATTAATGGAATCAGGTTCCCACCTGATGACTATTATGCTGGGATTCCCCAAATTCTAGAAAGGAAAGACTATGTTCTGAGGCACCCCAAACAATCGTAGATACCCTAATTTATTACAGAAATTTTTACTTATTTCATTTGGATGGCCCTTCTTCTTTATATATTGACAGATGGGAGTGCACAATAACGTCTTGTATGCTGTTTTGCATGCATATATTGGAGAGAGATTGAGGAAGCCAGCAATTACATGTATAGATGCTGCTTTTATCACTACTTTTTCTTCCTGCACCTGTCATGCCTGCCAGCTTCCACAGTGAATTCCTTTCTAGGACTCTTCCAACTCAGTTATTCCTCCGCCCTTACCCACTGCAACCCATGTCTGCATATAGTGCAGACTTTGGTTTCCTCTTCTTTGCTTCATGTGTTGTTTTTTTTTTCTCTATTTTTCTTTCTTTATTCTAGAAATTTGTTGACACTCCTTATCTGATAATGACCTGCATTTCCCATTTTTTCATTCTTAGGGGGTCATCCCTTTTCCCAGAGTTTTGCTATGATTGTAGTAGGATTTCTTAAGGGAGAAGAGAAAAACACATGTGGTCATTTGCTATCTTTAGCAAAAGAAGGATTTTGGGGGGGGGTTTCGGTTACAGAAGAAAAATGCTGAAAGGAGGGAATTCTTTTTGATTATTCCTATTCTGTAGTAAATCATTTTTTTGGGGGGTGTCAAAATTAACATCCAACCAATATGACTTTTCATAGTCCTATAGTAAGTAAAACTAGGCCTTTTAAGGCCATTCGTGCGTGCGTGTGTGTGTGTCTATGTGTGCGTGCACACGCACGTGTACATACTGTTTTGTGTGCTGGTCTCAGCCTGTTGATAACCAATAGGCTGTTGTGAACAGGCCCTTGTGGTTCTTGTGATTGCAAGAAGCCTTTCACCAACAACCATCAGGAAACTTCAAGGGGAAAAAGTTTATTACTTACAGGTCCTAGAAATTACATGGCACACCAGGGGCCACACAGCAAGATGGTGAGGAGAGAGAGGGAGAGAGAGCATGGGGTTTTGCTTTTATTGGGATTGAGAGTGAGGGCCTAGGGTTTTGCAGTCGCACTCTGGATTGGTGAACTTAAAACATAACAGTGGGAATTTAACGCCCAGGAAGAGAAAAAAGACAAGTGGCCCAAATTTTTTCGATGAAAAACAAACCCAGCCCCGTTAAAGTTGCTACTCAAGGGTAACATATAATGTTTATTACGCTGTTGATAGATAGCTATAACAATATATAAGCATTGTTTTGAGTTGATAACAGTATCTATCAGTTACAGAATATATGCATTGTATCACATCATTCCTTTTGATTTAATGCACACATAAATAAAAAACGGATCAAAGTAAAACTCATTTTTCATATGGAAATTAAAGGGAATGAAGAAATAGAGGTAAATAAACATGCTTTGCTCAGCCCTGCAGTAAAGGATTGCACTATGTTGAAAACATTTCTAGTAGATTTTAAACCTGTTGATTGGCGAGCCATTTTTACTATTGTTTCCCTTGGAGATACACCAGGTATTCACATATACAATCCAGTTCATTTCTTATATGCAAACATACTTAAAATTGACTAAAAACAAACAGCCTTCTAAGTTCATGACATTTGGAAAACAGCATGGGAAGAAGAAATTAAGAGTATGCATTTGGCAGTAAAATAAAATGACAAGTGGATTCCCTCATCTATTCTTCAGCTTGAGGGAGATTTAAATTAAGAAGGTGGTAAAGAAGGTAAAATGAGGCAGCCGTAAACACAGCAACCTATTTTGATAGCATTTCATTCTTAAATGTGCCAGTGATTCATTTATCTATCTATTCTTTCAGCATATTTCCGTAACTTGTAAATTTTGGAAGTTTGCCTTTGAGACAAGTTACTGACAATGAGCTCAATCTCTTTTGATTTAGGAAAATCAAGTCTACTCAAAGTGGCCTGTACTTAAATCTTCGCATTTTGAAAGGCAGCAAGTGATAATAAAAAAATGAAATCTCACCTCTATGGTAATGGAGTCAGAAGCCTCCAGAGCAACAGTGCTAATAATAAGAATTTGAAAGCAATTTTAACCCACAAAGTCAAGCAATAACCTGTAGGATTAATTTTACTTCACTGAGGGTGTATTAATGTGTCATTTCTTTGGGTTTCAGAAAACAACAGGTTTATTTCACCATAAAAACAAAACAGTGAAGCCAATTCTAATTTTAAATTACTAAATTGTTTCATGCCTACCTATCTTATGAAATATTATTTAGAATTAGATACTTGGGGACCACTTTAATGTGTCAGGTTAATTTTATGTAACTCCTAACAGTATAGCTAGTACTGGCCAAATGCATTAATTTAATCTCTTTTTATACAAAAATGCTCTGTATGATGACAGGGCATGTGTGTAAATTCCACTTTCTAAGTTGACATTGAAACATTATTTAGTCTTCTTAAAAATGGGGGGAGGAACTGAACAGATACTTCCCCAAAGAAGAAATTCGAATAGCCAACAGGCACATGAAAAGATGCTCCACATCACTAATCGTCAGGGAAATGCAAATTAGAACCACAATGAGCTACCATCCCACACCAGTTAGGATGGCCAACATCAAAAGACAAGAAACAAATGCTGGTGAGGATGCGGGGAAAGGAGAACCCTCTACACTGTTGGTGGGAATGTAAATTGCTTCAACTGTTGTGGAAAGCAATATGGAGGTTAAAGAAATCCATCATTTGCAACAACATGGATGGATCTAGAGGGTATTATGCTCAGTGAAATAAGCCACGTGGAGAAAGACAAATACCAAGGGATTTCACTCATATGTGGAGTATAAGAACAAAGGAAAAGTGAAGGAACAAATCAGCAGCAGACTCCAAGAAGGGGCGACCGGTTACCACAGGGAAGGGAGTGGGGAGAGAGGGAGACGGGGATTAAGGGGTACAATAATTCATAATCACAACATAGGCAGGTCATGGGGAAGACAGCACAACCCAAAGAAGACAAGTAATGACCCTATAGCATCTTACCATGCTGATGGGCAGAGACCGCAGTGGAGGGGATAAGGACTTGATAACTTGGGTGAATGTTGAAACCTCAGTGTTCTTTATGTGAAACCATTAAAAGATTGTATATCAATGATACTTAAATACAAAAATAAAATAAAATAAGCATTTAGTCTTCTTATAACAGAAGTCAGTCATATTGCTGTTCAAGGAAAATAAATAGTTTCTATATTCATGAATTCTAACTGCAAAAGAGAAAATACAAAATGTGGTAGGGCATGAGTTTATATCTTTAGAGAATAGATGTATTCTGCCAAGTTCTCGTGGAAGCACTAGTTTCTCATTAAGTTACATTATAGAATGGGGGGAGTGTGGCTAAGTTCAAAATTGAATGTTTTTAATGAGACAATCAAGACAGCAGTCAGACATCTGGCCTGCTGGAGGTCATGGTGTTGAGAATACCTATGTTTACCCCCATCTCTCCTTCTCCATCACTCTCTGCTTCATTCTCAACCTTCCTATGTTCTAACAGTTTCTACAAATTGGGCTTAACCATGTCCTTTCTGTATTTATCTTGTAAATTTTGAAATTTTATAGACTTAGCACATACTTTCCATAGTTGCTGCCATGTAGTATGTGATGTTCTAATCTGTGGTGAACAGGCTTCATTTATTAAATAATTTATCAACATCATGCCTCTTGTAAAATTAATTGACTGAGTATACCAAATAAATTCCATAAGCTTGAAATTCTGGGCTAAAAGGGACAAGGGTGAAATGAATTACTCAACCTACTCTATATGGGGACTACAGGTGTTGTTTTTAAATAGTTAGCAGCTTTAATGACAGTTGCAAGCTTGTCATCTTAAAATGAGAGAGGAAACATTAAGGATAGATGTCTAGCTCTGATCCATATGATAAAACATAGTCCGGGGGCCTTCAGACATAACTGGAAGAGTGGGGATTGCCTATACAACAATAATGCCTTTAGGACCATTTTGCACCTGAAACTTTATATTAAGTATAATTGTTTTATCAAATCAACTCATTTTATATACAAATACAAAAAGACATTGTTCTACTTGTATTTTTTCCATGTATATATTGTTCTAGTTCTAGTTTATCCCTGTTAGGCATCAGGAAGTAAAATTCCAAGCGAGCTAAATGGAAAAAAATGATCGCCTGTACTCTGTACAGTAGAGTCCATTTCTTTACCAAAGCACACGAGAGAATTGATATTCTGAAAAAACAAAGGTACATCTTGGATGATGTCATTTAACATGGGTGTCTGTGCACTAACCACTGGACAGAAGAAACTACTAAAATCTACTAACCTTTTGATTGTATTGCAGAATAAAAAAGGAGGACCTACACCTCCATTTGATGTACTCTTTTCTTTTCTAATGCCATTGAAGTGTAATAGAATAGCTATTGTTGGGCTATTTTCTGCCTGTAATAGAATCTTTGATTTATAAGGGTGCTGAATTATGCATTAGCCTTATTTCTCAGTATACACACAGGAGTCATTTCAACCAGAACTGAAGGGCTACAACCATGATAGAATACGGCAGCTGTTTAGCATCACACAGTATAACCATGCACATGAAACAGCAGTAAGAATTTCACTTTATTGATTTAATTTCAGAACATTTGCACATTACAACAGCAATCATGCTAAGACATTTTCATTTTAAGGGACATTACTGGTGTGAGTTTAATGAGATTCTATCCTCAATAGAATTTAAGGGTCATACAATTTCAGAGTAAGAATATTCTTTAGAGAATCTATTCCCCTCCACCTCAATTTACATATTAAGAAACCAAGGCCTGAAAGAGGTTAAATGATTGGACCAAGATCACATGGCTAGTAAATACCTCTGACTAGAGCCCAATTTTGAGTCCTTTGATCTTTTTACATAGCATAATTATTGAAGGGAAAAATATTATGTAATTCAGATCCTCCTATGTTCCACACAAACTGATGATCAGGAACCAGTTATTCTTAGCACTTATGTGGCATGAAATAGAATGAATGGGAATCAACAACATTTGTCTCATGGAAAATTCCTATAGATTTTCTGGTTTGAATGCGTGACTGTATCAGGAAATTCAATATAGTGAAAGTGAATTTAGGGAAGGACATAGGGAACATTTGTCCCGAGTAGGATTTCTTTAAGTCATTTTCTCAATTTTCTGGGTCCTTACTTTTCTAGTACTTTTACCTCACACAACCGTAATTAGGTTCATCAACTTCCTAAAATTTGATGGAGAATAAGAAAGAAACATTGTTAAAAATGCAAAAACTAGTTGAAGAAAATGTAGCAGAATAAAACCGTTAGCCAAGTGTTCGTATTTTCCAAAGCATTCCATAATGAGTGACAGAGCTCATAGTAGCTAAGATCAACTGAAAGGAGTAGATTTTTTTTTAACTTAATTAGTTGTTTCAGTTAAAGACTGTTTCAGTTACACGTTCAGGATTGGCATTAACACTTAGAGGAACAAAACACATAGCATTTTTAGTTGTAATAGATGAAATAGCTGGTTGCCTGGTGGCACTATCAGCACATGGTAAATCAAGAAATACCAAAACATAGAGAAAAGATTAAATGACTGAAAATACTTAGAAGCAAATCATTCCAAAATATTTTGAATGCTAAAACACAATGTTTGAAGCCTGTTCTGATCGCTAGATGACTGATCTGAGGAATTGTAAAAATCTGTCCAGAAGCCAATTAAAAAGTAGTGGTCCCAGCAAGTGAAAGAGAAAGAAAAGCAAGATCAGGTAACATGGGAGAGGCCCCCCACAATGTAATAGACATTTCAAACACAGAAAACACTGTTCCCTGAATGTGCCCATATATGCCTGTTATTAAAGCATTGTTTAAAACAAATTGAGAAGTACAAGAATATGCATCAATGGACAAACAACTAAATTAATGACTTCACATCAGTACTCTGAAATATCATACTTCTGTTATATTGAATGTGGTAGGTCCAGATGTATTCAATTGGGAGATGTCCCTGACAGAGTTAAATTTTTTAAAAATTAACAGTAATATACATTTTATCATACTAACCTCATAAAGTCTGTTTTCAATCCAACCATATACTGTTTTTACATGTGCATGGAAAAGGAAAAAGGATAAAAGAAAGCATGTGAGATTCCAAACAATGGTTCCATTGCAGGACTGGAATTAGCGTACGGTACAGGGGGAGACCACTGATTTCATTTTAGACCCTCTGATAATACCAATATAATGAGCATATATAATTTATTCAATTAAATCCATGGGTTTTCTTAAGACTGAGATACAAAATAAGAAGTTTCTAGAAACATACTATCTCCTCATAAAGACCCAAATGAAACACTTGACACCTTGTAAACAGACTACTAAAATGCAAATACTTAACAAAGATATATGCATGAACATATGGTCAAGAATAAGGAACAATGAACTGAAAATCAATGGTGCTCTGGAGAAGTCAATAGTCTTAAACTTTGGTTCTCACCCTACTCTTTACAACTGTGGTCCTAAGCAAGCTTTAAACAAGACTTCTGTTATGGGGTCTTTGTAAAAAGGACAAATGTTGAGCAAAGGGAGTTACACATCTCTTTTGAGATCCCTGTGTACTGAAAGCCTAGATATTTGATTAAACAGTGATGAAAGCAAAAGTGAGTGATATTGCACGGCAAGGGCCTTAGGAAGTTCATGTAAGAGAAGATCAGTGTGAATGGGCCTGACTGAAGCAAATTAATCATTGAGTAAGGAGACTTAAGCAGGCTTTGAACTATGCACCTCCAGACTTCACAATGAAAAATCCAGGAAACTGATTTCATAACGTCAAATCCAATAGATATCTTGTTGGATTTTGATACTCTATTTGGCACTACTTATCGCCCTGCTCCCATCTGCACTTTCAATACGCGGGTGCAGAAGGTAAGCAGTGGCGCACACCCCATCTCCTGTCCACACTAGCAATGTGCAGGGGGACTGTAAACAATGGCATTTACCATGCTCCCATCAACATTAGCAGTGTTTCAGGGCAGGGAGGGGACGTAATCAATGGTGTTCACTAGCCCCTCAGGTCCCAGAGTGAGTTCTAGCAGTTCCCCTGCTGTTTGGCAGGTGCTTTAGCATTGAGGGAATTATACATACCTTTTTTGCTCCATTAAAATTTGTGATATTTTATCAAGTCATAATAAAGAGTTCTGGGAACTTGCAGCTTCACTTACAAGGTGATAGTAAAAAAAAAAAAAAAAAAAGAAGTCTAGTTTTGATCCTCTGCCAGGCATGAAAAATTGCTCCCCGCAAGGGTTACCACCTGGTCTTTCCGTCTCATTTGTTAGCTCTAAGAATCAGTAACTTCTATTTCTCTTTTATTTTTTACATGACCTATCCACTACTCATATAAATTGAGATTTAATCTGCATTTCAAGTCAACTTTATTGTCTTTCACTTTAATTCTCTCTCCATTATCCAGTTGTCTGGATTCCATTCAGAATAGCTGTTCCATTCAATAAGTTGGGGAGGTGGGAGCTGCACTCAGATGCGGAGCCCTCTGGAACAGATCATCTCAACAGATCTGGTTTTGAGATGATCTAGGACGTCCAGGATTTTGAAGTCGTTATGCAAAGAGAACAAAGACTCTTTGCTTCAGGGGAATTAGTTATAAAGATTCACTCCAGCTTTGAACTTGTTTGTGTGCAATTCTACACCTTTTAAGATGCAAATCATCTTGTCAGATAAACCCGAGGAGAGATCTGTTGAAAGAATACTGTGGACTTGCGCAGTTTAATAAAAGGCCCATTTTCAAAACATTGCCTTAGTAGTGTGGGTCATGTCACATGTTTCCCACCACTCTTACTCAGTTTCCATAGTTTTAGAAAAATAAATGCTTCTCACTTTGTTGTAGGTCCTTTGATGGATCTTTAGAGACTTTGAACAATTGTTTATGCCAATTTCACCAGCTTAACAGATGTCTCTCCAGAGGTAAGATTTCCTCAAAGTCCTCACATCTCCTTTTTTGGAAGTCCCACTTCCCTCAGAATTTAAAGGTGGTTATTTAACGTACCCTTGGAAAGTCATCATTATTTATCTACATCTGTCAATTCACATATTACCAGATGCAGAAGTGGGAGCTCTCAAAAGTGGGAACCTAAGAAACAGCCATTGAGAACCTGTTGAGCCTGGAATACACTGATGCCAGCTAAAACAAACAGCTGACTCAGCATAGCCAATAGGACCAAAATCCGTGGCCAGTGGATTCTGCTGAGAATCACCATTCTCCTGGTCACCAGGTGATGTGCTGAAGAATAGGGTACAAAATGGTGAATGATTATTCTCTTAGCACCTGCCTTCATACAGGTGCTCGTAGTAGTAGTAGAATCCTGAGAGGCCTGAGAAGAAGGTGTAGATCAGTGCTTTTCAAACTTCACTTCTACATGAGTCACTAGGAATCACATTAAACTAGATCCCGACTGATTCATTAGGTCTAGAGTGGGGTGAGAATCTGCATCTCTAGTGAACTCCCAAGTGATGCCAGAACTGCTGGAATCCACGGACCACACTTTGAGAGCTCTGGGGATGGAATCTACTGCATGAGCAGGCGGGGAGAAGAGGGAAAGATGGAACTGACAGATGTGGAGTAGGTGTGAATTCCGATACGGCAAAAGCAAGATGAGGAAGACTGGACTCTTCATAGTGTAGCACCCCTTCCTCGTGACTTCTCATGTAGTCAAAAAGTTTAGCATTTCAAAACTGTATAGTTCTGGGGAAAAAAAGTCATTTCAACAGATGATATGGGGTAAACTGGGTATCCCCATGCAAAAGAATGTAGCTGGACCCATACGTTACATCATATACAAAATTAACTCAAAATGAATCAGAGAAATGGAAGAGGAAAACATAGGGGGAAGCTTGAGGACATTGGATTTGGCAGTGCTTTCTTAAATATGACACCCAAAGCTCAGGCAACAAGAGAAAAAGCATATAAATTGGCCTTCATAAAAAATAAAAGCTTTGTGCTCCAAAGGACACTATCAAGAGAGTGAAAAGGCAACCCACAGAATGGGAGCAAATGCTTACAAATCATACATCTAATAAGGAGGTAATGTCCAGAATATATAAAGAACTCCTAAAACTCAACAACAACAATACAGCCCAGTAAAAAAATGAGCAGAGAACACAAACAGATGTTTCACCAAAGAAGATAAACAGATGGCCAATAAGCACATACAAATATGCTTATCATTAGGGTGCAACATCACTAATCATTAGGGAAATGCGAATTGAAACTACAGTGAGATGTACCACTTCTCATCCATTAGGATGGTTATTACAAAAAACAAAATAGAAAATAAGTGTTGGTGAGATGTGTAAATATTGGAACCTTTGTGCATTCCTGGTGTGAAAGTGAAATGGTGCAGTGGAAAAGAGTACAGTAGCTCCTCAAAACATTAAAAATTACCACGGGCCCGCAATTCCGTTGCTGGATATATACTCAAAATAATGAAAAGTAGGGACTTCACCAGGAATTTGTCCACGAGTGTTTGAAGCACCAAGATTCTCAATATCCGAAAGGTGGAGAGTGCAGATGTCCACAGAAAGATGGACGGGTAAACAAAATATGGTTTACTGCCTGCCCCGGGTTTCAGTTATCTATGGTCAGCTGCTGTCCGGAAGCAGATGGCACGTGATCAGACGGTCAGTAGTGGCCTAGCGCCATGTCAGGATGCCTACGTCATTCACCTCACATCACCTCATCGTGTAGGCATTTTATCATCTCACGTCATCACAAGTACAGTAAGATATTTTGAGAGAAAAACCACATTCACATAACTTTTATTTAAGTGGATTAATTGTCACACTTTATTGTTAATCTCATAACTGCGCCTCATTGACAAATTTTATCATAGGTATGTATATGTAAGAAAAGTACATATAGGGTTCAGTACTATCTTTCCTCTCAGTCACTGGGGGTGTTAAAGTGTATCCATCGCACAACGGAATATTTTTCAGCCTTAAAAAGGAATGAAATCCTGATACATGCTACAACAGGGATGAACCGTAAAAACAACATGGTAAGAGAAATAAGCAAGACACACAAGGACAAATACATGATTCCACTTATGTGAGATCATGTGAGAAGGGGACCCTCTCCCTATTCGGCTGGCAGGCCGCCAGTGCCTGACACCGCGCCTCCCCGCTGGGCACTGCCTCCTGCAGCCTGCGAAGGGGCCAGGCGGAGCGGGCGAGGGCAGGGCGCGGGCAGGGCGGGTGGGCGTCGCTGCGGCTGCCCACGACCCCCGCCAGGCCCGCCGCCCTAGCAGACCCACCTGCGCGGCGCGCCTGGAGGCGCGCGGAGCCCGGAGGGAGCGAGTCCTCGCGCTCGGGGGCGCGGCGGCGCGGCTGCTGGGCTCCGGGGGCGGTCGGACTCCGGGCATGGCTTCGGCGGGTAGCGGCATGGAGGAGGTGCGCGTGTCCGTGCTGACCCCGCTGAAGCTGGTCGGGCTGGTGTGCATCTTCCTGGCGCTGTGTCTGGACCTGGGGGCCGTGCTGAGCCCCGCCTGGGTCACGGCCGACCACCAGTACTACCTGTCCCTCTGGGAGTCCTGCCGGAAGCCCGCCAGCTCGGACATCCGGCACTGCGAGTCCACGCTCAGCAGCGGTGAGGACCCGGCTCTCCGCGCCCCCTGCCTCCCGCTCCGGCTGCCCGCGCCCCCCGCCCAGACGGCCACCCCCACCCCCACCCCCGGTGTCCCCTGCCGTAGTGCGCCTCCCTCCGTCCTGGCCCCTCGCGGCTCCGGGCTCCAGCCGCCTCCCTGAACACAGCCCTCTCCTCTCCCCAGCCCTGGTCGCCATACCCAAGGCGCCGTCCCACGCCCTCTCCCTCCTCCCGCGGCCGTTCCTCGGGCCCTGGAGTAACCCGTTAGCTCTTTGGGGTGATTGTTATCACTTCAGGCGAGAAGCACGCGGCTGTGCTAAAAATGTAACGCCTTCCATACCCCCGTTAAAAAAGAAACAGGCAGAAACGCCCCAAGTCCACCAAGATGCTGTGGGCGCTGCGCGCAGTCCTCCCCACTCTCTTCGCCCTCCTCTCAAGGAGGAATTTGCCTGAGTTTACCTCTTCGTGCCCCCGTTTCTGCCTGTCCTGCTCCACTTTCTCTGGTTTTTTTCCCAGTGAGTTTCGGTTTGGATTTTGTTTCCTTAAATTTCTGAGGGATGTGGAGGGTTGGGAGGAGGAAAGGCTTTCCTCTTCTGGTGATACCGTCGTTGGCACTGTGAGTTGCCCTTCTTTCCCTCCCGCTCCAAATACCTCCTCTCTCCTCCAGATCTTACTTGGTCTTCTCCAAGAGCTGCCTGGAGCTTTGTAGCTTATTCAGCCAGCGCAGGAAGCTGCAGGTGGATCCCCACTGTGGGCCGTGCCAAGACAAGAGTTGATGCCTGAATTGGATTTTGGAGTGGAAACCAACATGCTATGAAGAATTCAAATAGGGATATTAGATAATATTGTAGAGATGTTAAATTTACTGATTTTGATCACAGAGTGGTTAAGTGAGAATTTGTTTAGGAAAATGCACGATGAGGTATGCAGTAGAGAGGCACAGTTATTCGCAACTTACTCTCAAATGACAGAAAAAGTGTGTGTGTGTGTAGGAGTGGAGAGAAAAGAACGCGGATATGGCAAAACACGATTGGCAAATTGGGTAAAGGGCATTTTTTTGTACTACTCTTAGAACTTTTTGTAAATTTTAAATTATTTATATTTTTAAACTAAAAATAATATTGTTCATCGGTAAAGTACTTTCAGCACAATGCATTTCAAACAGGTACTTGCTTTTCCTTTAAGGGAGAATTATAAAGGATGAAGAGTCATTAGGTTTGTCAAAACTGCAGAATATCTAAAATGTGTATTCCTTGAAAAAACAGTATGAAGAACCAGATTTTGTTAGTTTAAAAACACGAGCCATACTGTACTCTAACATTCCGTGATACTTGGTATAGGTAGTGAAGGTTCTAAATAACATTTTGATCACATTTACAAATGACACTTTATTCAGGCTCGTTCATAACTGGTCTAGGAACGTGACTACTTTAAGACAAAGCCAGTTATGTTAAAACACACATATACACACACATCCACCCACACACTGACACAAACTCATGTGAGCAGCATGAGAGTAAGACGCAAGATGTGCAGGGAGCGCGCAAGCGGGGTCTGCAGGGCAGCTGGCGGCGGTGGGCTCCTGGCTGGGGGCAGCTCGTGGATGAGACCGGAGACGGGGTCCTTTGGTGGTTTGCGGGGAGCATCCGTTACTTTAGCGGGCGGGGCGCCAGCTCTGTTCCTGGTCCATCAAAACCTGGTTGAGTCAGGAGACTGCCCTGAGCGCCTGGCGTTTAATGAGTTTTTCACGTTGCAGTAATTGCATCAACTTGGGTACCCTAACTGGTCCCTTGTATAGCAGTCTTTTCTTATTGCATATACCCACATTCTTCCCTTAAAATTCTGTAAATAAGAATTCGAACTTTCGGCAAAGCTATTTTACTGATTTATATCTGGGTCTCCCCACTTCCAAAGAAATTGTTTGTTCATTTCGATCCCTCTTTATTTTTTTCAAGTACCTGGCAAACCTTTGTTCATTCATATTTAGGAATAAGGACTTGTCTGGTTAACCTAGGTAATCAGCATGGATCTGATCTACAGTTGTGATGTCCATTTTATTAATAGGTTTCTCTTTGGAATGGGAGGGCAGAGTGTGTCAATCATTCAGTGGCCTCCTTTGGGGATACATGGCATGGAGTTTGCAGATTACCTTGGGACCCTCCCTGTTGCCAAAATAAATATATTTCTCATATTAGAATACTAATGTCTTTCCCTTCCAGGTAGATGTACACTTCTTCTGTTTCCCTTCTCTGCAGGTCTCCAGCTGTGTTAAGCTCTTTCGCTGTCTTTGGAGTGCAGTTTTGGGAGATTAAAGGTGGCCAAATGCCACAGGCGCTTACTTGCCAATGTCAGTAGGGGTGGAGGAGGGTCCCAGCAGGGCAGGAGAAACAGGTGTGTTCACAGAGTAGCTCTTTCATCTCACATTTGGCCGAGGGCCCTACACAGTGCTGCCATATCATTTACTCAGCTCTTAGAGTTTCTCTGAATGTGATCAACTTTCTAGGGCAGATGTTTCACAGTCTCTGAATTAATCAATCTACAAGCCTCTGCTTTTTCTGTCTTTCAAGAATTCCTCACAGTTTCTGTTCTCCTAATGGCACCCTCTCTTGTGTGTATGTGTATAGATAATATTTGTATGTAGTTCACCATCATCATTCAATTACCTTTTTAAAAAAATATTTTAAAATGAAAACGTTATCTTGATCTGGGAAATGGGTACATGAGTGTATACACATATGAAAAAAATGAAAATACCTACATTCTGAATAAGCAACACTTTTACACAGTTCAAAAACCATAGAGCTCTGTCTACAGATCACCACTGGGTATTATTTGTTATAACCCAGAGAAAAAGGGTGAGAAAGAAGAAATCACATTCATATTAAGAAAAATCATAGAGTGAAGAAACTTAAGAAACATATCCCTTAGCACATTTGTTTTCAAGTACACATAGGACATTTACCAAGACACACTACATCCCAGGCTACAACACAAGTCTCAGTAAGTATAAAAGTATTCATGTCATGGAAGATGTGTTCTCTGATCACAATGAAATTGAATTAAACTCACTGGCATAAAGATATCTGAAAAATGGTCAACTTTTGGGAAGCCAATAATACATTTCCAAAGGACCCAACAGTCAAAGAAGAGATCAGAGGAAAATTAGAAACTATTTGGAACTGAATAAAAACAAAAGACAGCAAATCAAAATTTGTGTGCTGTAACTACAGTGATGCTTGCATGTTAATATGTAGTTTTGAATTCCTACGTTAGAAAGGAAGAAAAGCCTCAAAACCATTATTATAAAAGTAGAAGACTAAAGTCAGATCTAGCAAAAGCAAGGAAATTCTGAAGATATGACCAGAAAAGAGTGCAATAGAAAACAGAACAAAAATGTATCAAAATAGATCAGATCAATGAAATCAAAGCAGATTCCTTGAGAGAAGTAAACAAGCAAAAAGATAAACCTCTAGACAGACTAATCAGGAAAAAAAAAAGAGAAGATAGAAATTACCAATTTCAGAAATGACAGAGAATACATCACTTCAGGTCATACGCTCATTCAAAGAATAATGAGGGAGTGTAATTGTGATACTGTGATACAACATGAAATATATAGTTTAGTTTTCATCCCCAGCTCCTGGCCACAATTCCTAAAAGTCTTGTAACTTTCTAAGTGATAAGAACGCTGGAAGAATCTTTCGTGATAGTACTTGGAGTCCTGAAACAGCTCTGGAGTGGTAAAGGTGAGAAGAGCATCTTTCGTTATTCATAACAACTTCCTTTCAAGCACACCTGAAATTATGACAGTGATGTGACTTTTGGGAAGCCCCTAATGATAGAGGGCTGGTTGCCAGAGGGACCAGACACGTGGTTAGAGTGTTGGAGCTTTCAGCCCTTCCTCCTGCCCTTCTGATGCAAGACAGGCTGGAGGTTGAGTTAATCACTAATGGCCAATGATGTAATCAATATGCCTACGTAACGAGGCCTCCATAAAAACCCTAATCAAAGGGGTTCAGAAAGCTTCCAAATTGGTCAACACCTGGGGGTGCTGGGAGGGGTGAAACACTTAAGTCATGAAAACTGTGTCCCTTGCCCTGTGCCTCTCTTCCATCTGGTTGATCCTGAGTAGTATCCTTTTATAACAAATTGGTAATCCAGTAAGTGAAATATTTTCCTGAGTTCTATAAGCCATTCTAGAAAATTATTATAGCTATAGCCTATTGATCAGAAGCACAAATGACAACCTAGACATAATCGGTACATGAACTGGGGGACAGCCTTGTGGAATTGACTCCTTAATCTGTGGGATCTGTGCTAACTCTGGGTAGTGTCCTAATTGAATTTTAGGACACTCAGTTGGTGTCTGGCAAGTTGGAGAATTGGTTTGTGTGGGATAAAAACCCACACATTTTTTTTCCTTTTTAAAAAGTTTTGATATTGTTAATGTACAATTACTTGAACAACATTATGGTTACTAGACTCCCCCTATTTTCAAGTCCACCTCACATACCCCATTACAGTCACTGTCCATCAGCATAGTAAGATGCTATAGAATCATTAATTGTCTTCTCTGTATATACTGCTTTCCCGTGTGCCACCCCTGCTACATTATGTGTGCTATTCGTAATGCCCCCTTTTCCCCCTTCTCCCTCCCTTCCCACCCATCCTCCCCAGTCCCTTTCCCTTTGGTAACTGTTAGTCCATTCTTGGGTTCTGTGACTCAGCTGCCGTTTTGTTCCTTCAGTGTTTACTTTGTTCTTATATTCCACATATAAGTGAAATCATTTGATACTTGTCTTTCTCCATCTGGCTTATTTCACTGAGCATAATACCCTCTAGCTCCATCCATGTTGCAAATGGTAGGGCTTGTTTTCTTCTTATGGCTGAGTAATATTCCATTGTGTATATGTACCACATCTTCTTTATCCATTCACCTACTGATGGACACTTAGGTTGCTTCCATTTCTTGGCTATTGTAAATAGTCCTGTGGCAAACATAGGGGTGCATATGCCTTTTTGAAACTGGGCTTCTGCATTCTTAGGGTAAATTCCTAGGAGTGGGATTCCTGGGTCAAATGGTATTTCTATTTTGAGTTTTTTGAGGCACCTCCACACTGCTTTTCACAGTGGTTGAACTAGTTTACATTCCCACCAGCAGTGTAGGAGGGTTCCCCTTTCTCCACATCCTTGCCAACATTTGTTGTTGAAAAACCCACACATTTGTTGTCAGAAGTATTCCCTTTAGTAATGATCAACTTTACACCAATAAATTCAACAGCATAGTTGAAATTAAACTGCATGCTAATCCAATGTATGGACATAGATAGAAAAATCCTACATAAAAATACAACCGCAACAATCCACAGTGACCATGTTGTGTACATGTCGGTATCAAGGTTCACTCAAAGAGACATAGATACCCTGAATAGCCCTGCATCTACTAAATAAATTAATTTTTTAGATAAATTCCCACAAAGAAAATTCCAGGTACAGCTGGTTTTACTGGTGAATTCTCCTAAATATTCAAGTGAGAAATAAGCACATTATAAAACTCCTCTAGAAAATTGAAGAGGGAGAAGTATTTCCCAACATATCCTGTGAGGCCAGCATTACCCTGATACTAAAACCAGTCCAAAAATTATAGGGAAACTACAGATACAGACCCGTATCCTTTATGAAAATAGGGGCAAATATTCTTAACAATGTGTTAGAAAACTGAATCAAGTAACATACAAACGAATAGCATATCACAACCAAGTGGGGTTCATACCAGGAATGCAAGGTTAGTTCAGCATTAGAACATCAATGTAATTCATCATATTAGCAGACTCAAAATGAAAAATCATATAAGTATCTACAATAGATTCATTAAAAGCATTTGAGAAATTCAGCATCCATTCCCGTTTAAAAATACAAAATCAGCAAAGTAGGAATAGGAAGGAAACTTTCTCAACCTGATATAGGGCTTCTATGAAAAACCAACACCTAGCATCATAGCTAGTGGTAGAGGATTGAATGATTTCCACGCTAAGATCAGCAAGAAGACAAGGATGTCCTCTTTCATCACTCTTAATCAACATTGAGCTGCAGGTCCTAGCTTGTGAAATATGGCAAGAAAAGGATGTAAATGACATACAAATTGGAAATAAAATTAAACTATTTCTACTTGCAGATAACATAATTGTCCACATAGAAAAACTTGAAGTGTGTATAAGGAAGCTACTGAAACTAATAAATGAGTTTTGTAAGATCTTAGGATGTAAGGCCAATATACAAAACTCCATCTTATTTCTATATACTAGCAATGAAACATTGAAAAAGGAAAAAGAATACCATTTAAAATAGTACCCAAAGGGCCTACACTGAAAACTTAGGTATAAATCTCATACAATTATGTTAAGATCTGTGCACTGACAACTACAAAATGCTGATGAAAGAAATCAAAGACTATCAGAACAAAAGGAGAGATACTGTGTTCATGGATTAGAATAGTCAATATTATTATATCAGTATCACAGAGAAGGGACATAGTGGATCTCTGGCAACTTGCTGCACTGATGGACAGTGACTGCATTGGGGTATCAGTGGGGACTTGATAATATGGGTAAATGTAGTAACCACATTGTTTTTTCATGTGAAACCTTCATAAGAGTGTATATCAATCATACCTTAATAAAAAATTTAAAAAAATATTATATCAGTTTTCCCCAAAAACTGGTATATATATTCAACACAATTACAATGAAATCCAAGCAGGACTTCTCATAGAAACAGAAAAGGTATATTAAAGGAATATGGAGTGGCAATGAAAGAGAACAGCTGAAACAAATTTTAAAAGGAACAAAGTTTGAAGGCTCACACTGATTTAAGCCTTACTGTAAAACCACTGTAATCAAAACAGTGTGGTACTAATACAAAAATTATATATGGATTAATGGAACAGAGCTATAGATGAATAGAGCAAAAATGCACCCACATGTGTGTGGTTAATTAGTTTTTAACAAAGGCAAAATGGCCATTCAATAATGAAAGACATTCTTTTCAGCAAATGCTGCTGAAACAAGTGAACAACTGCTTGAAAAAAATTTTTTTTAACTTTATTCGTTTCTTTTAGCACATAAAATTAACTCAGTGTGGCTCACATACGTAAATGCAAAGCATGAAACTAGAAAACATCTTGAGAAAGCATAGGAGGCAATCTTTGAGACCTTGAGATTAAAATTTCTACGACACAGCACCAAAGTGTGATCCATTAAAAAAATGTTAAGTTGAATTTCATTAAAATTAGAACTTACGTTCTTAGAAAGGCACCAGTAAGAGAATGAAAAGCCAATACACAGACAGGGAGAAAATGTTTACAAATCACATGTCTGATAAAGAACTTGTACCCAGAACATATACAGAATTATCAATAAAAAATTGGGGGGGAGGTAGTGGGTAAAAGATTTGAACAGACATTTTACTATGTGTGTGTATATATATATATACAGATATAAATATATTTGGATAACAAGCATATGAAAAGATTTACAAAATCATTAGTCACTAGGCAATTTCAAATTAAAACAATGAGCTATCACTACATCACCATTAGTATTGCGGGTTGAGTTCGTTCTCCTTGTTTGTTTTCCCCACCAAAACAAAGAATTGAAAGGCAGAGACACAGTGGTGAAGCAGAGAGAAAGTTTGATTTGAATAGGCTCCAAGGGAGGAGCAGGCCAGAGTCAAGATGGACAAAGGCCTGGATGTATTAAGAAGGAGGCCTTTTTATTACATTCTGGCTAGTAGGCACCACTTGGATTGACAAGGTGAGGTCATTTGTTTGATAGGTTCATTTACATAGCCTCCCTTCTCAGTGCACATACCCTTTCCCAGAATGCACACAGAAAAGCCTGTTGGGGAGGGAGGTGTGCAGAAACCATAATGTTAATGAGATTATGAGGAGGTGTGGTTTGGGCAGTACTTATTTGTTCAATTGCGCCTGCATTGTGGTCTGGTTGGGACTGGTTTGGCCTGGTTCCAAAAGGCAAGGTAGTTACCTCCCTGCAAAGTCTTTGTTGTCCTCACATGGGTCCCCCTAAATGGGCAGGGTTTGGGTGGTTTTTTCCCTTCAACCCTCCCCAGCTGCTCATGCCTATCTTTCTACCTAACATTCGGATGTCTAAAATTGAAATTCTGACAATCAGGATGCAGACCACCTGGAATTTTCTGGTTACTGGTGGGAGTGAAAAATGGGACAGCCCCATTAGGATATGGTTTGGCAATTTCTTATAAACGTCAAATACATTTACCAGATAGACCTAGCCATCCTAGTCCTAGGTATTTATTCAAGTGAAATGAAAACATATATTCACACTAAAATCTCTAAATGGGTGTTTGTCCAAAACTTATTAAAAAGCAAATATCCTTCAACTGATGAATGGATAAACTGTGTTATATCCATAAATGGAATTCTACTCAACAATGAAAAGGAATGAATTACCCATGCAACAATGTGTAGGAATCTCTACTGCATTATGCTAAGTGAAAGAAAGCATACTCAAAAGGCTACATATTGTACAGTTTTATTTATATGACATTCTGGAAAAGGCAAAACTATAGACACAGAAAACGGGGAGAGGTGTTCACTCCCAGGGAACACAAGATGGAGTATTTCTGGGAGTGATGGGACTTTTCTATATGTTGATTGTGGTGGTAGCTACACAACTGTATGCTTTTGCCAAAACTCTTGGACGTGGTCATCACTAAATATGAATTCCATTGTATGTAAATTATAACTTAATTTAAAAAATCCACTAAATTAGAAGGACAGAAAAGAAGAAACTAGGATTTTAGCCAGGGTAACACAACACACACGCATAAGCACTCGCACTCACACATACAATCTAAGAGCACTTACAAAGAAATATTTAAATTAAGTACACATTCATGTACAGTAATATGAGTGGCATCCGCAGATGCCCTAGCAAAACATTAAACCAATGGCAAGTATTTCTTGTGATAAAAATCATAACTGCTGAGACTTATTCATAGTCTGGTTTAATTTTTCCCCAGTTTCCAGATGGAAGTGTCCTGTGATACAGACTGAAAAGCCTAACAGATTCCACATCAAAATATGGATTAAAAAATACTTTCAGAATGTATTTGTACTTTTAAAATTAATATATGTTGATTCCTTGAAACTTAGTGACTCATATAAAGAGAATTTAACTTTAGTTTTAGGCAAGAAAGCAGTGACTAATGCATATTTTCTATTTGATGACTTTCATGTAGTCTTTTTGGCTTTATCCTCACTGTAGATGGGGAATGATAGGGGAATTTCATGATTGCTTTTTCCATTTGGGACGGAGGTTATAATATTTGTATATTTATGTTTTGCTCTGACTGTGTAGAGAAAATGAATTTTTATATCTTCTGGATAGGGAATAAAATAAAAACAGCATAAAATAAAACCTGAATATAATTAAATCAGTTGTGCCTGGAGCATTCTGTAAAATTTTGGAATGTCATATAGGCTAAACACAAGTTAACCTAAAGGAAATCCTTTTCATGCAGATTATTTTCATTTGAGTGGGACTCCCGATTAGAGGAGTACTCTTTATAGGAAATTGTCTTATGGAGAAACAGTAGAGCATTTTAGAGAATTGCCTTGTGTGAAGAACACCAGATCAGAGACAAAGAGCTGCATTAATGGACAAATCAATCCCTAAGGAGACTTAAGATTTGAAAAGTCCGTTTGGTAACTATACAGACTGAGAATGAGAAGCATTAATGAGGACCTGCCCATCACTTGGCAGGCACTGAGCTGTACAGTATAAAATGGGACATCCATCTGGAATTTGTCCAGTCTCTTACAAATAAAATTGGTAGGTATTAATGGTCCCATTTTACAAACAAAGAAACCAACACCAAACAAGGTAACTAAATTGCCTAAAGCCATATAGATAGTGACAGAATTAGGAAGTAAATCCTAGGCTACCTAAGGCAAACATGCTTTGTTATGGAAAGATACATTTCTGAAGGGGTGTCTAGTGACTAGAACTCAAGAGAGTCCAGAACGGCACTGTCCACTAGAAATAGCTTAGCCACAAATGCAAGCCATATATGTAATTTTAAATTTCCTAGTAGCCCCATTTAAAAGGTAAAATAGGTGAAATTAACTTTCTTAAAACATGAAGAATATATTTTATGCAACCCAGTATATCCAAAATGTTAACATTTCAACATGTAATTAATTTAATAGAAAAAAATTAATGATATATTTTGTATGTTCCTCTTTAAACTGATTCTTTGACATCCAATGTGTATGTTATACTTAAAGCACATTATAATTTGAGCTAGTCACTTTTCAAGGGCTCAGTTGGCGTCCGGGGCCAGTGGCTAGAGTGTTGGGCAGAGCCCTTCCTGACTCAAAGAAGGCCTAAGGCAGCGCCTTGGAATTGGGTGGGCGGAGACATACTGACGTAAGCACTGGCCCTGCAGCATCTTGTATGGACTCCACGGCGGTGCAAACAGAGAACCTGAAAGGTAACAGAAGCTGCTGGGGTATGTAGAAAGTCAGGAAGTGTTTTATGATTTACTTTTTGCCAAGCTAAGAAGCTGAGGACTCTAAATAAAGCAGTGACGAAATCAGCAAGTCCTCTCGTACTGAGGACTGATGCCATGAGAGGCCAATGGGTTAGCTTTAAGACCCATGGCTGGGGGGTCATTTGGAATAGAAGCCTATGTGGGAAACTGTTCCCACGCCATTATGCCAAAGGACGCCAGATCAAAGATAATGGTAGAGAACAAGTATTCGTGGTAGGCTCTGGGCAAAATGAATTGAACTACCAAAATCTTGGACCTTTGCAAAGTCTGTCCCTGCGGGACTGGAACCAGGTGACTGAACAATGACAGCTGAATTAAAATCAAATGTTCTTGTCCATTATCTTCAAACCACTTGGCCCTAGGGAAAAAAAATAACGGAAATCTACCCTTAAGGCTAAGATTGTCCTTGAACAATATAATTTCTCCTTTCTAGACAGTCTTACTCTTTTAACCTGATTTGATCTGTGTCAAAATATTCAGAATGATAGGAACATTATGATTTTACTAGTCCCTACTCTTGCCCTTTCGGTAGAGAGGGTTTACATGTTTTGACTACAGATTATCTGGTTATCTGCATGACATTTAAAGTTGCATATCGAACAGGCATCTCAGACTTTGTATGGCATGCCTTTCCTGCCTCTGCATATGTCCACCTGCAAACATCCCCAGATTACTAAACTTGAACACCTTCAACCGAGGTGTTCAAGTGCAAACACCAGAAGGTAAGTTGTTTTTCCCCATCCCATTTCCCATTCCTCACCTCTGGCCCATAAGCAAAACTTGTCAACTTGTCCAAAATCCATCTGGAATTTGTCCAGTCTCTTAGTCGTCACCATCTCTCAGGCCACCACTGTCCCTCATCAGGACCAGCTACAGTACCTCCTGATTGGCCTCCCAGCTTCAACTCTCCCCCACCCCCTTCATTCTTCAAAGCAGCCAGAGTCACTGACTTCACAAGGTGTTGAGACCTACAGCCTCAACGCTATTTTTCAGCCCTTCTATTGAGATAATTTGGGGTTTTGTGCACCGTGTTACCTTAGTGGAAGAAAGGGTACAATTGAAGGGAAAACCTACTTTCTGATGTTTTGGAAGGTGAATGTGCACGTCCAGCATGGTGACCTGGGAAGGCCTTCCCGTGTCTATAGGAAAGGCTGCCTAAGGCTCAGGTACACTTTCCACTGTTGCCCAGGGCGAGTTTGTCAAACAGATACTCTGTCACACCCGCTTCTAGGACCCAGAAGCAACAACTGTTAACACACGTACATGGTAGTAAGCTAAAGGTTCTCAGGTAAAGGTGAAGACTTCCCTTTATTTTAATCCCCACCCAACCCCATTCTTCACTTCTTCCTTAGAGGCAACCACTGTGTTGAATTCTAGACCCTGGGTTTTTCTACTTCCACCATGGACAAGCACCCACCTTCATCAGGGCCCCAGACCACCCATCTCACCCACCTCCGCCCCCCCCCCACCCCTTTATAAGGGGAAGATGGATTTTGTGTTCTCCCGGGTCCGTGGAACACCTTCTTCATCCAGGCAGATCCTGAGGTGCACATGGATGGGGCGTGGCTGTGTGGACAGACTCCTGAAGACCTGTTTTAAAACTTAAAAGGGGAGGCTTTGGCGCACGGAATCAACCAGAGACCTTTATTTATTTATCAGGAACCAAATAACTTTACTGGGAGAAATGACAATACTGGGAGGAAAAACTGAAGTGAATGCTCGGCAAGGGCAGTCTTGCAATAAGACCGCCTGGTGTGGTGACCAGGGAAAAGTGGCCGTGGCTATGGGGAAGGCAGTCCCCTCAGTTCTTGTCGCTGTCGCCCAGGGTGAGCTTGTCAAAGAGGTTCTCTGCAGAGCTGGCTTCCGGGGCCTCCATCCTGTGCAGGCTGGCGAGATGGTCCTCCAGCTCTCTGACAGCCTCGACCTGGTGGTGCAGGTGGTGACGGTGCAGGAACTCACATAGGTGCGCGTCTCCCTCCGCGGCGGCCAGGCGGTGCAGATCTAGCAGGCTCTGGTTCACGCGCTTCTGCAGGACCAAGGCGCCCTCCACGGCCCGCAGGCCGCTCTCCCAGTCGTTGCTGTCGGGCTTCCTTACGTCACGGAGGTGCAGGCGGCCCCCGCGCTGGTTCTGCAGGTGCATCAGCCTCTCGGCCTGCTCCCTCTCCCCACCGGACTGGCGCAGGAAGAACTGGGCGAAGCGCTCCAAGGCCACGTCGTCGCGCTCGCAGTAGAAGGCCATGGACAGGTACACGTTGGAGGCGTGCAGCTCCAGGTCGATGTGCCTGTTGACAGCGGCTTCACAGTCGGGGTCGTAGTTCTGGTGCACCTGCCATGGCGGCGCGGTGGGCATGGCTTACGGCGCCACCGCGAAGGTGAACGGGGCGGGGGGGGGGGGGGGCGGTGCTGAGGTGCGGCCGGCAGCGGCAGCCTGGGAGCGTCCCCACGGTTGGTGCTGAGGGCGGCCAGAGGCCAAGTCAGCGGCAGGGGTGGCGGGGACCTGAGGGCGTCCTCGGGGTAGGCTAGCGGGGAGCACTTAGGTGGGCTCCGGGCTGAGGGCAGCTCACAGATGGGACCGGAAGCGGGGTCCGGTACAGGTCCTGGGTTGAGAGGTTCCGGTCCGGCCGGCGATCCGGGTTGGCTGGTGAGCTCTGTGTTTAAGTTCCGTTAGAACCCGGTGAGCAGGAGGACTGTGCTGAACCCCTGGCATCTAGTATGTTTTTAATTTTGCAATATCATGTCTATTTTCGAAATACTTTCTCTTGTTCTCCGTTTGATCTCTTCAATTTGTCACTTCTTGTGTTATAAATCCATCATCTTTTAAAATTCTGAGAATATAAATTTGAATTTTTTTGGTAAAGTTCTTTTATTTCCTGTTACATACATTTCCCCCCAAGAAATAGTTTGGCTTGTTCATCATGATATTCTCTTTTACTTCCCTCAAATATCTGGGACATGTTTGTGCATTCATATTTTCCTAATTAAAGGCATCTTTGATCAGCCTAGGTACTTAGCATGGCTCTGAGCTACAGTTTTGATGTGCATTTCTCTAATGGGCTTCCCTTGGGGTGGGAGGGCAGAGAGTGTCGGTTAGGGAGTGGTCTCCCTTAGGGTACAGTGCCTGGTGCTTGCAGGTAGGATAGGGACCTCCCCAAATGCCGAAAGCTTGGCATTTCCCTGACATTGGAAGACCTCAGTGGGCCTGTCTCTAAGTAGATGTGTCCTTTTATTTCATTTACCTTCAGCTGTGCAGGTCCTCAGTTGTTTCAAATTGCTCTAATTTGGGTTTTCTTCCTCTGTCAAGTAATTCACTGTCTTTGTGGAGTATAGTTTGGGAAGATTAAAGCAAGTCAAATGCCACTGTGGCTTTGTCCAATATAAGTATGATTGCGGGAGGGCCACAGCAGGGCAGCATAAACACATCTGTTGCTCAGAGAGTAGTTCTTTCACCTCACGGTCCACCAGGGACACCCTGCAATCCGTTGATTTTTATTGAGTCTGTTCTCAAGCTTTCTTTGAGTGTGCTTGGCTTTCTACAACTTCAGGTATTTTAAATTCTCTGGGTTTATCAGTGTGAAAGTTTGTCATGTTTCTGTCTTCCAAGCGCTCCTCACAGTCTCTGGTTTGTTATGTCCTTTCTAGTTTGTGTATGTGTTAATAATAATTTTGTGTCGGCACACCATGATTTAATTATCTTTTCTTACTTTTTAAGAATGCAAATACTAATTTTTAAACTAGTTAATGCATTCACATGGATCAAAAACCAAGTAGTTCTATTTTGTAGGCAACCAAGGGGGTGTTATTTACTATAATCAGGCAAAGAAAGGGGGATGCTGTCGAGTGGGTTCCAGGCAGCTCGGGGATGGGACCGGAAAGGGGGTCCATTGGGCCGTTTGTGGGGAGCATCCTTTACCTTAGGGGGCGGGGCACCAGCTTGTGTTCAGTTTTCGTCAGAGCCTGGGTGAACAGGGCCACCCTGGGCTGAGCATCTGGCATCTGTTGACCTCTCAATTTGGCAATAGTATCTTTTCCCAGGACTTTCTCTTGTTCTCTGATGCTCTCTTTGAGCAGCCTGTTCTCATTTAAAAAACCATCGTTTTCCTTAAAATTTTGAGAATATGAATTTGGAAATTTGGGTAGCTCTCTGTTTCCTGTATTTTGTGTGTGTATGTATACATATGAATGCATACAGATATATATATATATGTGTGTGTGTGTGTGTATTTTATATATATATGTGTATAGTTTATATATATATTTCCCCTCCAGAAATAGTTCTCTTTGTTCATCATTATACTCTCTTTCCTTAAATATCTAGCAAATATTTGTGCATTCATATTTTCCTAAATAAAGGGCACCTTTGATTAGCCTAGGTAATTAGCATGGAGCTGATCTACACTGTGTACTGTCTATGTTTAATTCTAGGAGTTTTATGGTTTCCGGTCTTATATTTAGATCTTTAATCTATTTTGAGTTTATTTTTGCATGTGGTGTAAGACAGTGATCCAGTTTCATTCTGTTGCTCATAGTTGTCCAGTTTTCCCGATACCATTTGTGAATTGTGAAGAGACTGTATTTTCCCCATTTATATCCTTGCCTCTTTTGTCATATTTTAATTGACCATATAAGTAGGGTTTATTTCAGGGCTCTCTATTCTGTTCCATTGATGTATGTACATATTTTTGTGCCAGTATCATGCTGTTTTTATTGCTATGCCTTTGTACCATAGTTTGAAATCAGGGAGAGGCCTATATTTTTTAATGTTTTTCATAAATATAAATGCAACTGTTTTGAGTTAAACACCTGCATGATTTCTTTGAACAACTTATTAGAATATTGTCCTAATGAGATTGTTTCATTATAGTGCTTTTGTGGTTGCATTGCTAATATTTGATGCCACCCAGTTTTATTTGGGTGGCACCTGTACTCAGTGACTTCAGCATCCATACTAATGACACTCTAATAGCCTCCTCACTCAGTTCCTGGACTTCACTGACTCTGGTGACCTTCGTTTTCTCTTTCTGTTCATGATCAAGTTCACACTTCTCTGCCAGCAGAGCATCTCCTCCAGAGTCTCAGTAAATCTTTCCACCTCTCCATCTTTGACTCTTTTTGAACTTGTTCTTCTCTTTTATTGCAATCTTTCAACACAGTCCCAGAAACATTTCTTCTGCCCTACCTGGACCCCAAAATGGACATTTTCAGTGATCTCCGCACTGACATCTTGGATTTGCTCTCCCCTTTCACCTGGCCTTCCAATTTCCTTCCCCTTGCTAGCCGCAGACTTCTCTTTTCTCTGGCAGAAAACAAAAAGTTTAGGTGCATTTCTAGAGAAAGCACTGCCAGTGTATTCATCCCCTCCAACCTCATTTGTACTTTTACTGCCACTCATCACACCTTTTTTGGGTTTTAATCCCTCAGTTATGTTCTATGCAATGAGCCACAGTGGTAGGGAATATCACTGGTCTCAAATAGTTTATTAATTAATTCAGTAAATATTTATTAATGATGTATTATGACCCAAGCCCTGGTCTAGGATTTGGGCACACATTAGTAACAAAGGGACACAAAGTGTCTGTTCCCACAGGGTTTGTATTCTAGTGGAGACACACACCAAAAAAACCCCAAAACTGCCCTTTTTCTCCCTTGTTTCAAGTAAATACGTACAAGATATTATGCATGTATATGGAAATAAAGACAAAATATGTTCTTAGAATTCAAGGCTATTATAGTGGAAGACATAAAATGACCAATCTAGGTCTTAATTCATTTATCCGTGCATTAATTCAACAACCATTTATGTACTCCAAATACGTATCCGATACTGTGTTTGATTCTGGAGCTGTACAGAGGAATCAAACATAGTCTTGTTCTCAAGGTACAAGACAGAATGACCGAATGTTATAAGTGTTTCCACGTAAAGTTAGGATAAAATGCCTATTTCCATGTAAAGTTTTAATCCCATGGCTTTGATTAATGCACCTTTTTTGGGGGGTCTATTTCTCTTTTGGAAGCTTATGCTATTTTAAAATCAGTGTTTATGAAGAAAGCAAAGGATTAAATATCAAATGGCACAATGTAAACTTAGCAGTCTTAGAGGCATTGAATTGTTGATTCTGTGAAGAAATGGAATCATAACAATGTCTATTTGATGTGTTGATTTTAATGATAGAATCGTACACTAGAGATGGAAAAGAGCTACATGATCAATTCTCAGTGAGATAAGATTTTATTTTATATTTGCCTAACACAAGTGCTTAGTCTTAATATCATTGTAGACTTTCCAATTTTCCTTGGATGTTTCCATTGTAGACTTCACTGTAAGACTGTTTAAATACGAAAGGTCTTGATTTTATAGAATATTTTCTAATTATATTCACAAAATCGTCCAATAATTAATTGATCCCTACAAATTTACTCTGCAAGTACTTAAAATAATAACACTATTGAATGGTTATGTGTGTACTAAGGGGTGATCATAGTGTTTGTTAGATATTTCATCCCTCATCATTACCTCCTAAGGAAGAAGGTAATGGTAAAATATATAGTATAAGTAAGATGAACCTACGACTTAAAAACCAACTTTTCTGAGGGAAAATGAACAAACAAGTATGGGCTGGAACCTCAGATTTCCATGAAGGAAATGTACATATCTATTAAAGGAATTCCATCCAGTTTTTCTTTAATGAGGAATATGAAACTAAATGCTAACTTCAAATGAGAAAACTTCAGAGAAGATTTTTTAAAAATTTGATTATAGGACCATAAAAGGTAAATGTTTGTGTTCAGTATTTGTATTAGGGTTCTCCAGAGAAACAGAACCAATAGGGGAGAGAGAAAGCAGGAAGGAGAAAGAGATTTATTATAATAAATGGGCTCATGTAATTATCAAGGCTGACAAGTCCCAGGATTTGCAGTTAGGCAACTGGAGATGCCAGAGAGCCAGAGGTTTAGGTCTAGTTCAAAGGCCATCAGGCTTGAGACCCAGAAGAAGCTGGTGTTTCAGTTTAAGTCTGAAGGTAAGAAAAAAACAATGTCTCAGATCCAAGCCTGTCAGGCAGGAGGAGTTCCCTCTTACTCAAGGGAAGGAAGCCTTCAGCTGATTGGATGAGGCTCAACACATTAAGGAAGGACATCTGCTTTAGTTAGGCTACTAATTCATTCTTTTAAGGCAAGATTTTTTCCATTTTTATTGGGATGTAATTGGCATTTAACACTGCATAAGTTCAAGGAGTACAGCATAGGGATTTGATATATGTGTATATTGCCAAATGATTAGCAGAGTAAGTTAACATTAGTCATCTCTCATAGTTAAAACTTTTTTCTCTCTTCATAATAGCTTTTAAACCTACTGTCTTAGGAACTTTCAAATATGTAATGTGTTGTTAAGTATAGTCCTTATATTATACATTACCAGAATTTATCCTACAACTGGACATTTTTACCCTTTGACCATCTTTACCCATCCCCCACCCCCACCCCCACCCCACCCTTCCACTTCTGGCAACCACCAATCTGTTCTCTGTATCTGTGAGTTTGGGTTTTTTAGATTCCATTTATAACGACATCATACAGCACTTGTATCTCTCTCTCTCTGACTTATTTCACTTAGCATAATGCCCTCAAGAGCCATTCATATTGTCACAAATGGCAGGATTTCCTTCTTTTTTGTGGCTGGATAATATTCCATTGTATATATGTACATTTTCTTTATCCATTCATCCGTTGATGGACACTTAGGTTATTTCCATATCTTGGCTATTGTAAATAATGCTGCAGTGAACCTAGGGGTGCAGATATCTTTTTGAGATAGTGATTCATCTCCTTTGCATATGATACCCAGAGGTACTGGATTTTACTTCTGATAGTTCTACTTTTATGAATAGCAGTTCATATTGTATTTGGTAGTTCATAGTAGTATTTGTATGAATATATGGAAGTCTATTTATAATTTTTTGAGGAACTGCCATACTATTTTCCATAGTAGCTCCACCAATTTACATTCCCAGCAAGAGCTCCACCAATTTACATTCCCAGCAAGAGTGCACAAGCCCTTTTTCCTACGTCCTTGCCAGCACTTGTTATTTCTTGTCTTTTTGATACTAGCCATTCTAACAGGTGTGAGGTGATATCTCACTGTGGTTTTGATTTGCATTTCCCTGATGATGAGTGTTGTTGAACAACCTTTCGTGTACCTGTTGGCCATTTGAATGTCTTTGGGAAAATATCTATTCAGGTCCTCTGCCCATTTTTAATCAAATTGTTTGGGTTTTTGCTATTAAGTTGTATGAGTTCTTTATATATTTTGGATATAACCTCTTTTCTGATAAATGATTTGCAAATACCATCTCCAATTCTGTAGGTTGCCCTTTCATTCTGTTGCTGGCTTCCTTTGCTAGGCAGAAGCTTTTTAGTTTGATGTAGTCCCACTTGTTTTTATTTTGTTGCCTTTGCTATTGGTATCAAATCCCAAAAATCACCAACACTAATGTCAAGGAGCTTACTCCCTGTGTTTTCTTCTAGGAATTTTTTGGTTTCCAGTCTTTCGTGCAGGTTTTTAACCCAATTTGAGTAGATTGATTTTTGCTAATGCAGAGGGTACTCTTAAATTATGATTTCTTACATGGCAACCCATGAGGAAAGGCTTGTTAATAATCTTCCAAATACTATCAGCTGTATGACTCAGTTTTCTATTAGTAATGTTATTCCTTTATTTTCTTCTGCCAGAAACATGCTCTTTCTCCTAAATGATTGGCAGCAATACAGAGTATGCAGTATATACTATATACATATATATAGTATATACTGGAAGCGAGATTGTGTGCAAATACCTAATCCTAGCATTTCGTTACAGGACATGAATTGAAGATGTATTGTAGAGTAACTAGTGGGTCTGGGAAGGAAGGTGAGCCCAAAGGCAGCCCATTAGAAAGGGAAGAGACTGTTGAAGCTGAAAGTTAAGGGGAAGAGAACTACTGAAAAGAATTCTTGAAGGGTAGCACTCATCTCTAACTCTCTGTGCTCAAGCCCCTGGCCTGGAGGAGACGGGGCAAGCCAGGCTGAGAGCGCCTCCTGGTGGCAGGGAGTATTATTTTCTTGTATATGCAGCTCTTGAAACATTGCTAAGCATCCTTCAGATCTTAAATTTAACTGTCAAGGACTAAAAACGAATGATACTGGAAATGTCAGTTCGATGTCCAAAATAATCTCTTTACAATTGCTTCCCTCCCTATTTTGCCAGGTCTCTGTCAATTATCAGTGCTTTTATTGCCCCTATATCATCACTTTGGTCCTTAATCAGATATATTCCTCAGTTATGCTGCAGAGAAAGGCAATTTTCTTTATGTGGCCCTTCCCCCTGAATTATTTTTTCTTTTCCACACTAATAATCCACTAGTATTTAGAAAAAGACAATCTCTTATAAATGAATCAAGATGCACAGCTCTCTTGGGGCTCCTTTCTCTAGTTGGGGCTTTTTTAGCTAGGCACCAAATTATGAAAATCAATTCCTACATCATCACTGGTTGATAACTATATTGATCATATCAGTGTATTTCAGTTTATGAGCTTGTCCACAGAGACTGCAGCTACAAGATGAAAACCATGTTCAGTTTATTCAGTTGTTACCAACATAGGAGGAGGCAATGGAGGTAGGAATAACAAGATTTTATGCAGAACCAAAAGTCCACTTTCTTTTCTCCCAGGGCTTTTCTCCCTTTTGTTCCTCTTATAAACCATGATGGTGATTGTCCTAGCCATGAAGGTGAATATACTTTGTTAGATTACATTCTGATTAAACCAGTTCATTGGAGTAAATGGGTGTATGGAACGCTTAGTCTTACGAAACTGTTTCCTAGCTGGATGCTGTAAAACATCCATCAGACCATCTTCTTGCAAATGAGTGCTGTTGGGTCAAATGACCAACAGAAATCAGGTAATAGCATGTTAGAACGCTTTATAAAATAACGTCTCGATGCACATTTTATGATAGGCTTAATAACATCTTAGAAAACCAAGGTGTGTATTATGTTTGTTTGTATTGAATGTATACATTTGTGTGTACATATTAGACTTTTGATACCTAATTTTAGCATTAGCTAACATCTGGACCTTAATGTAGATTGTGGCATGACTATATATATTATAAATTATTCTAAAGAGATGCGATTATCAACATAGAGTAATAGCTTATATTTCATAATTAGGGTTAGAGTGGTATAATTCATAAGTAATAATAATGGTGAATATTTTTGTCCACCCTTCCAAAGTTAGACATTAGTCAGTTAAAGTGGACATTAGTGGGAACATGAATCTTGCCTGATTGTATGTTTGTGTATTGTGTGAGTTTTTAATTCTTTGAAAAATACAAATGTTGTATTAGAAGCCATGGAATAAGGTTAAACCAGCATTAGTGGTATACTGAGATTATTGATCATTCTGTATTTTCCATATCTGTAATATGAAGTAATTCAGGAAACTGTTTGCTAGCTACTAGAAAGGAAGCTAAGATTTTAAATTTTTACCCCTTGATACATTCTAATGAGCACATCTGTCTTGGGAATTTAGATTATTCATGGTCCATATCCTCAGTATACTGCTGTGTCATTTAAGGTACATAGGTACAGAATGAATTCAGTAAGCCTTCTTTATTACTTTCTTAGGAGGCAGTGAAAGATGTGGGGCTCTGTGTCAAATAGTCCTCAGTTGAAACCCTGACTCCAGGCCTTGCAAGCTGGGTGAACTTGCCCATAGTGATTCACTCATCAGAAAAATGGTACTAATGATATGAAGTATTGTACGGATTAGATTAGATGATGCATTTAGGATGATGCTATTATTACACTTAGGTCATTGATTATAATCAATACATGATAGAAATTATTTTAGGAACTAGACTCACCCTCAGAAAGTTTACTTACCATATAAAAGCTCACCTTAATTTGTAAATTTTAAACTCCTCTGTTGTATTTTGAAAGGCTAATATACTTTTTCTCTTCCCTCTTCTGTTCCTTTTTTAGCTAGTCACTGAAATCTCTTTTATTGTATTTTTGCCGAAAAGGTTAGCAGGTAATGCAGGTCATAAATATAAATAGCTTTCAGGACCAGTAAATTCCAAAGACTAGTATGATAAAGAGGAATTATACTTCAAAGTACAGCTTATAAAAAGTATAAATTTATGTGGCCTTTACACATTTCTAATATTATTGTCCTGAATTACTATTAATTTCAAATATCTGTCTTTTCATTCTAACAAAATTGTAAACTTCCTGAGGTCAGGAACATTAAATTATGTCTGTTCCTACTACAAAGCTTTCTCTACTTGGGGCATAATAATAATAATGGTGTAAAGAGTAGATCTTATTTTCAATCATTTTATTTTAAATATTTTAGTATAGTAGTAAGGTAGTAGATATTAATTTATTTAAAGAGTATAGATATTTCTTTAGACTGTTGAATAAAGATAATCTAAATACGGGTACTGATATTCTATGCTATATTGTGAAAAATAGGATAGTTCACAAAGCTGAATATGTTTTTATTTAAGCAAATGAAGGGAAGAATGCAAATATGCAATGTCTAGTAGATCTGAGTGGCTTTTAGAAGTTAGTTATTTCCCCCCCACTGGATGCTAGAAAGAAAGTCTGATTGGGGAAGTGAAATCAGCAAGGTGGCAGAATAAGAGGTTCTTGAGTTTAGTTTCCCTCACAGAAAAACCAGTCAGAAACTGTCCACAGACCAGAGTCCTTTGTGAAAATCCCAGAACCTGGGAGTGAGGCTGAAGCACCCACCTTGGGCCATAAAAACTAAGAAAACCACATTAGCAGTATAAGAGGAGCAGTTTCACTTTTACCACACAGCCCCTCTCCCAGGCCAGCACAGAGCCATACCTTCTAGTGGGGAAAAGAGACCCCATTGTGAACTTCTGGGTTCCTCAGCATTCTGGAAAACTTCCTGTGAGACCCACTTCTATCTTGCCTCGTGGGGAACACTGGGAGAAGGAGAGAGGGAGAGAGGGGCAGGCAAGGGGGAGAAAAGTATATTCAAAGAAGTGATAGAAGTGGACAGTGGAATCTAAGCTGGGAAAGTAAGGAACTGAAAACATAAGGCCTGATTAATTCTGGAAGGGGAGTAAGGGTCATTGGATTGGAAACCATGTTGGAAGTGAAGAATTGGAGGTTTGGGGTATTGAAAGGGGTGCTCAGCAAAGTAAGAAGCAGGTGGAATAATTGAAATTGAAATTTGACGTTGGTTCATTTATTGCCAGTAACAAAATCAGAGTCTGACTGGGGGGATTAATGTCTCTATTGAGACGAGGACAAGTGTAATGGAGGTAATGTGATCCAAGAGCTGATGCCAGTGGGTGGGGGCAAGAGGCCGTGGCACATGCTGAGCTGGCGGGGCCTAGGTGGTTGCAGCACACCCCTGCTCCCACGCTAGGGGCGGTCGGGCAAATGCAGACTGTCAGAGTTCTCATGTACCATGGCTGAAGTGTGCCAACGCAGGCAGTTGCCACGTTCCCCTGCCCCCTGGATGGGGCGGCAAGCAGGAGCACACAAGGCACTCTCCCACTCCCAGCCTAAAGCCAGAGCACACACACAGACAAGGCACTCTTGCTGCATTGCTGAGGCCAGCAACTCGGCCCTGCCCTCGGCACTCTCCGGCTGCCTTACCAAAGCCGCCGGCAGACTGCACAGCATACAGAGGGGACACCCCATGATTGCCTGATTCTGTTGGTCAAGAGGGTTGGTGGACTGTAACAAAAGGAAAGACAGCTCTTGGCAGGCCACCCCCCCCACCCCCAGGGCACTGCACAGACAGCAGGCTGAAACACAGCCCCAGTCTTCCTGTGAAAAAAGCCTGTTTACTTAGCCCGAAGCTTTAGCCTGAGATAGGCTTCAAGTTTCCCACACATCTAGAGGCTGAGGAGGCACTCCAGGGAATACAAGCAGGGAGACACCATCCTTGTGCAGTCCCTTGGCCTCATGACACCTTGATGACACTTCCCAAAAAGGAGTGCTAACATACTGTCTGGAGCCCTGCTTTTTGCTGTCACCCAGAGAATACCTCCAGATCAACTAGTCTGGGGGCCAACAGGGATAATAATTGTGGCCGCACAGAGCTGCATATATTTACATACTTTAAAAGCTGCTGTCTGAGGGTCTGGCTTACAATCAGCCTGAAACTAGGTGCTAAATACGATTCCTTCCCTAGGTTCACTGGCAGGTCTTGGCACACCTTAACCACTGGTGCATATCAAGAATAAATCAGGCAGTTTAGACAATCCCCAAGGTCTGAGAGACGAGAGCTAGAGCAAGGTTTAATGAGAAGGATAGTCACCTACACTCCTTTCAGACAGAAAGATAGTTCTTTCACCTACAGCATAGAAACAGTGAGAAAAATGAGGAAACAAATACATTCCAAACAAAAGAACAAGACAGAACATCAGAAAAAGACCTTACTGATACAGAGATAAGTAACCTACCTGATAAAGAATTCAAAGTAATGGTCACAAAGATGCTCAGCAGATTTGGGAGAAGAATGGGTGAACACAGTGAGAACTTCAGCAGGGATAGAAAAACCTAAGAAGTTACCAAACAGAAGTCACAGAGCTAGAAAATAAAATTACTGAACTGAAAAACACACTAGAGGAGTTCAACAGCAGACTGGATGAAGTAGAAGCATGGATCACTGAGCTGAAGGATAAAGCAATGGAACTCACCCAGATGGAGCAGCAAAAAGAAAAATGAATTTTAGAAAAGGAAGATAACTTAAGGGACTTCTGGGACAAGATCAAGCAAAAGAACAATTACATTATAGTATCCCAGGAGAAGAAGAGGAGTGAAGAAGTCTTCTATCCCAGGGGTAGAAGACTTATTAGAAGACATAATGACTGAAAACTTCCTTAACCTAGGGAAGGAAATGCTCAACATCCAGGTCCAGAAAGCCCAGAGAGTTCTAAATAAAATGAACCCAAAGGGAGCCACACTAAGACAAATAATCAGAATGTCAAAAGTTAAAGGGATAATCCCTTTAATCAGCAAGAGAAAAACAAAGTGTTACACACAAGGAACCCCCATAAGGCCATTGGCAGATTTCTCAGGAAAGACTTTGCAGGCCAGAAGGGAGTCACATGACATATTCAAAGTGCTAAAGTGTATAGACATATGCTTCCATTTGCAGATGGATTCCTTCATTACTGGAAGCAGAAGTACACTTGAGATCTGCACTACAAATCTTTCTAGATACAAATTTACTTGTCCCAGAAAGTTTTTTACCTGTTATTTTGGAAATGTAAAGAAGTTGCTTGATTTCTTATTTTAAATTTAAGAGTGAATTTTAAATGACTATTTGTGAAATGCAAGATTAATTACACTTGAATAGACATGTGAGGATGTTTGATGTTGCTGCATAGTTTTGCTCACACAGATCTGTCTTGAGTACAAGATTTGCACCTGAGTTACATAGGAACACTGTTTCATGGTGATTTTTTATGAATATGGTGAAAAATTTTTAATGTATTCAATTGGGAGGTATGATAAAACAAGGAAAGCCTCACCTGTAATTTTGATGAAAAACTTTCAATCTCGTTTTAGGGCTTGATGCGATTCTCATAGGGGAGATAAGTATTTCATTATTAAATGAATCTAAGATTACTTTGGCTACAGATTTCATGTTTTGCTGAGCAAAATAACTGCTATAATTAGTTCATTATCATTTTAATGTAAGTGGAGCTACAACAAGTCTTTTACTCAGCAGAATTATTTTGAGATGCATCCCAGGTTGTAGCTGACATAAGTAAAATATTTCTTTTTTTGAGTAATTCTTTTATTCATGGTTTCCTTTTTATAAATAATTGATGTAACAATGTAATATTTACATTATACAAATGTGAGAATATATGTGAATAATGATTTCATAGCTGATAAAGTATATAAAATATCGATGAACCCAAGCAGAAGGTCACTGAGAAATGTTCATAAGCATTAGGTGTTAAATTTCTGGATGTTGCACTTCAAAGTTGTGTCCACGTTGGGATGGATGTTCGTCAAGAATTCTGTTTGATGTTTAAAATGAGAGAAATAACCAAGTAACGAGAAATTAATCAAATAAATAAAAAGCTGTTTAATCATCTTCCCACGGCTCTTCTTCTGTGATTTTTATTAGTTGGTGTACAGGAGTCTTAACAGAATCGTATCTCCATCCCTTCCTGATAAACCTCGCAAGTAAGTTCAGCATCTTGTAGCTCTTGCTTAGAATGAAACCTTTAAAGGCAATTGTTCCCTTAAGGTCTTCAAGAATGTCTTTTTCATACTGATCTTCAAGTGAGACCTTGGGGTCCATCAAAGGTTCATCATATTTTAGCTTTTTCCACAGCTTGGGCTTCAGGTACCATGCTCCAGACCTTATCTTCACCCAGTTGCGTTTGTAAGGATCATGTGGTTTCCTGAGTTTCCTCTCCCAGTTTTCTTCCTGTAAGGAGAGTTTTGTCTTCTCCATTTTATTTACCCCCAAGCTGTGTATCAGGTCTGAAGAAACCCGGGTTAGTTTATTTATGGAGGCATGCTCATGGGTCAGTTTGTGCTGATAGCTCATGTCCAACTGTTTCATAACGAACTTTTCATCGGTGTTCACAGCTGCAAAAGAAGCAGCCCACTTGCAGAATTCATGAATTCTTCTGGGTACTTTTGTATGAGGAGGAGGACTTTTGACTGAATCCTTTCTGTTTGCCTTCCTTTCTTCATGAAGCACCTTGTCTTTATGTGACACGGGGGTGTTCTTGGAAGGTTCCGGGTGGACTCTGGCAGGATGATTTTCAAAAAGCTTTGTGGGAGACTTCATTCTTCTCCTGGTGCCCTGACAATAAGCCCATGTGTCCTCCAGCTTCCTGTCAGGATCGAGCACTTCCAGCACCTTTAGCAATAGGTCTGCAGGTAGATCTTTCTCCAGACTAGGGTAGAGAGCCAAGGGATGCTTGGTCAGGTGGGAATCAACGTCCTCTCTGAATGCCTTCCGTGCCAGTTGGGCTGGCGAGAGCATGGAACACAGGTCAGCTCCCTTGTGCACCTTTTTCTGACTCATTTTGGGGGCAGGTTGGGGCACTCTGTGAGCAATCAAGGGGAGAAAGCCCTCCTTGGTTCTGCGAGTGAACAAATCATCACAAGGTGGGCAGCCCCACCTGAAGTCATCCAGCCCTCTCACAAAAATCCACTGCCTGCTGTCCAGAAAGGTGGGGCACTTCTGAACCCTGTTCTTTTGCTTTGTGAGACACTTGGAAGTCAACTTATCTTTGTAACACGGCTTGGAGTTCATGCCCAGGGACATCGGTTCCAGAGGGCCCCGCCCTAACAGCCAATTCTTGTCTGCCATGGTGCCGCTGGGCCACCACCTGCTCCAGTGTTTTGCTTTCCCGTTGCCTGGAGACCACGTAGCCAGGTGCAGCCGCATTCTTCCTGGAGGTGGGTCTGCTCAGGCGCCCCTGCGCAGTCCGCATTCTCCCCGGATGGGCCCCAGCCCCACGTGCCGTTTCATTGCAGAGTGCTATTCCATTGCATGGGCATGGCACATTTTATTTAGCCATTCTCCTTGAGTTGACATGTACGTTGTTGCTGGTTGCAGGCTATTACAAATAAAACTGCCACAAATGTTTGTGTTCACGTCTTTGAGTGCATATATGCTTCCATTTCTAAAGTTACTCATAAACTCAAGCAATGAATCAAATGGTGGGAGCCTATGATAGCTGTTTAGCATTTCTAGAAACCACCTGATAGTTCTTTATCAGATATATGACTTGTAAATTTTTCTCCCCATCTTTGGTTTGTCTTTTCATTGTCTTAACAGTGTCTTACTTAACACTTTTTACATTTGATGAAGTCCAATTTATCAACTGGTTCTTTTATGGATTTTTTAAATGTATCTAGGAAAACTACACATACAGAGGTCACAAAGGTATTTTTCATTCTGCTAAGTTTTATAATCTTAGGTTTTACGTTTAGTTCTGTCTTTCTTTAAATTTAATTTTCGAGATGATGCAAAATATGGATCAAAGCTTTTATTTTTCTATTTTTACTTTCTGCCTGTGGCTATCCAATAGTTCCAGAAAGACTTTCTCTTTAAAGAGAAGCTTTTCTCCTCTGAATTAACTTTGTAACTTTATAGGTGTAAGTTGTGCATATTTTTGTGGATCTATTTCTGGACACTCTTCTGTTTCAGTGATTTCTCAGTCTTTACACCCATTCTACACTATGTTCATTACTCTATATTTTATAGTACGTCTTCCAATTGGGCTGTATTAGTCTTTCAACTTCGTTCTTCTTTCACAAAGTTGTGTTGACTCTTGGTCCTTTGAATTTCTAAATGAATTGTAGAATCAGTTTGTCAATGTCTACAAAAAAGCTTTGTTGGTTTTCGATGAGGATTCTGTGGAGTCTATAAGTCAGTTTTGAGGTAATTGACATCTTCCTGAGCCAGGAAAAATGTACATCTCTCCATTTATGTATCTGTTCTTTCATTTATCTCAGCAATGTTCTGTAGTTATCAGTGTATAGTTCTTTCACATCTTTTCTCCTCTAAATTTTCCCTAAATATTTCATGTTTATGATACTATTGTGGGTATTATTGTATTTTTCACTGCCATTGTTCATTGTTTTTATAGAAATATAATTTATTTTTGTATACTGATCTTGTATCACGCAACCTGTGAAAACTCACTTGTTAATTCTAGTAAGGTATTTTATAGAATAAGACATTTTATCAGTCTCCTTAAAGAAACAGATTTTACTTTCCCTGACTTTTCCCAATATTTTTTCTATTTTCTATATGATTGATTTCTCCTCACAACTTTGATCTAATATTGTGTCACCCTTAGTGGTCTGCTCACAGCAATGTAAGCTTTTTCAAGCATGCACCTTAAAACTCTTACAGCTTCCACCACTACGCAGTTCCAAAGCCACTTCTACACTTTGAGGTATTTGTTGTAACAGAATCCCACTTATTTTGATTTATTTATTTTATTGAAGCATGGTTATCATGCAACATTATATATTGGTGTCAGGTGTACAATAGTGATTAGACATTTATACACATTATAGAATGCTCACCACAATAAGTCTAGTTGCCATTTGTCACCATACAAAATTATTGCAATATTATTGTCTGTGTTCCCTATGCTATGCTTTTCATCCTCCTGGCTCATTCATTTTATAACTAGCATTGTGTACCTCTTAATCCCCTTCACCTATTTCACCCATCCCCGCCACTCTCCTCCCCTGGCAACCACCACTTTGTTCTCTGTGTCTATGAGTATGTTTCCATCTTGTTTTATTGGTTCATTTGTTTTGTTTCTTAGATTCCACATATAAGTGAAATCATACAGTATTTGTCTTTCTCTGCCTGACTTCCTTCACTTAGCATAGTACCCTCTAGGTTTATCCACATTGTTGCAAATGGCAAAGTTTCTTTCTTTTTTATGGCTGAGTAATAATCCATTGCTGTATGTATATGTGTGTGTGTGTGTGTGTGTGTATGCAGCACATAAACAATTGGGACTACATCAAACCAAAAAGCTTTAGCACAGCAAAATCAACAAAATAAAAGGCATCCAGTTGAATGGCAGAAAATATTTGCAAATGATTTATTAGAAAAGGATATATGAAGAACTCATACAACTCAACACCAAAAAACCAAACAGTCCAATTAAAATTGGTCAGAGCGCCTGAGTAGACATTTTTCCAAAGAAGACATACAGATGGCCAACCGCAGCTCCCTTCTTGGTACCGATTTCTGTTTTATTCCTTGCAGGTTACTATAACAGAACACCTATATGCCATAACACTCTGGGTGGCTTATATACAGAAGAAACGTATTTCTCACAGTTCTGGAGGCTGGGAAGTCCCAGTTCAAGGTGCAGGCAGACTTGGTATCTGGTGTGGGTCACCTTCCTGGTTCATAGCCATCTTTTCACTGTGTCCCCACATACAGAAAATGAGAAGGATCTCCTTAAGGCCTCTTTTATAAGGCACTAATCCCATTCATGTGGGCCCCCCACCCTCACAACCTAATCAAGTCCCAAATGCCTTACCTCTGATTACCATTATACTGGGATTAGGTTTCAACATATGAATTTTGGGGGAACACAAACATTTAGCCTACAGCATTTTGACACTCATTACCTTTTATATATTTTATAGCCTCCACACTGCTTTTTAAATTAATTTTGTTTAAATACTCATCGCTCTTAAATAGATGTTAACATATAAAAATCACACATTTACCCATGTAATTATCAATTTCATTATTCTTCATTCCTTTCTGTAGGTCAGTATTTCCATCTGGTATCATTTTCATTCAGGGAAAGGAAAATACATATACCTTACCATATATCTGCTGGTGATGAATTTTTGCCATAGTTTTTTAAAGATGTTTTTTCTCTGTGTATAGAATTCTGGGATGATAGGTTTTCTTTTCTTTTAGCACTTTAAAAAAGATGGTGCCATTGTTTTCTCTCTTGCTTTGTTTTGGATAAGAAGTATAATGTCACCCTGATGTTTGTACATATGTGTCTTTTTTTCCTCCAGCTGCTTTTAAGGTGCTCTCTTTATCATTGTTTTTGAGAAAATTCATTATGATGTGCCATGGTGTTATCTATGTTCCTTGTGCTTAGGGTTTGTTGAATATCCTGAATTTGTTTGCTTATAGTTTCCATCAAATTTGGGGGGGAAATTGCTGTAATTTCTACAGTGTGTTCTCCGTCCTGCTTTTTCTCTTCTTTGTAGATTCCAATTGTCCATATATCAGGCTACTTGAAATTTTGTACAGCTCACTGATGCTATGCTCGTTGAAGTGTTTTTTTCCCCCTTCATGTTGCATTTCAGATAATTTCTCTTGTTAAATCTTCAAATAGAGTGATTTTTTCTTCAACATCTAATCTGTCATGAATGACAATGTTTTTTTCATCCCACATTTTGAAATTTTTATCTCTAGAAGTTTTATTTTTTCCATGTCTCTACTTAGTTTTTTGAACATTTGGAGTATAGACACAATAACTTTTTAGTGTCCTTTCCTGCTAAGTGTAACGTCTGTGTCAATTCTGGGTTGGTTTTGATTGATTGATTCATCTCTTGATTATGAGAAGCATGGTACTGCCTTTTGCACCCTGGTAATTTATTGTTGGATGCCAGAAATTGTTAATTTTACCTAGGTAAGTGCTGGATAGTTTTGTATTTTTATAAACATTTTCGGCCTTTGCTCTTGGATGCCGTTAAGTTGCTTGGAAATTGCCTGATCCTTTTGGATCCTTTTTAAGATTTGATAGGCAGACACAGAGCAGTGCTCAATCTATGGCACATTATCCCCCACTATTAATGCAAGACCCTTCCACATACACTACCCAGTGCCTATGAATCTTAAGGGTTTTCAGTCTGGCTGGCAGGAAATCACTATTCCAGGCTTGGTATGAGTGCCAGGCACTGTTACTTAAAATCTTTATAGGTGGTTCCTTTCCTGGCCTCAGAAAACTTCCTAACAAGCCTGAGGTTATCAATAATCAGCTGAACAATTGGAATAGGGGTGGGGTTCTGAAAGTTTCTGGAGTTCTCTCTGTGCATAAAATTCTTTTTCAGTCTTGAGAACTCTACCCACCTTGTTTTCCAAAGTCCCCTAGCTTCATCTCCTGTATTTAGAGTGATGGCCCATCAGTAGACGAATGAATAATGAAGATGTGGCACATGTACAAAATGGAATATTACTTGGCCATAAAAGAGAAGGAAATCTTGCCATTTGTGACAACATGGATGGATCTAGAGGGTATCATGATAAGTGAAATAGGTTAGACAGAGAAAGACAAATCCTGTATGACATCACTTATATACAGAATCTAAAAAACAAACAAAAAAGAAATAGACACACAAGTATAGACAATAGACTGTTGGTTACCATAGGGAAAGGGCAGTGGGGGTGGGGGGTGAAATAAGTGAAGGGAAAAAGAGGTACAAACTGGAAATTGTAAAAGAAGTCAGACATAGGGGTATAAGTACAACATAGAGACTTTAACCAATAATGTGGTAATATATTGGTATGATAGTGGGGAAACTACACCTACTGTGGCAAGCATCTAATAATGTACATAATTATTTAGTCACTATGTTGTACATCTGAAACCAGCATAATATTGTATATCAACTTTATTGTAATAAAAAAATTAAAGTACATAAATTTAGAGTGACTGCTGATGTCTGCCTGCATTCTCCCTCCTTGAGCCATGGCCTAGGAATTCAAAAAGTCATCTGGGGCAATCATAGGACTCACCTCATTTTGTTCCCCATCTCTCAGGGATCAGTCTCTGCTGCTTGATGTCTAGTGTTTTACAAACTATTGTCTTATATTTTCCACGTTTTTTTGGTTGTTTCAGAAGGTTTAAATAACAAGGCAGTTCATTTCATTTCAGGATGGTGCAATTATTACATGATTTGGGGCCTGTATAAAGTTTTTCAAAGCATTTTAAATTTAAAAAAATAGGTCCATTGGCTCAGTTACATCTGGGAACCAGTTAGTGACAATCCCAACTGTCAACCGTCACCTGCAAAAGATGTTCACATAAGAATAGCAGAAATTGTAGAAGAGGAAAAAGGCTAAAGAAAATTCACAATGCCTTCAGAGGGAACAAAGATGTAAAAATGTGGGGTATTGTGTGAGGTCAGGATGATGCAGATCACTGGACTTTTACCTTCCTATTATACTTATTAATATATCACATGTTTCTTGCCTAAGAAAACCTTTGCACATGATCTCTTCTGACTCAGTGTGCCTTCTTCAGACAGTTGCCACTGGTAAAGTAGCACTTGCACAAATTTGTAACACTTAAACACCTTCATCTCTCCCCTCCAGCCCAAAGCACTTTATCTAGGCACTGCAGTGTATCTGAGACCAGTGCCCTCAAGGAGTATGCCACCTCAAAATGAAAAAGTGAATTGCTATTAATCCATTGCTTTCTGCTGCCACTGCCCTGTTGCTAGCTCTGAACACCTCAGACCTATGGACAGTGCTCCTTATCTCATCGGCTTCCCTTTAGTCTCTTTCCTACGCCTATACTGATTCTAGTTGTACATCTTTCCAGAACCAAGACCCATGATAGCATTTTTCTTCATTGGATTTCTGCACCTAGAAAAATAAACAGAAATCCAGCTTCTCAGGTGGGCATTCAAAATCTTCCACAGTCTTCCCGTGACCTGCCTTTTCACCTTCATCTTTACTCCCAGTATTCTGGCCGTGCTGTTGTAGCTACTGTTTCTGAATATATCCTGCTGTCATCCGCTTGGGTGAAGTCAAGCTGACTTCTCGGCCTAGCTGCTAACCTCCATTTCTCCATGGCCTGTCTGACAAAGGAGTTCTACCCATCCTCTATGACCTTGCTCAAAATAATTTTGCCCACAGAAACCCCCTAGATTCCTGCAGTTGCAAATAATCTGTCTATTGCCTGTATTCCCGGAGCACTTTGCAGATTCCACAGAGAACTCCTTAACAGCTGGTCTTTTTATCTTCTATTACCAGTGCCTCCCTCTTTGTAGATGATGCGGACATTTGGGTCAAGGACTGTGCCTTAGCCATCATTGCGTCCCCTGTAGTAACTAGCACAGGACAGTGTGAATGTTTGGCAGGTACTCAGGAGACATTTGGTGAAAAAAAATTTTTTTTGTTAAAGTATCATTGATGTGCAATCTTATTTTGGTTTCAAATGTACAACACAGTACTTCAACAATTACTCACATTATTAAATCCTCACCCCCTCTAGTGTGGTTACTATCTATCAACAGAGAAAGATGTTACAAAATCATTGACTCTATAGTCTCCATGCTGTACTACCATCCCCGTGACCAACTTATATTGTGATTGAAAATATTTGTGCCCCTTTATCCCCCTCACCCTTCTGCCCCTGCCCCCTCCAGCTCCTCTTCCTTGGTAACCACTAGTCACTTCTCAGTGTCTGTGAGTCTACTTCTGATTTGCTTTGTTTTTATGACTGAAATCATATGTTATTTTCTTTCTCCGCCTGGCTTATTTCACTGAGCATAATACCCTCTAGATCCGTCCATGTTGTTGCGAATGGCAGGGTTTATGTTCTTTTTATGGCTGAATAATAATAGTCCATTGTGAATATGTACCACATCTTCTTCATCCATTCATCTATTGGTGGACACTCAGGTTTCTTCCATATCTTGCCTATTACAAGTAGTGTGGTGATAAACATAGGGGTGCATATGTCTTTTCAAATCAGGGATTTTGTTTTCTTCAGATAAATTCCTAGAAGTGGAATTACTGGGTCGAATGGATTTTTTTATTTTTGGTTTGTTGAGGGACCTCTGTACTGCTTGCCATAGCAGTTGTTCCAGTTTACATTCCCACCAACAGTGTAGGTGGGTTCCCATTTCTCCGAATCCTCACCAGCATTTTTTGTTGTTTCTTGTGTTTGGATAGTGGCCATTCTAACTGGTGTGAAGTTAGAGCTCATTGTGGTTTTAATTTGCACTTCCCTGATGATTCGCAATGTGGAGCATCTTTTCATGTGCCTGTTAGCCATTTGTATTTCTTCTTTGGAGAAATGTCAGTTCAGGTCCTCCACCCATTTTTTTCATAGGGTTATTTGTTTTTTGGGTATTGAGGCATATGAGTTCTTTATATATTTTGGATGTTTACTCAAAAAATTTAAGGTAAGGTTACAGCAAGAATATCATGCAAGTAACATCCAGAATGTAATTCTGAACATTTTGTCAGTTTTGACCGTAACTTTATCTCCGGTATTATTTATAAGACTATTCAGCAATGGAGACTACAGTAGATAAAACATTTCTTACCACTTTATTGAAGATAGCCATTATATCAATTTGTGCTAAATATCAGAGCGGCCAAAGTCAAATTGGCATTGTAAATAGAATTTGACATTACCCAGGTATAAAAATAACTTGTAGTATATGATTGTTGAAAGTTAATTCTACCATTATATAATGTATTTTTTAGCTCTTTGGTCAAGAGTTCTGTACTGTTCATTTTTAGAGCACTCTCCCCCCATACCATGGCAAATAGGCCAGAGAGAGTTGGTGAAGAGTTCCAGGAACTATCATTTATGTATCATTTTACCATATTGAGAGCACGTTAATATGTTTTAGGTCATTTACCCTTTCTAAAATCTCTGCAAGGAAGAACTTGTCTCCATTCTATAAGTGAGGAATCTCAGGCGCAGAGAGCTTGAAATGTCTTTTCTCAGATCTAACCATCAGCAAGTGGTAGAACCAGGTTCAAATCCAGATTTTCTGACTCAAAATAGGTAACTCTACCCTAGACAAGAGAATGAAGAAGGGTCCCTCGATAGTAATTTCATTTGTGATCCATCCCCAGACCCAGCCAAAATCTTGGCATTTCCCCATTATATATCTAATCTCAAGAAAGTAGTTGCAATGACTAGATTTCCCTGTTTAAACCAGCTCATCTATTTGTATTTTAGCAATACGTACATTACTCTGAAAAATATCTATGACCATTTCTCAAGATTAGTATGGTTTGTTCTCTGAAAGAAAGAAAATTTACACATATGGAGTTAATGCAAGCCTTTTTGTAAGTTATCTTGACCTTCACGAAAAGATTAGAAGGAATTTCTTTCATTCTCCCTCCCCCGCCTTTTTTTTTTTTTTACCACTTTCTCCTCCCCTAAATACCAAACAAATGCTTCTAAGGGGTTCCTCTTTTGAAAACAGCCTACCTGGGTCCTTTTGTTCTGTCTTCTCCTGTACTCAGCACAATTCATCTCTCTGCCTCCATAATCCTTGAATTAACTGTTTCTTAAGGAGCCTTTAATTTGCTCTGTTTTTGTCCTTCTGAAAGGACCCAGCAAATCATTAAATGCGTCTGTGTTTGCCAAGATAGCTATATTTCCCAAGTCACAATTTGTGTTTGACAGACACAAGCCCACTCTTTGAGACAAGGGGAAAGATATTTAAATTGAGATTTTCCTAAATCATTTGGATATATGGGCACCATATCTATCTATGTATATATATATATTTTTTGGTATCATTAATCTACAATTACAGAAAGAACATTATGTTTATTAGGTTCCCCCCTTCACCAAGTCCCCCCCACATACCCCTCCACAGTCACTGTCCATCTGCGTAGTAAGATGCTGTAAACTCACTACTTGTCTTCTCTGTGTTGCGCAGCCCTCCCCGTGTCCCCCACGCACTATACATGCTAATCGTAATGCCCTCTTTCTTTTTCCCCACCCTTATCCCTCCCTTCCCTCCCATCCTCCCCAGTCCCTTTCCCTTTGGTAACTATTAGTCCATTCTTGGGTTCTGTGATTCTGCTGCTGTTTTGTTCCTTCAGTTTTCCTTTGTTCTTATACTCCACATATGAGTGAAATCATTTGGTACTTGTCCTTCTCCACCTGGCTTATTTCACTGAGCATAATACCCTCTAGCTCCATCCATGTTGTTGCGAATGGTAGGATCTATTTTTTTCTTATGGCTGCATAGTATTCCATTGTGTATATGTACCACCTCTTCTTTATCCATTCACCTACTGATGGACATTTAGGTTGCTTCCATATCTTGGCTATTGTAAACAGTGCAGCGATAAACATAGGGGTGCATCTCTCTTTTTCAAACTGGAGTGCTGCATTCTTAGGGTAAATTCCTAGAAGTGGAATTCCTGGGTCAAATGGTATTTCTATTTTGAGCATTCTGAGGAACCTCCATACAGCTTTCCACTATCTATGTATATTTTATGTTCCTTTATTCTGTACCTGTGACTTACCTTCAAATGACAGCAAAAGACAGAGATGTGGAGACCCTCATGCCTGACCTCATGTTACTTAATTCTGTTATTTATTCTTATTCACAACACCTTTCTACAAATCCCCTTGGAAAATATAAACTAATTTAGAAGTGTCCCGAGTGTGTTTTCACTCTCTTTAGAATTGACTTTCTCCCAGTTGTTGCACATAGCATTTAATATTTGTTGGATTAATAAATGAATTGTAAAACACTCCATATAACTATAGCAGACATGTACTGTTTGTGACATACTCAAAGGCCCAGAGAATGGCCAATAGGCTAAAATTCTTCTGTTGGCCATTCTCTGATCTTTGGTGCATGCCACAAAGATGAGGTTAAAGTTAAACCTGACTGAATTTTCCTGATAATGTCTTTGATAAGGTTGGGCAACTACTGACATTACTGAGATACTAAAGTCTTTCATGTTTCAGTTCTGCATATCTCTCCCTCATTACTACAGATAATTCATCCCCACATTTACTTGGTAGAGACCACTTGGATGTTGAGAATTTCCCTACTATTTATCTTTAGCACTACAGATTTATGCAAAGACTCAAGGTGTTTTTGTTTTGTGACTTGAATCGGTAATGTCCAAATCCTGACATACTCTTCAGTGCGCTCAGTGAACTAAGACTAACCCTGAAATTCAGCATATGACCCTAGCAATGAAAAGGTGGCCCTTGTAAGAGACAAAAACACATTTTCATTCTGCTGCCTGTGTAGCAAATTGATTAGATTGTTCCCAAGTCTAAAAGGAGGGTAGATACTAACCTGACTCACTTGTAAAGTTAAACTTGTTAGTAAATGTTATATGACTACAGGGAACTCTGTGGATTCTTAGTACCTACTCTGTACCTTTTCTTTGTCTTATTGTTGGACATTTTTTTATGTCTCACTGTCATCAGCATATTCCCAGAAGCCTAAATTTGAGTTTCATTCCTCCAATAATTATACAAGGTTACTCAAGTTACTCATGCTATATTCAAAGAAATTCTAGATCAGTTACTTACACCATTGAATTAAACTAGCTGGAAATAATAATCCTGTTACTTTCCCTTTTCAATGACTCAATGACTTTGGTCCCTGGGGTAGTAGTTTTCAGTCCTCATAGTCTCTTGGTGTCTTTATTCCCTGTTCCCTCATTTGGCTTTTGTGTGAGTCTCAGGTGATGGTGATGATGCCGGTGTTTTTGTTCACGGAGCTGAAGAATGAACTTTGCAAACAGTCAAGGTAGGAGAGCAAGGCAGAGGCTTTTATTTAGAGAGAAAGCAAGAGGACAGAGCTCCTGGCTCAGGCCAGGAGCAGACAAGAGAGCCCTGGGGTGGTGTGTTGTCTAGGGGTTTTATAGGCAGTTGAGAGACAAAGGGCTAGGGATGTACACCTGCTGAGTGGTCTCAGTACTTTTGAAGAAACACTAAGTTTCTTATTAGTCTTCCTGGTTATTTACAAGAATTTTACTGCTCTGATTTCCTCCCAGGATAGCAGCTTCCTGGTCTGGGAACATACCACTCAAGACTGCCTGCTTTGCTCCCACGGTGGGCTGACTTGTTAAAATAAGTAATTGGGTTTTAAGAACCCTTCCTGTTTTTACTATGTTGTTTTGGGCTTGCTTGCTACACTGCCTAAGTTGCAACAAATCATTTGTTTAGGGCTGGAGGAAGAAAAGCAGCACTTGGGTAAAGTTAGAAAAATAAGCTGAGCCCCCCAGCAGGCCAAAGCAAACCTCACAATGGATTATCTTGCTTTGATTTTTCCAGAGGCCCTCACCCTACTCTGTCTAAGCCCATGGTCCCTGTCTCAGTGAGAGGATAGCCAAGATGAAGTGCAGCTGAAGGGGGTCAGGAGCAGGCATTGCAACAGAGGGAGGAATCAAACAAAGGTGTTAGGGTGAGAAAGGGCAAACAGTTGTGTTATTTTTGTAACAAGGCAAGAAATGGGAGGAGATGAGGACAGGTGAGGCTGGGTGAGGTGGCACACTGAGGAGTGGATGCCTCCTCACCTGGCACAGGGAGCCGCTGCCACAAGAGTGCCGGTCAGGATTGATGATGTTAGACTTACATGATGTACATCCCTCAGGCAGCGGTGTGGAGGGTGACTGAAAGCAATAATATGACAGAGAAGATTACCTTATGGAGCCTCACATAAGGTAACAGAATGGGAAAGGCCGGCTGAACTTCAGTGCTCTTTCAGGGGAGGGCAGAACCGTTTGACCTGGCCATTCCGAGGATCTGGGGAGGGCAGGGGTGAGGCCCAGTTCTGGTGGATGTGTGGTGAGATGATGAGTTGTTTGCAGCTGGGACTGACAATTCAGGAGGAGCAGCAGCAATAAATCAAATAAATTGTTGAATGTATTTATATTTTTTATGTAAATATAAATTTATATTATCTTTAGTGTTTACGGTATTTATAGAAGTCCTTCCTCAAGGGTTGAGTAGCCAGAAGATGGTGAAGCGGGTGTGGGAGAGGTGAGTTTGAAGTTTTGCTGACATTCTCATGTGTAAATATCTGACAGTGAGAGATGGAACTTTGAAACTGGGCCAGAGATACTAGATCTATGAGCCAACAGCTCACAAATAGTAGTAGAAAATATGAGTGACTTTACCCAGAGAGTGTGTAGTGGAAGGAGAAGACTGGGCTTGGCAGAACTCTCGAAGATATGATCATGAAAATATTTACTCAATTCATTTTTAAAAAATAGGTAATACATATGTATTCTATGAAATCCAAATGGTTCAAAAAGGCATGTAGAGAAATGTGAGTTTCCCGTCTTGTCCTTGGCTGTAGCATTCCCAGCTCTGTGGGCTACCACCTTTGTTGTTTTCTTGTGTACCCTTTGAAAGATAATTCTCTACATGTAAATACTTGCAAATATGTTTGTCATTGTTGGGATTATTTTACACAGGCCATACAGTGTTCACTCTAGTTGAGGTCCTAGTGATGTACCCACATGTAAATGTCTGACAGGTCAGTGAGAAGTAGATCTTTGGAGCTTGCAGGAGAGGTATGGGCCAGGAAAATTATATTCGTACGTTACCAGCTCACAGGTAGCAATTGAAACAGTGAGAATGAATTTGCCTACGCTGGGAGTGTTTATTCCCTTCTAGAAATTCAACAGAGAGGGAAAGAGAGGGGTGAGCTATAGAAAAAAGAGGGAGAGAAAGGATGTATAGCCTCAAGTGAAGAAGAGGTGAAACATTATTGCTTTCCAGAAGTTAAAGTATATATATTGAAAGAAAAGACAACACTTAAGGTTGTTTTTTTGTTTGAAACAGCTAAGGGGAGGAAATAAAGCATTATGATAAAAAAGAAAGCATAGGGCTTTTAGGGGCTGTGGACAGGCCACAGATTGTTGGAGCTCTAAGCAAGATAAAATAAAGAAAGAAAGGGGGGCAGGGAGAAGCTGTGGACAGACATCCCAAAGACACACGTTCTCTACTATTGAATTTGCTTAAGACTGAGTTTCAGGGGTGTCCTGGGAACACTTATCAACAAGAGGCATCTCAGTGGTACACATGGAAATGATGTCTTTTCTCCCAAAAACATTCTGGCATCATTTCCTGCGTGTTGAATGACCTGGGCCCCTGGAAGCAGCAGCACACGGCGGCTGCAGGTTCTTGACTGGGGCTTGCTGGCCTCCAGCGGCCAGGAAGGAGCCTCCCAGGTCCTGGCTCTGCCTGGCTTCACTGTGACTTCAGTGAGGAGAGGGGCGCTGGGGACCGGGGTCTATGCCAAGTGTCTTAGTTACTCGCACATGAAGGCCCCTTGGGAATGTCGGACACACCGTGTGCTTCTTCACCCAAACCATTTATCTGGGTAGAAACTTCTTTGGCCCAAAAAACTATGGAGGCAGCATTTAGGCCCAACTCCAGTGCCTTGTTTCTAAGGTATGGATAATGTTCTAAAGATCACGCTTTCCAGTTTCTCTGATGGAAGGTGCAAAAATAGATGGCAGATGAGACACATTTGGAGCAGACTCTCATGAGCCTGTGAGGAGGAAAATCAAATGGAAGCAACATATGCCAAAGAAGTTTGTAAACAGTAAAGATGTGCTTATATATTACATTATTTTTAGGAAAAAAATACATGGTCATGGAACTTCTATAATAGATCCTTGGATAACATTTGCAACTTCTCCAAGCTTCTGTTTGCTCTTCTGTGTATGGAAATAAGGCCACATCCCACAAGTATATACTGCTGAAATTATATGAGTCAATAGGTACATGCTTGCTTTAGCTTTTTCTGTGCAGGACTGACACTTATTAAAGACTTAATGAATTTAGCTATTATTATTTTTGATTAGTACTGTCATCTAGGAGATACAGTCCCATGCTTAGATGTATGACTTTAAAGCTAAAGCTCTTGCAGGCCTAAAACTGCATCACATGACTCTATGACCTGCTTTATTGCCTGCAAATTCACTAGCAGAGGTAAACAGAAGAGACCAGAAAATCATCACAGCACAAGCCCAAGGTCATCCCCGTGCCACACACCGGAGGGGAGCTCCGTTCTTTCCTCCTTAGAGAGGGGTGCCCTGGTCTCTCTCAGTCACACAGGGATGTTCTTGTAATGGTACATCTGCCCAGGACAGCAGCCTCCCTCCCAGTGATGTGTGCCAAGAATGCTTTTCAAGTGGAGAGAAGAATGTCATCAAACTGGAGTATATCAAAACCGTAAGACTTTGCAGGATGCCTGGAAAGCAGACCTAAGTAAATTATTGATAATAAAAACTGGCAAGGATGATTTAAATGTCAGTTTGATTTTTGCATGCTAAAAAATAAATTCTTAGTGTTTTGGCAGAATATGATATAAATAATATCACACAGTTTGTTTTTTGGTTCTATCTGACAACAATAGAGGTAATTGAGCCCTGTGATTAGTGTGCGTAGGTAGAAACCATATTTGACTTATTGGGACATAGAACCTACATATCCTTAATTCTTCTTCGTGGAAGGGGAGCATTACAAGTTGACGAATTAACTGTAGTAAATAATAACAACAGACTATAAGTTCCTAAGAAGAATCCATCACTATAAGTCAGCAAAGATTTTGATATAGAAGACAGTATAGCTTGGAATTACAAGTCAAAAATGTAATATCAAAATAGATCATACTGTTGAGCATTTACTGAACACAGATGCTGTGCAAAGTGCTCTTCATGCATTCTCTCCTTTGATCCTAGAGATAGGTAGCATTATTATTGCATTTTACAGATGAGGACACTGGGGTTCTTTCTAGAATTTAATTCTGTCCCTTCATATAATTTACCACAATTACCCTCTTGCTTCATCTACTGCTGGAGTTATTTTATTGATAATCCGTTATAGACTTGTGTTAGAGGTTGAATTGTGTGCCCCCAAGAATCACACGTGGAAGTCTTAACACCGAGTACCTCATCAGAATGTGGCCTTATCTGGAAATAGAGCCCTTGCAGATGGAATGCAGATAAGGCCATTAAGGTGGGCCCTAATCCAGTAAGACGGCTGTCGTAAGAAGGGGAAATTTCAATGGAGAGGTGTGCACACAGGGAGAATGCCACGTGAACATGAGGGTAGAGAGCAGGATGGTATGTCTACAAGTCAGAAAGGCCGAGAACAGATCCTTCCTTCACAACTTTCAGAAGGGGACAGCCCATCAACACCTTGAGTTTGAACGTCAAGCATCCAGAATTGTGAGAAAATACATTTCTGTTTTTCTAAGCCATCTGGTTTGTGGTACTGAGTTACCTGGCAGCTCTAGCAAACTAGTGCAACTAGTGATACACACTTTGAGAAAACGGTACAAAGACACCATTATCTGTGTTTACTGGTAAAATTGTTCCAAAGGTAGGTTGGCTTCAAAGCGAGAATTTATATGTACAGCCAACTTTGACATACTCTAAGACCTGCTCTTTTCGCAAAGTCACGCTTGATTGTAATATGTGATGACTAACCTGTAGTTCATTAATTTAGTCTCAGTGTTCTTTTGCTGAAGAAATTGATTGAGTCAGTTTCACATGACAGCACAATGGATAATGAGAATTTCTGCCAATTTATTAGCAAGCTTACAAAACAAATATCCTTGCAACACAATCACACAGATTTTATTCCACTCCAGTTTGTTTTTTTATTTTATTCATTTTATTTTTTTCATTTTTAATTAAGGTATCATTGATATACAATCTTATGAAGGTTTCACATGAGCAACATTGTGGTTACTACATTCCCCCCATTATCAAGTCCTCACCACATGCTCCATTACAGTCACTGTCCATCAGTGTAGTAAGATGCTATAGAGTCACTACTTGTCTTCTCTGTGCTATACTGCCTTCCGTGTGTGCTGTGCCACACCTACATTATGTGTGCTAATCATAATGCAGTTAGGCATTTTTAAAAAGACATTTTTAGGTGTTCTTAACATTTAGAGCATTTTGTATTTTATTTTCAAGTTTGTATGGCAGTACTTTTATAGATAAGAAGCTAGGTATCTATTTCTATCTATCTGTCTCTCTATTTTTAAAAGTCCATGATTGCTATTTTAATCATCAGATGGCATATGTGGTAGAGGATCAACCAGAGTTTTTTTGCCCCTGAAATTCCATTTTATTGTTTTATCTTTATTTGAGTTTTTATCAACCTACAAACCTATCTAAATTGTCAGGGTGTATGTGTATATATCAGATATGATAATTTTTAAGGTTTCTAATGGTAATCTTGCAGGGTTTTATTTTGAAATGCTTCATGAAATGATTAATTTTAATAGATGAAGGTTTTTGGATAAGAAAAAAAATCTACCAAAAAATTATCACAAACCTAGATCTCTAAGTCACTATTTTCATTCATATTCCAGGGTGGGAGTCAAGTTTATCCCAATGAAAATAAGGAAACCCACAGTAAAAGTCATGAAGATATGCAAAATGTATAGCACATTTAACATATGGCATGTTACCTATTCTTTAACTTGTTTATAAAGGATGAATAAGAAAAAGATCTTGGTTCAGTTTGCTAATATTAAAAGACTGCATTGAGTCCTCATAGGGGTTTCCCTCAGTTTTAACTGTTTTTGTATCAACCAATAGCCAAGCTTATTTTCTTTCTTTTAGGATAAAAAGGATCTTCCTCTTTAATAAAAAGACACCTCTTTTTCATTTGGGTCGTAGCACTTAGTAAACTCCAGCTGACTGTTTGGAATACATTAAGGCACAAGTATACTGGAATATTTGCCAGACAGAAAGGCTTTGAATTTACCTGCATTCTTTATGCCAGAGGTGTGATTTCTGGAGTCATCAATGACTTCCTGGATGGCTTTGACAAAGGTTAAATTTGATACTATTTTGTGTTACTGATTTTTATTATCCCTCTAGACTGTAAAGAAATGATTGTTTAGAAAACTCCCTTTTTCCTAAACCAGTTCCTAAAAGCTGCCAGAATGTGACTGCCTTTCAACTTTAACTTAAAACTTGTTAGCTTTTTTTTAATTCAAAGAGGAATTAACATATTCATCAACTAAGATTGCATTTTCATCTTCATTTCTAATCTTTCTAGTATTTCCAAGGAGAAAGTTTTGCACTTTTTCCCATTTCTTTTCAGCAATAGAAATCCTCCCTCTCGTGACTAATCTTCAAAGCAAATATCATCACATCCCAAAGACGGGTTACTAATTAGACACAAACCCAAAGTTTGTTGGTAACTTGAGGCCCATACTGTCCTTTATTATTTTTAATTGGTGTATTACCACCAGGTACACTTTAGCCCTAGGGTTAACATTACTTGTTTACAGTCAAGGCCAGAGAGTCAAGGGTAGAAGGAAACTGGAATGGGAGAGGATGGCATCTCCTTGACTTGGCTAGAGTCCAACTTCGATGGGTCAGAAAAAGTCATTCTGTCTTTGGCATCCCTCTTTTTACCCTGTTCTCTTTTTCTCCCTGTGCTCTCTTTCCTGCGGTTGCCCGGGGCCTGCCCTAAGCCAGGGTTCCTGATTCCACAAACCAAACTCCCTGGCCCCTCCACATCAGAAGTCCTTTGTTCTCAATGTCTGTGATCTTTGCTCCTTGTGCCTGATCACAGTCATGGGATGAAGTGTACTTGCTGTACTGTGCAGTTAATCATATTAACTGTACCCTTCAACATTAATTGTGGAAGGTGCTTTAATCTTCAGGCCTTACAAAAAAACTATTGGGTGGTGATGCTGCCATAGATTTTTATTTTTATTTTTATTTTGGTATCATTAATCTAAAATTACATGAAGAACATTATGTTTACTAGGTGCCCCCTTCACCATGTCCCCCCCACATACCCCTTCACAGTCACTGTCCATCAGCGTAGTAAGATGCTGTAAAATCACTACTTGTCTTCCCTGTGTTGTAGAGCCCGCCCCATACTCCACAACCCCTTATACATGCTAATTGTAATGCCCCCTTTCTTCCCCCCCCTTATCCCTCCCTTCCCACCCATCCTCCCCAGTCCCTTTCCCTTTGGTAACTGTTAGTCCATTTGTGGGTTCTGTGATTCTGCTGCTGTTTTACTCCTTCAGTTTTTCTTTGTTCTTATACTCCACATATGAGTGAAATCATTTGGTCCTTGTCTTTCTCCGCCTGGCTTATTTCACTGAGCATAATACCCTCTAGCTCCAACCATGTTGCTGCAAACGGTAGGATTTGTTTTCTTCTTATGGCTGAATAATATTCCATTGTGTATATGTACCACATCTTCTTTATCCATTCATCTACTGATGGACATTTAGGTTGCTTCCATTTCTTGGTTATTGTAAATAGTGCTTCAGTAAACATAGGGCTGCATCTGTCTATTTCAAACTGGGCTGCTGCATTCTTAGGGTAAATTCCTAGGAGTGGAATTCCTGGGTCAAATGGTATTTCTATTTTAAGCATTTTGAGGAACCTCCATACTGCTTTCCACAATGGTTGAACTAATTTACCTTCCCACCAGCAGTGTAGGAGGGTTCCCCTTTCTCCACAGCCTCGCCAACATTTGTTGTTGTTTGTCTTTTGGATGGTGGCGATCCTTACTGGTGTGAGGTGATATCTCATTGTGGTTTTAATTTGCATTTCTCTGATGACAAGCGATGTGGAGCATCTTTTAATGTATCTGTTGGCCATCTGAATTTCTTCTTTAGAGAACTGTCTATTCAGCTCCTCTGCCCATTTTTTAATTGGATTATTTGCTTTTTGTTTGTTGAGGTGTGTGAGCTCTTTATATATTTTGGATATCAACCCTTTATCGGATCTGTCATTTATGAATATATTCTCCCATACTGTAGGATGCCTTTTTGTTCTATTGATGGTGTCCTTTGCTGTACAGAAGCTTTTCAGCTTGATAGTGTCCCACCTGTTCATTTATGCTTTTGTTTCCCTTGCCTGGGGAGATACGTTCATGAAGAAGTCACTCATATTTATGTCCATGAGATTTTTGCCTATGTTTTTTTCTAAGAGTTTTATGGTTTCATGACTTACATTCAGGTCTTTGATCCATTTGGAATTTACTTTTGTGTATGGGGTTAGACAGTGATCCACTTTCATTCTCTTACATGCAGCTGTCCAGTTTTGCCAGCACCATCTGTTGAAGAGACTGTCATTTCCCCATTGTATGTCCATGGCTCCTTTATCATATATTAATTGGCCATATATGTTTTGGTTAATGTCTGGAGTCTCTATTCTGTTCCACTGGTCTGTGGGTCTGTTCTTGTGCCAGTACCAAGTTTTCTTGATTACTGTGGCTTTGTAGTAGAGCTTGAAGTTGGGTAGCAAGATCCCCTCCACTTCATTCTTCTTTCTCAGTATTGCTTTGGCTCTTCAGGGTCTTTGGCAGTTCCATATGAATTTTTGAACTATTTGTTCCAGTTCATTGAAGAATGCTGTTGGTAATTTGATAGGGATTGCATCAAATCTGTATATTGCTTTGGGCAGGATGGCCATTTTGACGATATTAATTCTTCCCAACCAGGAGCATGGGAAGAGTTTCCATTTGTTAGTGTCCTCTTTAATTTCTCTTAAGAATGTCTTGTAGTTTTCAGGGTATAGTTCTTTCACTTCCTTGGTTAGGTTTATTCCTAGGTATTTTATTCTTTTTGATGCTATTGTGAATGGAATTGTCTTCCTGATTTCTCTTTCTATTAGTTCATTGTTAGTGTATAGGAAAGACACAGATTTCTGTGTGTTAATTTTGTATCCTGCAACTTTGCTGAATTCCATTATTAGTTCTACTAGTTTTGCAGCTGAGTCTTTAGGGTTTTTTATGTACAATATCATGTCATCTGCAAATAGTGTCAGTTTGACTTCTTCTTTACCAATGTGCATTCCCTGTATTTCTTTGTTTTATCTGATTGCCGTGGCTAGGACCTCCAGTACTATGTTGAATAACAGGGGGAGAGTGGGCATCCCTGTCTCATTCCTGATCTCAGAGGAAAAGCTTTCAGCCTCTCACTGTTCTGTATGATGCTAGCTGTGGGTTTATCATATATGGCCTTTATTATGTTGAGGTACTTGCCCTCTATGCCCATTTTGTTGAGAGTTTTTATCATGAATGGATGTTGAATTTTGTCGAATGCTTTTTCAGCATCTATGGAGATGATCATGTGGTTTTTGTCCTTCTTTTTGTTGATGTGGTGGATGATGTTGATGGATTTTCGAATGTTGTACCGTCCTTGCATCCCTGGGATGAATCCCACTTGGTCATGGTGTATGATCCTTTTGATGTATTTTTGAATTCGGTTTGCTAATATTTTGTTGAGTATTTTTGCATCTACATTAATCAGGGATATTGGTCTGTAGTTTTCTTTTTTGGTGGGGTCTTTGCCTGGTTTTGGTATTAGAGTGATGTTGGCCTCATTGAATAAGTTTGGGAGTATTCCCTCCTCTTCTATTTTTTGGAAAACTTTAAGGAGAATGGGTATTATGTCTTCTCTGTATGTCTGATATAATTCCGAGGTAAATCCATCTGGCCTGGGGGTTTTGTTCTTGGGTAGTTTTTTGATTACCGCTTCAATTTTGTTGCTGGTAATTGGTCTGTTTAGATTTTCTGTTTCTTTCTGGGTCAGTCTTGGAAGGTTGTATTTTTCTAGGAAGTTGTCCATTTCTCTTAGGTTTTCCAGCTTGTTAGCATATAGGTTTTCATAGTAGTCTCTAATAATTCTTTGTATTTCTGTGGGGTCCGTTGTGATGTTTCCTATCTCGTTTCTGATTCTGTTGATGTGTGTTGATTCTCTTTTTCTCTTTATAAGTCTGGCTAAAGGCTTATCTATTTTGTTTATTTTCTCGAAGAACCAGCTCTTGGTTTCATTAATTTTTGCTATTGTTTTATTCTTCTCAATTTTATTTATTTCTTCTCTGATCTTTATTATGTCCCTCCGTCTGCTGACCGTAGGCCTCATTTGTTCTTCTTTTTCCAATTTTGATAATTGTGACATTAGACTATTCATTTGGGATTGTTCTTCCTTTTTTAAATATGCCTGGATTGCTATATACTTTCCTCTTAAGACTGCTTTTGCTGCATCCCACAGAAGTTGGGGCTTTGTGTTGTTGCTGTCATTTGTTTCCATATATTGCTGGATCTCCATTTTAATTTGGTCGTTGATCCATTCATTATTTAGGAGCATGTTGTTAAACCTCCATGTGTTTGTGAGCCTTTTTGCTTTCTTTGTACAATTTATTTCTAGTTTTATGCCTCTGTGGTCTGAAAACTTGGTGGTAGGATTTCAATTTTTTTGAATTTACTGAGGCTCTTTTTGTGGCCTAGTATGTCGTCTATTCTGGAAAATGTTCCATGTGCACTTGAGAAGAATGTGTATCCTGTTGCTTTTGGATGTAGAGTTCTATAGATGTCTATTAGGTCCATCTGTTCTAGTGTGTTGTTCAGTGCCTCTGTGTCCTTATTTATTTTCTGTGTGGTGGATCTGTCCTTTGGAGTGAGTAGTGTGTTAAAGTCTCCCAAAATGAATGCATTGCATTCTATTTCCTCCTTTAATTCCTGTTAGTATTTGTTTCACATATATTGGTTCTCCTGTATTGGGTGCATAGATATTTATGATGGTTATATCCTCTTGTTGGACTGAGCCCTTTATCATTATGTAATGTCCTTCTTTATGTCTTGTTACTTTCTTTATTTTGAAGTCTATTTTTTCTGAGACTAGTATTGCAACACCTGCTTTTTTCTCTCTGTTGTTTGCATGAAATATCTTTTTCCATCCCTTGACGTTTAATCTGTGCATGTCTTTGGGTTTGAGGTGAGTCTCTTGTAAGCAGCATATAGATGGGTCTTGCTTTTTTATCCATTCTATTCCTCTGTGTCTTTTGATTTGTGCATTCAGTCCATTTATATTTAGAGTAATTATTGGAATATATGTACTTATTGCCATTGCAGGCTTTAGATTCGTGGTTACCAAAGGTTCACGGTTAGCTTGTTTACTACCTTACTGTCTAACTTAACTCGCTTATTGAGCTATTATAAACACAGTCTGATGATTATTTCTCTCCCTTCTTATTCCTCCTCCTCCATTCCTCATATGTTGGGTGTTTTGTTCTGTGCTCTTTTTAAGAGTGCTCCCATCTAGAGCAGTCCCTCTAAGATACCCTGTAGAGGTGGTTTGTGGGAGGCAAATTCCCGCAACTTTTGCTTGTCTGGGAATTGTTTAATCCGTCCTTCATATTTAAATGATAATCGTGCTGGATACGGTATCCTTGATTCAAGGCCCTTCTGTTTCATTGCATTAAATATATCATGCCATTCTCTTCTTGCCTGTAAGGTTTCTGTTGAGAAGTATGATGATAGACTGATGGGTTTTCCTTTGTAGGTGACCTTTTTTCTCTCTCTGGCTGCCTTTAATACTCTGTCCTTGTCCTTGATCTTTGCCATTTTAATTATTATTTGTCTTGGTGTTGTCCTCTTTGGGTCCCATCTCTCGGGAGTTCTGTATGCCTCCGTAGTCTGAGCAACTATTTCCTCCCCCAGTTTGGGGAAGTTCTCAGCAATTATTTCTTCAAAGACACTTTCTGTCCCCTTTTCTCTCTCTTCTTCTTCTGGTACCCCTATAGTGTGGATATTGTTCCTTTTGGATTGGTCACACAGTTCTCTTAATATTGTTTCATTCCTGGAAATCCTTTCATCTCTCTCTGCGTCAGCTTCTATGCATTCCTGTTCTCTGGTTTCTATTCCATCAATAGCCTCTTGCATCTTATCCATTCTGCTTATAAATCCTTCCAGAGTTTGCTTCATTTCTGTAATCTCCCTCCGGACATCATCCCTTAGCTCTTGCATATTTCTCTGCAGCTCTGTCAGCATGTTTATGATTTTGATTTTGAATTCTTTTTCAGGGAGACTGGTTAGGTCTGTCTCTGCAGATCCTCTCTCAGGTGTTGTCTGAACTATCTTGGACTGGGCTAAATTGTTTTTGCCTTTTCATGGTGATAGCGGTGGCTGTAGGCAGGTTGTGGGTGTGTCAGCTGGGAGAAGAAAGTCCTTTCCTGCTTTCTGGATGCCTTGCCCTTCTCCGCTGCCTGTGTTGGTTACCCGCACTCCTGGAGCAGCCACCAGGTTAATCCCCTAAGCTGCTGTGGGCAGGGTCTTCGTCAGAGCAGCGCGGAGTTCTATGGGGAGTGACAGGCATGCCAGGTGCGCTCCTCCACAATAGTGGCGCCCCTGCTGGGCAGCTGTGTCCCAGCAGTGGCCTTTGGGTCTGGTCCAGGCGGCTGTGCATTGGGCTGGGATTCTGGTCGGCTGCTGGGAGTGCGGCTGCTCCCTCTGGCACCGCTGCAGGTGTGTGCATGCCTCTCCTGCACAGACCTCTCCTGGGCTCCTCTGGTGCCACTGCTGCTGGCACATGCGGGCTGCACCCGGGCTGTTCAGCCGCCACCGTGGCGGGCTCACATGAGCCGCTCCCAGTCCCCTCTGGTGCTGGTGGCGCACGTGATCTGCTCCCGGTTCTCTCCAGCACCGCCGCCCCTGGCACGCGCTGCCACTCTCCCACTACTGGGCTGGTGTGTCAGGGTCCGCGCCAGCTGGAGGAATGACTGGCAGGCTGCTTAGCGCCGTGAGGGGCTTCAGAGCTGCACTGCCTCCCTGGGGTTTTTAGCGCCTAAATTTCCCCGGGATTCCCAGCTGCTGGCTAAGTGTGCCGGGACGACTTCACCAAGCTGTGGGGTCCCTGTCTCTTTAAGACTTGCAGAAAGAACTCGCTTTTCTTTTGTCTCAGGGGCACCGGCTGCGGGGACCGGCCCACAGGTTTTGCTTTTCCGTTTCTCTAATATCCAGCACCCCGTGCACCTTGTGTCTGCGCTCTGGGTATGGATTTCTAGAGCTGGTTGTTTAGCAATCCTCGACTTTCACTCCCTCCCCATTCTGACTCCTTTCTTCCTGCTGGGTTCTGGGGTGGGGGTGTTCACGTCCCACCTGGCCACGGCTTGTATCTTACCCCCTTCATGTGATTTTGAGTTCTCACAGATGTAGATGTATCCTGGCTGTTGTACTGCATCCACTGGTGTCTCTTTTAGGAATAGTTGTATTTATTGTATTTTCATAAATATATATGTCTTGGGGAGGAGATTTCCCCTGAACTACTCATGCCGCCATCTTACCGTGATCCTCTCTTTAGGGTTTTTTATGTACAATATCATGTCATCTGCAAATAGTGACAGTTTGACTTCTTCGTCACCAATCTGGATTCCTTGTATTTCTTTGTTTTGTCTGATTGCCGTGGCTAGGACCTCCAGTACTACGTTGAATAACAGTGCAGAGAGTGGGGATCCCTCTCTTGTTCCCGATCTCAGAGAAAGAGCTTTCAGCCTCTCGCTGTTCAGTATGATGTTAGCTGTGGGTTTGTCATATATGGCCTTTATTATGTTGAGGTACTTGCCCTCTATGCCCATTTTGTTGAGAGTTTTTATCATGAATGGATGTTGAATTTTGTCGAATGCTTTTTCAGCATCTATGGAGATGATCATGTGGTTTTTGTCCTTCTTTTTGTTGATGTGGTGGATGATGTTGATGGATTTTCGAATGTTGTACCATCTTTGCATCCCTGGGATGAATCGCACTTAGTCATGGTGTATGATCCTCTTGCTGCATTTTTGAATTCGGTTTGCTAATATTTTGTTGAGTATTTTTGCATCTACATTAATCAGGGATATTGGTCTGTAGTTTTCTTTTTTGGTGGGGTCTTTGCCTGGTTTTGGTATTAGGGTGATGTTGGCCTCATTGAATGAGTTTGGGAGTATTCCCTCCTCTTCTATTTTTTGGAAAACTTTAAGGAGAATGGGTATTATGTCTTCTCTGTATGTCTGATATAATTCCGAGGTAAATCCATCTGGCCCAGGGGTTTTGTTCTTTGGTAGTTTTTTGATTACCGCTTCAATTTCGTTGCTGGTAATTGGTCTGTTTAGATTTTCTGTTTCTTTCTGGGTCAGTCTTGGAAGGTTGTATTTTTCTAGGAAGTTGTCCATTTCTCTTAGGTTTTCCAGCTTGTTAGCATATAGGTTTTCATAGTAGTCTCTAATAATTCTTTGTATTTCTGTGGGGTCCGTTGTGATGTTTCCTTTCTCATTTCTGATTCTGTTGATGTGTGTTGACTCTCTTTTTCTCTTTATAAGTCTGGCTAGAGGCTTATCTATGTTGCTTATTGTCTCGAAGTACCAGCTCTTGGTTTCATTGATTTTTTTCTATTGTTTTATTCTTCTCAATGTTATTTATTTCTTCTCTGATCTTTATTATGTCCCTCCGTCTGCTGACCTTAGGCCTCATTTGTTCTTCTTTTTCCAATTTTGATAATTGTGACATTAGACTATTCATTTGGGATTGTTCTTCCTTCTTTAAATATGCCTGGATTGCTATGTACTTTCCTCTTAAGACTACTTTTGCTGCGTGCCACTGAAGTTGGGGCTTTGTGTTGTTGTTGTCATTTGTTTCCATATATTGCTGGATCTCCATGGTAATTTGATCGTTGATCCATTGATTATTTAGGAGCATGTTATTAAGCCTCCATGTGTTTGTGAGCCTTTTTGTTTTCTTTGTACAATTTATTTTGTAGTTTTATACCTGTGTGATTTGAGAAGTTGGTTGGTAGACTTTCAATCTTTTTTAATTTACTGAGGCTTCTTTTGTGGCCTAGTATGTGGTCTGTTCTGGAAAATGTTCCACGTGTGCTTGAGAAGAATGTGTATCCTCCTCCTTTTGGGTGTAGAGTTCTGTAAATGTCTGTTAGGTCCATCTGTTCTAGTGTGTTGTTCAGTGCCTCTGTGTCCTTATTTATTTTCTCTCTGGTTGATCTGTCCTTTGGAGTGAGTGGTGTATTGAAGTCTCCCAAAATGAATGCATTGCATTCTATTTGCTCCTCTAATTCTGTTAGTTTTTGTTTCCCATTTGTAGGTGCTCCTGTGTTGGGTGCATAGATATTTATGATGGTTATATCCTCTTGTTGGACTGAGCCCTTTATCATTATGTAATGTCCTTCTTTGTCTCTTGTTACTTCCTTTATTTTGAAGTCTATTTTATCTCATACAAGTACTGCAACACCTGCTTTTTTCTCCCTATTATTTGCCTGAAATACCTTTTTCCAGAACTTCACTTTTTGTCTGTGTATGTCTTTCGGTTTGACGTGAGTCTCTTGTAGGCAGGATATTGATGGGTCTTGCTTTTTTATCCATTCTGTTACTCTGTGTCTTTTGTTTGGTACATTCAGTCTATTTACATTTAGGATGATTATCAATAGATATGTACTAATTGCCATTGCAGGCTTTGGATTCATGGTCACCAAAGGTTCAAGGGTAGCTTCTTTACTATCTAACCGTCTAACTTAACTTACTTATTACGCTATTAGAAACACAGTCTGATGATTCTTTATTTCTCTCCCTTCTTTTTCTTCCTCCTCCACTCTTTATATGTTAGGTGTTTTATTCTGTACTCTTTTGTGTTTCCCGTGACTGATTTTGTGGATTGCTGATTTTTTATTGCATTTAGTTAGTATTTGGTTGGTCTACTTTCTTTGCTGTGGTTTTATTTTCTCTGGTGACATCTGTTTAGCCTTAGGAGCACTTCCATCTAGAGCAGTCCCTTAAAATACACTGTAGAGATGGTTTGTGGGAGGTAAATTCCCTCAAATTTTGCTTTTCTGGGAATTGTTTTATCCCTCCTTCAAATTTAAATGATAATTTTGCTGGATACAGTATTCATGGTTTGAGGCCCTTCTGTTTCATTGCATTGAATATATCATGCCGTTCACTTCTGGCCTGTAAAGTTTCTGCTGAGAAGTCTGATGATAGCCCAATGGGTTT